>NC_090450.1:147413080-148038080 GCF_031143425.1 Pleurodeles waltl | reverse complement strand
GCCTCAAGGATCCTGATATGCTGGCCTGCAGCGTACCCTCAGCTTGATGTTCTACAATTGCCCCCAGTGGGTGGATGGTGTGCCCCCTGTCCCCCTGTTTTGTACTTTTAAGTACAAAGTGAGCACTGTGACCACAGGAGAAGTGCCTGGTGAGCACTGCAGGATTCTGCCTTCGATTGCTGGAATTGTCTTGCTGTCCCAGGAGGGGCTGAGGTGACCAGGAGGAGTCAGTGTGATGAGCGCTGCCCCGTATACCACATAGAGTGTATTCTTTACTTCCCTCTGGTGCCCGGAGCATGTGAAGCAGTTTTTCCAACAGTGCAAACAAATCAGGCACCTCCTTCAGTGCTGGCAGCCCCGGGGCAGTGACACAATTCTCCAAGAATCTCGCACACCTTGCCGGGTGGGGAAGCCTTGTGCTGGTGGGAACGGGCCCAATAAATTCTCCCAATGTGGTGGAGACCCCCGTGGGGGTCCCCCTTTTGATCATAAGTGCAGGTTGGAGCCCCTGTGCGCTCCCTCAACCACTGGCAAGCAGGAGAGCCCCACCTCTTGAGTCCCAGACTTTCATAGGTTTCTGGGGATGTTCTTGGTGATGGCTGGACATTCTCATTTCACAATAGGATGATATGCCCTCAGAGTTAACACTGTACTTCAGGATCTGATGTAATGTTGTGTTGTTTTTGTCTCATTAGGTTAACAAGAATATTTTTAGGATCTGCCATATATGCATTAGAAGGGTGTACTTTTTAGCAGCACGGAAAGGCTCCTTTTATTTGCATTCATGATAATGTGTTTACTATGCCCTGTTCACTCTTGGTGATCATGATGACCTGGCCACTTGCAGAATCCCAGTAACCCATGTGTTTATCTGACTACTGCTTGCTTTAAAAAGAATACTAGTAACTTTGTGGTATTCTGACAACTGTTTGTGTAGCAGGGCAATACTGATTCATATCGTTTGTGGTGTAATGATGTTTTTGTGCAATACAATTTAGGTTTATGTAACTTGTTATTGCATTCCCTTTGTCGTGTATATATTGTGTCTCTAGTGTTGTGTGTGCTGTGTAGATGCTTTACACATTGCCTCTGGGATAAGCCTGACTGCTCAAGCCAAACTCAAGGGGGTGAGCAGGGGTTATATTAGGTGTGTAGCTACCTTGCCCTGACTAGAGTGGCGGTCTCTGCCTAGCTGAGGTACTTACCCTAGCCAGCTCAGAACCCCATTTCTAACAACCATGGAGGTAAGTCTTTGCTAAGTAAGTTTGCAAAGGCCAATCACCATCAGGAAAAATGATCTCCCATTAGGCACCAAATATTGCAATTCATCAAAATTAAGTTTACTATTAATTGAACACCCTCCCTCACTGTCTAACAACACATAAATCATCAACCATCACTCACAATTAGTCACTCATTGTAGCAATAGTTGTAGTTAGTTACCTCTCCTAATCTAAGCAAAGGTAGGTTAGGTACACAATCATATCTTTGTCGCAGGCAACACAATGGAATTTGGTATTGACACTCTTGTAAATCAATGATCTTTTATTGCAGCACTGCTAAGTGATGCAAAAAAGGGTAGGCATGCAAGGGTGGCAGGCATTGTCTCCAATGATATTTCATGAAGGATTTGTGGAGGTTTCTTCACTGCACATTGGTCTATCTCCAATTGGGCCATATATGTGACAAAGAAATGGTGAGACAGCATAAATCCGGCACAGAAATAATGTTACACTAATCTTTTTTTGCAGAGAAAGAAGTTCTGCAGGAAATAATTTAAACGTTCTATGATGGCCCTGGCATACTCAGTCCAGGAAGCAAAGTTTGTCCTCAAGTCGGTCACCTTACACACTTGATTCTGATCAATCATCCTCCTGTGTTGTTTCAGAAATGGTGTAGTCACATGGTATGAAATGTTGGGTCATTTTGATCATGGTCAATTTCTCCACATTTAGAGGTGAGCGACTGGTGCTTCTCACTATAACAGCAGCACTAGCTGCACTGAACACAAGCTCAGCAGACACACTGGCTACAGGACAAGCCAGATCTTTATTGCCAGCTCGCTGAGCTCTGGCCATTGGCAGATTTTCGTATACCAATACATCAATGGGTTTTGATCCACATAGATCTCTTTCAGGTCATCTAGATACTCCTGGATCATACTCTGCATGGTCATTGGTACTATCACTTGCTCAAACTCTGCAAAGAACTTAAGACCTGCCACTTAAAACCAAGCTAATGCAGAGGTTGGGTCTGATTCTGCTGTTGCTGCCAGTGTTCTTGTAACTGGTATTGGCTGCTGTGAGACAAGACTGCCTCTCTAGAAGTCAAATGCAGCACCCCAGAACTGCAGAGGTGGACTTTAAGTTCCCGTTGTTCTTCTTCCAGGCGTCCCACTTGCTCAACAATCCACCTCTTGTATTTTCAAACTTCCCCTTCCAAAAAAGGAATGAAAGTGGGCAGAATATGTTGTACCATAGATTAAGTGGATTGGCACTGATGTACCCTTTGGATGAGATGGTGTCATTTTTCAGCTTTGCATTATAAGCCAAGCTCTCAACCAAGGCATGTGCTTCCGGTTTTCATTCACACCTGCGAGCGTGAACATTTCAGACACTTTCTTTAGGTGGTTGAGTAGCATATGCAACAACTGAATAGCTTGGCCCACCGTACTGTCCTCCTTGCTCACTTCCCGAGTGAAAACTTCAAAAGGGAATAACATCTGTGTCAGGCATTTGACTAGGCCACATTTGTCCACTTCCATGTTCATGGCTTTCTCAATTGTATCACCTACTTGCTGAACGACATAGTCATTGATCTGTCTGTACTGCTCAAACAGACGTGGCAACATGTAATAGTTTGAGTTCCAACATGTTGGCACCACCTGTACGAGGGCTTTCTGATACTCTCTTAGTGCGCAGAATATTCTGCAACTGCTTCTGGGCTTTAAAAGAATTGCTGAAATGAGTGCAGATTATTTTTCAGGTGGTCAGTATGTTTCTGACTATTTCTTTTTTTTGGAAAGTCTTGCACAACCAAGATGATGTTGTGCGCAAAATACAAGACCCTGAAATAACCACTGTCTGGTGTGGCCTTGACTATGTTACTGTCATTGACGCTGGCAACAATTCCAATTTGGAGACCTCTGGGTTGCAGCCCTACAGATTCCTTACCGGTAGATTCTTTCACGATGTTTGCAGATGTCGGTAATTTCTCCATGGCAAATAAGGCTACTGTAGCATGCCGCTGAACAGGCTTAAAACTTTCTTCAGGGCCAAGACCTGTAGATAGTTTTTGCTTTTCCATGCAAAAGAGATCCAGTATGCAGTGATGCACATGTAATCAGTCGCCTGATAGCTGGTCCACATGTCTGCCGTCAGGTGGAGAGTATGGACAACACTTTGCTGCAAAGCTTGTACAACCAATTTCAGCACATTGTGATGCAGCACTGGAACATCAACACTGCCAAACTAGCACCAACTTGGAATCTTCCATTTTGGGCAGCTGGTTGCCACAAATTCTCAGAATACACCCCTTTTGCAAAAGAAAAATGTAGGAGGTCCAATGCCAACATTTTTAACAGCTTCTCATTGAACAAACGTGCCTTTGCATGGTTGCAGGCATAGGGCCCCTCCTGCCTAAACATGCCCGTAATAGTAACCTGAATTTTCTTCTTTTCTGGGGCCACTGACGCAGATGACTTTTGAGAAGTAGGGGGTGCTAAACTCAATGTGCATCATAGGGCAGTCATTGTATAATGTGGTGTCTCCATCTGATTCAGAGTCTTCTTCTGCCATTGTGAGGTCAGTGAGGTGGGTGATTCTGGTGCACTGCTGGGGGCAGGGCTTTGTGTGAGGAGGTCACTGTCTTCTTCCTCATCATAACCTCCCACTGTGAGTGAACTTGTGGTTGATGTTTCCTGGCTCTCTCCTCACCTTCACCATTTTTGTAGGTGCTCCTCCCATTGGATTGCATTATATTGTTTCATGAGTCATTTGGCCTCCAGTACCATAATGTGAATCAACTTTACCTCGACGAACCCTCAAATGGCAAATGAAGCATGTTGGAATGTCCTCCTCCTGTTTGCTAATCATAAAAAAATCAAAGCCAGGGAGAAGCACTTTCATATTGGGCCACTCCCAGTGCCTGAAGTAGCCCTGGAGGTATGTGGGTGTGTTGTTGAATGCCTCTTTGCAGTGCATACTTCTATTGAGGTAGGGGATGGTACAGGCCTCTGCTGGGGCTCTCCGAATATGGGTGCTGGTGGGGCTACATGTCCCACATCCAACAGAATAGGATGAATAGTAATGTCAGACTCCTCTGTACCACCATCCACAATGACTAACTCTTTGTCATCACTCTCCTCATCATCTCCTCCCAGAATTCTAAGGCTTATAGGAACTGTTCTTTTCCCTTGCCTCTCCTGTCATCTTCCAGAATCTGCTGGGGTCCTCTCCATGTCCCTATCATCATCATCAGAAGTGGTCCTTGGAGAAGATAGTGGAGTAGTACCCTTCCTTTTCCTTGTTGGAGACCTGGAAGCCAATGATTCTAAAAGAGGAGGATCTTGCTCAGCTGGAAGCTCAACCTCCTGTTCTGCTCCAACTTCAGGAAGATCTACTTTTGGTGGCTGTGACTGCTGTCCACTTTGCTCTGTTTCCTGAAATGATTGAGAAGGCAGTACTGCAGGTGATGTATCTTCTCTTGTGCACCTAAAAGCAAACAAGAAAGAAAAACATTTAGTGAAATGCAGCACTGTTGCAGTTTTATTTAATACAAACCAAGGCAATATTAGTGTGGTTGATCACTTAGATGATAATAAATCAACCACTTTTAAGTCAAACCATACAATCATATCATAAAAGTTAGTATCCGATCATTATAGTATAACATACAGATGTAGCTCTTTACTTTAAATCCATCCATTCCTGGCAGTTAGGGGATTCCATGGTTAAATGGAATAATCTTTAACAAAATAAAGGCTATTGTGCACCTATGGGAGAAAATATGGTCCAGGAGGAAATGGAATAAATAATCATTTAAAAAAAATGAATGATGCTGATGTGTCTGCAGTTAAAAAATCAGAATGTTGTTTCACGACTGTGCGCCTATGGCAGATAGATGGATGGATCGAGGCAATTTGGATAAAAGTTTAAATAAATAAAATAAAATTGTAAATTTAACATTAAAAAAATCGGAAAATAAAAATAAAAATATAAAATTCAATAAAAATGTTAAAAAAAATAAAAAATGATAAATAATTGCTGATGTTTGTATGGGAGGATGAAAAGAAACCTACTGTGAGGCAAGAAGGCACAAAATAAAAAGTGCAACAAATACATTTAATATAAGTACTGTTCATCAAAATCATATTCATAATATGCTACAATGATCCTCAAGCATATTAATAAAAAACTGATATCACATTGATCCATGCAAACCTACGGCATAGACACACTGGCTGGATGCATAAAATGGCCACCAGCCACATGGTCAAACAACAAGAGCGACCAAGGAGGCATGGGGAACAAAGAACACATGCAAACCTATGGCAAAGGCACATTGGCTGGAAGCACAAAACAACAATTATAAAGTACACTGTTCCAAAAATATTAAAGTCAGACACAAAAAAGCACAGGGAAACTTGGAAGCCAGGAGCAGAAGAGCCCTCACACACCCAATAGGATGTCAAGCTTCATCACTGGGCAAGCTCCTCGTCAGACCGGCACTGCAATGTCTGACGGGCCACCCCTTTAAGAAAAGGGGGTGGCTTTTAGCCGGAGATCTAATACCAATGGTAGTTATGCCAAGGATGAACACAAACTATAGGTGTATACAGGAGAGAAAAAAAGTGAAGAGTAAAATTGGTTCTAAACCATAACCATCACATTTAATAATTCAGAATACAATTTTGTGGATATGTTTTGGTATTCGCATGCTCTTCTCCAGATCCTTCCTTAATTTTCTCTTGACCTCAGCCATTTAATTGTAGATAGTCTCTATTTTCCTACCACTGATCTTTGTCACATCCACACTTACTCCAAAAACAGAGACCTCTGTCGGAAAAAACGCTGCACTCATGGAAAATAACTCAGCTCATAAGAGGTAGTAAAGCAAGGGCTGATGGAGTTCTCCTGTTGGAGTTTTGGGACTAGCATTTCTGATTATGTAAAGTAGTACTTCTGGACTACTACTTTACATACTCAGAACTCTTTTGCAAATAGTTCCACCTGCGTTTATTTTTCCACACATGACCTTATTACGTTAGCTGTCTGCATGTGTGGCATGTATTCTTCACAATTACAATGCCACTTTTGCTATGTCTATTGTTACTGTTCATGCCTTCGATGAATATCATTTATACACCTGCACTGTGTCTTCCACACTCAGGTTTTTTACAGTGGTGTATCACACTGCCATACCAGAGAGTCAAAGAGTTCGCTCGTCACTGGCTGAATGTGGGGAAAGGCAGGAAAAGGGGAGCAATGGGATGAGTGAATGGTAGCATAACAAGTGTGCCATGGGTCCCGGTTCACGCAAGGAAAGTTACCACTTTGACTGCTATTGGAGAAGTAAAATACAGCTCTGTCAGGATTCCAGGGGTCCCTCAAGGTTCTGGGCCCCGGTGCCACTGCATCTGCTGCACTAATAGTAGCTACGCCCATGTGAGGGATTTAGTTGTTTCCGTTGCTATAACTCAACATGCAACAATCCAGAATAACTTGTTTTGGTCCATCTGTGTGGTGTACTTCCAGGTAATAACATAATGCACAGTGTAATGAATGTTAAGTGAGAAATGTGTGCTTTGTGCAGTTAATAGTTTAAACTGAAGCAACTTCTATGATTCTTTACAGAACTACTTTGCCATGCCATGACTTCAAAGATTTTTAAACCCAGAAATAAATCAGGCAACAGCAAACAAAGATATGAACATATACCACCTCCCAAAGTAATCTTACTAGAATTGTAGAGCACAAAAAATGTAAACCAATACATAAATTACTTTCAATATTACTACAAAGCCTCACCTCAGATGTTTCACTGGCATGCATCTGATAAAAAAAACACTCCAGTACCCAATCTACGTGTTTACAACACACCCTTCCTTTTAACCACTTGTATACTAGGGTTCACATTAATGAAGAAATACAACTCATTTTCTTTTTGATATCAGATCCTTCAGAGGAGAACAAACCAGAAATGCTACACTGATGCTATGATGATTTCTGGTCACTTACGGGTAAAGAATGGCCCAGCATACTGGCCTCAGTAACGTACATTATCTTTCACGCACACAATGTAGGCCATATTTAAAACAAATCTTTTCTTTCATTTCCTTCTTCGGCATCTGTCAGCACTTTGGGTTTTGAGGAAATGGAGGCCCTGATTTAAGAAAAGTGGCACTGCACCCAGTGCAGCGCCACTTTCCTTGCACCCCTTAGCACCCTCCTAACGCCACCATGTGTGCACTGTATCTAAGATATGGCGCACCATGGCAGTGGGTAGGGGAACTAGTGCCAAATATTTGTATGCTAGTGCAGAGTTTTGCAGAATTAACGTCAAAACAATTTTTTTTACGCTAATTCTGTAAAGCCACTGTGGCCCATTGAAAACAATTGCATGCCTCCTTTTAATGCCTGCTCTGAGCAGGTGTGAAAAGTGCCAAAATAGATTTCTTTGTGCCATTTTTTCCACCTCCCTAGCGGGGGAACGTCCCCTTTGCCTACATTATGCCTCGTGCAAACATAATGTTGTGCAAAGTGGCGCAATGCATTCATTCCACCACTTTGTAAATTCGATGTGGTGATTTTGGCCTCGTTGGGCCACATTAGTGTAAAAAAAGATGCTAATGTAGTGCAGGGAGGCGCTAGTGGCTCTTAAACCAGCCCCTGAGGTGTTAAATAAAACAAACGTCCTGTCCAATATTGTCTAATGTTGTAATGTCCGAGCTCTTGAGGTCTGATGCACAAAGCCATGCTTGGAAAAGTCAGAAATCTTCTTTTTTCCTTCAGGTGGATTTCTGATGTTTTGAGGATCCCTCCATAGACAGCTGTGTTCTTCACTTTCCATTCGGAGTTTAGAGATGACTAATGCAGCAGGCGTTTTGAATAATGTTAACATTGGTGCAAACCTCAGTTAATGTTAAACCTGGCATCCTTGGCATGGTTTTCTGCCACCTTTTTGCTTTCAGATCTCCTGCTTTTGCTGATTTTGTTTTTGCTGGCTTTAGGATTCTGTATACTTTACCAGTGCAAGCTAGTGCTAAAGTGCTTGCGTTGATTCCCTAAACATGGCAACAGTGGCATATACCCAAAAGGCACTTATAAGTCCCTAGTAAAGTGCACTATATGTGCACAGAACCTGTAAATTAAATGCTATTGGAGAGCTTGCAGCACTGATTGTGTCACCCACTTAAGTAGCCATTTAAACATGCCCGAGGCCTTCCAAGAAAGACTTGAGCATGTGGTTTTGAGATGCCATTTCGACCTGGAAAAATAAACCTTGCCAGGCCCAAACCTTCCTTATTAATACATAGATGTCACACCTAGAGTAGGCCCTGTACAGCCCAGAGGGCAGGGTGCCATTTTGAAAAAAATAGGACATGCACTTTTTAGTTTCACATGTCCTGGTGGTGAAAAACTCTTAAATTCCCTTTTCACCACTGCAAGGCCTATGTCTTCCACAAGTTAACATTTTATTTGCTTTATTACATCTTATAAGTGCAACTTCCAAATGGGAAGAGATGGCCCCTGCAGGTTTCAGCTGGATTTTATATTGCAATTCTGACAATGCCTCTTTTAAAAAGTTAGCATTTTCTTGTCTTAGCAATTTGGTGACACCAGCCTGTCTCTGATTACACGAGTGAGTGTAGTTGGCAGTTGGGCTTTGTGTAGTATTCCTAGAGTGGGTTTAAGGTGCTCACAGAAGAACAGGTGCATCCTCTCTGCTGAATGGTACGTCACCAAACAGAGCCAACAGATCATCTTGACCGAGTGGCACATCCTCAAACAAAACTCATGCATCTCCATTGCTTCGTACATTGGACCAGGGCAGAAGACTCACATTGCAGCAGCATCCCACAGCTTGAATTTAAAGTATCACCTTTGGAATGGCCACTGTGCAGTGCTTTCCCAGATCAGGTCCTCTCATCCCTCGTCGACCTCAGCCTCGATAATGATGCCAGAGCTCTGCATTACAGCTCCACTGCTCATCGGAACCCACTCATTATCTCGACTGCACAATACATTGTGGACACTGGCTTTCCCATCACAAGTCCCCATCTACAACATACTAGATGTTGACACAACAGAACCTCACACCAAACCCTTACCGCATCTCAGAACTGATGCATCACATCAGCTGCTTCAACTCAGATCCTGACTGTGCTCCACAACCAGCATTTGAGGTAATTTGTTCACTGCCTCCCTAGGTACCAGTAGCTGACTCATGCTCCATCATTTGACCATGATCGGCCTGAACTTTTTGCTTTGTCCAAATCCGGCATGACCATATATCCCTGGTTGCCGCTTTTGACTTTTAAGAGCTACACTACAGTTTGTTCTTTAAACATTCATACCTCATTTTAGTCTTGTTTTATTTATTAAAATCTGGCTCTATTTTTCTAACCTGATGTGGGATCTGTTTTGTGTGTTTTTTCACTGTATTACTTTTTGAAGTGTACCACAAATACTTTCATATTGACTTCAAATTAAGCCTGACTGCTCAATGCTAAGCTATCAGATGATGAGCACAGGTAAACTGAGGGTTTGCTTGTGCATTACCTTGACCCTGGGCTCACATCCCATTGAACCGACATCCCAATTTCTCACACTTGGTGACATATTTACAAGCCCCTTGTAAAATCTATGAGGCTTCGCAAAGACACTGTGCTTGGCTTTTCATGGCCTTGTGGATATGGTGTAGGGCAAAGCAGCACAAGTCCCTGTGTTGCCTTACACTGTCTCGGGGGGTGTTCCATGGGCATTGTGGTAGGTTTTTCCACACAACACCCATGGGTTTTGATGCATTCCCACATTTAAAAGGATCACCAAACCTGGGCATGCGACCCATTCACAGATATACACACAAAATCAAAAGACCATCAAGATTAACTTTCATTTATAACATAGATTGACCTATAAGCTTTACCACTGCTGGTTTCATGCATGCAAATTAGACACACAAACTTCCCAAACAATGATGAATTACTTTCAATTTAATAGATAGGCTGACCTATAGGGTCTACCAATGCTGATTTAATGTATGCAAATGACACTCTGATCCTTCTCAGTCTGGATGACACAAGCTTTCTGGGTGAGCTCCTACATCTATTGTTCAAGGGAGATAACAGGGAAGATGGCCTCACACTGCCCCGTAATGGTATTATAGGAGGTTGATGTGTTAATTGCTGGCCATTGGAGATGAGCACCTGTTTAGAGACCTCACCAATGTCAATAATTTAAGATTCAAGCTACGCTCTGACCTCGGACCTTCGGCTTCATTTAATTCTGCTACCTCCATATTTCTCGTAACTGGAAACCATCTATTTATACCTCACAATGACTTTCAGAAAGGGGTCTCTTTCCACCAATGATTTCCCATGCCAATGCCCTGTACAGACCCTCATGCTTTTGGCGATTTTGCGTTTTCACAAAATAAACGAGAAATTAGCTGTGAAGCCCGGTCCCGCGATTTTCTCCATATTTACCACTATAAAAGAAGATGAACCCTGCAGTCAGTTGAAACTGTGGCAAAGGTCAAGGACATGTTCTCTAAAACTCTCATCACATTGTCCGCGTTGACTAATCTGCGTTGACCCAAGGGTAGGTTGCTCCCCCTGCCGCTGCAGCTCCACCAGCCCAGGCTCCTGACACCTCCCAGCAAGACCTGCTAAAACAGTAAGTACTCCCCCCGCCCAGCCCCTCGCCCAGCCCTGCGCTACTCACCTCTTTTCCTGTACCTCTGTCTTCTGCCTTCCGCTCTCTCCTCCAACCTCTCTCCGCACTTCTGCTGTCCTCTCACCCTTCGCTCTCTGCTCCTCTTCTGCAGCCCACTTGCTACGTGTTCTGCTCTTCCTCCGCCCCGCTCCTCTTCCTCACCGTGTTCTCTTCCTGCTTCTTTCTTCATCCGTGCTCTTCTTTCTCCTCAGCACCCCGTCCTGCGTGTTCTTTCTTCTTCTGTGTTCTTCATCTGTTTTCTTCATCTGTGTTCTTCATCTGTGTTCTTCTTTCCCCTCTGCACCCCGACCTGCGTGTGCTTTCTTCTTTCTTCATCTGTGTTCTTCATCTGTGTTTTTCATCTGTGTTCTTCATCTGTGTTTTTCTTTCTCCTCTGCACCCCGACCTGCGTGTTCTTTCTTCTTTCTTCATCTGTGTTCTTCTCTGCACCCCGTCCTGCGTGTTCTTTCTTCTTCTGTATTCTTCATCTGTTTTCTTCATCTGTGTTCTTCATCTGTGTTCTTCTTTCTCCTCTGCACCCGACCTGCGTGTTCTTCTCCTCCGCTGTACTTTTCACTGCGTCTTCCTTTTCTTCCTCTGTGGCCTCTCCTCATCTTCTGGACGATACCCCTCTGCTTCTCAGGTCTCTCCTCTTCTGCCTGACTCTTCTTCTTGACTCCTCTCTCTTCTCTCTTGACTCTTCTCTCCTCTTCTTCTTTACTCTTCTTCTTGCTCTTCTCTCTTCTGTTCTTGACTCTTCTCTCTTCTGTTCTTGACTCTTCTCTCTTCTGTTCTTGACTCATCTCTCTTCTCCTCTTCTGTTTCTTCCTTGCTCCCCTCCACCTCTGTAACCCCCTCCTCTATCTTTTCTCCCCTCCCCTCTAACTGAAACCCCACACTCCGTTTTCCCGCCGCCACCGCCTGCTCGGCCCGCCACCCCTGCTCCGATTCGTCGCCCCCCTCCCGCCCCCAGCTGATCCCTCCTCCCCCCCTCCTCCCTCTTATGGCGCCCGCTGCACGGAAGAGTCAGCGACCCTTGACCAGAGGGTAGGTCGCTCCCCCTGCCACTGCAGCTCCACAAGCCCCGGCTCCTGACACCTCCCAGCAAGACCTGCAAAAACAGTAAGTACTCCCCCCGCCCAGCCCCTCGCCCAGCCCCGCACTACTCACCTCTTTTCCTGTACCTCTGTCTTCTGCCTTCCGCTCTCTCCTCCAACCTCTCTCCGCACCTCTGCTGTCCTCTCACCCTTCGCTCTCTGCTCCTCTTCTGCAGCCCACTTGCTGCGTGTTCTGCTCTTCCTCGGCCCGCTCCTCTTCCTCACCGTGTTCTCTTCCTGTTTCTTTCTTCATCCGTGCTCTTCTTTCTCCTCTGCACCCCGTCCTGCGTGTTCTTTCTTCTTCTGTGTTCTTCATCTGTGTTTTTCATCTGTGTTCTTCATCTGTGTTCTTCTTTCTCCTCTGCACCCCGACCTGCGTGTTCTTTCTTCATCTGTGTTCTTCTCTGCACCCCGTCCTGCGTGTTCTTTCTTCTTTTGTGTTCTTTATCCATTTTCTTCATCTGTGTTCTTCATCTGTGTTCTTCTTTCTTCATCTGTGTTCTTCATCTGTGTTCTTCATCTGTGTTTTTCATCTGTTTTCTTCATCTGTGTTCTTCTTTCTCCTCTGCACCCTGACCTGCGTGTTCTTTCTTCTTTCTTCATCTGTGTTCTTCTCTGCACCCCGTCCTGCATGTTCTTTCTTCTTCTGTGTTCTTCATCTGTTTTCTTCATCTGTGTTCTTCATCTGTGTTCTTCTTTCTCCTCTGCACCCCGACCTGCATGTTCTTCTCCTCCACTGTACTTTTCTCTGTGTGTTCCTTTTCTTCCTCTGTGGCCTCTCCTCATCTTCTGGACGCTTCTCCTCTGCTTCTCACGTCTCTCCTCTTCTGCCTGACTCTTCTTCTTGACTCCTCTCTCTTCTCTCTTGACTCTTCTCTCCTCTTCTTCCTTACTCTTCTTCTTGACTCTTCTCTCTTCTGTTCTTGACTCTTCTCTCTTCTGTTCTTGACTCTTCTCTCTTCTCCTCTTCTGTTTCTTCCTTGCTCCCCTCCACCTCTGTAACCCCCCTCCCCTATCTTTTCTCCCCTCCCCTCTACCTGACCCCCCCACCCTCTGCTTTCCCGCCACCACCTCCTGCTCGGCCCGCCCCCCCATGCTCCCATTCGTCGCCCCCCTCCAACCCCCTGCCCCCAGCTGACCCCTCCTCCCCCCTCCTCCCTCTTATGGCGCCCGCTGCACGGCAGAGTCAGCGACACTTGACCCGAGGGTAGGTCGCACCCCCTGCCGCTGCAGCTCCACCAGCCCAGGCTCCTGACACCTCCCAGCAAGACCTGCTAAAACAGTAAGTACTCCCCCGCCCAGCCCCGCGCTACCCACCTCTTTTCCTGTACCTCTGTCTTCTGCCTTCCGCTGTCTCCTCCAACCTCTCTCCGCACCTCTGCTGTCCTCTCACCCTTCGCTCTCTGCTCATCTTCTGCAGCCCACTTGCGTGTGTTCTGCTCTTCCTTGGCCCCGCTCCTCTTCCTCACCGCGTTCTCTTCCTGCTTCTTTTTTCATCCGTGCTCTTCTTTCTCCTCTGCACCCCGTCCTGCGTGTTCTTTCTTCTTCTGTGTTCTTCATCTGTTTTCTTCATCTGTGTTCTTCATCTGTGTTCTTCTTTCCCCTGTGCACCCCGACCTGCGTGTGCTTTCTTCTTTCTTCATCTGTGTTCTTCTCTGCACCCCGTCCTGCGTGTTCTTTCTTCTTCTGTGTTCTTCATCTGTTTTCTTCATCTGTGTTCTTCATCTGTGTTCTTCTTTCTTCATCTGTGTTCTTCATCTGTGTTTATCATCTGTGTTCTTCTTTCTCCTCTGCACCCCGACCTGCGTGTTCTTTCTTCTTTCTTCATCTGTGTTCTTCTCTGCACCCCGTCCTGCATGTTCTTTCTTCTTTTGTGTTCTTCATCTGTTTTCTTCATCTGTGTTCTTCTTTCTCCTCTGCACACCGACCTGCGTGTTCTTCTCCTCCGCTGTACTTTTCTCTGCGTGTTCCTTTTCTTCCTCTGTGGCCTCTCCTCATCTTCTGGACGCTTCCCCTCTGCTTCTCAGGTCTCTCCTCTTCTGCCTGACTCTTCTTCTTGACTCCTCTCTCTTCTCTCTTGACTCTTCTCTCCTCTTCTTCTTTACTCTTCTTCTTGACTCTTCTCTCTTCTGTTCTTGACTCTTTTCTCTTCTGTTCTTGACTCTTCTCTCTTCTCTCTTCTCCTCTTCTGTTTCTTCCTTACTCCCCTCCACCTCTGTAACCCCCATCCCCTATCTTTTCTCCCCTCCCCTCTACCTGACCTCCCACCCTCCGCTTTCCCGCCGCCACCTCCTGCTCCTGCAAACTCACCTTCCACCGGGAATCCACTGCGAATCCACCACACCCGCCAGCCCACGCGCCAACAACCACCTCAAATGCATCCTGATCAACGCACGCTCCGTCCACAAGCACGCTGTTGAACTATGGGACCTCCTGGACTCCACCGCACCGGACGTTGCCTTCATCACTGAGACCTGGATGAATGCCTCTTCGGCCCCCGACATCGCCATAGCCATCCCCGACGGCTACAAGATCTCCAGGAGAGACCGCACCAACGAAGTCGGTGGAGGAATCGCCATTGTCTTCAAGGACTCCATCAACGTCACCACCTCCACCGAAGACACCCCCCTCGCCGCCGAACACCTGCACTTCCAGATCCACATCGACCCCAGGACCACCCTCAGTTGAACTCTCATCTACAGACCCCCTGGACCGCGCGCCCTCTTCAGCGACTCTATCACTGACTTCATCTCCCCGCACGCCCTTGCCTCGCCGGACTACATCCTCCTCGGCGACCTCAACTTCCACCTGGAAAAGAACAACGACCCCAACACCACCGCCCTGCTCGACAACCTCGCCAACCTCGGTCTCAAGCAACTGGTGAACACCCCCACCCACATCGCCGGACACACGCTCGACTCCATCTTCTCCGCCAGCAACCACGTATCCTTCAGCCACTCCTCCGTAATACACTGAACCAACCACAGATGTGTCCACTTCACCTTCCGACGCGAGACTCGCCACCTCCGCACACAACCCATCACACGCAGATATTGGAACAAAATCCCCGCGGAACAGCTTCTCTCCACTCTCAGCGACAACCAACCCACCTTCTCCACCGACCCCAACGACGCAGCCCTCAGCTGGATGTATTAGATCACCAACTGCGCAGACAAACTTGCACCCCTCAGACGTCTCCCAAGACAGACCAACACCAGGAAACCTCTTTGGTTCACAGACACCCTCAAGGAATCTAAAAAAACCTGCTGCACCCTCGAGAAAGCCTGGTGCAAGGACCACACCGCAGAAAACATGTCTGCCCTCAAAAACGCCACCCGCGAATGCCACCAACTGATCTGCGCCACCAAAAGAACTTCCTTCACAGACAGACTGGACAAGAACACCCACAACAGCAAAGAACTCTTCAACATTGTCAAAGAGCTCTCCAATCCCAACGCCAGCGCCATCACGCCCTCACAAGAACTCTACAACTCCCTCGCCACCTTTTTCCATCATAAGATCACCGACCTACACAACAGCTTTGGACACCAGACACAGCCAACCACCACAGAACCTACAATCCCAGCCATCACCCTCAACGCCTGGACTCACATCAGCACGGAAGAGACCAAAGCTACCATGAACTCCATCCACTCCGGTGTCCCCTCGGACCCCTGCCCACACTTCATCTTCAACAAAGCCAACGACATCATCGCCCGCATCTCCAGACCATCATCAACAGCTCGTTTGCTTCTGCCACCTTCCCCGAGAGCTGGAAACATGCGGAAGTCAACGCCCTACTGAAGAAACCTACGGCAGACCCCAGCGACCTGAAAAACTTCCGCCCCATCTAGCTCCTCCCCTTCCCTGCCAAAGTCATAGAGAAGACCGTCAACAAGCAACTTACCAACTTCCTTGAAGAGAACAACCTACTCGACCCCTCTCAGTCCGGATTCCAAGCCAATCACAGCACAGAAACCGCCCTCATCTCAGTCACAGACGACATCAGAACTTTGATGGACAACGGAGAAACAGTCGCCCTCATCCTCCTCAACCTCTCGGCTGCCTTCGACACCGTCTGCCACCGAACCCTAATATCCCGCCTCCGCTCCACCGGTATCCAAGGACAGGCCCTGGACTGGATCACCTCCTTCCTCTCCAACCACTCCAAAGAATCTACCTCCCACCGTTCCGCTCAGACCCCTCCGAGATCATCTGCGGCGTCCCACAAGGCTCCTCGCTCAGCCCGACTCTCTTCAATGTCTACGTGAGCACCCTCGCCGACATCATGCGCAAACACAACATCAACATCACCTCCTACGCCGAAGACACTCAGCTGATACTTTCTCTCACCAAGGACCCCACCAGCGCCAAGACCAACCTGCAAGATGGAATGAAAGACGTTGCAGAATGGATGAAACTCAGCCGTCTGAAACTGAACTCAGAGAAAACGGAAGTCCTCATCCTCGGAAACACCCCGTCCGCCTGGGACGACTCCTGGTGGCCCACGGCCCTTGGCACTGCACCAACCCCCTCAGACTACGCACGCAACCTCGAATTCATCCTGGACCCACTTCTCACCATGACCAAACAAGTCAACGCCGTATCATCTTCCTGCTTCCTCGCCCTCCGCATGCTCCGAAAGATCTTCCGTTGGATCCCCGCCAACACCAGAAAGACTGTGACCCAAGCCCTCGTCACGAGCCGCCTGGACTACGGTAACACCCTATACGCAGGAACCACCGCTAAACTCCAGAAACGTCTGCAGCGAATACAAAACACCTCCGCCCGCCTCGTGCTCGACATACCCCGCAACAGCCACATCTCCGCCCACCTGAGACACCTGCACTGGCTTCCCGTCAACAAAAGGATCACCTTCCGGCTCCTCACCCACGCACACAAAGCCCTCCACAACAAGGGACCCGATTACCTCAACCGTCGCCTCAGCTTCTACACGCCCACCCGCCAACTTTGCTCCGCCAACCTCGCACTCGCCGCCATCCCCTGCATCCGCCGCACCACGGCAGGTGGGAAATCCTTCTCCTACCTGGCAGCAAAGATATGGAATTCCCTCCCCACCAACCTCAGGACCACCCAGGACCACCTCGCATTCCGGAGGCAACTCAAGACATGGCTCTTCGAGCAGCAGTAATCCCCCTCCCCCTAGCGCCTTGAGAACCTCACGGGTGAGTAGCGCGCTTTATAAATGTTGTTGATTTGAATTGATTTGATTTGTGATACATGTTTAAAAAAAAACTCACTTATTTAAAAAATAAGTTGACAACTACAACGTTTTGTCAATTACTCTAGGTAAGCATATAAATGTGTTTGCTCCATCCTATCTATATCTATAGGTATAGATAGATATATTGATATTTATAGATAGATATACACACATATATATAGAGAGATAGATATATATACAAAATATTGCAACAAAGTTAATATATTTATATATTTGTTTAACTCCACCTTATTGTCAAGTTGTTAATTTGTTTTTATTACATCACCTTTGACACATTTCAAGTACTTTCTCATTTTATGAAAATGGTTTACTGTTTAACATAAACCCTTACTCGCTACAACTCTCTCGTATGTGCTGTGTAATTTTTATGCTGTCTGTGCCAAATTTACAAATAATTCCTGCAACACCGCACAGCATTATGAATTGCTCTGCAGCATTGCTTGAAAGGGAGAAAGAAGGACTGTTGGACCTGGCCCTTTTTACAGGGTCATCTTTAAACATTTTCCCTTCCTCCTCCTATTTGTTCTGACTTCTTGCTGTTGGATCTAGGGCTCTGAGCACTTTATCTCTGCTGATCAGTGCTAAAGTGCAGGTGCTTTCCCTTCTAAAATTGGTATGATTGGCTTACACCTAATTGGCACATTTAATTTATCTGTAAATCCCTTGTACAATGATTATGCCTATACCCAGGGCCTGTAAATTAACAAGCATTTGCAATGCAATGGGTCTCGCGTTTGCTCGTGTTAGAGCTGATAGCGTTGTAAACTCCTAACCCGACTTTTTACTGGTAATGAAACCTATCGGCAAAATTGCATTTATGTACTAACCGGAAAAAGTGCAATTAACTGTGAAACCGGGTCGATATTATGTAAAGCGCTCGACTTCTGCCAAGCAAGATCGCGCTGGGAAAAGAGAGGAAAAAGTAGTCCACGTGCCGGACAGAAAACAGCGAGCCTCGCATGTTTTCTGTACTTGGTCGATGCGCTCGAGGAAGGCTATCCACCGGAAAAGGCATAACATGAGCATGCCTTCCACTAATGAAATCAAGCAGATTCTAAATGGCAAGCCCACAAGCCAAACACAAACACTGACGTGACGTGAACAGGGCTCCGAGCCCTTTTTAGTTACAAAAGCGTCTCGCTTAGCGAAACGCATGTGCAAGCGCATGCGACGCAGGCTCGACCCTAAAATCTACTAGTAAGCCTGCAGCGTTGCTTGCGTCACCCACAGAAGTAGCCTTTCAAACCTGCCTCAGGGCTGCTAGCGCACGGCCTGCATGCAGTTTACTGCCATAGGGACCTGGCATCTAAATTTACTTGCCAGTCCTGGAACTCCTCTTTTACAACAGATATGTCACCCCTAAGGTAGGCCCTAGCTAGCCCTATGGACAGGGTGCTATGTATGTAAAAGGCAGGACATGTTCCTAGTGTTGTGGCCTGTCCTAGTAGTGACACACAGCTTATTTGGTTTCTCACTGCTGTGAGTGTTGCTTTGCTCATAGGATTGCATTGGAGATTCCCCACCTTATGTCCAGGTGGTATTGTCTGAACTCTGAGGGGTAGCATAGGCATGTTTGGTATGCTTATAATGATGGTGAGAAATGCTACTTACTGGTGAGGAGGATTTTTTATTACCATTATAGAAATCCCACTTCTATAAAGTGAGCATTTCTCTGTGCTTATGACTGGTGTTTTGCAGCTTGACTCCAATCCACGTCTGGGGCAAAGTGACAGCTGGGCTTTGTGCATACTTTTCACATAGCCTGTACATAGGGAGGGTTGAGGTATCACAGAGGTGCATCTGCATATTGATTGATCTTCCTGGGCTGAGAGGAGAGACCAGGGCACACCTGTAATTGTAAAAGCTGTGCCCTGGCCTCACACAAAGGCTTAATTACTCCCCCCCGCTGATGTCTGGAGCCTGTGCTGGAGGAGAGAGCGGGACACTCCTAGAACCAGTTAGGACTGGTTGGAACCTCTTCTCCCCTTTTGTAAAAATTGTGCAAAACTGAGTATAAATACAGGGGTTTCCCCCATATTATAGAGACACTAATGGACCACTAACCTGGACAAAGAATTCTGCTGAAGTAACTTGCCAGGAACTGCCTCGGGATTGCCTTGTGCTGACCTGTAATCTGCTGGGTCACTAGGAGGAAATGCCACTGAATGCAAACCTATGTGAAGGCCTGTTTGCTTGGACCCTACCGCCCTGTGCCCCCTCGTGCTGTCTCCAGGAGCTGGGTGCTGAGGCCCTTATTCCCCTGCAATTTTATTTCTTGAACATCTGATAAGGCACTTGACTTTCAACCTTCCCAGCGCATGAGGAGTGCTGAATTTTATGTGGAGGCGCCTGGAGAATGGGGGGAGGTGCTGTTGTCGCTGATTTCCCCAAGTACAGGGAGAAAGGAGTCCAGAGTGAGCACACTCCTTGTAGTGCCCCCAGGTCGAGGAGCACTGAGGAGAGTGGACCCGGGCCACCGTCAGGCACCTGCTTTGGTACTCCACCAATGTGGCCCCCTGGTGAGTACGGGCCAAAGCCAGTAGTTGCATGGCAGCTACTGGAATTCCTCTGCAAGTGTCCCGCTCGCCAGAGGATTGTGGAGGGCTTTCCTGGCCCTGGGAGGACGAGAGAGCCCCAGTGAGCTCACGGCAGGGTCCCGAGCCAGGATCCTTGTCCTGCCTGGACCCTTGTCTGTTGTTGTGGCTCACAGGTGGGAGGGAAGCCTCAGCGGAGGTTCCCGTTATGCTGGGTCCCTTGTCTGTTGCTGTGGCTCGCAGGCGGGAGGGAAGCCTCAGCAGAGGTCCCCGTTCCCGCCGGGTCCCCCTTCCTGCTTGTGACTCACGGGTGGGAGGGATACCTCATTGGAGGTCCCTGTTCCCCCAGGCCCCCTTCTTGCTTTGTGGCTCATGGGTGGGAGGAAAACCTCATCGGAGGTCCCCGCTCATGCTGAGCTCCTGTTGTTCGGTTGTTAGCAGGGCATGGAGGTGACCCACGAAGGAAGTCCCTGATCCTGCCAGTGTGGTACGATAATCGGAGCTGGCACGAGCCGCCCGATGCCCCCCCAACATGGTGAGATCTCCATTTTTCCTGGGTGTCTGACATAGGTTCTGGGGAAATGTGCATTCCTGATGTTGTCTTTTCTAGGACACATGTACAAAGGGAATGTTTGATTTTATGTGCAATTATGATAATGTCTGGGCCCCTGGTAATGTGTTGACTGCACCATGTGTATTTGTGGTTGATGTTTCCTCTTAGGTGCAGGTATGATGGGGCAGTAATTATAATGTCATAAGCGTTTTGGTGATGTGTATGTGCATTCATGATGTTGCCTTGGCAATTATGATGAGATGTTTATTATGACATGTGCATTTTAATAACAATGACTACCTGACTACTGCTTATGTTTCAGGATAACCAGTAACCTATGTGTTTGATGTGACTACTGCTGGTTTATACAGAGTACAAGTACCTGAGTAATGTTCTTGCAACTGCTTCTGTAGCAGGGTATTACTAACATGTTGTGTTTGGTTTAATAATGTTTTGTGCAATAAGTTTATTTTTATATTACTTGGTGTTGTGTTTCCTTTGTGGTGTATTTATTGTGTCATGTGTGTGTTGTGCAATCGCTTTACACATTGCCCCTGGGATAGGCCTGACTGCTCGCACCAAGCTAGCAAGGGGTTGAGCAGGGGTTATTTTGGGTGTGTAACTCCCTCGCCTTGACTATAGTGGGTGGATTCTGCCTGGCTTAGATGCATACACTAGTCAACCAGATACCCCATTTCTAACAAGGACAGTGCCATATCTAATAAGATACAGCCCCATTTTTCTCTCTCTCTCTGCACTGGTGCACTATTTGTGGTAGTTCACCATAGTGTAAGACTGTGTGTGATGTGAAACATTGCTTTTTTATTGGAATGGGGCCCTTCCCGTACAACAAACTGTGACCTGACATATTTTACCACTTTTATAACTTTGTACGTGTGTGTTGTAGAGTACAGCATACATGCAATATAAATTAGAAATGTTTGGACAAAAGACATCTTTTTGATAACGTTACAGTTGCCTCAAGTAGGTGTATATTCTACTGCAAATCTCTTGTCAATTTTAGTAGATAGGGGTTATTGTCAAAAACCCATGGCTGATTGCCTGAGAATGCTCATGTACCTCCTAATGTTTGCCACTGTGATGCAAAATACTGCTAAGTAGTGCAAAGAGCTTCTTTGAGTTACTGTTAAGCTACTTTACAGTGCAACACATGTTTTGTGCTGGAAAGTAAATTCCAAAATCACACTTTGTCTGGTGTGTGTTACAAAAGGGACACAAGCAATTTGTAAAGGTTTGATAAATTTGGACCTCTGCCGTTACAGTTACAGTATCACCTTGTCCTTCTTTAAATGAAGGAAACAAGAGAGATACCTTTCTCTGGTAGGAATGAGGCTGGAGCTCTCATCATTCAGCTGCTGCAACTTGTCAACTTAAAGAACTGTTGGGCCATTCTGTGTTAGCATTCCATATGCTTTCTGTGGAGTTGGCGGCAATTGGTGGGGGGGGTGTACTTTTTCTGTTTAAATTACAGTCTCCTGCAGTTTGTGAATAATTGTGGTAGGTGAGTGCTTCTGTGAGAACAAGATTTGTACATTCTGTGCGGGGTCCCTAGTGTACTAAATTGGGGAGACCAGGCTTCAGTCTTTTACCTTCACTTTTCATGTTTTTGGGTTATACTGTGTGCATTATGTGGGGTAACTGAGAGCATGCTTTGATTGCTTCACCTCCCCTCAACATCCATATTATACACCTAGCAAGAAAAAACCTAGCAAGCAATGGCTTGTTCTGAAAAGCTATCCTGCTGTGAGACTAAAGCCAATAGCACATCATACCCCTGATATGCAGTGTTCTTTCTTTATTGCTCAAGGTTGTTCTCTATGTAGTGTCACACTTTCTGCTTCAGCCTATTTTTGTACCCATCAACTCCACTAGTTCAGGGATGGGGCTGTATGAGATTTCCAGGGCATAGTCAACAGGGTTTTGCCAAATGGAACTATCAAGTTTAGGAATCTGGTACCTGCTGATTTTGGCCTTGGGTCGTATGAAGAAGTCTTGTCTGCACCCTACGGCCTTACGCTGTTCCATTAAGCCCTCTAAATATTGTCTAAGTTCTGGGTTGTTCCACACCATATGATAAAACCCAGTGTCTGTGAGCATAGAGAGACTGTTAATATGTTTGTTGCAGATATCTTAAGTAGTTTTTGGGGAATTAAGTGCAAAGTAAGAAATAGTTAAATTGTGTATGTTTATAGCAAGCATTTCTTGATATTCTGTGTGCATATTGTAATACGCTCCCTCATTCTCAGTTGTTGAGGTCACTAATCAAGTCCATTTGCTTTCTGGTCATATAGGTTATTGTCAGTCATGTTAGTTAAGGCTTTGCAGAACCAAATCCATGGGCTTTTCCTGTGTACTGTTGTGTGTACGAATTATAACAATTCATGTGTTTGTGTCTCAGTGGTGCAGTGTCTATCCCATCCCACTTAATATAGCCTGTACAGTTACAAGACAGTGCATGGATGGAGGAGGCTTATCGACTTGTCGAAGGCAGGTGACATGTCATAAAGGTTTTTCTGTTAGTCTCCTGGCCAGCTGAGCTACTGAGTAACCTTGGCCATCTGGAATGTCTTCCACACACATGTTCCAGTCAGTTGGGTATTGTGCAGATATTCCCAAGATCAAATTGTCTTCTTTTGACCGGCATGGTCTTGCTCCTAATACAGCCAGATGGGCTATCATTTTCTCAAGTCACCACAGCAGGTTCACAAAGTATTCATGCTCTTCAGCTGGACAGAATGGAAAGTAGCAACTCAGCAGGGCTTTGATCTTACTGAAATATCCTTTCCTGTTCTGATGTAGAAGCCCACTCATAGCACAGACCATGTACAAGATAATGGCTTAAGTGTTAGTTCTCCACTTGTGGTCAAAGTGCATCTCAGAGTGATTGTATAGTTTTTCTAGTCTAGAGAGCCAAGTGTCACATGTCAAGGCAGTATCGACCTACTGGTCCTGTTAGTTTGTGAACTATAGATCACATACAATTCTAAATTTGCTGCCATTTCCTAGAAGACCAGCAATAATACTGGAAGTCGGGTGTGGGGTGGTTTCACCTAGGCAGCATGGTAGTAGAATATTGCGACTAAATATTGTCGGACAGAAATATTGAATCCTAAGTATATTTTGCCATCCTATTGTCCAACTGGATTTCACAATAAAGATTTTGCACCTAATTGCACAATACATTTGTAGAGTATTAAGACACACTATTTCTGTCTGATTATGTTTTTAGTAACAATATTATAACATACCACTTACAGCAAAGCAACAGGCTAGTGAAATCCCACAGTTCTGCTGTTAGAGTAGGTTTGGGGAAGCTGGCTGTTCGAAATGGGGTCAGAGTTGGCAGAGGTACACCCTTGTCCAACTAGGGACCACAATCCTGGTCAGGGTAAGTCACACGCAATCCAAATTATCCTGTGCCCACCTTCTAGTAGCTTGGCACTGAGCAGTCAGGCTTAACTTAGAAGGCAATGTGTAAAGTATTTTATGCAATAACTGATACAGTAACACAGTGAAAACAACAAAAAAATATGCCACACATGTTTAGAAAAATATGAGATATGTATCTGGTTAAATTAAGGTCAAAACTATAAAGATTCAATAAGTACAAGTTGAAATGTGAATTTCAAAAGTTGTATAATAGACTCTATTCAAGAAATGAGACCGTCAATGCTTGATTTCACAAAGTACCTGGTGTGTGTAAAAAATTGCATGCACAAGGATAGCATGGAAGGAGATGCGTGGAAAAGATAGGGTGTGCATCGGTTTTTCCGGTGTGGAACAAACGTTGCGTTGTTTCTTTTACTGCAGCACGGGGTTTGCATCGATTTTCCACATGCAGTCCAGGTTCCTCACTTTGGTGCGGGGTTCTTCTGGGACGCCCAGGGACGATGTGGGGAAATCCTTGACGCGCTGAAGAAGGTACAGGTGTTTGCATCAATCCGATGAGGTGAGGCGTCAAATATTCTATCGTGTGGTAGGCACTGCGTTGATGTTCCCCTAAGGGAATCGGACTGCGTCATTCCGGCTTGGCTGTGCATCACTGCGGTAGGGCCGTGTATCTAATCTTCGGTCGCAAAGCAGGCGCTGCGTCGGAGCTCCACTGGGGGACCATGCTGCGCTGGTCTGGGTTGGCGAGTTCTTGGTCACAAAGCAGGCTGTGCGGCTTTTCTGCTGGGCTGTGTGTTGATTTTCGGTGCACAAGGAGTTTCTGTAGTTGTTGAAGTCTTTTTGGCCCTCAGACTTAAGGAAACAGGAGGCAAGCTCAATCCAAGCCCTTTGAGAGCACTTTTTGGCAGAGGCCAGCAAGGCAGCAGGGCAACAGCAGGGCAGCAGTCCTTCACAGCACAGCACAGCAGGCCAGATGAGTCCTTTAGGCAGTAAGGCAGTACCTCAGGTCCAGATGCAGGGTTGGTTTCAGGAAGTGTCTGAGTTGGTGGGGTCAGAGACCCAGTTATATACCCAAAGATGCCTTTGAAGTGGGGGAGACTTCAAATAGTGGTTTTGAAGTGCACAAGTTCCCCATTTAATACAATCTGGTCTGCCGAGGTCCCAGTAGGGGGTTTGGCAATCTATTGTATGAGGGCAGGCCCCTAGCCTTTGAAATGTGAGTGCCAGGCCCCTTCACCGTTCCAACCCAGGAAGCCCCAATCAGTATGCAGATGAGTACAGGTGTGACTGAGTATCCTGTGTTTGTGGTTGTCTGGATGAAATGCACAAGGGAGCTGTCAACCAGCCCAGATGTGTATTGGAGACAGGCTGCAAAGCACAGATGGATTTTACTGCAGAAAAATGCTCACTTTCTTAAAGTGGCATTTCTAGAATAGTAATATAAAATCCAACTTCACCAACAAGCATGATTTTCTATCACCATTCTGGCAATACTAAATATGACCTTTTACCCCTTTCTGATCAGAATCTACCACTCAAACAGTATATGAGGGTAGCCCTAATGCTAGCCTATGACAGGAGCAGCCCTTACAGTAGTGGAAAACGATTTTAGGTGTTTTTCACTACCGAGACATATAAAACACACAGGTACATGTCCTGCCTTTTGTCTACATAGCACCCTGCCCTATGGGTTACCCAGGGTGACTTATATATTTAGAAAAAGGGGAGTTTAATGCTTGGCAAGTACTTTTAAGTGCCAAGTCGAAGTGGCAGTGAAACTGAACAAACAGACCTTGCAATGGCAGGTCTGTGACAGGGTTAAGGGGCTGCTTGTATGGGTGGCACAATCAGTGCTACAGGTCCACTAGTAGCATTTGATTTACAGGCCCTGGGCACATGTAGTGCACTTTACTAGGGACTTACAAGTAAATTAAATAAGCCAATTGGGTATGATCCAATGTTACCATGTTTAAGGGAGAGAGCGTATGCTTTTTAGCACTGATTAGCAGTGGTAAAGTATGCAGCGTCCTAAAGCCAGCAAAAGCAGTGTCAGAAAAGTGGAGGGAGGCAGGCAAAAAGTTAGGGGATGACCACCCTAAGGCTGTCAGGTCTAACACTGACTTGTGAGGGAGAAGTTTCAGGCTGGAAATACCAGGCCTTCTCAAAGGAGAGTCATCATCCAATACCCAAGTTCAAAATGGAACTACAATATACTCTTTCTTGTTTAAACCACATATCACATCACTACACAACGTTCACATATGCCCACACATGATGAAAGCAAGGAAATCAATCTATGGGGACTTGATTGATCAGTAGGATATTTCAGTGTGCATCCTCTACTTACAGGTATAGAAACAAAGGCCTGTGACCCTCTACTACGAACCAACTACCATGGATGACAAACAGCAACAAAAAATATGGTGTGCTTCCAAACAGTTTGTGTGATTGTTAGATTTATATCCAAGTGCCTTTATTTCGAAAATTGACAGTCTTTTGGCATGTAGGAAGAGATGCAGGATGCCAAGTATATAGGTCTTTAGGGGTAGTTTCTAGGAAGCAAGATGCCTGGAATGGTCGTTTGAAACAGAGTAACCCACTGAGGTATCCCAAAAAGAATAAAATGATGAAAAACATTTACATTTAATCACAGTATTTGCCACAAAAATGCAGCAATACATAAAATTATGTGCCGCAAAATTTCCATTTATATAGCGCAAAA
This sequence comes from Pleurodeles waltl, assembly GCF_031143425.1. Classification (NCBI taxonomy): domain Eukaryota; kingdom Metazoa; phylum Chordata; class Amphibia; order Caudata; family Salamandridae; genus Pleurodeles; species Pleurodeles waltl. The sequence goes on along the minus strand of NC_090450.1, from coordinate 148,011,581 downwards.
TTCTTAAATCAATGCCTCAATATCCTGGAGCGTCTGCCTGTACCTGGGCCTTTCCATTTCCACATGCAAAATGTCACTCGTCAATTTAAAATGCTTACCGAATACACGCTGTGACAAATTTGGTTGTTGGTTGAGTGTGTAGTCAACCCTGCTCAATAACTAGCAACAATCCTTGTCAGGGTGAACCACTAAATTCATTAATTTAACCTGTGGTTAGCTCTCCTGTAGTTTTGCGACCAGCATTTTTGATTACATAAAGTAGTACCACTGGGCTACTACGTTACATACTCAAAATGCTTTGCAAATAGGCCCCTGTGAACTTATTTTTCTTACTTGTGTAGGGCTTTATTGTGTGACCTGCATGCACTTGTGGCATGTATTCTTAGAAATTGCAGTGCCACTTTTCTAGGTCTGTTGTTACTGTTGATGCCCCCCCAAAATCTTGTTTATACACCTGCACAGTCTTTTCCGCATTCATGTTTTCTGCAGTAGAGTATCACACAGCCCCACCACAGACTCACAGAGTACATTCATTACTGCTTGAATGCAGAGAAAGGCAAAAGTAGGGGAGCAATTGGTTTTCAATGATGCCATCGGTCCTGGTGCACGCAAGGAAAATAACCATTTCGACTGCTGCTGGTGTAGTAAAATACAACACTGTCAGGGTTCCATGGACCCTTTGACCCACAATCTATGTTAGGGTCAACCACTAAAGTCATTAAATTAACCTGTGCTTAACTATCTGGTAGTCTGGCACACAGCAGTCATGCTTAACCTAGAGGCAACTTGTAAAGTGTTTATGCAGTGAACAAACAGAAATAAAGTAGAAAAACAACACAAGAAAAATCCCACACGATTTTAGAAAAATAGAATACATTTTAATAAATAATTTTTTACACAACTTTACAAACATCCAATTAGTAAAACTGGAGTTGTGAATTTTGAAATCTTAATGTAAAAAAACTAGTGTTTAAAAGATCAAATCGTCAACCGCGTATATTATCTAGTTGCGCATGACTTGGTCAAAGTCAATAAATATGCCCAATCACGATGAAGTGTGTGTCAGATGCATGAAGGGGATTAAGCCCGGTCAGCACTTACCTTCCAACTTAAAAGAAATGTCATTAAAAAATGTCTAAGAAAGTAAAGTTCAGCTGGCAAGGCTCTAGGCGGTGTCCGAGGAGGAGGCTTTGTCGTTCGGGAACTGCTGGACAAAGTAATGGTGAAGATTTCCACTCTCAAACTTAATCTCTTTTTTTAACTCAAAACTCTCCAAAAGGAGGAAGATGCAAGCTGTATCTGACAAGGGTTCCAGAAGGCCATATACCTCTTCTGTGAAGGACCGCTGTCAGGATTTGCTGCTGTGGAGAAGAACATAGCAGAAGCTGCCGCAAAGTCAGGCAAACCGGCGATGCACCTTGGGCGGATCAACTAGCAGGTTGATCCCAGTCTCTTCTAGGTTTCAGAGAATGTTTTAGGCAAAAGTTTTCCAAGTCCTAAATTTTCGATTTTGGCTATCCGCACACGTTTAGCACCACTTCCAAGGGTCCAAGACTAGAGAGGCACCACTTGGAAACTCAGAACTCACTCAGGCTGGAGCCAAGCGTGGGTTCAAGATGGTCGGAGCCTTTATTGTGCCTGAGGCTCTGATTAGGAAGCCAGACAACTAGTTTTTGGAGTCAGTCTGGTAGTCCTGGATTCAAGAGGTGGAACACTACTCAAGCAGAGGGCAGGCCTCTAAGCATTCAAGGCAGGCTTCAGTCAGCAGAACAGTTACCCAGGTGCAGCAAACCAGTATTCTGCAGTACACAGCCGGCCACAGCAACGGGTAGTCCTTTTAGTGCCCTAACACAGGTCAAGAAAGTGAACTGAAGAGTAGGCCTGAGGGCCATATTTTTATACATGGTGCCTTCTTTAAAGTAGGAGAATTTGTTTGAGAAGTCCCTTTGGAATACTTGAAGTTTCCAGCCATCTCTGCCCTGGCTCCACCCTGATTGTATTAACAACGAGGTAGTGTGAAGTCCTTTGTGTGAAGGCAGGTCACAACCTATTGATTTGTAGTGAGACTGTGCCTAGCTCTGCCCTTCCGTCATGCCAGTGAAGGTCCATCCAGGCCCATCTAATCCCTCTATTGCTTGGATGTCTGGGAGGAATAAACAAAGTTTAACTGACAAATCCACCCAGTCATGTGACCCAGGAGCACGCAGCAGGCAGCAGTCAGCAAATGTTTAGGGCAGGAAAATGCCAACTTTCTAAAAGTGGCATTTTCAAAATTGTGACCTAAAATCTGACTTTACCAACAAAGATTTTAAATTACAATTTCTCAGACTCCAACCACAAAATCTTCACCTGTTCCCAATCAAAACTCAGGACATATTAAATGTTATAAGACAGCCCACATTAGACCTCACAGTATTGAAAAACGAATGTATGAGTTTTTCACTGCCAGGACATGTAAAACTTAAAAGTATATGCCGAACCTTGTAATTACACCTTGTCTCTGGGCTACCTGAGGCTTATCTTGTGGGTGATTTATCTTTGATAAAATGGAAGTTTAAGGGTGTAAAGAGGGTTATTTTTCCAAGTCAATTTGGCATTGAAAAACTAAATTCAGGCTGCAATGGCAGACCTGGGACATGTTTCGAGGGCTACTTAGAGAAAATAATGTGCACATTTGAAAATGTGCACATGGGGTATGTCAGCCACTTATACGAAGTTGTATTAAAAGAATTAAAAATGTGTGAAATAATGAAAATATGTAAGAATAATGTAGTAATATGTCATATTGAGATGTATAACCTATGTTTTGCATTAATTAGTCGAATTAACTTAGCTGAAGTCATGGCCTAGTCTTTCCCTGTCTCACACAAGAAGCTGAATTTCAAGCGCACTGCAGAGAAGCTGATTCAGTAACCTGACCTTGAACCACCCGATATTAAAGTTTGCTTAGCTAGAATTTTCTGCAGTGTACCGACGGACAGCAGATGATGAAGTCACATTGATACAATTATGTGTAGAGTAGGCTAAATGTACTTTCCCAGGACTTGAACAATGAGAGCACTGACTGAAGAGGAACATGCAACATTTTCGATACCTTAAGAGCCAGGTGAGGAAGACATCGTACAGTGAACCAATCCATGAACTGAGAAAGAAGAAATATTAGAACTCAAAGATTTGTAAAATTAATATTATAGGTTAAAGTCATATCTGCTGATTGAATGACCAATTAGAAATTAGGGAGATGGACTGAAAAACTCCAATAAAAAGTCATGACAAGGGGCTAAAACTAAATATGTGGGAGAATTTAGGCAGATGTGAGGGGTGAATGCTGATGCCGACAGGAGACGCGGTTCGAGAATCTGTCATTGGGCTCATACTCTTAAGAGCCTGATGCATTGCTTATCTATTGATGACCTGAAGATGAAGACTGACTTTGTTGCTGATCCATTCTGTGGATAGGTAGCTATGACAATGTGACGACTAACTTTGTGCCTTTTCTTCTCAGTACCAATTGCGCTGTTTTATAGTTTTCCCTTCTAGCTAGATCTTTTCCAAATATATATTTTCTAAATTGTTTTTGCATGAAATTCCACATGCTGATGCCAATCTGGGTTAGGTAGGACTCTTTTGGGTGACGTTGACAGTGACAAATGATTAACGGACTGATTTGCTGAACACTGCTATTAATGCTGTTATATTCATCTTTGTTGGCTTATGCTGAAGCATTCAAACATATGTTTTCTCAAGTTCTGATTAGATTATGTTATTGGTGGTCAATTCTTAGTTGATTGAATAAAGTTTGATCTAACTTGATGACTTAGTATTGTAACTAATAGGGAAATAAAATTCATAAAATGTATAATTGAGTTGTGGTTATTCATGAAATGTGGATTTATTGTCTCATGTTTAATGATTCCCTTAGTGGTTGTTGATTGATTACATTGATTATTGATGCCACTGGTCACTACGTATTTAGGATACTCCATGCGATCCAAAAGGTTCATTGGCCTATAGACGTCCCCTTGTAAGTTTACTTATTAAGGACCAGGCGCGTCAACAGTTTTGGTAGCAGCTTGATGGTTAGTTTCCTTGGAGAACTAGTTATGTGGTGATTGATGGTTATGATGGTAGTTTAAGTTAGGGTTAGTTGTTCGTTTTTATGAGATTTGAATTTTGTTTTTCTGAAATGGCAACTGTAGCAAAGATGATGTTCCCTTAAGCCCAGAAATGACTTTCCCAGATCCTGGATCCCGTTAGTGAAGATGGGTATGTTCTCGGCGTCTTTGTGATAGTGTGAAAGTGGTAGGATTGCGCTTGCAAAGGCTTATGAAATTGCAGGTGAATTGACGTATGAGAGGTAAAGTAGGGAGTTTGCACACTCCAGTTGAGGTTTAGTAGGAGTGAGCGTACTCCACAGTATGAGAGTGGGGAAGTCATCAAACTTCATTGGTGTGTGGCGCTTTGTGCTAAAAAATTGTTGTCTACGTGGTTGTTGGTGATGTACGAACCCTGCGTGGTCTAAGACTCCAGAGTATATTGACAAGTGTAGGAGACACTTGGTTACATGTTGTAATCTGTCTGGTTTAGTGGATTGATCGGGCGTGGTCAACAAGTCGGTGTATGAGTTCAGTAAGATAAATTTTCGACTGAGATTTGACGAGTCTCATGTGCACCAGGACAGACCCATTGATCAGTTGAGAGTGACATTTTCGGGTCGAATTTTGCTTGCGAATGTGGGAGACTGAGAAAGAGGAATAGCTACATGAGCGAAAGGGTCATTAGTGAAAATCCGTAAGGTCTCTGAAGCGATTGTGTACCTTTTCTGTAGTAAACCAGCAGGTTTGTTTTGGTTTTTGGATTATTGCTCGCAATAATTTGCATTAGTTCCGTGTGAGTCAAGGTTTAGGAGGGCAAGCCACAAGACTTTGTCAGCCGCAGTGTGTGATTGTGACCTCAGAGTGTGACATGCTGGGATAGGTTGGTTAGTGAAAAGAGTAGCAAGAGGATTGGCAGCCGTCCGTAAGAGGCAATTGGTTGAGCAAGCGGGTGAAGGGAATCTTGGGAATAAAAGTAATTTCCTTATTGAATCAAACACACAAAAGATAACAAAATTACATTTTTTAAAGCGTTCAGAAGTGCCATGAAGGGTGATTCTTACATTAAGGAGACGGTTGGGGAGCCTACCCCACCGGAAAATTCTCCAGCCTTTATTGTGATGGAGGAGCGAGGTGTCATGCTATGCCAAGCAGTGGTGCAAATTGACAGAGAAACAGGGAGCTTTAGCATTTCCAGAGCACGGAACGTTTAATTTGAGAATTTTTTGATCAGTTGCGAATGACATTATATGAGACTAAGCCACTTCCGAGGCCAGCACAGTTTGAGGCTTTAGCAGTTTGGGGGCTCGTAGCCAGACAGCAGCAAGAAATGAAATTCCAGAGGAGAGTAAGGAAGGTAGAAAAGTCCTTGTCAGAGGCAAGATGGGATTGGGAACAGAAAAAATGGAGAACGGAGATATTACAGGGTTTTAAGTTGTTTCCTGCTATCACAGAGGAAGATGAGTCAGAAAAAGAGGATGCTGACAAGAGTGATAAAAGTTCAGGGAGTAAAAAGAAGAAATAGACCTCTATGTAGATGAAGAAGATTCAGATGTTGAGGATCTTATCACACAAATATTGAGGGATAGACCTCCGCCATATGCGGCGCATGAAGGGGGTCCAAGTACTAGTTCTGTTCCGACTGCTCCAGCACAAATGACGGGAACAGTGGGACCAGTGCAGACAGGTAATGGACAGATACAAGGGGTAGTGCAGAGTACTCCTAATGCAGTGACTACTTCAGTGGTCCAAGCGCAAATGCACCCACCATTGACACAAAGAATTTATCCAGATGTACCAGTTCTTGAAACAACTTCAAACCTGGTGATGCCGATGGAGCAAGTGGTTCTAAGACCAATGCTAGTCCAGACTGAGCTGACTCTAATGTTGTTGCCTCAAGCACAGACACAGGGTTTGCTGAAGTTCACACCAATGACAGGGACACAGTCAAATGTGACTCCAGTGATGAATCAGACTATGGGACTAGCTCTTTCACAAAATGCGAGTGTCAGAGCAGCACCAGATGCAATATCGCTAGCGATTACTTTTGGTCCATCGGTACCATTGTTTACGCAAAAGAAAACAATTGCAGGATATCAGGGTGAAATGTCACAGAGCCTCGTGAGGAGGAGAGTGAGTGATCATGTTCAGGTGGTATCATATATGGGTCAGACCTTTGATGGATCTAGACCTTTAATGGATCTTAGTCCACTTGTTGCACTTCCAGATGTAGTAAATGGACTGAGTGCAAGTCAGAGCTTGAAGTTTAAAACACCGCAGAGTCCAAGTGCAGTGGTACAACAGGTGCCAATACTGAATGCGAGTAACATCTCACTACAGGGATTGGCAGCACAGCAATTGAGTGAATGGTTGGATAGTTTAAATACTTCTCGAAATACATCGAAGGGTGAAGAGCAGATAAATCATGAAAGATTAGCTACAGAAATAGCTGAGCTAGCTCAGGGAATGATGGGATTGAACATATTAGAATCCTACATGGAAGGAGAGTTGAGGTACTTGTGTCCAAGGTTTATGAAGGAAGTGAGCAAGATAAATCAGAAATTGGCATATCTGGCAGACAAACATGACATAGCGATTGAGAGCGCCACAAATTTGAAAAGGAGTTACAGGTTAGATTTTGAGGCAAAGGATTTCAAGCACATGAGGTCAGCAGGGATGAAAGCGCATCTAAAAGAATTATTGCAGAGTACTCAGATTTGGGGAGCATTAGAGAAGTGGGAAGGTAGGTGGGCAAAGAAGAAGGATCAACGGAAACAAGATTCACAAGAAGGATCTGAAGGTTTTCAGAAAGAAAGGGATCCAGTAAAGATTTTACAGATGAGGGAAATTCCAGGGGGCAGTTTGTTCATGTCCCATGGCATAGGAGTGATATACTGTCATTTCCAAATGATTATCCAAAGCTAAGAGAGAAACCGGTTGAGTGGTACCAGCAGACAGATAGATTTGTGAAGCTTTCTAAACGTCTCTGGGGAGACTGAATACTTTGTTAGAAATAGTGCTTCCAGCTGACTTGAATGTAAGAGAGCAATGGATTGGCCAACGAGTGAACCGGAAAGGGACAAGGTTAAAGGTGCACCATCACCTGAAGTGATGAAACATTACTATAAGGTGATTGTGTTTCTGAAGACGAGAATCTCGCCTAAAAATATTGACTGGCAGAGGATTGGCAGGACAGTGCAGGAGGTGAAAGAGTCAATACATACCTATTATGAGAGATTGTTGAAAACGTTCAAAGAGTACATGATAAAGAAGCAATTGAGCTGAAAGACATGTTGCACTTTGTGTTTAGGTTCATCAAAGGATTGAGACCTGAAATAGGGCAGATGATTAATAGTCATTTGATTTTCTGGCAAGCAAAGCCAATTAATGAGGTGTTGCAGTATGCAGAATACTGTAGTGATGCAACTGAGTTGCAGCAGAAAAAGTTGAAGGAGAAAGCGAAGGTGATGCAAATGAAGGCAGCTCAGACTGGAGTGCAAGGAGCTCTAATGCAACAGATGCTGCAGCATAGGGGCGCAGGGGTCAATATGACTTGTGGTCCAGATTTGAATACTGTGGTGGTTCAGAATGATGTGAATGGGATGAAAAAGATGTTACAGTGTCTTCTGTGCGGAAACGTGGAACACTGGAAGCGGGAATGTCCGATGATGGTGCAGGATGGTGTTGTTCAGCAAGGTGGTGATGTCAATACATTTCAAACTGAAAGTCCCAAGAATGAGAGGACTTAATCCAAATGTTCAAAATCAAGTACAGAATTTTCAACACATGCAGCAGGTGCAAGTGCCGTGTGCAGAAGTGACCAACCAACCAATGCAGCAGCAGGTTCCCATGGTACCTAGACAACAAATGCAGATACCTCAAGCCCTGATGGAACAGCAACAGATGATGCTTACTCCGCAGGTCACAGGTCAGAGACAAGACAGAAGTAATGACACAGTGCACCAATTCCCATTACATAGTGAGAATGAAATAAACGATGAATGGATGAGTATTAATTTGAATAAAGAGCCGTGTATGCTTGCAGCATCCTTAAAGGTAAATCAGAGAGGACCTTTTGTGAAGGGAAAGGTGATGGGTCACAGAGTCTCATTCATAGTGGACACAGGAGCTACACACTCTACAGTGAGAAGTGCGGAAGTTCCGAACTTACCTCCTTCAGGAAGAACAATTCAGGTTGTGGGAGTAGCAAACAGACAATTAACAAATCCGATCACAGATCCAGTACAGGTTGAGACTGGCAACTTCCAGGGACTGCATAAGTTTGTAGTCTGTGACTCAAGTCCAGTATCCCTACTAGGGAGGGACTTACTGTGCAAGAGAACATTTTCCAATAGTTGTTCGACTGTTGGAATAGAGGTTCAGACTAATAGTGATGATGAAGAAGAACAGACCTCTGAAACAGAAAATGAAAATGTTAATGAAGAATACCGATTGATTGAGTTTTTCCCGATGTTTACTGTGAAAGAATTGCATGCAGACTAGCAGGGAACAGTGCAGGAGAATATGTGGGACCTGACAGGTAAGGGAGTGGGCTTGATCAAGGGAGTGGAACCGATTAAGATCACATTGAAGCCGAATGTAGGGTTTCCGCAGATTCCACAGTATAACATGGCACAGGATGTTTTGATGAAAGTGGCGCAGATAATTGGAGATTTTCTGTAACAAGGAGTTTTAAAAGAAGTGTTGAGCAGTTCATGTAATTCATCGATAATGGGCTTAAAGAAGCCGTGTAGGAAAGTGCGCATTGTGCAGGACTTGCGAAAAGTGAACGACATGGTGGTCTAGTGTTGTCCTGTAGTGCCGAACTCAGCAGTGATACTGTTTCAGATTTCTTGAGTGGTTCACAGTAGTTGACTTGTAACAAGCTTTCTTTTCAGTGCCTCTTCATGAGATAGTCAGTTTATTTTTAGTTTCAAATTCCTAGACAGAGTTTACAGCTGGTGCAGGCTTCCACAAGGGTATACGGAGTCACCGTCTCTGTTCAATCAGATATTGAAAAATAATTTGGAGTCATAGGAACTACTGTATCAATCGACTCTAGTGCAGTACATTGATGACTTGCTAATTGCATCCAAGACAAGGGACGAGTGTAAGTATGACTCGATTGCCCTGTTAAATCATTTGGAAAAATTTGGACATAAGGTGTCAACTTTGAAATTGCAGTACTGTCAGAAGTCAGTGAAATACTTGGGACACCAGATTAAGAAAGGATCAAGGAGAATCTCCAGTGAAAGGATTACAATGATACTGCAGAGAAGTCCTCCGACTTCACAGAGAGATGTCAGGATGTTTCTGGGAATGGTCGGTTATTGACGACAGTGGATCCAAAATTTTGCTGAAATTGTCAAACCTTTGCTGCAGCTGACTAACAAGGATGTCACAGACTCCATTACATTAGATGAAGATCAGATGAAATCCTTTGCTGAGTTGCGAGAGAGTTTGTGCAGAGCTCCAACTTTGTGAATGCCTGAGTACACAAGGCCATTCACATTGTTTTGTCATGAGCGTGATGATTGTTCTTTGTCTGTTTTGACACAGGTCCATGGGAGTGCTTATCACCCAGTAGCCTACTTTTCAGCAACCTTGGACCCAGGTGCAGCAGCTTTACCAGGTTGCCTGCGAGCTGTTGGCACAGTTGGTCAAAGTCTTTCTCAATGTGATGGAGTAGTGATGGGATACCCTTTGATGGTAATGGTACCACACTGTCATTTTACTGACAAGGACAAAAACACAGTATTTGACTGGTGCAAGACTGGCAAGGTATGAGACGAGCATACTGGGTGCTCCAAATATAACATTGAAAAGATGTACAGTGTTGAACACGGCAACATTACTTCCAAGTGATACTGTTGAAATTGAAAAAGAGGAAGACATCAAGCATGATTGTCTTGAGGTAACTGAACTGTGTACAAAACCAAGTCCTGATATCAGAGATACTTGATTGGAAGAAAATGACCAAATTGTCTTTGTTGGTGGCTCCTGTCTCAGAGATGCTACAGGGACATTGAGAGCAGGATACGCTGTATGCACAATCACAGGTACATTAGAAATTTCCTGGCTTTGAGGTGTATATTCTGCACAAGTGGCAGAATTGGTGGCTCTTACTAGAGCATGCCATGTTTCTGCACGACTGAGAGTCACAATCTCTACTGACAGCCAATATGGATTTGGAATTGTTCATGACTTTGGTCAATTGTGGTTGCAAAACGGTTTCCTGACCTCTACTGGAACACCAGTAAGAAATGGTGACAAGATAAAAGAGATGCTGTATGCAATACAGTTACCTGAAGAAATTGCCATGGTAAAATGCAGTGCACATCAAAAGGCACAGGATTACATCTCACTGGGAAATGGATATGCAGATCAAGTCACAAGGTTTTGCACATTGAATTGTATATCGTTCAAAGACAAGTGGGAACTGATGTTAGAAGAACACTATACATGTACAAGTTATGCATTGAAAGTGATTGATACTGTAGAAGAGTTAAAAACGTTGCAGAATCAATCAATCATTGCATTTGTAGAGTGCGCTACTCACCCGTGAGGGTCTCAAGGCGCTTGAGGGGGTATGTGTTCCAGGTCTTGGCAGCGAGGTAGGAGAATGATCTGCTGGCGGTTGTTGACCTGGGGATGTGAGGGACGATGGCGAGGGGGAGGTCGGCTGAACGGAGCTGACAGTTCAGGTGTAGAAGGTGAGACGATCATTGAGGTATGCAGGTCTAGCTTTGTGGAGTGCTTTGTGGGCATGGGTTAGGAGTTTGAATGTGATCCTTTTGTTGACAGAGAGCCAGTGTAGGTTTCTCAGAGGGGCTGTGATGCTGGTGTGGTGGGGTATGTCGAGGAAGAGGCATGCAGAGGCGTTCTGTATCTGTTGCAATCTTTTCTGGAGAGCGGCCATGGTTCCTGCGAAGAGAGCGTTGCCGTAGTCCAGTCTGCTGCTGACGAAGGCCTGGGTGACTGTCCTTCTGGTTTCGGTAGGGATCCACCTGTAGATTTTGTGGAGCATGCGGAGGGTGTTGTAGCAGGAGGATGAGACTGCGTTGACTTGTTGGGTCATAGAGAGTGATGAGTCAAGGATCAAACCCAGGTTGCGGGCATGGTTGGTGGGCGTTGGTGCGGCTCCCAGCGTGGGCGGCCACCAGGAGGGGTCCAGGTGGAGGGAGTGGGGCAGAGGATGAGGAACTGTGTCTTATCTGAGTTTAGCTTTAGGCGAATGTTCTTCATTTCAGTTGGCGATGGCCTTCATACCGTTGCGGAGGTTGGTTTGGCAGTGGCGGGTTCCTTGGTGAGTGAGAGGATCAGCTGGGTGTCATCGGCGTAAGAGACGATGGTGAGGTTGTGAGATCGGACAATTTTGGCGAGCAGTGCCATGTAGACATTGAAGAGTGTCGGGCTGGGTGAGGAGCCCTGTGGTACGCCGCAGATGGTCTTGGGGGCTTCAGATCGGAATGGAGGGAGGCGGACTCTCTGTGTTCTGTCGGAGAGGAAGGAGGTGATCCAGTCCCGGGCTTTGTCGCGGATCCCTGCATCATGGAGGCATGTGTGCAGGGTGTGGTGGCAGACGGTGTCAAAGGGGGCAGAGAGGTCAAGGAGGATGAGGGCTGCAGACTCACCTTTGTCCAGGAATGTCCAGATGTTGTTGGTGGCAGCGATGAGGGCAGTCTCAGTGCTGTGATTGCTGCGAAAGCTGGATTTAGATGGATCCAGAGTGTTGTTTTCCTCCAGGTGGCGGGTCAGTTGCCTGTTGACGATCTTATCGATAACCTTCGCCTGGAATGGAAGCAGGCGTTGATCTCGGCGTGCTCCCAGCTTTCCGGGAAGGTGGCAGTCTCAAAGGAGCTATTGATGATCATACGGAGTTGGGGGCAATGATGGAGCTCGCTCTGTTGTAGATGTACTGCGGGCTGGGGTCAGCGTCATTGACGTGTGTCCAGGAGAGCAGAAGGTTGGTGTGAAGGGGGGAGGTGAGTCGGAGGTGTTGGCGACTGCTGGTGGGGTCTTGGTGTTGAAGCTGTTGTGGATGTCTGTGATTTTGTGGTGAAAGGAGATGGCGAGGGAGTCGCAGAGGTCTTGCGAAGGTGGGATTTTGTTGGTGCTTGAGCTGGGGTTGGAGAGTTCCTTCACGATGTTGAAGAGCTCTCTGCTGTTCTGCGTGTTGTTGTCGATACGTTCCTTGAAGGTGGATCTCTTGGTGGTCCGGATGAGTTGGTGGTGTTTGCGGATGGCGTTCTTGAGGGCTGTGTGGGTGGCTGGTGTCTGTTCCTGGCGCCACTTCCTCTTGAGTTTTCAGCAGGCCTGTTTGGAGGCCCGGAGGTCAGTGGTGAACCAGGTGGCCTTTCTGACGGCACGGTTGTGAGAGGGTTTCTTGGACGGGGTGAGAATGTTGGTGCAGTCGTTGATCCATTGCCTGAGGTTGCGGGTGGCTGCGTTGGCGTCAGTGGTGTCGTGGTGGGGCTCAGGCGAGGGCGGAGATCAGCCGGTCGTTGGTGACCTTGTTCCAGCTGCGGCGGGGGATCGTTTGTGGGTGGTAGTGAGTGGTGGGTTTATCGAAGGTGAATTGGATGCTGCTGTGGTCGGTCCAGTGGAGTTCGGTGGTGTGGCTGAAGGTGATGTGGCTGTTGGCAGTGAAGATGGGGTTGAGCGTGTGTCCAGCGGAGTGGGTGGGAGACATGACGAGCTGTTTGAGTCCGAGGTTGGCGAGGTTGGCGAGGTTGGCGAGCAGGGCGGGGGAGTTGCTGTCATTGGTGTTTTCGAGGTAGAATTTCAGGTGGAATAATGTTGACAAAGAAGAGAATCGCCTTTGGTTAAGTTAAAATGTGTCCAACGACCTGATGAAATTTGGTTCCTGAGGAGGGTCAGATGGTCCTGCCCAATAGTTTATTGTCTCCAATGGCCCGTTACTATCACAGCCAGGCACATATTGGGAGGGATGCCATGGTCAGATTGTTCAAGATTGACTGGTTTAACCCTAAGTTCAGACAGGCGGCAGAGGCAATATGTCATTGCTCTATAATTTGTCAGCAACTAAACGTGGTAAAAGGAACAGTGCTGAATTTAAGTCACATTGGAAGAGCAGGAGGTCCATTCAGCAGAATGCAAATGGATTTCATTGAAATGCCTGCGTGTGGAGGCTTGAAATATGTGTTGGTGATTGTGAGTGTTTCTAGTCACTGGATCGAAGCATACCCTACAAGAAGGAATGACAGTCTCACAGTGGCAAAGCTGTTGCTTAGGGAGTTGATACCACGTTTCGGGTATCTGATCTCTTTAGAATCAGATAGGGGAACTCCCTTCAATAAGGAGGTGATTAAACTCTTATGTGCAGCACTAAACATCGAGCAAAAGTTGCATGTTGTTACCGCAGGAAGACAGGGCTATCGCCCCATGAAATCCGCATGGGCAGAGCAATGAGATTACCAGCAGTTCCAGCCAGTGCACTTGTCAATATTACAGTGGTGTTGGAGGACTGCAAGGGTCTGGCTGATGAGGTTTGCTCTTTCCCTCAGCAGGTGAAGGCCACTACCCTGTCACCCATCCATTATGCAGGGCACAACCTGAGAGACGGTGACTGGGTCATTGTCAGAAAACATGTTTGTAAGACCTGTTTGGAACTGCGTTGGACGGGTCCTTACCAGGTGGTGTTAACAACTACGACAGCTGTGAAGTGTGCAGGACTCCCGAAATGGATACATGCGAGTCATAAAAAGAGAGTGGTATATCCACCAGATCATGAAGAAGCGGTGTTGAGAACAGCAACAACAGGGAAACAGGTCGCCGCACCTGAGACAGAAAAATAAACAATAGAGCCTGAAGTTGAACCAGAGCTCGTGGAAGATAGTTCCATTAGCCCTGTAGGAGACGAAAGTGAAGAATTACAGGAGGGTGTGCAAGAACCAATCTCAACGGATACAGCAGGGTAGCCTAACTCAGCAGAGGTTCTCCCAGAAGCAGACAGTGCTGAAAAGCAGACAGAGCATGTGCCAGACCAAGAGGGCAAAAGAGTTGAGACGTATCAAAACCAAAGTAATCCGAATCCTTCCGAGCCCATTGCAGGTCCATCAAGAGAAAACACCATAGAAAAAGAAAAGGAGAAGAGTCCAATCTTGAGAAGAATATTGACAGAAGGAGCAAAAAAAGGAGATAATTGTCCTGAATCGCAAATAGAGAAGAAAAAGGAACTGGTTGTAAACTAAACAGTAGAAGAAGAAGTAGACACTACGAGAAAATAAGATTGAAGTGAAGCAGAACTAAGTGGTGATCAAGGTTGAAAAGAAAGAGAATAGCAAGTCGACGTTAGACAGGGCCTGAATGGGTGTATGCAACTACCAATGAATGGCAACACAAGTTTATGTCTTTTTGTTTTGATAGAGAAATTCCAAGTCAGTATTTTGATGTAACCTGAAGGAGATGAAGGAAGCTGAATTGTTGAGCTAATCTGAAAAATCCTAAAAAGAGTCTGTTTAAAAATAATACTGGAAGAGACATTGATAACCAGATTTGACATAAACCCAGAAAGAACAAGCTGCTAATCGATTTTGACAAAGGAAGAGGGTTCCTGGATGTGAAGCTGAACTGTGAGAGAGGAATTTTTTCCTTTTGATTTTACTGCACTTTATCTAAGAGTTACTTCTGCTTTCTGATTCTTTACAGATCATGGCTGAGTTAAATAATCAAAATAGAGTTTTTAGGCATTGTAGATACATGAGTTGGACTGGCAATTATGTGTGGAATCTTGTTTATAATAATGATTGTGGGAACGTCTGTTCACGATACGAAAAGAGCTACTATTTCTTCTGCTCCTGAAACTACTACACTAACAGCTTTAGAGAGGTTTAAGTTAGATGGAAAGTTTTTGCAAGAGTATACTAATGCACAAGGAGAGCTTTCTTCTAATGTTTTCTATCACTTGTTGAGTGAGTATGTTGAGACAATGGATGCGAGGAATTGTCTTGTGTGTACGCAAATTCCTTCACCAGAGAAGGAAGGGGTTACGTACCATAGTTTTCCTTTCACATATGGAATAAGCTGTAGCTTGCTACTAACAAGATTTTATAACCAAGAGTATATACAATACTTATATTCTAATTATCACGTTGTGTTTTCGTTTGTCCCTATTATTAAATATCTGAGTAAAACAGCTAAAGAACATGATATAGTGCTAGTTAGAGGATTCTTTGAGTCAACACTAACGTTTGGGACTGCTTATGCACACAAAAACAATTTTACATGCTTGCTTACATCTTAGAAAAGAGCTTTATAGGGCATACTGATGATAGGAGAAAAGGGAAAAATTAGAAAAAGGACTAGAGAAAAGGACTTACAAGAATGATTATGCTTACACTGCAATTAAAACGCAAGGGAAATTGGTTTTAGATGCATTGCATGTAGGAAAGTTTTATATATAGAGCCAAAATCACGCACTGACACTTTATTTGTGTGGATGAGTGAATGTAGGCATGTGTTTTTGTTTCAGAGTAAGTGGACATTTATGCTGAATGGTCAGGACCCTGCTATTCCTGGAATCTACTATATTTGTGGACTTAATGCTTATTACCATCTTCCAAGAGGATGGTATGGGACATGTTATTTGGGGATAGTTTTCCCTAAAATTTATCAGATAGATGACTTAAAGAAGTTTGCGAAATCGACTGAATTACATCATAAGCGACAGAGGAGAGAAACCTTTTCTGAAATTGTGGGAGATATCTTTGGTTCAGTGATTCCTTCAGTGGGAGTCATTTTGAATTCAATCAAGATACAATAGTTGTCTACTATTGTGGATAACATGCTGACAGATTTTACAGGGACAATACTCCTGATAGATACTGAATTAGCCACGGATAGAGCAATGACTCTTCAAAATAGGCTTGCTTTAGACATTCTTTTGGCGAAAGACGGCGGAGTCCGTAAAATGATTAATGATAAAGGTTCATATATTCTGAACAATGACAAGGAGATAAGAGACTTACTCAATAATCTGACTAACTCTAGTAAGGATTTAAAGGAATTGAAATAAGCAGGTGTTTGGGAGAAAAATGGAAAGGGATTTGCCTCAGAGGGAAATTGGCTTAGTCAAATTTGGAACGGGGTATTATTAAAAATCATACAAGGAATATTAATTGTGTTTGCATATTAGGATTATGGGGTACATGTAAACTATGTCAAAAGATAAAATTGAAAAGATCTAAAAATAATGGGAGGAGGGAAGAACGAAACAGGGAAAGAATTTATAGGGAAGATTTAAGAAGGAGGCAAAATACTAGTGAAACAAACGGAATTGTGAAATGATTGGAAAAGGAAGGTGTGATGACATATTAGTCATCAGAGAAGGTACTGTTGACGCAGATATGCTAATTAGAAATTATTAATGAATGTTTATGTGTTTTGATTAACGAAAAGCTTGTAGAGAAATTGATTGTAGAGAAAATAATGTGCACGTTTGAAAATGTGCCCACGGGGTATGTCAGCCACTTATACGAAGTTGTACTAAAGGAATAAAAAATGTGTGAGATAATAAAATATGTAAGAATAATGTAGTAATATTTCATATTGAGATGTATAACCTATGTTTTGCATTATTTGTAGAATTAACTTAGCTGAAGTCCTGGCCTAGTCTTTCCAGATCTCACACAAGAAGCTGAATTTCTAGCACACTGCAGAGAAGCTGATTCAGTAACCTGACCCTGAACCACCCAATATTAAAGTTTGCTTAGCTAGAATTTTCTGCAATGTACCGACGGACAGCAGATGATGAAGTCACATTGATACAATTATGTGTAGAGTAGGCTAAATGTACTTTCCCAGGACTTGAACAATGAGAACACTGACTGAAGAGGAACATGCAACATTTTCGATACCTTAAAAGCCGGATGATGAAGACATCGTACAGTGAACCAATCCATGAACTGAGAAAGAAGAAATATTAGAACTCAAAGATTTGTAAAATTAATATTATAGGTTAAAGTCATATCTGCTGATTGAATGGCCAATTAGAAATTAGGGAGATGGACTGAAAAACTCTAATAAAAAGTCATGACAAGGGGCTAAAACTAGAGATGTGGGAGAATTTAGGCAGATGTGAGGGGTGAATGCTGATGACGACAGGAGACGCGGTTCAAGATTCTGTCATTGGGCTCATACTCTTGAGAGCCTGATACGTTGCTGATCTATTGATGACCTGAAGATGAAGCCTGGCTTTGTTGCTGTTACATTCTGTGGATAGGTAGCTATGACAATGTGACTGACTAACTTTGTGCCTTTTCTTCTAGGTACCAACTGCGCTGTTTTATAGTTTCCCCTTCCAGCTAGATGTTTTCCAAATTTATATTATCTAAATTGTTTTCGCATGAAATCCGACATGCTGATGCTAATCTGAGTTAGGTAGGACTCTTTTGAGTGACGTTGACAGTGACAAATGATTGACGGACTGATTTGCTGAACTCTACAATTAATGCTGTTATATTAATCTTTGTTGGCTTATGCTGAAGCATTCGAGTTCATGTTTTCTCAGGTTCTGATTAGATTATCTTATTTGTGGTCATTAATGAACTAATTCTGAGTTGATTGAATAAAGTATGATCTAACTTGATGACTTAGAATTGTAACTAATAGGGAAATCAAATTCATAAAACGTATAATTGAGTTGTGGTTATTCATGAAATGTGGATTTATTGTCTCATGCTTAATGATTCCCTTAGTGGATGTTGATTGATTACATTGATTATTAATGCCACTGGTCACTACGTAATTAGGATACTCCATGGCATCCAAAAGGTTAATCGGCCTATACGCGTCCCCTTGTAAGTTTACTTATTAAGGACCAGGCGCATCAACAACACTTAGAGAAAAGTTGGAATCTTTTTACGTTTCTACACATCTCGAGTTAGTGCAGTTTTTTGTTGATTCATGTTTGCAACAAATAACTAACAGGTTTTGTTGTGTTTAATTTTGCATTGGGGATTTATTTTTATTCTGCATTTTGCAAACATGCTTACTCTTTCATGTGAGAGAGCGGCACACCAAGGTTTTAAGTGGTTTGTGGGGAAGGAGATGTCAGTGTACATCTCTTGATCCCCTGTCTTTCTTGAAGAGGCTTTGCAAGGATGTGTGACTGTCTATACCTGTTATTTACAGTTATCATTACAGATGAGAAACATCATTTTATCTGTATCTACTTTTGTTTGTGAGGCCCATTCAATAATGTTTTTAAGGATATTGCATATTCGCCCTTGATGATTGGTGCAAATGAAGTTTGCACTGCACTGCAACAATACAATCTTATGTAATGTTTTCCATGGTGTTAAAAGTGCCACAGAATTCCAGAAGTACTAAGTAAGGGGGTTTCATTCTAAACCATGCTCTGACTCAAAATGATAAGCTCTTTCTTTCTACATGCAAAATTTCACCTTCTGATAACTGGGACCTTTGCATATAAGAGACTCAGTAAATTATGACTGGTATTATATCAGCAGTATAAATGATTCCTGCTGTTGTTGTAATGTGGGTATTCATGTCCTCCTTGGTTATATTAAACCAAATGGGTTCATAGCTTTGACATTATTAATGATCATATTGTTGTTCATTGAGATACAATGAGCCGTGAATGAGATAGGAATTGTGCTACCAAATTTCGCAAATTCTTGAATTTCACAGTAAGTGAAAGTTTCCCCAAAAAATATAATTTCTAACACCTATACACAACATTACGATTCAAGAGATATGTATAATGTGTTTAGATCTCTGTAATTTAAAACCACCAATTTCTATGGGAATGTGGAACTAAAGGTAGGAGTCGTTTACATCGAAACGACACTTGCAGGATACGAGGCCCCAGTGAATGATGTTGCAACAGATCTCAAAACCCAAGTTGACATCCTCAAACAAACATTCCAGAATGCCAATCCTTGGTATTTGTTAGAGGTACAGGACTGGGTAAATGGAAAATTGTGTATTCTACTCTGGACTGCCCCTTTAAGGTTTTATTGGGTGGAAAGTGTGCGTTTTTCTCACTTACATAAATTCCTATTTTGCATTCTATTTTTTAGTTTCTTGTGGCTGTGTGCCTTTGAGGGTTGTTCTCTCTTCACTATAAACATTATTTGAAAGATGAGCTCCCACTGTAACAGTGTTCCATTGTGCTGAGGTTTTTACTGGCAAATGTTTGTTTTGACCTACAAACTGTGGCATACCAGAAGTTTTTAAATATTTACACAAGTTGGTCGAGGAAGCCTTTTCTTTCCTTTTTCTCATCATTGTTCTGATCAGTAAAGAAGCCACAGACCTCCTTAAAGAACAATAAATAAGAAATGTCTCTCATACTTATGGCCTGTGAATGGCATCCATTATAGGACAATCAGGAATATAAATGTGTCCCACACAGAATACATTGTGACATTTTGTGAAACATGAACAATTGTTTCAAAGTATTTGTCTTTCTAAAAAAATAAGTAGCTGTGATGCTGAACATCAATTAACCACGTTTTTCACCCAAAACTATGTGCATAAATATATGGAAGATGAAGGCGTGTATATATCAAAACATAAGGAAAACACGTGCACAAATTACAAGCAAAAAAATAATATAAAATCATTTAATCGCAGTCCTTTTATGTCGGTAAGATTTTGATTAAATTATTTTGTATTTGTTTTATTATTTTATTTATATGCTTTTTTAAAACACAAAGAAACATAGTTGTACATTTTTATACTCACATGAAGAGTGTCAGTTTATAATTGGGTCATTACAATCTCGCTTGTTTTACTTGTAACATCATACTCTTACTGGCTCTGTCGGTGCCAGAAAAATCATAACTAAGGTGTCATTGAGACAACAACCATGTATATTTGTGTTAGACACCTATTGCAGTTTTGGACTTCTAAAGATAAGTTATGTAAGTGTCTAATAAGGTTTAGGAGGATGTTTGCATTTGTACTTACTGCAGGCAATGTTTGTTGTAATATTAGTTAACTCAACAGTATAACACAGCACACCGTACCATAAACAGGTCCAAAAACACACAATAGTCCAGCCCACACACTGACCTGTCAGATCAGCCGTCCGGGCACTGCCAGATTAGCAAATAAGCGAGTCCGATCCTGTTTACAAATGCTTGAAAATATCCAAATCCCAACTGGCAGATGACTTCCAAAAACTCCTTTGGTTGGCACCCATATACTCCTGAAAGGAAACAAACTTAAGTCTCTGTGAGTGCCACCTAAACACAGCAACCATGGGGCACAGATGAAGGCTTCCCGTGCACAGGTTGAGAACCAGTGTGATCACATGTAGAGGCCTTTAAATGTGTTACTTTCAAGTTACTTCCATGTTTTGCTCCTTAATATCAGCATGCACATTTGTGACCCACCTCTTTTGCGCCTTTAGGTTGTTGCATGTCAAAAATACTAATCGGTGGGGCTATGGGATCTAAACCATTGGAAAGATCGGAGCGAGCGAGCCGTGCCCATAGAGGTGAACTTTCTAGCTACCAAGATTTACCTAATTGGACTTTGTCTTTTACTAGAATAGTTACCTGATAATCGTTTTGTCCAAGAGACTCAACAGCATTCTGAATTTTAAGTTTTACGTGTTGTCATGCCACAGGTAATACTGACAATGAGGACGACACCATTTTCTGTGTTGTGACCTCCCATTGCGCTGGGACTCTTCTTTCTGTTACAGGAGTCATAGCTTTTAACTGGATGGACCTACCCACCTATTCCAGAAGTGATTTTGTTGTAAAATCGGTCTCGAGACTGCCCCTCGCAAAATAAACATCGTCAAGGACGTAAATGTGATTGTTCCGTAACCCCAATATTTACTGTGTTCTGCATACTGGCTGTATATTCTCTTCTGTCTTTTTCTACCATCAGTCGTATGCATTTTTAAATTGTGAATTTTAATAAGTGCCTGAACACATTGTACAGTTGTGCAAACAATATTAAAAGATCAGCATCATTTTCATGTCTTAGAACAACTTAACTCAAATAAGACAGCACATATTAGTATTATACTATATTAGAACATTGGAATGCTGGGGGCTCCATTGAAAACAACGGAGTGCTGCGGGCTTTTACAGGCCGGTAAAAGCCCGCAGCACCAACATTCCAATGTTCGCTTTGTTCACAGCAACAGCTGTGAACAAAGCCTCACGGAGCCCGAGGGGATTTTAATCCCCTCGGGCTCCATGAACATTTTTTTTTTTAATAGAACATTCTGCCCTGTGTGGCAGAATGTTCTAATAGCCTTAGAACCCGCCGCAGCAGGCTCTACCGGCTATTAAAGTCCCTCTCCCTTGTTAAATGACCTCGCCTTCGGCTCGGGCATTTAACGCAGGGAGCGGGCCTTTAATAGCCGGTAGAGCCCGCTACGTCGGGTTCTAAGGCTATATTCAGCATTTCGACAAGGACGATGAGTCCCATTGTACAGTACCATGAGTGAGGAAGGGTAGTATCAGCACCTAAAGTAGAACCAACAATGAGATGCTTATTAGACACTTCTAACCGTCCAAGAGTAAGTGACCGGTTTCAGACTCATTAAAACTGAGCACCACTGGGCAAATTTGATGAGAACTCACACTACGGAGTGCAGTAGCCAAAGTTGCTTCTCTTCGCTGTGTGAAAGGGATAGAGCAACACAGCTCCACACTAAGAAATGGCGCTGATCTCTTGCCCCATCATATGCTGGGCTGGCTAACAGCACGTTATTTCCTTTGCGCAATATTGCAACGGTTTAAGTGTGATATATAGCATAGTTTTTTTGTACTAGGACAAGGGCCGGCTCGAGGGCGGTGCGACCAGTGCCACTACACCAGGTACTGACTTTGAGTGGGGCCGCCATGTTTGCAGGTATATTATAGTTTTGAAAGCACCTGCTGCCCGTTCCTTGCCTCCAGCAATTTTCAGGCAACAATAAAAATGTCAAGAGAATGCCAGAGAATAATTTTCGGAGTTTTGTCTAGTGGAAGTTTTGACTCATCATAAACTAGCGCAAATGGTTGATATGACAGCTGCAAAAAAGTCTACATGTTGATCACAAAGTGCATATAATGTGAATAGGTGAGTGTGTTACTGGTTTTGTCAGAGAGATCGTTTTGTTGCTTGCAGTTTATCAGTTGCAATTCTAATATAGAAGAGTGAGCAATTAACTGTCATCAAAGAGTGCATGCAAACTGCAAGGTATATGATTTTCCCCAGTCTTTCATTAACCTAATGTTGCAAAAAAAGTTAATTTGAGTAGAAATCAATTATTATTCACGAGAACCCCCAACCATGGTGTTACGTTTTAAACTATGAGATTGTGCTTCTCCATAGAAAGTACTCAAACTATACCGCCTACCAGTATGGGTGACGTGACGCCTACACCTTGTAGTCCTCTGTTTTATGTAACATTTCTTACACACTGATATGCACACATATGATGATTGCCTCTGTGTGATGTAGAGTGGTCTCACACCCTACAACGGTATGAGTGGCACTATAAAACTAATACATTGCATCTGAGTTATGGAGACTTGAAGAGCCCTGTTAAAGTGTGGTAGTGAGGAAATCAATGGCAGAGGTGGTTTGGGGATCGCCAACAAACATTGTCTCGCCGGGCGCCATCAGCACTAAAGGCAGCCCTGACTGGGAATGTACCCTTCCAGTCCAAAATACTATTCTTAGACATAGTTTATAACTTTTCTTACTTTGTATGTTTTCTGTACATTACAGCACACATGCAAACTTAGTAACGTTTTGAGAAAAAAAACTTTTCTCACATATTATGCTTACCTCCAGGTGGCTTATATTTCTGCCATAGAGTCCTACCTGCTTTTTTTTAGTATAGCAGTTCATCAAAAACCATGGGAGATTGCATGACACTGCCCATGGACCATCCAAGGGGTTCCACCTTGATGCAAACTAGCGCAAAGCAGCTCATAGTATTACTTTGTGTTAATTTAGAGCTTCCTTTTAGTGCAAATCAAGATTTGGGCAAAATTTTAAATTGTTTATCAATACTTTATACTGTTTACAACACTTTTTGTGGCTTTGCACCATTGCAAGTTCTTGATAAATCTGGCACTTTGTTTAAAACATACAACTTGAAGTTCTTAGGGAGTTTCAATAGTCTCACTTTATGTGCACAGAATCCACCAAAAGATCTGAACATGTCAGCATTCAAGCAGGAGATGTTGGGATGTAGGCTGTGTCACTTCCTTTCTGATGGACCATTTTGATACAGTAGTCAAGAAACTATGTTAATCAGCTTTAATGCCTTTCACTTGTGATGTACTATAGTGGCCCTCCCTGAGCACCACACTTTTTCTTTTAACATTTATGTAGCTAGTTTTGTTCATGTGTTATGCGGATGATACTAAGCTTATACTTTGCATAGGAAGTTAAATGGAACTTACACAAGCCAATTTTCACAGTTGATTGACTGCACTTGTTATCTGATAATCTGATATGTTTTCTAGAGTGTCCCAAACAATAGGGTTTGATGTTAAGCCCCACTGGCACTAAGGACTCCATCGATGTGCTAAACTGAACCAGTAAATCAGTTGGACTTCAGCCAATACACAAACCAGTGAGCAAAGTTTGTGTAAGATGCTTTTCTAGTAATGATCAGTCCCATGAGACAACACAGGGACAATTAGTGGACACACAAATACTCTTTCCTAAATGAATCATGCACTCAAGTGACACTAAAAAACAGAATAGGCATTTCAAAGTGTTATTTTATAATCAATTTTTTTTATTGAGTTTTTGCAAAACAAGGGTTATAAACAGTACATAGTACAAATCATATTACTACCACAACTGTAGCATTAGTCCTTAATAAAGTCATCCATTAACCAGGCTGTAGTATGCCCACTACCTCCCCCAAATGTTCTCATGTTTGCAGAGTCAACCACAGGCTTTGTAGATTGGCTCCTCCACTTCAGGAAACCAGACCAAGACTTCAAATGATGAGTAATGTCGGGCTAGTGTGTATTCCCCTCAAAGACCCCCCACATCTGCCAAAATGCCTAAGAATACAATTCAGGGGGACCATTACCTTGAGATAGTCAGACATGACTGCACCATGTGAAAAAAATAACTATCAGCACTATGTGCCACCTTGGACATGTAGAAGCACACCTATTCTCCATAGTCGCTCTGGGGTGAAGCATGAAGCATGCACCTATTTCAGTTGAATCAGGCAAAGATGAGAGAGAATAAGCAAGTTCTGTGAAGCCATCTTGCCATCTCTCCAGTTGCTATTATCCAGCATATGAACTGAATTCTCTAATTTATCCCAAACAGCTTCAAAAGACTCTGGTGAGTTAATGGCCAGAGATCACTATATCCGCAACATGCCACCTCAAACCAGTGGTTATCCTTGGGGGGGGGGGGGGGCTGAGGGGAGCTATACTCCGGCAGGTACCTCAACTGTGGTTGATACACCAACAATGCGTGACAAAACTGAAGATATTTGTAGAACTGAGGCTTGGGGAAGTGAAACTCTTCCTGAAGGGCCTGGAAGGCATTCAGCTGTGAGCCCTTCCCAACATCTCTGAGGTGGAAAATACCTATAAGGTCCCATTGGTCAAATCCATTCAGGGTAAATACCTGAGACACCCAGCTGCCCAGCCACAAGGGAATCACTTGAGTAAGTCTATGGTTCCATTGAGTGCAACTGAGGGCCCACCTCCAGCACAAGAGTGTGGCCCTCGTAGCTTTAGGTAGGTAATGAGGAATTGGACTGCCATAAAAAATGCAGTTTATGTTGTTGGTTCATAAGCAAAACCTTTAATCAGAAGGTGGGGTTGTTGGTATTGTTGTTGGTATTGCCAAATATCCAGTCATTATTGGTTTGGAGTTGCGAGGCCAAGTAGTACAAGCAAATGTCTGCCATCCTCATCCCGCCATCGTAGGATGATTGAACACAATTATGGAAGGCTACCCTTGAAGTCTTGTTCACCCATAAGATGGAATTCACTATCTCAAGAAGATGGGAAAACAAGGATTGGGGAACAAAGAGAAGGAAATTCAACAAGCTGTATACTGGCCTCAGGAGAACGATAATCTTAAAGAGCACAACATATCTCAGGGCACTGAGCGGGAGAGTGGACCATCTGACCAAATATTTGTGAATGCAATGCAGCAATGGTGTAAGAAAAAGGCTCCAGGATAGATCAGGGTCTAAGGCAAACACCAACCCTAAGTATGGGAAGCTCAGTGTTCATTTAGTAAGGTAGTCTAGCCAGTCTATGACCTAACAGCCAATTTGTATGTGAATAAGGAGTGACTTGTTCAAATTGCCCTCCAATCCTGAAGTTTCTCCAGAAAAGTGGAACTTCTGGAGGATCACTGGCCTGGCGACATCTGGTCCTCTGGGCAGGTCAGCCATTGAAAGCCCTAAATGTGAGTAGCACAGCATACCTAGACTGCAAAGAGCTCAGCCACGAAGGTCAAGCACAGTCTTTTGTGGATTGAGAACGTGGGGAACAGAATGCTGTTGACTCTAACCTGTGCTTGGGGGCAAGCGTATAGCACTTTGATGAAGGACAGGCAATGGGGTCAAGACTCCATATGGGAGAGGACCTGGAAGAGGAATCCCCAATCTAGGGAGCCAAATGCCTTCACAAAGTCCAGAAGCATAAATGCAGCATGGTCCCTGAAGTACCGTTGATGCTCCAGGGCAGCATGCACTTGATGGATACATTGTCCTTTACTGCAGTGAAGCATGACGTCACATTGATCTGGGTCAATAAGGGAGAACAGCAACAGCGGGAGGTGGTTAGAGACAATTTTTAAAAAGATTTTTGTTTCCGAGTTTATAAGGGAGATTGGACAATATGATGAAAGGGCCTCAGAGGGCTGTCGGGTTTGTGAAAAACCACAGATGTGGCAATGTCAAGTTCAGAAGGAAAGCGGCCCACATCTACAACCTCTAGGTAATAGTTTAGGAGGTGAGGGAAAATAATGATAGGAATTTCTTATAGTATTTGATCGGGAAGCAATCTGGCCCAGGCGTCTTGACCAGTTGCAGGCTGCCAATGGTGTTGGTCCGCTCGTCCACTGTCTGTGTGGCTCCATGGTAAATTCTGTCATACCCAAAGTGGGCAGAACTGGGCGACCAGTTTTGAGGAGGTATGTCTCTTGAAGAAACAACACAGCGGGGGTGTCAACTAGAAATCAAAATGATATTTAAAAAGCCATTCTAGTGTATACAATATGAATTGTAACAACACACAATATAAATAATAAAGCAGCAAGGAAATTAGTCAATACTGTAAACAGTAAGACATATTCTAACACTGCTATGGTACCTCTAGCAGCAACACCCTTGTTCTGTTTCTAGGCACTATGCTAGCTCTAGCAGATTAGTAAATACCATGCCCATCTTGGGTTCAAATATGGTGCACACTCCCTTACCTGCTTCAGAACAAAAGGACTATTGTTCTGTCAAAATACCAATACTGCTATTTCTGTCATAGAGCAGCTTTGTGTATCAAAGAACAAACACAGCCCTTCATGCAGCTTGTGAAAGAAGCTTGCTTTCTAGCAGTAAAACCTTGGTTAAAGTGGATGCTGAAGTCTTGTCCTGTCCTGATAGTGCTAGCAAAAAATCTCCTCTCTTACTTTTGCTCACTGCATTTACTTCTATAACACTTAGTCAGAGGCATGTTAATGACTGTTATAATAAACAAATAAGAAGTAAAGAAACCTTTTACTTTATAATGGATAACAATTATATGCTTCAGTAGAAATGATTAAATAACATGAATGCATTTGTATAAGCTTCCTTGTCATATTTGCATGAAACAATTCATTATTTGCCTATCACAAATGAATGGACTGCAAAGGAAAAAAGCAGAATATGTTTACTATACATAGACCTTTAGCGCCCCTAACTGCCACCATGTGTGTGCCGTATTTAAAATACTGCATACCATGGCACAGGGTAGTGGGCAATAGCATCATTTTTATTGACGCCATTGATATACTCTGCAGAGTAGTGCCAAAATGTTGGAGCTACTCTGCAGAGTACATAGGGGTCCATTGTATTCAATGATGTGCCCCCTTTTAACATCTGCTCTGAGCAGGCGTTAAAAGTGCCAAACAAAATGATACAAGGAAATCTGTTAGATTTCTTGCACCACTTTTTCAGCCTCCCTGACGGGAGAATGCCCCCTCTGCATACATTATGCCTGGCGCAGACATAATGTAGCGCAAAGGGTTAATAAGTGGCACAATGCATGCATTGCTCCACTTTGTAAATATGGCGCTGGGATTTTGGACATCTAACGCCACATTAACGTCATAAAAATTACGCTACGGTGTCGGTAGATGCCGCTAGGGGCTCTTAAATTTGCCCCTTAGAATTTGACATTTGTGCTAGTGGGACTCGATAAAAGTCATGCGTAACATATAGAATTATAATCAGTAATTGTCTCTGATTTCACTCGGAGTCCCATACAAAACATGGCCTCTCCTCACTGTCCCAAATGTAAAAGAAAACCAATACTTTCCTCCTGTCACCCATCTCCACCACTTTCTATGCCTTCCCTTCCATTCTGTGAAGAAGATGTGTTCACTGATCTCCAGCACTACTCGGGCAGGCTCTCAAAGAGACCAGCCAGAGGAGCCTGGACATCCTTTATTATGTAGCAAAAGTGGTTACCAAATTCGCTACTATGTACTATTCATTCCCAGGGCTTTTCAAGACTTTCTGGCTTCAACACCAACACAATTACCATGACAAGGCGATGAAGCTTCATTAACTAGAGGAGTGGCTTAGGGAGAGCTATGATGTCCCTTCTTAGTCCATTTATGGTCCTACATAACAGTGAACTACTGGATTTAGAAATAAGTAATTAACTCTAAAGACACTGTATGTGAGTCATGCATAAAATGTTAGAATTATATATGCGTAGCTGTAAGCTATGGAGATGTTTTTCACTTCGGGCTCTAAGTGACATCAAAATGACAATGAGAGCAAAATTGGAGTTGTCTAAGATGTCACTCAGAACCCAGAGGTGAAAAGAATCAGAAATCACAGTTACCCATTTATAACTTTACATTATGTATGGCCCCCACATCATATGCTCCTGCCTGAGGCAAAGGTCTCATGAGGATCCATACATCAATATAGCCTCTGGCTCCTGTTCCAAGTGTAAAAAAAAATACGAAATCTGCAAAACATAACCAACCCCCTACCTTCCCTCTCCTGCAGCTGTGCTTTCTACTTTCCATCAAAAAGGACAAGCAGTGCTGCACTGACTAGTTCATAGAGAGGTCTGTCAGCCCATCTTGGCAGACCTTCATGACATAGCAACAGTGAGTACCAGGGTTTGATATCAAGTGTTGCAATGTAGATTTCATGTTATGTATGGCCCCCAAACTCATCCACCCTTGCTTTTAACGGCTACACAGGACAGAGGAGTAATGAGGAACCATACACAACATGGCCTCTCCTCCTTGTCCCCCCCCAAAAAAAACATGGTCCCCATCACCCACCATTCTCTGTGTCTTCTCTTCCCTCTCCTCCTGAAAGTGTGCTCTCTGATTACCCTATCTATACCCATTGTTCCAGTGTCATTAAAGTGAACTACTGGATTTAGAATCCAGTCATTCAGGCTAATGGTTTGCTAAGAGAACGATGCATGAGAATATAATAACTCATCCTTTAACATAGTCACTCTTTCCAGTGCCTCCCATCAGATAACATGAAGGTCTTCTCATACATCACTTAAACTCCTAATCTTTAGGAAGACCACAACTTGACTTAAAGACTGAAAGTAACAAATTCTCACACTATCAAGCTTTTCATTTGTGCTTTTCTTAGAAGTATGCTTTTTTGTTTGGCCATAACATGTTCAATATCATCTGCTTCTTGCTTATAATTCCATAAAGTCACAGTATCGCTAACTGGATTGAATCTATCTTCACTACATGGATCTTTTTTTTATCACACTTATTAGCTTCCAGAAAGGAAATGAGCTGTGTGCAAAATGTGTGCTTGTTAAAGTGATTAGATATTGATACATATTGTTTGGAAACAGTCTACATCATCACCATCAATAAATTTAGTGTCTGTTGGCTGATGAGTCATATTTTATTATTTGCAGGGAGATCTTTTCCCCATCAACAGTGACCACCAGTTTCTCATCCTCCACTTCCTACTAAGCGTTTGTTACTTACTGAAAAGTAGTTGATATGAACGCTATGCCCCCACCTTTACAAACACTATGAACAACACCCAGCATGCATCCTATTTCTTTTTGTAAAAATCTAGAAAGCAATACTGCCCAATGCTCTGGCAATGCCTCAGGCCACAGATTGCTGAGGTTCATTGCTACATTCAAATGATTACATGCATTTTACAGCACCAGATCCAAAAGTATTTTCTCTAGCTGAAAATATATGGCTGCAATCAGGGCTATGTTGGATGCTAGTGATAGCTGAACCGGTCACAGATAATGTAGCATGTGTAGGTGCAGTTTTAGAAATACTCACAATTAATTTTTCAGTCTTTTGAAAACCTTCTCAAGAGATCACAGCAGGTGGGAACAAATGTAGGTTGATGTCTCAAAATCAAAAAGTGGAAAAACCAAAACTTTGAAACCAAAAGTGACAAATCAACATGTTTCATTTCAAAGTAGCCTATGTATTTGGAAGTCCCACTTCTAAATCTAAAATTAACTTCACCACTCTATTCTTACTGTTATATACCCCTATCTCTCACTCTTATCAAATCATTTATCTTAATCCTATCACTAAGCCTAACCCTAGCCCATACATTCAACCTATACATACCCTTAACCCTTACAGTATATATAACCCCATAGCTAATTCCAATGCACATGCCCCTTATCATAACTGTTACCCTTTTCTTGAAACTAACCACAACCCTCCCTCCTATCCATATAAAATGTGCTTTACATTTTCACTTTTTTTCAGACCAGTAACTTTATGTCATAATATGAGATATTTCTAACTTAAATTTTGGGGAAATATTGGATCATTCAAGAAATGTACACCTCCACATCAGGCTGCTAACATTCCACCATCTGCACTAGGAAATTATATGCACCTGCTTTGGGACAATTGCTGCTTTGCTCTGTCACTGCCTGTTTTGCTAAAGTCAAGCTTCCACTGTAGATAGAGCACACCAGAAATCAGCCCAATTTAAGCATCTGAGAAATCCTGTTAGCCGAAAGCAGATTGGTGTGAAAAAACAGTTTTGTCCTTTAAAATATATAACAAATCATCTCTTTTGTACAATGTGGAAAATGTCAGGAATTCTTTTTATGAAGGAGCATCTTGAATCTCTCAAATTGAAAATTTTGATTTTCAAAATCACTTATGATATCGTATCCATTTTTGCTAGTTATATCTTATTTGTGAACAATTGCTTCCAGGTAAGATCTTGAACAAACCCTAGTGTGAATAATTTATAATTTTTAAAAGTTGTGAACACATTTAGACAGTTGCTTTTTTTCAATGCCGCTGAAAATTGGTATCCAAGAGGAACCCTCTATCAACCCCCCATTTAATATTCTGAAGGAAGTAGCATGATGGAAAGTCTTTGGGAAGAGCAGAATATACTGCTCCAAGGTGTATGACAATGAAAGCTGTCAACCAAAATCCTACCCTTGAAAGACATTTGAGATGAAAAACGTAATTTAGTCATGCATACGGTTTGGATTTCAGAGATTATGAGCCATAATCTAAACATTAAGGGGCATATTTATGCTAGATGTTGCAAAACTGCACTACTGCAGTTTTGCATCAAAACGTTTTGCACCAGCTTGCACCCTTTCTGAGCGCCAACTGGGCACCATATTTGTGGAATGGTGCAAGCCAGTGCAAAGGGTGGGCTAGCATAAAAACAAAAATGACGTTAGCCAGGTGGGGGTGGCGGTATGGGAGAGGGGGGTTTTGCACTAAAAATGACATTAGGCAGGTTAGAGTAAAGAAAATGACTCTAACCAGCCTAGTGTCATTTTCTGATGCAAAACCATCCATACCACATAACTTCTGTCTTAGAAAAGGCAGGAGTCATGCCCACTACTCCAATGGCCAGCACAGGGGACCAGTGTCTCCTGGGCATGGCCACTGCACCAAGTGCCATGTAGGGGGGTCCATTTCAGGGCCCCCAATGGCACTTTAAAAACTAAAATAAAATACCTTTAATTACCTATACATACCTGGGATGGGGTCCCCCATCCTCTGCTGTCCTTCTGTTGTGGGTGGGCATGTCCTTGGGGTCTGGGGAGGGCACCTGCGAGCTTATTCCATGGTGTTCCACCATGGAAATAGGCCTACAGGTCCTCTAACGCCTGCCCTGTCCCGGGTGTTACATAAAGGTGCAAAGCAAGCTTTGCACCATTGTTTGACCCCCGTCCTCTCCCCTGTGCGTGTTTTAAGCATGGATGGATAAATATGGCGCTAAGGCCATAGACTCATTTTTTTGCATGGGAACACCTACCTTGCATCTCATTGTCGCAAGGTAGGTTTCCACATCCCAAAAAATACTTTAACTTTTGCGTTAGCCGGGTCTAGTGCCTAAGTATAAATATGGAGTTAGTTTTGCACCGAATTTGCGTTAAAAATGATGCAAATGAATCTCAAAAACATGCTATATAGGTACAGAATCACCAAAGGTGAAGTAAAGCGTTGAATGAAATTAAATCAATCATTCAATCAATCAATCAATCAAGAAATGTATTAAGTGCACTACTCACCCGTTAGGCTCTCAAGGCGCTGGGGGAGGAGGGTTGCTGTTTACTGCTCGAAAAGCCAAGTCTTCATGTGCTTTCTGAAAGTTAGGAGGTCCTGGGTCTTGCGTAGGTTGGTGGGGAGGGAGTTCCAGGTCTTGGCGGCGAGGTGGGAGAAGGAGCTGCCGCAGGAGGTGGTGCGTTGGATGCAGGGAACTGTGGCGTGGGCAAGGTCAGCGGAGCGGAGAAGTCCAGTAGGTGTGTGGAAGTTTACTCGTTCGTTATGGTAGGCTGGTCCAGTGTTGTGGAGGGATTTGTGAGTGTGGATAAGGACTTTGAAGATTATCCTTTTGCTGATGGACAGCCAGTGTAGGTATCTGAGGTGAGAGGAGATGTGTTTGTGTCGGGGGAGGTTGAGGATGAGACGTGAGGCTGTGTTCTGGATTTGCTGGAGTTTTTTCTGAAGCTTGGCTGTGGTACCAGTGTAGAGGGCGTTGCCATAGTCCAGTCTGCTGCTGATGAGGGCATGGGTGACCGATTTTCTTGTTTCTAAGGGAAACCATTTGAAAGTCTTCCATAGCATGTTAAGGGTGTTGAAGCAGGAGGATGATATTGTGTTGATTTGCTGGGCCATGGAGAGAGATGAGTCTAAGATGATGCCGAGGTTGCGTGCGTGGGTGGTGGGTGTTGGGGGTGGTCTGAGTGCGGTGGCCAACCAGGAGTCGTCCCATGCTGTCTTGTCTGGGCCGAAGATGATGATTTCTGTTTTGTTGGAGTTAAGTTTGAGGTGGCTTGCTGTCATCCATTTGGCGATGTCGAGGAGTCCGGCATTCAGGTTTGTCTTGGCGGTGGAAGGGTACCTGGTGAGGGAGATGATGAGCTGGGTGTCGTCTGCGTAAGAGATGATGGTTATTCTATGGGGATGGAGGATGTTGTCGAGGGGGGCCATGTATATGTTGAAGAGGGTGGGGCTGAGGGAGGATCCTTTGGTGGACCCCGCAGATGATCTTGGTGGCTGGAGACCTGAAGGGAGGGAGGTGAACTCTTTGGGTTCTTTCGGCGAGGAATGAGGTGAGCCAGTCTAGGGCCTTGTGTCGGATTCCTGTGTCAAAAAGGTGTGCACAGAGGTTTTGATGGCATACAGTGCTGAACATTGCGGAGAGGTCCAGGAAGATGAGAGTGACGGTCTCGCCCTTGTCCACTCTGGTTCTGATCTCGTCTGTGCAGGCTATGCTGTGGTTCTTGCAGAATCCAGACTGGGAGGCGTCGAGTGTGTTGTTTTCCTCTAAGAAGTGAGACAGTTGGGTGTTCCCTATCTTCTCAGCAACCTTGGTGGGGAAGGGGAGGAGGGAGATGGGACGGTAGTTTGTGAGGTCTTCCGGGTTTGCTTTGGGTTTTTTGATGAGCGTGTTGACTTCGGCGTGCTTCCAGATGTCTGGGAAGGTTGCAGTGTCGAAGGAGCTGTTGATTACGGCGCAGAGCTGGGGAGCGATGAATTGGCTGTCCTTGTTGAAAATTTGGTGGAGGCAGTGGTCTGTGGGAGAGCCTGAATGGATGGAGTTCATGTTTTTTTCGGTTTCTTTGGCGTTGGTTGGGGTCCAGGTGTGTAGTTGGTTGGTGTGGGGGGGGCATTGTGTTGTTGGTTGTGTCGGTGGTGGTGATGGTGGGTGCTGATGCTGTAAAACTGTTGTGTATGTCTACGATTTTGAGGTGAAAGTAGTTGGAGAGGGAGTTGCAAAGGTTTTGGGTGTGAGGGGGGTCGATGGTGCTGGATTTGGGTTTGGTGAGCTATTTGACGATGGCAAAGAGTTCCTTGATGTTGTGTGAGTTATTGTCTATGCGTTCTTTGTAGAAGGACCATTTGGGGGTCCGGATGAGTTGGTGGCGTTTGAGTATGGCTGTTTTGAGGGTGGAGAAATTGCTAATTGAGGGTTCTTGGCGCCATGCTTTCTCTATTTTGCGGCATTCACGTTAGGAGGCTTGGAGTTCTGTGGTGAACCAGGGGCGGTCTTGATGGTGCGGGTGTTGTTATTTCTTTTCAATGGGGCGAGGGAGTCTGCCCAGGTTGTTAACCATTGTGTGAGGTTGTGGGCGGCAGTGTTGGGGTCATTGGTGATGGGGGGAGTGGAGCTTGTGTGAGCTTGGCGATCGGGTGTTCTTTGGAGATCTTGTCCCACTTTTGGTAGGGTGTGGTGTGTTGTCGGTGGTGGGTGGGGGGTTTCATGAAGGATAAATGGACGAAGTGGTGGTCAGTCCAGTGGAGTTCGGTGGTGTGGATAAAGGTGACATGGCTGCTGGAAGTGAAAATTGCGTCAAGCGTGTGTCCTGCTGAGTGAGTGGGTGAGGTGACCAGTTGCTTGAGGCCGATGTTCATGAGGTTGTCCAGCAGGGATGTGGAGTTGCGGTCGTGGGTGCTTTCCAGGGTCACCAAGGAGTATGTAGTCTGTGGAGGTGAGGGCATAAGAGCTGATAGTTTCTGCGATGGTATCGCAAAATGGGGGGTGGGGTCCTGGTGGTCTGTAAACGAGGGTTCCTCTAAGGGTGGTGTTGGAGTTGATGTGTATTAAAAAGTGTAGATGTTCTGCGCTGTCTAGCGTATAGTTGGTGTTGGTGATACCTCCCCCTGGCTTGTTTATGTGGTCTCTATGGGAGATTTTGTAGCCTTCTAGGATCGCTATGGCTATGTCGGGTTCTGATGAGGGATTCATCCATGTTTCCGTGACGAAGGCGATGTCAGGGCAGTATGTTGTAATCAGGTCCCAGAGCTCGATGGCGTGCTTGTGGACGGAGCAGGTGTTAAGGAGTATGCAGTTAAGGTGGTTGCCGGGGTTGGTGTTGTTGTGGTGCGTGTTGGTGTTGTTGGAGTTTGTGTGAGTGCAGGAAAAACAGCATGAGTGGCATGTGAATGGTCCATGTGTGTCCTTGGGGTTGGCCTGGGCATAGGCGGGATGCTGTCCTGGCTTGAGGGCGTGGAGTTTAGTGGAGGAGGAGTGCTGCCTCGGGGGTTGGAGCAACGAGAGCCAGGGGAACCGGTGCTCGGCGCGGGCCAGGCGCGGACGGGTGCGGATGGTGAGGCGTGCCAGCGGTGCCGCTGCGCAGCGGCTGCCATTAAGAAGGGGAGGTGGGAGGGAGGAGCAGCAGGGAGGCTGGAGGGAAGTACCAATGGGGGCGTGAAGGGGGCGGAGCCGCAGGGGCAGCAGCAGGGATCAGGAGACCGGCAAGAGCCGGCTGGAAAAACGGGCGGTGCAAACAAAAGAGCAAAACGAAGTGGAATTCAAAAAGGGCAAAGGAGCATTTAAAAACAGTGCTGAAAATGAAAAAACATTTACAAGTAACGAAATACACGAAAATACAAAAATGCGAAGCACAACTAGATATGCCTACCACTAGGCACCAGGGATGAGGAGCAGGAGGGTGCCTGCGGGTGGTGGAGGGCCTCGAACTTCTAGCGGCAGACGGGGGGTCAGGGGCATGGAGGCAGGCTGGTGGAGCCAAGTGGACTCCTGGCCAAAAATAGGACAATTAAATTGCAGTTGCAGCAATACAAAATGAGAAACAAGATCTTATGGTCTGTTTATAAGTCATGGTCCTCTTGCCTAATTACTGAAAAACTAAATTAACCTAAGGACCCTAAATTGAGTCATAGGAAATCCTAATTATCTCTCGGGAAATATAGAAAATAATGGAAATATAGGAAAGTGTCAGCATTACAGGAGCCTCATTAGAAGTTATGTTAGAGAGGTAGTATGTAGCATAAAGCGACACAAAGGAATAAAGACTAGAGAGGTCTGTACCTTTCCAGGGTTCAAGGGAATCTACCCTTGTCAAAGACTAAAAAAAATCTGCTCTCATCTAACCAAGTGAGTACCAAATAAACCTACAGAACCTTCGAGAAACCCATGTCATCAACACCAGTAGTTTTCCATCTTCCTTGCACAATTGAAATTGGCAACTCCCATCAAGTTCTTATCCCACAAACTAAATATTGGGACAACCTTGGGGGTCTCTCAGAGCTTAGTAGACAAGCAGGAGTCTTTCTGTCTCAGTTCATTAACTCTCCTTTGTCCTTGCCAAAGTATCTTCCCATACCCCATTATCCCAGATACACAATATGCCTTTCATTAACTGTAGACTCAGACAGACACACCTGCACACAAAGAATATTGCAAAACAAGTACGAGTTGTTGAAGGTTAACAACAAGAAATCAACATTTCGGCCTTTGTTTATGCTAACTTAAAATGACATTGAATGCACATTTTGAATGCTTGATTATAAGTGTATCTTGCAATTATACACAGACCAACAATCAACAATGTAATGTGATTATATGCAATAACACCATAATCCCACAATCAGAGTACATAAACATAAAAAGAGTATGGATATTACATTTCAGCATGTTAAAGTCACACATTAGAGCACACTTATATAGGAACTTTTAATTTTCTACTGCGGATGCATTTATACAATTCAGGTGTTCCACTTCACATTAGTAAAGTGGAACACATGATATAGGAATTGTCGATTACATTGTTATGTCACTTTTTTGATGCATAATGGCACAGCCACAATTATGCATTACCACTATGCCAGCAGTTCTGATGTGTGTGGTGAAATAGTTGCCCTTCAGAAGAATCACTGCTGTCCAGTGATCTTTTTTTATTATTTTTGTTTACCCTTTGTGTACCTGTGATTCATTTTTGCAAAATGACCACTTTTCCACCCTTAATCGAGCCTATTTTCTTATTCCAGGACATTTATACATTTTTGTTTTCTTTTTCGCAGCTTTGAATTGCAATAGGTGTGAAAGACTATTCACTGTTGTTATGATTTCATACTGAGATTCCTTGCTTTTTTCAGCTTGAGCTAATATGCAAGGAAATTATGTTTTCCACCTCAAATGGCTTTTTAACAAAGCTTTAATGGATTGTAACAGTATTTGCTCATATTTTGATATACTCAACTTGGCCGCTCTTGACTTATATCAGGTCTGTGTTAACTGATTGTCTTCAAATCTATAGGTTAGTTACCTATATTAGAGTGAAATCTACATTTTGCCTGCTTATGTATGATTTTGTTTGAAGTCACATATGCCTAAGTTTTATTAAATGTTTGTCAGAGGAAATTCGGCATCCTCTTAGAGTAAATATCTCAGCTCCCCTATCTCAATGTAAGTATGTAGATATATGTCATGCTTGTTCTAGTTAAGCACATAGAGACGTATTCACAAGTCATTCATATTTATTTGAGCTTGTAAATGTAATGTACACATTCACATTCATTCATTTGTGAGTGAACATTCAAGTTGTATTCACATAATTCTCATAGCATTTTGAATTTATTTGTTAATCAGGCCCATAGAATTATTGATGCTTAACTATGTGCTTGAATAGAAGCATATTACATTAATTTATATTACAAACCTCAATAGAGAGCCACTCCATTATAGTCAAATATTACTGGTTAACGTTTGTGATTAAACTACACACAGACAAAGAGAAAACCCTCTTCTATTACTAAAAGATCACCATTGAGTGCAACAGAACAGCATCCTATTGAAAACTACTAAAAAAACAACCCCTTATTACCTTAATCCATGAGCATACAGGACAACATTTTTCTGTCAAGATATTTATTTGCCTTTCTCCACATGAATGTAGTCAACTCCCTTTAAACAAATAAATACAGACATTCAATTATTCATAAGTATAGAGTGATCCTAAGCTTGTGGACATAAATTATCTTCTCATGTTTGACAGATACCTGGTTATAAAACCTGTCTAGCCTGTTTGCAAAGCCAGTAGCAACATGCACCAAAAGTTCAAAGCTGTGAGTACTTCAATGTTGTTCTTTTAGCTCTTGATGAATGACACCAGAACAAAATGCATGATTGCTCTTTCCCTAATCCCCGAGAAGTGAATTGAAATCAGTAACCAAAGCTCATCTGGCTTTATAGAAACTTAGTAGAATGGAGTACCAAACACATTCAAGCTCAAATAATCAGAGTGATGTAGTATTTCACATTAATTTATAAGTTTTTGTTTTGTATTATGTTACACCTACTTAATTCAAATTGAACATCATATAACATATTTGACAAGGCAGATAAATAAATGAATTACTGTATAATATTATATTTGTACATTTAATTTCTGTCATGAGGCCATACATTCTACAGGATGGCAGTGATGTTGCATTTGGGGTAAAGTTTGAGATGAAAAACCAGAACTACAGTTTGTTGAAGAGGGGTGGTAAATGTGTTGTTGTGAAAAAAGATGGAAGCTTTTTCCATTTAATGTTTTATGGCAAAATAAAAAATAAATAATTTATATCTCCCAATTCTCTTGTCTGACTTCAATCACTTAGATGTATTCTTGTTTACTAAATTGTTTTCTATTTTTATTAATGGGTTTGGGAATTACATTGTGCTGTTTACTTGATCTTAAAATTATTGGTACTGCTCGAATGTATCACACATTTTTTGGCTAAAGATGAAGATGAATACAGAAGTTATTAGTAAGACACCACACTCCCCTTAACTTGAGCAAGGAGGAAAGAGTCAAGCTAGAATTTGTATAAGTAGATGCAGTATAATTTCTAACTGACAAATGTCAATGCAATAATAATAGCAATGATGATGAAGAACCCTACAGACATAACTGAAACATATATTACAACACATCAACCACTTCCAAATACCTCTGTGTATATGATTCCAACAGGAACCGATATCACAGGAAAATAACTACTTAATCTTGGACTGGTAATCTCAGATATAATTCTCTGCAGGGTTTCAGGCACCTTTCTTATAACTCATGCTGTCAGTTTGGAACACAACGAAGCCTTAGCTTGACATTTTTTGGACAGCACCAATTCCAAAGTCCTGCCACTGCCTTTCATGTCCAGTGCTTCACAGGGCTAGTTGAACATCCCTCCATACATGCCAGTGAAGTATAAGTAGTAAGGAAATTTAACCACATGCTAAATGTGGCATCCACTACTGAACTCCATAAAAGTATTGGAGGTACACTGTCTTCTGAACCCTTGCAATAGCTGATAAACTCTTGGCACAAAGTGCAAAGACCTTTGCAGAGGTTTCCCTACATTTTAGATGTAAATGAGGCAAAGGTGACTGGCTGGAAAATGGGGGCTATGAACTACAAAATGTGGAAAGGAAAGGATAAAATATAGCGGAATATAGAGTGTGACATACAAATACAAAAGCACACCTACAAAATGTTGCAGTTCACTAAAGTTACACCCGGATATACACCATCAGTACAACAGCCCAAACAGGTTGAAACATACTCCAGTTCTTATAAAGCCCGATACCTAAACAAATCCAATGAAAATAAAATGGTCATTCAGCCTTTCCAGACACCCACATACCTGTACCCATATGCATCACGTAGTACAATGGTGAAAAAATATATCAGTAAAATTGATAGAATATAAACAATCAATTAAACATTAACTGTAAATGTAGGAGAATGCTTCTTGAGGAGCATCAACTGCACGTATGTTTCAAAAAAGGTCTGCTATGTGTGGGCAAAGATAGAACAGCCAACATTGTTGCCCTCCTGAACATTCTTCTTGTATGACCATTGGTTCTTTTCAAAACTGTTCTTTCTGCCACATATTTGAGTCGGTAATAAATAATATACAGTCTAAGAAATCATGTCAAATAGTACACACCAGGAAATTAGCAAAAAGAGTGTATGCTTGATTAACAAAGGTTTTGCTATATATATATTCGGCCTTACTTCTAGTACTCTGCTCACTTGTGGAATTCAGGACTAAGGGCCTCATCTGTAATTTGGCTGATGGCCTCGTCTTTCCACTAAAAGGAAGGAGTACATTATTCTGTCCCCATAGCGAAGGGGTCAACCCCTAATTTCATGAATGATCACCAAGCAGGTGGTCATTTATAATGCCTTGAAAGAAACCTCTGTCACAGTGGTTCCTGACAATGAATTTCACTTTTGGGTGTAGGGCTACTTCAGCATGGTGCAGACCTGCACCAAAAAGTTTTCTTTTTTTATATGAAAGACAAAATCGTAAAACAGGATTTAATTTATGAAAATAAAGTAATGCTTTATTCACCATGAGAGGAATCTCCCATAGCAAGAGGGCCATAATTTTAATTTTACTGTCCCCTGTGGTGATGGATAGTTAAAGAAAATGGTTCTATATCTGCCCATTGCTGATTGGATGGGTTTGCATGTACCTATTTCTTTGGTGGCCCTTATTTCAACAGGTTGTCAGAGAGGTTTGGCTATGAAGGAGAAGGAGTAGTCACTACCATTATCAACCCCGAGCTGGTGGACAATTATGTTGCCGATATGTAAAATTTAATGCAGTTCCGATGGAGTACATATATGGCCCATATATAACATAGGTCCTAAGTCACATCATTTACAAGAGTAAATTACCACAAAATCTTCATGAATTGGGCCCAGTGGGTCAAACACAAGTCGCTGGCAGTGACAAATCAGCAAATCACATGTTTAAATGGGCTCCACTGGAGGAACATCACCAGATGCCAATAAAAATAAACTGATACTCTTGAGGAAACAACATGAAAATTGTGGCGGTGCTAACAGTTGTGGAACTTACCATGGCATCAGCTAGAGAAAGGAGAATTGTAGCACAGTAAAGATGCAGACAGTGTTATAGGTAGTCCAGAGTACTGTGAGCTGCTTTCTGTTGTGCCACCCAATCCACCAAATAGATGTTTCACTGTAATGCTTTTCATTGTTGTAAACCACTGACATGTGTGTATTCAGGGGAGTTCCTAAGTGAGAAGAGAGCATTAACACCAATGTAAGGGCCAAAACATTAGTCAATACAATATTCCTTGTCTTTCCAACTGTCACTGTTGTACCAGACAGGGGGATGCCTTCAGAGGTGGAGATGCTAGATTCTGAA
This sequence comes from Pleurodeles waltl, assembly GCF_031143425.1. NCBI lineage: Eukaryota > Metazoa > Chordata > Amphibia > Caudata > Salamandridae > Pleurodeles > Pleurodeles waltl. The sequence goes on along the minus strand of NC_090450.1, from coordinate 147,970,851 downwards.
TTCTGTTTTACTAAACATCAGAGGAAATATCATTAAAGTGTGCACTAGGTCAGACCAGAGATGTGTGTTCGTTTTATTGCGACTGTACTGCAAACTGCTCATACACTTAGCTCAGAACTTCTCAGAGGTGGAGCAGGATCTGCAGACAGAGAGAACAATTTCACCACTACTTACTGTTTCTGAGCTGTGCTGTTTTCAGCTCATGCACTGACTTGGAGAAATGGTGATTTAAGCATGTGAGCTTTAGGAGTCTGATCGCATAGAAACAGGTGCCGCAGACACAATCATGATAAGTTCCCTTTGTACAAGACAACCATTCAACCATCAGAAAAATATTTTATTGCAGGTGACTCTAGCTCAGTCCGTAAATGGAAATTTATGGCTACTCAAAGTAAATTACAAATAACCTGTCTCCCACTGCTTTGCACCACGGCCTCCTGGGTTATAGAATGGTCCTTCGACAATGGTGTCACATAAATGGGGAGGCGTGTTCTAGTGGCTAGGCTGTTTTCCTTGCCCTGGAGACTTGAGTCCAACATTGCGTGATGCTGTCAAATCACCACATGTTCCTCTGCATTAAACTGTTATTATGTCTGTTGCATCTCCATACAATACTCACCAACATATAAAAACAAAAAAAATGTGTATAAATATCTGAACAGAAGTGTTCTGCATCAAGGTATGGGGCACATGTCCCCAATTCTCCTTCACATCATGGCTTCCATAAACTGGAGCAACATACCATCTTGTTGGCTGAAGCTAGAATAAAATAAATAATAAATGTCTTGATGTTTTGAGATGCTTCATGGACTCTTGTAAACACAACCTGAAATACATGAAATTAAAAATACTTTGCTCTATTTTAAGAACGCCTGGAAGCACTGCTGGAAAAAAATTAGACAGGAAGTGGGTGACTTCCACATCCTTCCTTTGACTCAATGACACCTTTACGGGCCAGATGCTGTAAATCTTTGTCTTACTTTAAATACAAAAGTAAAAATATGTAATTGTTTCAAATAACTTCTCTTTTATCTACTCTATAAAGTATAAATTAGTCACGCAAAATCATGTTTCTTTGTAGTCATTTTTGGAAGAAATGTATCACCGAATATGTAAATCTAATCCCAATGTTAATTCTACACTGGTTGAGTAGAATTAAACGTCTTCTCAGTGGTGATAACCAAACATTTTGCAAACTTAGGGGCATATTTATTAAAAACGACCCACAACTTCGCTAGAGCAGTTGTGCGTCATTTTTTAATGCAAGCTTGTGTCATTCATTACCGCCATCCGTGCGCCATATTTAAGAAATTACAAAGGATGGCGCTAAGGAATGGTCAGTGTTAAAAAAAGACACTAACTTCTGTGATATGCCATAAGGAGGCACGTAAAAATGTCCAAAAGGGCTAGCGCCATTTTTTTACTGCATTAGCATCAAACCAAAATGCACAAGCAGGAAAGATTGCAATGGCAAGAGAAGATGGAATTATCAGGCCTGGTGAGACCCCAGGGGCACCCTAATAACCCAAGTACCAGCCAGGAGAGTCTAGAAAAGTTCTAGGAGAAGGAGAAGAGAAAGCGCAAGTGTTGTGTTGTGAGGAGAAGCATGACATCCTGGTCAGAGAGGTGTCGGAGCACCAACACCAGCTCTTCATCACCTCCAAATTGCCAGTTGGTAGGAGAGACGAAATGTGGTAGAAAATAGTGGCCAAAATCAACAACGTCGCAGAGGTGAAGAGGAGTGTCACAGAGTGCTAGAAGTGCTTGCACGACTGTACTTGCAGAACTGAGGAGAAACTAGCTAGGAACCGTAAGGCAGCACTGCAGACTGGAGGTGGAAGTTCCGCACGAGAGGAGGACCTTAATGAACTGGAGGAGATGGTTGCAGCGGTCATCAGGGAGGAGGTGGTCACTGGAATCGCAGGACAGGACAGCACAGACTACCAGGAACCACTACAAATGCAGAGTAAGTTGCGGGGATCTAGAACTCCACAAATGAAAGAAGGAGGAGGCACATAGGACACACTCAATGCATGCTAAAGCGTTGCATCGGGACACATAGGCCCTGAATCAAGATGCCCCATCCCCTCCCAAGCCACAATGGTACTGACGCTTTGGTTGTGCTATGCATTCCAACATATACACAACCTCAACAAAGGCCACTCACTCTGGCTATACTCCACCATGTAAATATGCACCACATTGCCTGGTAGGCATGTGCAAATACTGTGATTGTGGCTGTGCCATTACAACACCCATTGCATATTGTCAAAGCCCCTGTAAAAACACAATGTAGACATCAGAGCCTAGGACGGAAGTCAATACCACCCAAGGGGTGGTGTCAGGGTGGTGTCTCTGGCAAATATGCTTCCCTTCTTCATTGTTGCATGGCCTTTATTCATGTGTGCTGCATCTTGCAGCACACTTTGAAATGCCATCTCAACAAAAATAGCTTGTACATGTGCAGGAAGGGACACCTACCTGCACATGTACAAATCATCCCTTCAAGGAAGGCACCCTGTTATCATTCTGCAACAATGCCTGTGTTGGGTCAGGGAGAACACATTTGTGCAGGCGCAGGGGGAATTGCAGGGCTGTACTGTAGTCAAGTAAATAAGGCACATCCCTGCATATCTAAATTGCTACAGTGTACTGCAACACATATTGCAGCTGCCCTGAGCCATGCCACATGAGAAAAATCTGAGCCTAAAGCTTGCAACCTGTGTAACACAAACCATACAGGGTGAACCCACAACATCTCAGATACAACCATATGGGCTGTTGGAAAATGGGTTATTGGTAAGGGTAGGTAAGCACCTACACTTAGCAATAGGCCACTAACCTCCACTTAGGTTCAGTTAGGTCTCAATAAATTAAACCCAGCTCATCCATTGGTAGCTTGGCAACGAGCGACAAGGTTTAACTTAGGAGACACATGTATAAAGCAATTAGAAATCACAAAACAGTAAATAAGTAAAAAACAAAACACAATAAAAATCCAACACCAATTAAAAAAAATAGATTATATTTTTATCTTTAAAATGACACCAAAACAATAAAAAGTGGATAAGGGGAAACAGATATGAATTTTTAAAGAATTGATGCTTTTTAGTACTTAGAAACGAATAGCGCCAATCTGGTCATCTGGTCGCACTTTGACCGGGGCAAATTCAAAGTTTGAGGCCAACCGCAATGGAGCACTGCTCGGCTACAGCTCGCGGGAGGCCTCAGTCAAAATCTGTTTTCTTGAAGATTTTCTTCAGTGGGAGCAAGACGCCAGTCCAAACCGATCTACTAGAACTCTTCCCCGGATATGCGTTGCAGAAGCCCTTGGTAGAGATTTTCACCTTCTGACTTAGTTGTTTTTTTGAGTTGAAACTCCTTCGACTGGGGCAAACCTGAATCTTGATCCGAAGTCCCTGGAGCCCTCTTCGGATACACTGCCTGTGAGATCCGGTCAACTTTCTACATTCGGACTTAGTCACTTTTTCTCAAATCTTTTTCACCGGGACGAACCTGCAAGTCAGGCCGGGTTGCGGTTGAGGCACACTGGCTAGAGTTGCCGTGGCAGGTCGGTCCCTTTATGGAGCTTTTTTCCAAAAGTTCCCCAAATTTCTGGATCTTCTTCCAGATGTTCTTTTAAGGTTCTTTTGAGGACCACAGCTCACCCTAAGGTTCTAGAAGCTCTGAGATTTTCCTTGAGGGTGTGGACTACAACTCCCAGAATGCACCTGGTGCCAACTCCAAAATGGCCACTGGACAGTGGTCAGCTGGTCAGTTTCTTCAAGAGTTGGTGCAGGGGACTCTGGTTAGCAATTTTTCACCTGTAGCAAACAGGGAGTCCAATCTTGAACCAGTTGAAGCCAGGCAAAGTCCTCATGGGGAGGGAAGCCCAAGTGTGCAGCTGGTGCAGTCCTCCAGAGTGCAGTGTCCAGGTGCAAGTCAGGGGTCCAGCAGTCCTTCTTCTTCTGTAGTTCTTCGTTGTTGAAATCTGATAGTGATCTGAGGTGTGGGTGCAGTTCTGCCAGTGTAATCCTTGCTTTCTGTGTGAAGAACGGGGGGTCTTGGTTCTCCAATGAGGCACAGGGTCCTTCCCCCTGTGATGACCACTTCCTGGGAAGTGTGGCAAAAATCAATCCCAGAGAGCAACATTACTCAAAAATCCATCATGGCTGAAAATGATTTTTGGTGGTTACATCTGGCTGAGTCCACACACTGGTGTGGCTAAAAATCCTAAACACACCCTTCTCATGCTCTCTCCTAATCTAACCTAATTGTCTGGATTTGCAGGATGTGAGGGAGGTGCTGGGTTGCTCCAAATGTCCTTCCCTGCCTTTGAAGACCAGTTTGGCAGCCCTCCCCTTCCTGCCTCCCCATCTGCTGAGGGAAGATCCTCTCCCCCAGGCACATCTCTTTGTGTTGAGCCTAGGCCACTTCACACCTCATCAAGGCAGCCTGGCCAGGCTGCCAGAGGCTGGTCAATCAGAGCAGAGCACTACAGGGCTGAAGTTGGCAATTTTTTTAGGTAGAGTTTAAAACTCTTTACCTGCATTAGTTATATAAAATCCAAAATTGTAAGTTGTGGGATTTATTATAAAAATTAATTTGATACCAAACTTAAGGTATCTGACACTTGAGGTGACTATAAATTAAAATAAAGCCTCCCCATTCTAGACTATGGAGGCCGTTCAGTACAATGAGGGAAAAACACATTTGGCTGTTTTACCACACCACGGCTTATAGAGCTAATTTTTTAAGGTCTCTGCTTATGGTTACATGGCACCCAGCCCTAGGGGCACATAGGGCACACCTTAATGGTGCCTTATATGTAAAAAAAAGGTCATTTAAGACTTTGGAACTCATTTTAATTCCAAAGTCGAATTTGCAAGTAACTTTAATTTAGAAGCAGCCAGCAAGGCAGGCCTGCCATTAAAATGACACTGGGCACCACAGCAGTGTTCCCCTTATGGGTGCACCACCTATGCTGGGGTCCCTGAATCTACATCCCCTACAATATTCTAGGGACTTTTAGGTAGGTTGACTTAGCTATTTATGTTTAGCCTGATTTGCATACTCATTTTATACAGAGCACAGGCCCTGGGGTTGGTTAGCAGTACCCAGGACATCATCAGAGTCAGGAAAACACCAGAAAAAAAGTGAAAAATGGGGGCAAAAAGTCAGGGGTCCTTTGCAATCAGCCCTGGTTTCTCACAAGTGCCATATGGAGAATGGCTACAAAATAAAATGCATACAACACATTGTGCATATCTGTGAACATCATGTGTGCAGCTGCACAAGTAGCTGCAGTCTCACCATCTGACAAGATAGAGGGCTAGATCAATCAGAAAAGGATGGTGCATGCTGCTATGCCAAATTAAGCAACATCATGCATTGTCATTTTCAAAATGGAGGGATGTGCAATTTACATAAGAATACAGCGCACCCCTGTGTACCCCATTGAGCAAGTGGAAATTAGCTGTTGTGTGCCAAATCGTGCCCCTTACACCATAGTGCAAGGATTGCTGTGTTGAGGGGGAGATTGTATTTGTGCAGAAAGGAACACCTTCCCGCACAACAACAAACTTAAAGGGTGATTTGCTCTTACGATGTGTGCACACAGAAAAAGCAAAAAAATCCAGTAGAAATGTAAGCATTACTCCTAGATTTTGCCATACTAAACCCACCCCTGGGCTGGTGTTAGATACTGGTGAAGCATCCAGTTTACAAACAGTCCAAAATCTGAGGCAGTTCCAAAACACAATGGGTGTTGCTGTGGCACACCCTCAGCAACACCCATTACACACATCTTCCACACAAAGTGCTGGATGTGAAGGGGCCATGTATACAAAGTGGCGTCAAGGTACAAAAAGTGGCTTCATTCCACTTTGTACATAAGGGGTAGGGCATTGCGCCACCTGAGATTTCCTCAAAAGTGACACTCAGGTGGTGCTGGGGGCACCTGCATATGCCCCAAAATTCCTATTGAGCTTGACCCATGTGGGATGCACAATGTTACACATAAGTACAACCACAACCTTGGGTCAGTAACAGGGCCTCCAGTGGCAAATAAATGATGACCCATGTCAACAGACAAAAAACAACAGAATTAAGATTTTACACTATCTCTTTGCAGAGGATAATGGCTTACCTTCTGCCAATCTGCCTGTACGGGATTCTGCACATGATATGGAGGACCAGCTCCCAACCATCAATGAACAGACTCTCCAGGATGTCCTAGTCAAGACAGGAAACATACCCTGGGCCATTTCCCCAACTTGGCCAGTACACTTATGAGAACAGCCAAACACTCAATCAACTTACAAATGTATTAAGCTAAGAAAAACTGAATTTATTGTAAAACCATATACCTACAACTAACCTAAAAACTATCCTATGCTAAACTAACCTATACTTACTTAACTTAACTATCAACTACACCCATCTAACCTATTCTAAACTAATCTTACACATGTAACACCACACTCTAAACTTTGGCACCCCACCCACCCTACGAGACAAGATACAAGTAGGACAACATTAACTATGACTACACATGTTCTAACCTAACCTATGGCCTAACCATATATACATATATATATTTTTTTTTTATACACAGCTACCCCAACATGACCCCTCGCCCAACCCCCAACAATGAAAAAATGAAGATAAACCCTCCCACTATACTTAACCTAACCAGTGCCTACCCTACACTAACCTAATACTACCCATCTAAAAACCAATCTAAAACTATCTCAAACAGTAAAAGGGAGGGGAAGGAACTGGGAGGTTGTAGAACAATATAAGTTCATTTCTCAGTTTTCTTCAGTTTCTTTTCTATGTATCACAACATCCTCAGGTTCTCAGTACTCTCCTCCTCCAATTTTTCAAGTCTAGCTAAAATCTTGGCAATGTCCTGTGTCATGTCAAGTTCAAATTGGCTGGAACAGCTGCAGCAGGTGGCTGAACTGGTGCCTGGCTCATGACTGGTGCAGCTGATGTGGAGGGCCTTGCTGGTTGAGGCCCCTGCACCCCTGATGTTTTTCCTACAGTGTCCTTGTGTGGCTGTGGCTCCTGTCGAGGTCCACCATGTGCAAGCTCACCCCATTCCCCAGACACCTTCTCACTGTGGAACCGCCTTCCTATTCGGCTTCAACCTTCATTATGTGCCCATAGCATTTGGCCCTCTGCTTGGTGTCATATTGGCAGCTGAAATACGAGGGAAAACAACAATCAGTTTCAGAATTGAGTGGAGGTTGTACAGACAAATTATGTACACTGCAGCAAACAGTTCACCACACATTCCTCAACAATGACTTACTCCTCATCTATGACCATTTCCTACCAGCCATCTACAGTTTCATGTAAATGTCACTGGGATGAGGGCTATCCATTGTTAACCAACAGTTCCTAGTGCTGATTGGACAATATTGTCCATGATCAACATTTGTGTCATCAAACTTGTGATTATCACGTGCCCCAATAAGTCTGGATTTCCTGTGTCCCGGTGCATAAGGGGGGCTGTGCATGCAATCCATCACCTCAACAATCCTAGGGAAAGATGGACTTATCTTTTTTCTTGTCGCAAACGGCACGATTCACTGAATCGGGCCGTTTGCGACAAGAAAAAAGCATTTTGGTATGTACAAATCCTATTTTGCGATTCGGTAATCTATTTACCAAATTACAAAATAGGTTTGCATGTCGCAATTAGGAAGGGGTATTCTCTTCCTAAGTGCGAGTTGCAGTGAGATGTATGATTGTTTTGCGACCATGAATGCGGTCACAAAACAATCGCAGTTGGCATCGATTTCTAAATTGTGCTAACCCATTCGCAAATGGAAGGGGTCCTCATGGGACCTCTAACCCTTTGTGAATGATAGAGAAAATATTTTTTGAGAGCAGCGAGTGGTCCCAGGGACCACTGCATGCTCTGAAAAAATTAAAAGAAAACATTTATTTTTTATTTTTTAAATGCATCCTGTTTTCTTTTAAGGAAAACGGGTTGCATTTAAAAAAAAAATGCTACATTTAAAGGCAGTCACAGACATGGTGATCTGTTGTCCCTAGCAGGCCACCATCCCTGTGAGGGTGGCCATTCCCAATAGAGTCACAAATTGTGACCTACCTCATGAATATTTATGGGGTAGGTCAATTGCGACCCCATTGGTGAATCATAAACAGTGTCATTGACACTGTTGTACATCAGGTTTTGTGACTCGCAAAACCTAATATTCGTACAGGGGGGCCCTAGTGAAATGTAAAGGCTTACCCAGTCACCATGGAAGCAAGGTGGGGGCCAAATGACAGGGGGTCTGCTAACTTCCCACTTTATTTTCTAAGGTTTGGTAAATCATCATTCATGTGTCCTGGTGTAGGACCTGGCCTGAGCATACGGTACAAGAGGGTACGCCATTGCCCATGATGTGCCCTCATGCACAACTGATTCAATGTCCCCAGAAAGTTTGGCCAAAGCCTGACCTGCACATCAAAGTTGCATACAAAGTACAGAACTGAAGCCCCCTACCCTGTGCTATGTTGTGCTACATGTGTTAAACGGCACACACATGGTGGCTGTGTGGTTACCCTTATGCCCACAGTGAGTTTGACATTGCACTGGGTGCTGCAACAGTATCCTGATACATTGTATATCATTTGCACATGCATGTCAGACATCATCAAAGTACCAGGTATGCAGACAGCATTCACATCATATGTATATGTGATGTGACCTATATCACTTACAAATAGCATAGCGGCAGGACCATGTTGTGAAAACTGCTTAGATCTGGCATGGAAAGAATCATAGACGTTTCCCACAACCATCTGGAGCTGAGTTGTCTAGTAACTGTGTACACTACTGACTGTTGTGGAGCACAATATGGGTTCTTGCAGTACTGCAGCCTCATTATATATGAAGGGTACTGAGGCACCTGTGGTGCATGTGTCTCCTACATGAGCCCTTAGAGACCTCTGCAGATGTAGCCCACATCTGTGCCGTCTTGTCGGTAAGTGTAAGCTATGTGTGGCACACAGTGCAGACAATAGTGCTGTGACAAAATGGTTGTCAACAGGTATGCTATGTACATTAATAGCTACCCTGACACCTATCATGTATCATGGTAGATATCAATGAATATGTAGCCAGCTATTACAATTCCTATTGCACACAATTTCATGCCAGCACACGTTGCCCTTGTGCTACAAGCAAGCCATTCTCATTGCACAACATTCCAACAGACATGATGTCACCATCCATTCTCCAATGATATCATATCATTGGTCAGGCAAAACCATATTTCATAGCATTTCACACTTCGGACTGACTCACACCAAACCCTTCAATGGCACAAATGACACACAAGATGACACTAACTGGCTGCATCAGGGTCTTCGAATCGGGCCACCTCACCAACGATGTAGGGTGGAGGTCCACCTGCAAGACATGAATGGAAAAGACTGCTTAGTGTACATTGTACATATCAGTTAATGGACAACATTGTTCACTGTCAACTTGGCAGGCTGAGTGAGCAAGGCACCCTAGTGGTAGATTAGAGCAACTGACAAACATCTATGATCAGTCAATCACACATAGGGCCTGATTACAACTTTGGAGGAGGTGTTAATCTGCCCCAAAAGTGACGGTAAAGTGACGGATTTACCACCAGCCGTATTATGAGTCCATTATATCCTATGGAACTCGTAATACGGCTGGTGGTATATCCGTCACATTTGGGACGGATTAACACCTCCTCCAAAGTTGTAATCAGGCCCATAGTCTCAGATAATGTAGACCCACGTACCTATAAACCATCAATGTCCCTTACACTCCTGTGGTGCTTCTCACTGCACCATTTATACCTGGCATTGCCATGCAGGTGTTTGTTAGCTCTACTCCTCCATGACCATATCAGACTGTATGACACTGTATACTGCATCTGATGGGCATGAAATGGTTGTTCAAGTGGCTATCCCTTTGTGACACCCATAGCACTTGAGCCTGCCCCAGATGTTGTAGACATCTACCTCATTGTCAAAGCAAATTGACAAACAACTGCCCAGCTGTTGTGTGGGTATTCCAAAGTGTTGAGGAATGCCGTGAGACATCCTTGTGTGAAGTAAGTAAAATGTGTGTGCCATCACAAGGCACACACACTATCAATAATGCTATGGGAGTTTGAAAATGGTTGTACCTATCTGCACATTCACTGATTGAAATCATGGCTGTATTGCCAATAGGCCAATAGTGTGTGGCCAGCCATTGTTGGCATGGTATACCATTATTTGTCAAGGGAGGGATAAGAACATGGGCATAGTCATATGCCGCAACACAGACACACTTGCTCTGTGGTCCAAGGATGCATTTGTTGGTGCAGGTTACTGAGTAATGTGACAGTGATCGAACAGATGCAGGGCAGTCCCATACTGTCAGTGAGAAGCGGCAGGCCTATGGAACTAAATCAGCACATGTTTGTGTGGTAATAGACATAGTTTAGGGTGTATATGATACACAATGTACAAGAAGAGGAAAGTGCTAATAGTCTGGACCCAGTGCATGGTCAAACTCCCTTACATGGCCTTGGCCAATGACACAAAGGGGCCGATAGAGCAACAGTGGTGCAGCACCAATTGTATCAATAGAGTCCTTGTGACCCTTAGTGCACCCCTTACTACCACCACATGTGCGCCTAATGAGAATTAAGGCACAGCATAATGCAGTTAGGGCCAACTGCATCAATTTATGTGTAGGTAAATGATGCACTCAGCAGGTGTTGCAACACAACAGATCATCACAACTTCTGCTGAGTATATTGGGACCCATCACATATATTTATTTGACCCCATATCAAACCTGTTCACAGCAGCCGAACAGACTGCATGAAATATGGAATTTAGGTATTTCTAATTTTTCCCGGTGGCATATACATTTGAATCCTAAACAGGTTTTGGGCCCCCATCCCATACATGATGCATGGCACAAGCCTCATTTTGTGCTGCTGAATACCAAGTTGCCCTATGAATGCATAACAATACTTTATAATGGTTGTGCAGGGAAAATGGTACATGTGCCCTGCTTCAGCTTGATTATTGTACATTTGAATTGCAGGCCTAAGGTGGCGCTGGGGCTCTTCATACAGGTACCATACAACATGTCCAGATCCATAACCATAACATGCAGCACTCAACCATATCTGCAACTGTCATGTACATGCAAAAAATTAGACTTTGCATGGAAATGGGATCCTTGCGAACTGCTCCACCAATCTCAATGCCCAGATGATGCAGCAGATCTTGCTCTTATGTAATGAAGTCTGCCAGGCAGTGCTCAGTTGGTGGTCATTCCTTGCTGTCACAAACAATCTTGTTAGGTGGTGGAGCACATTGCCCCACCACAGCTTCCTTGCGTGTGTGGTAGTCTTGAATGACACAGCCACCCTGTACCAGCATCATGGGGAGGTATTACTGTACCAGCCATATAAAACTCCCCAGCTCATCGGCTGCCATCCTCTCCATCCACCCTTTCCCAGACATATAGGACTGCAAATGCAGTTCACCCAAAAAATAAAAGAATTTCCTACAACTAACCCAACAACTATACTACCCCAGTCAAACAACCCACAATACACAGACAGAAACAGAAACAGAACACTTAAAGTACAAAAGACATTTTTAAAGACAAATAAAACACAATAGCTACAGCACAGCACAATAAACACTCCAAACACTCCAAAACTCCTACAGCACCAGTTACATACACCCTCACACAATCACAGACAAGAAGGGTGTGGAGTGAAAGTGGGCTCACTGTAACATGTATGCAGGCAGAATGTCCTGTTTCATTACTTCCTAAGCCTATGCGTCACGTTTCCAGTCATGCATCTTCTTTTTACGCATAACGGTCATCCCACAAATATTTCCCATTTAGAGTGAAATTGCCTGTGTACGTGCAATAGGCGTTCAGGGGCTAGGCATCTTTTAGCTTAGGAGAATTGTATGGTATATGCATATGTGTGAAAATGTGTGACGCATGACTTCATGCGTCAAATTTTAACCATGGTGTGTGAAATTGCCTGTGGTCATGCGATAGACGTTCAGGGACAAGGTGTCTTTTAGCTTAGGAGAATAGAATGGTATATATGTATGCCTGAAAATTGTTTATGCATGACAGTCATGTTGATTTTTCACCGTGGTGCGTTAAAAGGTGTTTGAACGTGCGATAGACACTAAGGGCCCAGGCATCATTTTCCTGACGTTGCAGAGTGTAGATTTGATGCCTTTGCATATTATTTTTTACGCATGACGGGATTGCGTGGAATTTTGCATTCTAAGCCTTGAGTGCACCCGAATTCATGCCCCATGTCACATGGGCTGTGCTACAATGTTGTATAGATGGTATGGCTACATGTGCGTAACTATCCAGTAATGTCATAACTGTGACATTGGTATTTTGAATCCATAGGTTTGTCAATGAGTCTGCTGCATGCGATTACTCATACCTTGTGCATATGTGCATGTGTAGTTACACTGTGTCCACATACATGTTGGCACATGTGTGTTATGTGTGTACATATGTGTTGAATACTAATTTGTGGGACAACTACATTGTTATGTCTGATATACAAATGTACACACACCAACATCACAATATATATGATGGCCTATGTCCAAACATGGTAAGGCTTGTAGCAACCATGACAATTTGTACTCAGAGTATGCAGTGGACTAGGACTCGGTTCCCATCATGCTACCCTGGCAATTTGCGTGTGTATGTGTGTCCACTCTTTGTTGTGTTGTTGGATTTTACTTCATGATGTTCTGCTACACGTGTGACATATGGATCCCCATGCATGTTAGTTGCAGGATATGTTATGTACACATGTGTTACTGAAGGTTGGTATATGCTGTGTGTGTGTAAAAACATGTGTAGTGTCATTTCTGTAACAAATGATGACAGTGGGTTGTTCATGCGGTGTGAAACCTCACATTACTATCTTCCTGCGTGGACACATGTTGGCATTTAACAAATGCATGTGTAGTCACATTAGTGCCACCTATGTTTCCATATGTTGGAATACATGTGAAGGTAATTTCTCATTTCGTATGTTACTGATATTGTGATACTTATGCCCTTACTTTTGTGCTAGGTTGCCTTTTGTTCAGAATCCATGCACATTACCATGCCGGAGCCATTATAGTGGACCATGTATGCTGAGAAATGAGTTCATGCCTCGAACTAGGCACTCACATTTGTCCTCATCATGTTTATCATGACTGTCAAATACAATGACATACCACTGTGTATCAGTGTTACATTCCGTCATAGATGCCAGCCTACTCATCATCACAACAGTGTGAGTTTGTATGGCAACACAATCCCATGGCTACATGTGAACGGGAAGGTTGCTGGAGCTCCAGTTTACTCAGCCCCCTGTGCACATGCACCAGGCCCCTAACTATGTCATACGTTTAAGTAGCCAGGGCAGTGGTGTGTGGGTTTATTGTGTCAGAATCTAGCCTCTTCATGATTGCTACTCAGCAAAACTATACACACTCCCCTGCAGACAGACACATGCACAATTGTGATCAAACACCAGGATATCACATTTTCATCTGCAGAACTTTATGCCTGCCTTCCCCTCTCATGTACAGAGAACTGGGTGCTTGCACATGTAGGACGTGTCTCATTATTCGATGCCCTGAGTTGTTTCCAATGGTATCTTGTTTAGGGGTTGTATATCTGATGTGACAAATTTTGGGAATGTGCCAGGGTACAGATGGTGCTGTCTGTCACTGCCTCCTGTCATGGTGGCATGCGATTGGAAAAAAACAGGGTATGGTAGTGGCAAACATGACTAGGTTATGTACTGACCTGGCCGCCCTCTCTGTACATATGTTAAATATTGACATGTATTAGTTGATGTGTTGCACAGTCACTGCTGGTCTATGTGTGTTCCTTCTCCATGTTTTCCCGAATTACTGGAAAGGTATGTATTGTCTCCTACATTGCTCCAATTCTTTAGGCTGCTTGCACTTTATACACATCTTCTACAGCAATATTTTCTGGTTATACATGGACAGGATGCCACATGTGACTTGTGTAATTGTAGATGTACACATCTCCTACTACTGGCTACTTGATAGTTAACATCCCATCAACTGTATTTGTGAGATGTAATGAGTACCAAGCCACAGCACTTGTGTTGTCTCCAAGTGACCTCCTCTGTTGTATTTGCAAGTATTTGTGGGTATCTCCAAGCTGTCCATCCGCATCCTCTGTTGAATATGGGTATGCATTTCCTCCAGCATGCCACAAATTAGATAACTCTTACCATGACTGAATGATGTTGAGGTATGAAATTATCCCAGTGATCTAATGCAACATTGAACGCTAAATCTACTCCCACTCAGTTTAATGTTGGGTCTCTGACATTATTAAACAATGCTGGACATAGTTGCACATCCCACACCTGATTGCAATGTTGGAGGCAAAAACATGTTCAGGATAATTTGTTACTGATGCTACCATGCACTTGTTCTGTCTTGTGAGTGACAATGAGTGTTGTGTATTGCTATGTGCTGTTGGATGTTGTTATACAGAGCATAATAGGTAAACATGCTGACACATATCAAGCATTGTTGATACTGGCAAACCTGTTTCTAGATAAGACATACACCTGTACATCAGTCTTCACATGTTCATCTGGATTTGCTGTAGGCATGTGCCAAGACAGCAGATTTGTGTGACAAGTGTGCATCTTATGTGCATAGGGAGTGTAACACACTCTGGCCCTCATTCTGACCTTGGCGGGCGGCGGAGGCCGCCCGCCAAAGTCCCGCCGTCAGGTTACCGTTCCGCGGTCGAAAGACCGCGGCGGTAATTCTGACTTTCCCGCTGGGCTGGCGGGCGGTCGCCTTCAGGCCGCCCGCCAGCCCAGCGGGAAAGAGGCTTCCACGATGAAGCCGGCTCGGAATCGAGCCGGCGGAGTGGAAGCTGTGCGACGGGTGCAGTTGCACCCGTCGCGTATTTCACTGTCTGCGCAGCAGACAGTGAAATACATTTTGGGGCCCTCTTACGGGGGCCCCTGCAATGCCCATGCCAGTGGCATGGGCACTGCAGGGGCCCCCAGGGGCCCCGCGACCCCCCCTACCGCTATCCGGATCCCGGCGGTCCGCGGTAGGGGGGGTCGGAATCCCCTCGGCGGCGCAGCAAGCTGCGCCGCCTTTGAGGATTCAATGGGGCGGCGGTACACTGGCGGGAGCCCGCCAGTGTTGCCGGTCCGACCGCGGCTTTACCGCCGCGGTCGGAATCCCCATTGGAGCACCGCCGGCCTGTCGGCGGTGCTCCCGCGGTCCTCCGCCCTGGCGGTCTTTGACCGCCAGGGTCAGAATGACCGCCTCTGTCTACATTCCACCCAGACTATTATTTGGTGGTGCATTGTTCCAATAAATTCTTAGATCCTGACAATGGGTCATGTATTTTTGACAGTGATTCTGCACCCATAGTTGCTTAATTTGTCTAACAAACCATTGTGCACTTCGCAGCCAATGTGTGTGTGGCATACATGAGGTACAGTCCACCATGTGGTCAGGGTTTACCCAATGGCAGTATCAGGACATTATCCCATGGACACACTGTGCTGGCTCTGCATCTGACATTGCATATTCCTCTGAACAATCCCTGGACAATTACTGAGGGACCATAGTTACCTAAGATGTCCCTCCTTGTCACACATGTACTGTGCAGGCAAAGCAGCAATCAGCCTGAGATGTGACAGTTTTCAGTTCCAACATTACTTAAACTCCATTTGGTGACAGACGCTACCTTATGTGTGCCCCCTTGCATACCTCCTGTTAGGCATGGTATTGTTGTGGGGAATGGGCTAGGAATTATCTCCTTGGCCACTTGATGGCACAATATATGCAATGGTGCATGGATCTAGGCCTTCAGGAGTCACATGCCTGTGAATTGTGTGTCACTGATATGTGAGATGGAGGCAGTAGACCCTCTTACATCACAAACGATGTTGCTACCATACTAGTAACTTTTGTGTTTCTACCTGCTCCCTGAGGTTTTAGTCACATTCCAATGGTATATGTAGTGGCGAATGAGTAGACCAAGGAGAATCAGGTGCAAAGTTTTTAATTTGTGCTATTTACAATTTGATGTTGTTAGTCCAGTCACTATGTATAGAAGTTCACAACAATGTGGAGTCTGCTTCAAATTCCTGCAGCAGTGTTCTGTTGTTCCCCTTCCAAATTATCTGCTCCATCAACATCTGCCTCCTCATTGGGGGCATCAACCAGTCATCCCAGGGGACACTTGTTCTGACACAGATGGTGTGGAGGATTGCACATGCCAGAATCATTTTGCATACGAGTGGTGGAGCATACAAGAGGCTTCCTCCTTTCAGGGCCGGGCGCCTAAACCTTAATTTTAGAAGCCCAAATGTCCTCTCCACCACATTGCGTGTTCTTCTGTACCCTTCATTGGAGGCACGCTCTTCCACTGTTGTGGGATTGGCAAATGGAGTCATTACCCATGACTGTATTCCATAACTTTGATCTGCTGCAAAGGAAAGAGAGAAGATGGGTTGGTAAAGCTTGATAGTGGCTTGGAATATACCATGGCAGTTATTTGTAGTTGGAGTGGTGACTCAGACTTGCTTGCGGGAAAGTGTATGCTCCTGTTCTTGTGAAATGGTTTCATTGGACTATGTTGATGGACATGACAATCTTGGGTAGTGGCTCAAGGACCCAAGGATTTTCATATTGACTCCTAAATGACAGTTATAAATTAGCAATAATGTATTGTGTAGTCCATATTTGAAGCAGTATCCTATTGTTAGGTGGAACCTACCACCTCCTTGTACCACAATGGTGTCAGATGTAGAGATACCATAGTAGCCCTACAATGCCAGACTGTGCCGTCCATGTTACCATGTGGCACTATGCATGCAGTGCAACACTTAAAGACCCTTTGGAACAGATGATGGTTGTGCCAGCCATCAAGTGTATGAGGATGTGTATCACACATTTGTAGGATGATCACATTTGGTGCAGTAGTATCTCTTAGCATCTAATACATGATTTCTCACAGACACTTTCAACACATGCACAGTGCTTGGGAGGGGGGCACAACTATTTTTCACATGGGTATCTTAGTATGGTGCATGTAAGGTCAGGTATGTTCTCTCTACTCCTACCGAGTCCTACTATGGCATCCATGATAATTACAGTTTTTTCACAAACTCTGCACCATGGCGGATCATGTCTGGTATATGGAACAAACATGGTGGTGTTAGGGGGTACTAGGATTGCATGTGAGGTGTCTCTGGAGTAGGTGATGCCCCATTTTTCATTATTCTGCCCCATGGTCTTTAATGGCAGGTTAATTTGTATTCGTATGTGGGTGATACAATGCAGCAGACAGATGTATGTGCACCCTACAGGTATGTCAGGTATGTATAGATGACATGTAGTTGGTTATGGCACCACTTGGGTGGCATTTGATTTAGGTCCTGCCAGAGACTTGCACACCATGATTCACGTGGGACTGTGCCTATGTGCGACTTTCTTTAAATGGTCATGGCCAATGCCATTGACATGGCTAAGCTATTCTTTGTTTGGTGTTATGTGTTTGTGATCAGCATTTAGTTGTCAACCTATGAACAGTTGTAGTTGTTTGTGAGCAGCTTCTGTATGCAAAGGGGACTTGGCTCCACCTGTCCACACGTGGTATGCCATGTCACGTTGTGGCTGTGTTATGTATGTGTGGGTATGTGTGTTTGTGAAGTACAATGCGGTATAGTGTGGCATGTTGCATGTGCGTTGTTGTAACCCTGGCCATGTGTATTTAGCGTGGTGTTTGCCTTGTTTGTCCTACATGGTTGGTGTGTTATGTGTGTAATGATTGGTATGGTGGTTTACCTATGAGTAGACCATTGCCATATTGCCCATCCTGGAACCGCTTGTTGATAGTGCAATGGCGGAATGTGTAGGCATGGATGGATGCTGCCAGGATATTTTGCTACGATGTTGGCGAAGAGCCCATGGTGGTCCACATTAGCCTGCAAATTGATTTAACGGGTGTGCTTGCGGTTCCTATATAGGTGTTCTGTTGCAGGTGGCACCAGTAGCACATGGATGCAGTCTATTGCACCCAGCACATGCGTGAGCCCAGCAATTTGGTAGAAACTTTGCTTGGTCTCCTGCTGCAGATGCTGGGTGTTTGGGAAGCACATTTGGTGGGGTGTGAGGCATATGATAGCGCTCAGGACCTTAGGTAGGAGGACCAAGAAGCATGGCTGGGACATACCAGCCACTTGTGCACCCGTTATCTAAGAAGCTCCAGAAACCAGCATGTGGAGGATAGTGAGGAGTTTTGTCATGGGTGGAATCGTAGTGGGAGTTTGCACCCTTGCTATGATGTGTGGCAAAATGTGGTACAGCAGGCATACAATGGTTCAGTTGGTACATCCTGATCACATCTTGTTCGCTGAGGCCAAGGATGGTCGTGTGCTGTCTGAAGATTCTCTCCCGCCTTCTGCGCTGCCTTTGTGGCTGCTGTGGGGGTGTTTGGGTTTCTGCGGTGGTGGTGGAGAGACCTGCTGTCTTCGCTGACATCTACGCCGTGCGCCAAGCTGGAGCAGTATCACTTTCATGTTCTCCTGGAGTTTTCAGATGTGTGTTTTCCTTGAGTGTGTTGCGTGGACCTCTTTTTAACGCCTGGTCTGACCAGGCATTATATTTTGACGCTAATCAGACTTAGCATCATTTTTAGGTCCGCTTCCTTGTTAGGCATCATTTTTGCTTCGGTGTGCAAATATGGCGCTAAAGGGCTAGCATCATTTTTAGCAAGGAAATGCCTACCTTGCAACTCATTGTCGCAATGAGACACAAGGTGGATTGGCACTCCCTAAAAATGGCACTAACTCAGATATTTTGACGCTACACGGGTCTAGGATCAAAATGTAAATATGGAGTTAGGATTGCGCTGCAAATTTTTTTTAAATGACGCTATTGTGGCACAAACATTTCAGAAATGTGGGTCTAAATTTGGACTTTATGCACAAACGACTTGTATTACAAATGTAAATTCTCATTTTGGGATACACAAAAAGTAAACATACTTGTAATGTGATTTATTCTCATGTTATAAAACATAGGTATGGTGTTATATTACGTGTAAGCACATCTTCTTATAAGGTCAAGGAAAGCTGATGAAATAGTGAGTGTTTCCAAATTTTTGCAAGGCACATTCCCAACTTGGGTATGAACGGAAAATGTACTCCTATGAATGACTTCAGAAATTATTTTGCGTGGGGAAAATATTAATAGAACACTGGTAAAGTTGATGTTGTTATGTGGGAAGGGTTTTTCAAAGAGAAAACACATTTTTGCATGCAAACATAGATTTTGAAAATGCAGCTGCACACTGTTATATGCACACATTCATAAATGTAACATTAATGAATGCGAATAACGATGAATTCATAGTAGAATTCCACAACTACTGCTTGAAATCTGCTACAGGTCCAAATTCCCATAAGGATTTTCCTTTGTAAGACCATGGTAATTGGAGATGTACTCCAAAAAATTGAGGAAACCTGTGTAAAACACCTAAGGTTGGAGAAAACACAACTACTCACAGAAAATGCTGTGTCAGTCGTGCTTTGGAATTTGTAAGCAATGAATACCTAAAATTGGTTTAATGGGAAAATGTATCAATGTGTTGTGTCACCCTTCCACCACTCAATAGGTGGTTCAAGGGTGATGAAACACTAAAGTAAGATTTATCAAGTCACACAAGGCCACCTTGTGTGGCCCTGAGTGGCTTGCTAACTCTAGAGTAACGCATAATGATTCAAATTGCTGCATTCAGTTTTGAGTCAAATTAAAATTGCTGCACATTTAATAGGTATTTAGATGAGTAGCCTAATGTCTGAGCCATGTATAACTCCTTAATCGTCAAGATGGCATGTGTTTCCTGGAACTTCCTCAACAAATGAAGAACTCTTCGGTTTATTATTTGGAAGCAAGTCTAATATATCACAAAGCAGCTGATTTACCATGGAGCACCAAGTGTTGAAATCACTTCTCCAGCAGACAAAAAAGAATTGCTTGTGAGGGATAAGTCACTCACAGTATCTGATTATAATGACATGGAAATTGGAATGATTGCTACAGCAAAAACTAATGATGTCTGAAATGACCTAATCAGCAGATAGAAGGAATATTTGGAGACAACTGAATTTAGGCACATTTGGAAGTAGGATTACTCTAACATTCTATTGTTGAGGATTGTGTTTTTAGGTCTGGCTGCAGACAGATTTAGCTGTCTGGAAAGCTTGCTTTCCATGACAAACCACACAAGACATAACACATAACGTACAGAAAGGATCTTTGAGCAACTGCTCGTCAGAAAATGGTTTATTTGGGTGCGCCCCCTTGATGCTTTAAATTGCTGGACTGTCCATGATATATTGCAAGCAGCGCACAGTTTTTGGTGGATCGCTACTGTGTGGCATTATAGTTTCATCTTGTGACTGGCACCAAAAAAGTAGTTCTTCTCCACCAGATTCCAAAAGGTGTTAGTGGAAGCTGCTGCATCTTTCAACCCACTCTTATAGAGCGCAGATTGAGAATAAAAACAAAGGCCCTCATAACAACCCTGGCGGTTGGCGGAGAAGCGGCGGTCTTATCGCCAACAGGCTTGCGGTAAGAATTTTGGAATTATAACCATGGCGGTTACCGCCATTGTCATCCGCCACATCTCTGATCAGACCGCCAGGGCGGAGACGACCGCTGGGCTGGAGACGTGGGTCTCCAGCCCGGTGGCCGTCACAATACCGCCGGCGGTATCATGACCCGGCTGACTGCCATGGATTTCATGGGGTTGGGAACCGCCATGAAATCCATGGCGGTGAGCACTATCAGTGCCAGGGAATTAATTCCCTGGCACTGATAGGGGTCTCCCCCACCACCACCCCCGAGTCCTTACCCGACACCCCCCACCCCCCTGCCACCTCCCAAAGGTGGCTGGACCCCCCTCCCCACCCCCATCCTCAACATCACATTACAGATTCACACCCGAAACGCACGCAGTCACCACCAACACACATACCCGCACACACACCAACAAACATGCCAACAGCCACACACACAGTCATACACACACACCCACATTCAGACATACACGCACACATCCATACAGACATGCATACAGACAGGCATGCACACATTTTCAAACACACAACACCCCTGCATGCATACACGCACTCGCACAGCCCCTCTACACACTCACACCCCCATTCACGCACACAACACCCCCCACCCCCCTCCCCTAACGGACGATCAACTTACCTGGTCCGTTGATCCTCCGGGAGGGGACGGGATCCATGGGGGCTGCTCCGCCGCCAGCACCCCGTCAACAGAACACCGCCACGCCGAATCACAAAACGAGATTCGGTGGGCAGTGTTCTGTTGACGTGGCGGTGGAGTTGGAGCAACCTCAACATCCCCGCCGACCGCCAGTATGGCTGCTGGCGGCTCTCCGTCCGGAAAAGGATGGAGGGCTGCTAGCAGTCATAATGCACCGAGCGGAAAACCGCCTGCACTGGCGGTCTTCAGCACGGCAGTCCCTCGGCAGTCTTGTAAAAAGAGCACCGAGGTTGTAATGACCCCCAAAGTCTCTTCAGTACACATACTTTGATTAAAGCAACAAAATGTTTAATATTACGACGATGCTGCTGGATCCAAAGAGCAAGATGCGGCATGCAATGAGCGAGATGACACAAGCTGTCAGAAACTACAATGTTGAACACATCATTGCTAGGCACTGAATAAACGTAATTGTCTGAAAAGAGTATACACTTAAATAAGACGGCCACCACATCAACATACTACAATGGAGGAGCTGAGGAGTTCCATGAAGAATATTCCGAAGCAGATGCATGACGGAACAAATCATGCTTTTACCATACATGCCTTTTCAACAGGGTTTCTACTACAAACATACCAGCACAACACATGTCTTTACCACACGTCACTACCAGAAACCTATATAGGGGTACATTATAAGTACCTTTAACATGCATACCATTACCATGCACAGCAATACCACACATACTTTTTGCCACTCATTTAAAATATATGAAAAAATATAGTTTTACATTAAAAAAATCAAATGGATTAAATTTGAATAAGGTATGTAAGCTTAGGCAATGCTGTAATATTTTAGAAAAACTATTTTACACTGAAACATTGAAAAACTAATGTTGCAATACAACTAACACCTAAATCAGCGTGTTTACCTTGTTTTTGTATGTACTTTAGTCCTTTCTCTATTTTAGCCCTATCTGTGCATCTTGTTTCAAATTAAAATAACTGTCATTATGTATAAGAAAAGTTAAAAAAATCTTTTTTCACTAAATAAAATAAATATACATTTAGTCAGAACCTAGCCCACGTTACAAAATACATTCCAAAACATATTTTATTTTGAATTATGGAATACCATAAAAAAAACTATAAATTCAGCCGTTCACCATTTTGTGCTTAGTGGTACACTGCCTTAAATCATGACCACATGCTTTTTTTCAAACCCTGCTCGGCTACAGTTCGAAGGAATCCTCAGTCAAAAGTTTACCGTCGGACTTAGTCGTTTTCTTGAAGATTTTTTTCAGCTGTACCAAGTCGCCAGTCCAATCCGACCTCCTGGAACTCTTCCTCGGATACGCGTTGCGGTAGCCCTCGGTAGAGATTTTTACCTTCAGACCTAGTCATTTTTTTTAGATGAAAATCCTTCGACCGGGGCAAACCTGAATCTTGATCCGACGTCCCCGGAGCCCTCTTCGGATACACTGCCTGGGAGGTCCCGATCAACTTCCTACATTCGGACTTAGCACTTTTTCAGAGATTTTCTTCACCAGGACGAGCCTGCAAGCAGGGCCAGGTTGTGGTAGAGGCAAGCTGGCTAGAGTTGCCTCGGCGGGTTGGTCCCTGTATGGAGCTATTTTCCAAAGGTTCTCCAAACTTCTCCAAACTTCTGGATCTTCTTTTTTGAGGTCCACAGCTCACCCCAAGGTTCCAGAAGCTCTGAGATGTTCCTTGAGGATGCGGATTACAACTCCCAGAATGCACCTGGCATAAACTCCTGTTTGGACACTGGACAGTGGTCAGCTGGTTGGTTTCTTCAGGAGTTGGTGCAGGGGACTCTGGTTAGGAAGTTTTCACCTGTAGCAAATAGGGAGTCCCTCGTGGCACCAGTTGAAGCCAGGCAAAGTCCTTCTTGTGGTGAAGACCAAGTGGGCAGCTGGTGCAGTCCTCCAGAGTGCAGTGTCCAGGAGAAGGCCAGGGGTCCAGCAGGGCAGTCCTTTTTCTCTTGTAGTCCTTCCTGTAGGGATCTGATGTGTGGGTGCAGGTCTGCCAGTTTTATCCTTGCTCATGTGTGAAAAACAGGGGGGTCTTGTTTCTCCAATCAGGTGCAGGGTCCTTCCTGCTGTGATGACCACTTCCTGGGAAATGTGGCAAAAATCAATCCCAGGGAGCAACATTCCTCAAAAATTCATCATTGCTGAAAGTGATTTTTGGAGGTTACATCTGGCTGAGCCCACCCACTGGTGTGGCTAATACTCCTAAACACACCCATCTCCTGCCCTCTCCTAATCTAATCAAGTGGGCACCTTATTGTCTGGGTTTGCAGGATGTGAGGAAGGTGCCGTGTTGCTCCAAATGTCCTTCCCTGCCTTTGAAGACCAGTTTGGGAGCCCTGCGCCCGTCCTGCATCCCCATCTGCTGAGGGAAGATGTCTAGGCACATCTCTTTGTGTTGAGCCAGGCCACTTCACACCTCATCAAGGCAGCCTTGCCAGGCTGCCAGAGGCGGGCTAATAAGAGCAAAGCAGCAAAAACACTGCAGGGCTGAAGTTGGCAACTTTTCAGGTAAAGTTTAAAACTCTTTACCTGAACAAGTTATATTGAATCCAACAACTAGAAGTTGTGGAATTTATTATAACAGTTTGATACCAAAATCAAGGTATCTGTTACTTAAGGGGACTTTTAAAACTAAAATAAAGTCTCCCCATTCGAGCCTGTGGAGGCCATTCACAACAATGAGGGAAAAATGAACTTGGCAGTTTTACCTCACCAGGGCTTATAAAAATATTTTTATAAGGTCCTTGCTTATAGTTACATGGCACCTAGCCATAGGGGCACATAGGGCACACCTTAGGGGTGACTTATATGGAAAAATAAGGTAGTTTAAGATTTCTGAACTACTTTTAATTCCAAAGTCGAATTTGCATGTAACTTTTATTTAAAAGCATCCAGCAAGACAGGCCTGCCTTTAAAATGACACTGTGTACCTCAACAGTGCACCTATGGGGGCACTACCTATGATGGGGTCCCTAACCCTATATGCCCTACCATATATAAGGGATTTATAGGTAGGTTAATTTTGCCAATTATAATTAGCCTAATTTGCATATCCACTTTACACAGAGCACTGGCCCTGGGACTGGTAAGCAGTACCCAGGGCACAGCCAAGAGTCAGTAGCCACCAGTATCTGTCCAAAATGATTGAGGGTGACCAGGAAAGGTGATGGGTACTAACCTACACCCTGATAGTCCTCATCAGCTAAGTGGAAAAACCTGGAAAGGCCATCTGCATTGGCATGGGCAGTCCCAGGTCTGTGCTCCACTATGAAGTCCATCCACTGTAGGGAAATGGACCACCTTAACAGTTTTGGGTTCTCCCCCTCATTTGCATCAACCATCTGAGAGATCTGTGGTCAGTTTGTACACGAAAGTGAGTGCCAAACAGCTATGGCCTCAACTTCTTCAGGGACCAGACCACAACAAAGGCCTCCTTCTCAATGGCACTCCATCTTTTCTCTCTGGGGAGTAGTCACCTGCTGATAAAGGCAACTGGTTGATCTTAGCCCTCTTCATTAACTTGTGCTAACACTGCCCCTATCCCTTCATGTGAAGCATATGTTTACACTATAAACTCCTTGCTATAGTCAGGGGCCAGTAACACTGGTGCTGAATACATAGCCTGCTTTAGAGTGCCAAAAGCTTTCTGACAGTCTGGGGTCCAAATTACCTTCTTGGGCTGTTTCTTGGAGGTAAGCTCATTCAGAGGGGCACTATGGTCCCATAATTCTGAACAAACCTCCTGTAGTACCCAGTCAGGCCAAGAAAGGCCCTGACCTGAGTCTGGGTATTAGGAGCCTCCCAATCCAGTGTAGTCTGGATCTTGGGCTGGAGAGGTTGTACATGGCCTCCACCAACAAGGTGGCCCAGGTACACATCTGAGCTTTGCCCTATCTGGCACTTGCTTGGCTTCATAGTCAGGCCTGATTGAGCCAGGGCCTGAAGCACTTCCTTCAGGTGGACCAGGTGGTCCTCCTAGGTGGAACTGAATACAGCTATATCATCCAGATAACCAGCACTGAAAGATTCCAACCCAGACAGGACTCTATTCACCAACCGTTGGAAGGAGGGAGGAGCATTTTTCAGGCCAAAGGGGATCACCTTGAACTAAAAGTGGCCCTCTGGTGTGGAAAATGCTGACCTCTCCTTAGCTCCTGGACTTAAAGCAATCCCTCAGTATCCTGAGGTCAGATCAAATGTGCTCAGGAATTTGGCAGCCCCCAACCGATCAATTAACTAAGCAGCACTAGGTATGGGGTGAGCATTAGTCCTAGTGACTGCATTTAGACCTTTGAAGTCCACACATAATCTCAATTCTTTCTTCCCACCCTGGGGATTAGGTTTAGGTACCAGTACCACCGGACTGGACCAAGGACTGTCAGAGGGCTCAATTACCTTGAGCTCCAACATCTTAGCCACTTTAACTTTGATGTTGACCTTGCCCTGGTCAGACAGCCTGTACAGCTTGTTTTTGACAGGTAAGCTGTCACCAGTGTCAATGTCATGGACACACCAATTAGTGAGTCCAGGGGTCATGGAAAACAGACTAGCAAACTGCTCCAAAACGTTTCTGCAGTCATTTTGTTGCTGGTTTGTCAACTTGGGAGAGAGTACCACTCCATCCACTGACCCATCTTGTTCATTTGAGGACAGGAGGTCTCGCAAAAGTTAACTCTCCTCCTCCTTCCCTTCATCAGTGACCATCAGCATGGTCATGTCTGCCTTGTACTGGTGGGGTTTCAATCTGTTGAGATGCAGGATCCTATGAGGATTCCTGAGGGTACCAAGGTCCACCAGGTAGGTGACCTCACCCTTTTTCTCCACAATTGGATAGGGCCCAGTCCATTTGGCCTGAAATGCCCTAGGAGCCATAGGCTCCAAAATCCACACCAGCTGACCTGGGTGATACTCAGGCATGGTAGTCTTCTGGTCATGCCAGAGCTTCATGAGCTCTTGGCTGGCCTCCAGGTTGCTGCTCGCCTTCTTCATGTACTCAGCCATGCGTGACCACAGGCCCAGCACATAATCCAGCACATTCTCCTTGGATTCTTTGAGAGGCTTCTCACAAGACTCTTTCACTAGGCACAATGGGCCTCTTACAGGGTGCCCAAACAGTAACTCAAAGGGGCTGAATCCAGCCCCTTTCTGTGGCACCTCTCTGTAGGCAAACAGCAGGCAGCAGGAGGACATGCCATCTCCTCTTGAGTTTGTCAGACAAACCCATGATCATGCCCTTCAGGGTCTTGTTAAATCTTTCCACCAGACCATTGGTCTATGGATGATAGGGGGTGGTGAACTTATAACTAACACCACACTCATCCCACTTTGCTTTCAGATAGGTAGACATAAAATGTGTGCCCCTATCTGAGACAACCTCCTTTGGGAATCCCACTCTGGTGAATACACCAAGTAGGGCCCTAGCCACTGTGGGAGCAGTGACTGTCCTGAGGAGAATTGCCTCAGGCTACCTGGTGGCATGGTCCACAACCACCAAACTGTCACTGTTGCCTGAGGCAGTTGGTGGGTCTAGGTGACCAACAATGGCAATCCCGACCCTCTTAAAGGGAGTCCCAACCACTGGCAGTGGTATCAAGGGAGCCTTTGGATTGCCCCCTGCCTTGCCACTGGCCTGGTAGGTGACACAGAAGCTGCAAAACACCCCAACTTTTTCTGATATTTGGGGCCAATAAAAATGGTTGACCAGCCTGTTCCAGGTCTTGACCTGTCCTAAATGTCCAGCTAAGGGAATATCATGGTTTAAAGGGAGGAGGAACGCTCTATACTTCTGGGGGACACCACTCTCTTGGTTGCTCCTGATTTGGGGTCCCTTGCCTCGGTGTAGAGAACGCCATCCTCCCAGTAAACCTTGTGGGTTCCACTGGTATCCCATTGTTTTTGCCTGGCAGCAGTCTGCCTTAGGCCCTCAAGAGTGGGACACTCTCTTTGTCCCTGACACAATTCTTCTCTGGTGGGCCCACCTGCCACTTGCAGTTCTGCCACATCAGGCAGAACTTGCAGGGGAAGCGGCCCTCCCTCAGAGGTCAGATCCTCCCCCTCAGGTTTGGATTCCTCTGACCCTCTGCACTTCTGGAAGCTGGCAAGCCAAACCCAGTGCCCTTTCTCTTATTCTTGGAGGCTGTCCCATTGTTCCAGGGTCCAAGTGTCCAGCACTTTCCTGTTGTGCTGCCTGTGACCTGGTCACAGCACACACCCATTCAGGGAGGTCCAGCATCTGTGCATGGACCCTTCTCTCCACCTCTGACCATTCAGATGCTTCAAGTTAGTTTCCCAGCAGACACTCTACTGGGAGGGCAGGAACTACAGCTACCTTCCTAGGGCCAGCCACACCTCCCCATTCCAGGCTCACCATGGCCATGGGATGGAGTTTGGTTCTGATATCTGCATAAGTTACTTCGTGGAAGACACCAGGTAAGACCTGTCCTGGAGAAAACAGTTTCTCTGTGACAATTGTCACACTGGCTCTGGTATCTCTCAGAGCTTCCACCTCAGTCCCATTGACTTAAGGCCTCTTCCCATACCTCTTCATACTGGGAGGTAAGGTGGCCATAGTTGCAATGTCCACCCCACCCACGGATACCAAGGTGACCTCTGTGTACCCTGAATTCAGACCTGGGCCAACTTCCACCCCCATCCCTACACTAGCAATCCCCTGGGATTGACCACCAGTGGGGGTGCTTTTTGGAGCTGATAGCATCTCCTCTTTTGTGTCCAGGTTGATGACACTCAAAGCACTTGCCGGCCTTAGCAAGCTCCTGAAACTGTCCTGCCTTAACAGGATCATAATGCTTCCCCTGATACACTTTCCCCTTAGAAGTGGAATGTCTTAGGGCTCCCCCCGAGACGTTTTTGTGGACTCTTGTGTGGACTCCTTGGGCTTTTTATCATCTTTCCCTTGGTTCTTCCCCTGAGAAGAACCATGTCCTCCCTTTTTCTGATCACCCCTTAGGAGTCTCTGGTTAACTCTAGTAACTCTAACTTCTTAACCAGTCATGTGCTGCCTCTCCCAGCTCTCTGGGGTTGGTCAACTTAGAGTCAACTAGATACTGGTGGAACTTCTCTTAGGCACAATTGGTTAGAAGGTGCTCCCTCATAATCAAATTGTAAAGCCTCTCAAAGGTACTTACCTTGTTGACCTGTATCCAGCCCTCTAGTGCCTTAACTAAGATGTCTACAAATCCACCCAGGACTGTGTGCTTGTCTGTTGGGTGTCTCTAAGCTTAAGCTTAAGCCTATACTGCTCTGGATTCAGACCAAACATTTTAGTTAGGCAGCTCTTCATACTTGGGTACGAATCTGCCTCCTCCCCCTCAAGGTCAGAAGCCTATCCCTCCAAGAGTTGGGGACCAACTCCCAAAGAAGTGAACCCTAGTACTGAGGCTTACCTCTTCTCATCTGGAGGGCCCTCTCAAAGTCCTCCAGCCACTTATCTATGTCACCCCCCTCTACATAGGCAGGAACTACCCCCTTGGGTAATCTGGAACAACACAACCTACCCATGGACCTCTCAGCTTCTCTGCCGCTGCCACCATCTCTTTTCTCTTCCCTTGCCCACTTTTTCTTTTCTAGTGCCAGCTTCTCTGTCGCCAAAGCAATAAATGCTAGCCGGGCATCCAGCTCTCTTTCCCTAAGGGACAGGTTCTCTCCTTCTGAAGGGACCACCTTCCCCCAACTAATTTTGGGTATGACCCTAGTGACTGTGTGTAGTGAGGACCGGTCTTCCTCCTCCTTAGCTAGGCTCAGATGTCCTCCCCCTAAGTGGTTGGAGCTAGCATCCTCCCTTGCTTCTTCCTCCTCTGGGGCTTCCTCTGGGCCTACTTCTTGGGCCTCAGCCCATGCTGTAAGGGATTTAATGAGGACATGCTTCCTGAGGTCAGTGGTTACAGGCAACCCCCTCTCAGTACACCACACCTAAGCTGACCTACTGTCATTGTGGGTAGGCTAGCCAGATCAAGCTCCATGGTTCCCTAGTTTTGTGTCAAGAAAAAAGTTTAGAAAAATTGGAAACAAGAATTTAGAAAAATCACAAAAATTCAATAATTGAAATTAATCCAAATTAAAAATTCAAAACAATTTTTGCACTAGGACAATTTAAAGGATTTTTAATTTGATTTACTTAAAACTGTAACCTGATACTGAACACATGTACAGGATACCACCACTGTACACCAAACATTTTGGTAAATGGCTTATTGGTAAGGGCAGGTAAGTACCTACACTTAGCAATAGGCCACTAATCTCCACTTCAGCCCAATTAGGTCTCAGTAAAATAAACCGAGCTCACCCCTTGGTAGGTTGGCAACGAGCGACAAGGCTTAACTTAGGAGACAAAGGCCCTCATTACAACCCTGGTGGTAAATCCTGCTTACCGCCGTGCTGACGGCCGTCAAGATACCGTGGCCGCGGCGGAAATCCGCTACAGGTATTACGACCCACAGCTCAGTAATCTGCCACAATACAGACACCCACACAAGTCCGCCACACCAAAGGTCAGTGATAAAGTGGCGATAGCAAAACCTACACCGTCACATCAACAAGAATACGCCCACACTATCACGACCCATAAATCAACGCGGCGGTCATTCAACTGCGGTAATCCATTGGCGGTACACTCCGCCGCACTCAAAATACACACACACTTACAAAACACAACCACATAGGACAATTCTAAATACACACACCTGATACACATACAAACACCACACCCACACACTCACACCACTATAAAAAACACACCCACATTACCCACAACCCCTTACAATGACATTTTTGGAAGAAGCAGAGAGAGAGAGAATAGCAAACACAACACCAGCATCCACAGGCACACAACGCCATCACTCATACAACATCCACGCACCTCAATCAACACACACCAACACAACATATCACACAGCACAACAAACATTACCTCACACATCACCCACACCACATAATGGCACCTCAAAGACACCCCAGGTTTTTTGAGGAGGAGCTCTGGGTCATGGTGGAGGAAATCATCCGGGTAGAGCCACACCTATTCGGATCACAGGTGCAGCAGACGTCCATTGCAAGGAAGATGGAGCTGTGGCGGAGAATTGTCGACAGGGTCAATGCAGTGGACAGTATCCAAGAACACAGGATGACATCAGGAAGAGGTGGAACGACCTATGGGGGAAGGTGCGTTCCGTGGTATCAAGACACCAGGTAGCCGTACAGAGGACTGGCGGTGGATCCCTACCTCCTCGCCCACAGCTAACAACATGGGAGGAGCAAGCCTTGGCGATCATGCATCCTGAGGGCCTCACTGAAGTAGGAGGAGGACTGGACTCTGGTAAGTCAAATCCTTACTACTTTATCCACCCCTACCTGCATGCCATCACAAACTCCTACCCCTACCCTTACACCAATCACCCCAACACCCCACAGATACCCCACTATCAAAATCCACACATCCCAAAACCAAGCCCTGCATGTGACACCAATGCATGGACACTCATCACCAAAGCATTTCCAGTAGAGAGACTCACCCAGGCCCCAAAATCACCAATCACACAAGGGCCAAGGCAATAATGCAAGCACAGGAGTAGAGGGTAACTCACCCATTGCACAAGATGGCACACACAGATACAATAACTATGGATTTACACCCCAACAGGACCCCTACCCAACGTCACCAGACAGGAGGTGCCAGACATATCCAGTCCCCCCACAGAAGAGGCCCACAGTGACGACAGCAGCTCTGCACGCCTGGATCAAGATGACCAGCCCGGCCCATCAGGGACCTCTGGACAGTTGGTTCCCCTGCCACAGTCACAAACCACCACTGAACCTCCCCCTTCAGGAAACACCACCACAGCACCCACCCAGCGGGCCCATCCCTCTGTCCACAGGACACGTCAATCAGCAGTGTGTCCACCACTACAGGGACCCCAGGCAACCCCACTAACCCAAGACAATGCGGTCAGTGGGCACACGGTTCAGGGGACAGAGGCACAGGACAAACGGGAAACTGGGAGGACTGCTGTGCGACAGGAGGAGGACAGGCCCAGGAAAGAACCCACTCTCCACAAGGCACTCTCAAAAATTATGGGAGCATACCACCATTCCCAGGAGACCATGGGCACCACCTGGGCCTGTTTCAGGAGACCCAGCGGCTGCAGGAGGAACAGTACCTGGGGATCAGGGAGTACTTGAAGTCCATTACACCACCCTGGTCAACATTGCAGGGGTGCTGGCAGACCTTCCCAACACCATGAGGGAGACAGTGGCACACCAACGGGCCCCTGATACTAGCCTGAACAATGAACAGCCCTCCACGTCCGACGGCGCTAGTGGACAGGAGGTCCCGCCACAGGAACAACAGGCAACCAGCACCCCACCCCCAGCAGAAGGAGAACTACCCCGCAAACGGTCCCTGATATCCAAGCACAAGACAGAGAACATTGCCAAGACCCCCGCCAGGAAATAAAACTCTCCTGATTGTATCCCTTCTGTCCCACTATGTCACCCTGACAACCTTGAACTGCCATTACTCCACCTCCTATGCCCCCTTGGACAATGCACCTGTGATAGAAAGAGACTGGATACCACCATGGACATTCCTCCACCATCACCCCAGCCCATTGCACATACCCATCCTCTGAATAGCACTTAAATAAACACCCTTGAATCACAAAACAATCTGGAGTCAGTCTGTACTTTGACAAGTGTGTTATTACAACCTTTCCGATAAATTGCAATGTAAATGTTAATTTTCACATACCAATGTTCAACAGTTGTTGGGCAGCAGTAAACATAGCAGAAGGCAGAAAGTGGTACCCAGATCTGTGAAATGGAAAGCCAAAGTGCACTGTCAGGGTCCATACACAGAGGTAAAAAGGCAGAATCATGCAATGTCCAACAGTAGTATGATATGAGAGGAGCAGTGCCAGTCTCGTACCTGTGCCTCACTGGAAGTATTTCATGATAATGTTGTTTCGGTTGTCTATATCTTTGTCTTCTGCCTCCTCTTCTTCACTGTCCACAGGCTCCACAGCTGCCACAAGACCAACATCAGGCCCATCCTCCTGCAGAAAAGGCACCTGGCATTGCAAAGCCAGGTTGTGCAACATACAGCATGCCACGATTATCTGGCACACCTTCTTTGGTGAGTAGTATAGGGAGCCAACTGTCAGATGGAGGCACCGGAACCTTGCCTTCAGGAGGCTGAAAGTCTGCTCTATTATCCTCCTAGTTCGCCCATGTGCCTCATTGTAGTGTTCCTCTGCCCTTGTCCTGGGATTCCTCACTGGGGTCAGTAGACATGACAGGTTGGGATAACTAGAGTCACTGCAAATATCGAGGGACAACTGTTAGACGCACACTAACCCTTAGGGACTCTCCCGTACCCAGACACCTATTCAAACTGTGTGGGGACCTTGGGCTCACCTATTAGCCACACACAGTGCCTCTGGAGTTTGCCCATCACACAAGGGATGCTGCTATTCCTCAAAATGTAAGCTTCATGCACTGAGCCAGGATACTTGGCATTCACATGGGAGATGTACTGGTCTGCCAAACACACCATCTGCCCATTCATTGAATGGTAGTTTTTGCGGTTTCTGTACACCTGTTCATTCCTGCGGGTGTGACAAATGCCACATGTGTACCATCAATGGCACCAATAATGTTGGGGATATGTCCCAGGGCATAGAAGTCACCTTTCACTATGGGCAAATCCTCCACCTGAGGGAAAACGATGTGGCTGCGCATGTGTTTCAGCAGGGCAGACAACATTCTGGACAACACAGTAGAGAACATTGGCTGTGATATCCCTGATGCCATTGCCACTGTTGTTTGAAAGGACCCACTGGCCAGGAAATGGAGTACTGACAGGACCTGCACTAGAGGGTGGATTCCTGTGGGATGGCGGATAGCTGACATCAGCTCTGGCTCCAAATGGGCACACAGTTCAAGGATTGTGGCACGATCATGTCTGTAGGTGATAATGATGTGTCTGTCTTCCATTGTCGACAGGTCCACCAGGGGTCTGTATACCGGTGGATGACGCCATCTCATCATCTTCCCCAGTGGATGTGCCCTATGGAGGAGAAGGGTGACCAGAGGGTCATACATTACACAGCTTGCACAAGGGTGTTTTGAACTATTGTGATGTAATCGGTGTGCTGCGGAGTCTGTCCGTATTCCTGCCCAAAAGTGCTGTGACGCAGTTAGTTGGCCTGCCATGTGGCCCACTGAAATGGCGACTGCCTGACCTATGAGGAGGGACAAGGGGAAATGAGGTAACTGTGCTGGCGTTGTGCAGCGTCGCGGTAGGCGGACGAAGACCGCGGCGCAATTCAGCATTGGTTATCATTGGGCCCTATGGGTTCCAGGAGCCAATGACGATGTATGCCGGCGGTGACGGTACGCACTGCCGCAGACGTAACCAAAATTTTCTATCTGTTCGCTCACTTGATACCTGACCTTCAACAGGAGAGGACCTACACTGCAAGTGCTGCTGTGAACTGAGTCTGGAAGCGACAATGGCTACAGTGTCTGGGGAAAGGGCCCCTGCCTTCACTGTGGAAGAGTTGGACAACCTGGTGGCTCGGGTCCTCCCCCAGTACACTCTACTCTACGGTCCTCCAGACAACCAGGTGAGCATGATGGATGGGACATGAATTGATGGAGTGGGGTGGATGGAAACATGTGGTAGGGGGGTTGTGGCCAGCGACATGTGAGGATGGTCAGTGTATGTATTTCTGGGCCAGGGTGGGAAGTTGTGGCCAATGAGTAAGAAGAACCAGACGGGGGAGTTAAATACATTCTTACTTTACTTTTCCTCTAGGTCAGCGCCCACCAGAAGAAGGGTATTTGGCATGACATCGTCAAGGAAGTGCGGACCCTGGGGGTCTACCATAGACGGAGCACCCACTGCCGCAAAAGATAGGAGGACCTGCATCGTTGGAGCAAGAAGATGGCAGAGGCCCAGCTGGGGATGGCCTCCCAACGTGGAAGGGGTGCCCGTCGCACCATGACCCCCCTGATGTACTGGATCATGGCGGTGGCATATCCTGAGTTGGATGGGCTCTTGAGGGCATCACAGCAGCCACAAGGGGGTGAGTACAGTCTCATTCAGCTGACTCTGGTACAGCCTCCACCTCCCCTACTAGCATCACCCTCCCGGCAGCCCCTCAGCGTTTCCCGTGCCCGCTCACCTAGGAGGGTGGGCATCTCCTTCGCCCCAGGCACCTCAGGTCCTGCCCCAGTCAGCCCTGCTGCCGTCAGTGAGGAGACTATTGACCTCTTGAGATCCCTCACTGTTGGGCAGTCAACCATTCTGAAAGCCATCCAGGGTGTCGAGAGGCATTTGCAACAAACAAATGCATGCCTGGAGGGCATTCATTCTGGCGTTGTGGCCCAATGGAGAGCATTTCAGGCTCTGGCCTCAGCACTGATGGGAGCCATTGTCCCTGTGTCCAGCCTCCCCCTCCAAATTCCACTACCCAGATCCAATCCCCTCTACCTCAGACTATCCCAAGCACACCATCAGACTAGCATGCACACTCATCAACACACAAAAGTGGCTGAGGCACACCAACATCCACGGCCTCCACTGTGTCCCCCTCCTCCACGTCCTCCATCTCCCTCCCAGTCTCGTCTCCACTCACACCTGCATGCACTACATCCTCAGCCACTGCCTCCATCACCAGCATGCCCATCACCACACACCGCTCACATGCAATCACCACCCCAACTACCATGCACACGTCCCCTGTGTCCTCTCCCAGTGGGTCCGTGAGCCCTCCTCCCAAAGTACACAAACGTAGGCACACACCCACTCAACAGCCATCCACCTCACAACAGCCTCCAGCCCATGCACCTTCACCCAAACTCAGCAGACGTACACCTCGTACAACCACTACCTCTTCCTCCACTCCCAAACCCCATCCATCTTCCCATACTAGTGTGTCTAAAAAACTTTTCCTAGCTAACATTGACCTCTTCCCTACACCTCCCCCGTTCTTCCCCTAGGGCCAGGATGTCCAGATCCCAGCCCTGCACCTCAGCCACAAAATCCTCGAGCAATGTGGTCCCTGCAAGTCCAGTGACATCGAAGGCAGCACTCATCAGGGCTGCCAGTGTGCCAAAGCCACAGTCTCTCAAGTAGATAACAGTCTCCACTGGTTCTGGAGAGGGCATTGTGCCCAGAGTGCTTCACCCTGCCAAGGACTGAGGTAGTGGATGTGAATCTCCACTGGTTCTGGAGGGGGCCTTGTGCCCAGAGTGCTTCATCCTGCTAAGGACTGAGGTAGTGGATGCTTCTCTCCACTGGTTCTGGGGGGGGCATTGTGCCCAGAGTGCTTCATCCTGCTAAGGACAGAGGTAGTGGATGTCATTCTCCACTGGTTCTGGAGGGGGCATTGTGCCCAGAGTGCTTCATCCTGCTTAGGACAGAGGTAGTGGATGGATCTCTCCACTGGTTCTGGAGGGGGCATTGTGCCCAGAGTCCTTCATCCTGCCAAGGACTGAGGTAGTGGATGTGAATCTCCACTGGTTCTGGAGGGGGCCTTGTGCCCAGAGTGCTTCATCCTGCTAAGGACAGAGATAGTGGATGTCATTCTCCACTGGTTCTGGAGGGGGCATTGTGCCCAGAGTGCTTCATCCTGCTAAGGACAGAGGTAGTGGATGGATCTCTCCACTGGTTCTGGAGGGGGCATTGTGCCCAGAGTCCTTCTTCCTGCCAAGGACTGAGGTAGTGGATGTGAATCTCCACTGGTTCTGGAGGGGGCCTTGTGCCCAGAGTGCTTCATCCTACTAAGGACAGAGATATTGGATGTCATTCTCCACTCGTTCTGGAGGGGGCATTGTGCCCAGAGTGCTTCATCCTGCTAAGGACAGAGGTAGTGGATGGATCTCTCCACTGGTTCTGGAGGGGGCTTTGTTCCCAGAGTGCTTCATCCTGCCAAGGACAGAGGTAGTGGATGTCATTCTCCACTGGTTCTGGAGGGGGCATGGTGCCCAGAGTGCTTCATTCTGCCCGTGACGGACTCAGTAGCGTCAGTGCCCTTGGCCCTCATGGGCCAGCGTTGCTTGAGGCGGCGGTGCCCTGTTCAGCGGTGCTTGAGATGGCGGTGCCCTTTTCAGCGGTGCTTGAGATGGCGGTGCCCTGTTCAGCAGTGCTAGAGACGGCGGTGCCCTGTTCAGCGGTGCTTGAGACGGCGGTGCCCTGGTCAGCGGTGCTAGAGACGGCGGTGCCCTGTTCAGCGGTGCTTGAGACGGCGGTGCCCTGTTCAGCAGTGCTTGAGGACAGTGGTGCCCTGTTCAGCAGTGCTTGAGATGGCGGTGCCCTGTTTAGCGGTGCTAGAGATGGCGGTGCCCTGTTCAGCGGTGCTTGAGACAGTGGTGCCCTGTTCAGCGGTGCTTGGAGCGGCGGGCTCCTTTGCAGTGACTCAGCTGCTGGTGGTCCTTCATGGCCCAGCGGGCTTGTGCTGGCGGTCGTCCCTGTCCCAGTGGGGCTTGTGCTGGCGGTCCTCTCTAGCCCGGCGGGGCTTGTGCTGGCGGTCCTCTCTGTCCCAGCAGGGCTTGTGCTGGTGGTCCTCTCTGTCCCAGCGGGGCTTGTGCTGGCGGTCCTCTCTGTCCCAGCGGGGCTTGTGCTGGCGGTCCTCTCTGTCCCAGCTGGGATGATGGCTGTGGCCTCCTGGTCAGTGGGGATGATGGCTGTGGCCTCCTGGTCAGCGGGGATGACAGCTGTGGCCTCCTGCGCAGCGGGGATGATGGCTGTGGCCTCCTGGTCAGCGGGGATGATGGCGGTGTCCTCCACCGTGCTGCTCTTCCCAGACTTTCCTGGTTTCTTGTGGCCCTTCCCCACCTTGGAAGGTGTCGCAGCTGACTCCACACTCCCACCGGGACCACTGGGAGCGGCTTTGGTGGCTGGAGTCTTCCCCCTCTCCCGCCGGGCACTGGCCAACTTGTGATGCTTCACAAGTGGGGGACTGTCTGTGCTGTGGCTCCGTGCCACCCTAGCTGCCCTGGTGGCCGGTGCACTCCAGATTCCGGTGACTACAGGCACCACTGGTCCCGGAGATGTTGTGGCTGAGGTGCTAGTTCGGGACCTAGGAGACGGACGGGGTGGGGGAGGTGTGGGAAAGAGGTCAAGGTTGGACAGGAAAAGTTTTTGGGAGACACTGGGACGGGTAGCTGGAGGGGGTTTGGGAGAGGAGGAAGAGGTTGTGGTTGTAGGAGGTGTTCGTTTGGTGACTTTGGGTGAAGGTGCATGCGTTGGAGGCTGTCGTGAGGTGGATGGCTGTTGGGTGGGTGTGTGCATGCGTTTGTGTATCTTGAGAGGTGGCGTCACAGACACACTGGGAGAGGACACAGGGGACGTGTGAATGGTAGTGGAGGTGGTGACTGCACATGAGCGGGGTGTGCTGGTGGGTGTGCTGGTGATGGCAGCAGTGGCTGTAGAGGTAGTGCATGCAGGTGTGAGTGTAGACGAGACTGGGAGGGAGGAAGGAGACGAGTAGGAGGGGGACACAGTGGAGGCCGTGGATGTTGGTGTGTCTGCATGTGTCTGATGCTTGCGTGAGTGCCTGTGGGATGTGTGGTGCTTCTGTTTGCCTGAGCTTCCCTTGTGTGTTGGCGTGTGTGCATGCTGGTCTAGAGGTGTGCTTGGGATAGGCTGGAGTACAGGGGATTGGGTCTGGGTGGAGGAAGTTGGAGGGGGGAAGCTAGACACAAGGACAATGGCTGCCATCAGTGCTGAGGCCAGAGTCTGAAAAGCTCGCTGAAGGGCCACCTGACCAGAATGAATGCCCTCCAGGAATGCATTGGTTTGTTGCAACTGCCCTTTGACACCCTGGATGGCATTCAAAATGGTAGACTGCCCAACAGTGAGGGACCTGAGGAGGTCAATGGCTTCCTCACTGAGGGCAGCAGGGGTGACTGGGGCAGGGCCTGAGGTGCCTGGGGCGAAGGTGATGCCCACCCTCCTGGGTGAGTGGTCATGGGGCAAAGGCTGAGGGGCTGCTGGGAGGGCGGTGCTGGACCGCCAGGGTCAGAATGACCCCCTAGGTGTACTTGGCACTCTACAGAGGAGCGGTGGGGCGCCACATGGCCTGCCTTATGGAGGGACCTTGCCTACAGAACTCGCCCTGGCCTAGGGAAACCCACAGCCCACCTCCCCTACCCAGACCCCTCCACTGCACGCTAAATCAGCAGGATGAGAGTGTACTCACCCCCTTGTGGCTCCTGTGATACCCTCAAGCGCCCATCCTACTCCGGGTACGCCACCGCCAGGACCCTGAACATCAGGGGGGTCATGGCGCGATGAGCACCCCTCCCACGTTGGGAGGCCATCCCCAGCTGAGCCTCCGCCATCTTCTTGCTCCAGCGGCGAATGTCCTCCCGTCTTTTACGGCAGTGGGTGCTCCATCTGTGGTAGACCCCCAGGGTCCGGACGTCCTTGGTGATGGCACGCCAAATATCTTTTTTCTGGTGGGCACTGACCTACATGATGATGGGGGAAGAGAAACTTATTACCAACTGCACCGTCACAGTCATTGGCCCCCATCCCTACCCTTGGCATGTGGCACATGCACTCACCGTCGTTTCATGCACGCTGCACTCTCCCCCCTTCCTTCTTACATCCACCCCTTTCCACACAGGCATAGCCCATACAGCATGCTCCCAGTGTACTTACCTGTTTGTCTGGAGGACCGTAGAGTAGCGTGTACTGGGGGAGGGCCCCATCCATGAGTTTCTCCAACTCCTCTGATGTGAAGGCAGGGGCCCTTTCCCCAGACACTCGAGCCATTGTCTCTTCCAGACCGAGGTCACAGCAGCACTTGCAGTGTAGGTCCCCTCCTGTCGAAGATCAGGTATCGAGTGATTGAACAGATAGAAAATTGCGGTCACGTCTGCGGCGGTGCGTACCGTCACCGCCAGCGTACATCGTCATTGGCTCCTGGGACCCATAGGGTCGAATGTTAACCAATACAGCATTGCGCCGCGGTCTTCGACCGCCTACCGCATCGGTGTACAACGCCATTGCAGTTACCTCACATTCAATTGTCCCACTTTAGAGGTCAGGCAGCCGCCATTTCAGGGGCCCACATGGCTTCATTTTTAACTGCATCACACATACCTAGGCCTAGACTCAACACACATAAAGGCCACTTTTTAGATTATGATTGGTGTTCTGTGTAAGCTGTGGGTTGTTTAACTCTGTGCTCGCTGTTGTCCTTCATAGGCACCGTCTGCTGGGACATGTGAGGAGATGGTGGCATCCTCCGGTGTACCGACTGTTAGTGGACCTGTCGACAATGGAGGAAAGACATGTGATCTTCACCTACAGGCTTGACCGTGCCACAATCCAGGAACTGTGTACCCAGTTGGAGCCAGACCTGATGTCAGCTATCCGCCATCCCAACGGAATCCCCCCTCAAGTGCAGGTGCTGTCAGTGCTCCATTTCCTTGCAAGTGGGTCATTTCAAACAACAGTGGCCACATCATCAGGGATGTCCCAGCCTATGTTTTCCAACGTGTTGTCCAGAGTGTTGTCTGCCCTGCTGAAACACATGTGGAGCTACATAGTTTTCCCTCAGGTGGAGGATTTTCCTACAGTGAAAGGTGATTTCTATGCCCTGGGACATATCCCCAACATCATAGGTGCCATTGATGGGACACATGTGGCTTTGGTACCCCCCCACAGGAGTGAACAGGTGTACAGAAACCGGAAGAGTTATCATTCGATGAATGTACAGATGGTATGTTTGGCAGACCAGTACATCTCCCATGTGAATGCCAAGTTCCCTGGCTCAGTGCATGATGCCTACATCCTGCAGAATAGCAGCATCCCTTATGTGATGGGTCAACTCCAGAGGCACCGTGTGTGGCTATTAGGTGAGCACCTGGAACAAGACAGTGGGAATGGTTGTCTGGGTCTGGGGATATCCCTACAGGTTAGTGTGTGTCTAACAGTTGTCCCTCGCCATTTGCAGGTGACTCTGGTTACCCCAACCTGTCATGGCCACTGAACCCAGTGAGGAATCCCAGGACAAGGGCAGAGGAACACTACAATGAGGCCCATGGGCGAACTAGGAGGGTGATCGAGCGGACCTTCGGCCTCCTGAAGGCCAGGTTCAGGTGCTTCCATATGACCGGTGGATCCCTATTCTACTCACCAAAGAAGGTGTGCCAGATCATTGTGGCCTGCTGTATGCTTCACAACTTGGCTTTGCGATGACAGGTGCCTTTTCTGCAGGAGGATGGTCCAGATGGCGGTGTTGTTGCAGCTGTGGAGCCTGTGGACAGTGAAGACGAGGAAGCAGAAGAAGAAGACATGGACAACAGGGAATCAGTGATCCAGCAATATTTCCAGTGAAATACAGGTAAGAATACAAACCTGCCTACTACATGTACTTAAACACTACTACCTCTCTACTGTCTGTCGTTTTCACCAAGTGTATGGTCACTGAGTTGTCACTTTCCCCTATGATTTCACAGATGTGGGTCCCAAGGTGTGACATCTGCTTTGATTCCTCATGGACTACAGCTGTGTGACATAGTTATGTTGACATTACAAATGAAAGAGGTTTTTGCCACAGTAATTGCTAATACATTATTACGAAATCACAGACTGACTCCAGATTGTTTTGTGCTTTAAGGGTGTTTATTTAAGTGCTCAATATTGGAGGGGGGAGCAAAATGGTGAGGGGTGTTGGTGGAGGAATGTCCATGGCAGAGTCCAGTCTATTAGTCTCACAGGTGCATTGCCCTAATGGGCATAGGAAGTGGAGCTGGGGCAGTTTAAGGATGGACAGGGTGACAAAGTAGGACAGTAGGATGACATTCAGGGTGGTCTCATTTCTTAGTGGGGGTCTTGGCATTGTTCCCTGTCTTTGTCCTGGATCTCAGGGACCGTTTGCGAGGTGGTTCTATCTCTGCAGGGGGTGGGGTGCTGGTGTGGTTGTCCTGTGGCGGTGCCTCCTGTCCACTAGCGTCGGCGGAGGTGGTGGGCAGTTCATCGTCCCTGTTAATGTTAGGGGCCCCTTGTAGTGCCACAGTGTCCCTCCTGGTGTTGAGCACTTCCTTCAGCACCCCTACGATGGTGCCCAGGGTGAAATTGATGGCTCTGAGTTCCTCCCTGAAGCCCGAATACTGTTTCTCCTGCAGGCGCTGGGTCTCCTGAAACTTGGCCAGTACCGTTGCCATCATCTCCTGGGAGTGGTGGTAGGCTCCCATGATGTTGGAGAGAGCCTCGTGGAGAGTGGGTTCCCTGGGCCTGTCCGCCCCCTGTCGCACAGCAGCCCTCCCAATTCCCCTGTGTTCCTGGGCCTCCGTCCCCTGGACTGTGTGCTCACTACCACTGCCCCCAGGTCCCTGTTGTTTTTGGGGTGGTGGGTTAGCCTGGGTTCCCTGTAGTGGTGGACACACTGCTGATTGACGTGTCCTGTGGACGGAGGTATGGGCCCGCTGGGTGGGTGCTGTGCTGGTGTTTCCAGAGGGGGGAAGGTCTGTAGTGGCCTGTGACTGGGTGAGGGGAACCGACTGTCCAGAGGTCTCCGATGGGCCGGGCTGGTCATCTAGATCCAATTGGACAGAGGTGCTTTCATCACTGTGGGCCTCTTCTGTTGGTGGTTTGGACATGTGTGGACCCTCCTGTCCGGTGACATTGGGTAGGGGTCCTGCAGGGGTATAAAAGGATGTTTATTACATCTGTGTGTGCCATGGTGTGCAATAGGTGGGTGACCGTGTACCCCAGTGCTTGCATTCCTGTGTGGGACCTTGTGTGATGATGGTTTAGGGGGCTGTATGGGTATGGCGGTGGGCATGCTTTAGTGATGGGTGTCCATGCTTTGTTGTTGCATGCAGGGCTTGGTGTTAGGATGTGTGGTTTGTGATGTTGGGACATTTGTCAGGAGTTAGAGTGATGGGGGTGAGGGTGAGGGTGGGGGTATGTGCTGGCATGCAGGTAGGGTGGGGGATGTAATAGTTAAAATTTGACTTACCAGAGTCCATTCCTCCACCTACTCCTGCGAGGCCCTCAGGATGCAGAATCGCCAAGACCTGCTCCTCCCATGTTGTTAGTTGTGGGGGAGGCGGTAGGGGTCCGCCGCCAGTCCGCTGAACCGCAAGGTGGTGTCTTCAGACCATGGAACGCACCTTCCCCCGTAGGCCGTTCCACCTCTTCCTGATGTCCTCCCGATTTCTTGGTTGCTGTCCCACTGTGTTGACCCTGTCCATTATTCTTCGCCATAGCTCCATCTTCCTAGCTAATGAGGTGTGCTGCACCTCTGCTCCGAATAGCTGTGGCTCTACCCGGAAGATTTCCTCCAACATGACCCTGAGCTCTTCCTCCGAGAACCTGGGGTGTCTTTGCCGTGCCATGGGGTGGTGTAGGTGATGTGTGGGGTGGTGTGTGGGGTGATAAGTGTGCTGATATGTAGTGGTGTGTAGTTTGAGGTGCGTAGAAGTTATGTGGGTGATGTTGTTGTGTGCCTGTGGATGCTAGTATTGTTGATGGTGGTGTCTCTCTCTGGCCGTCTCTCAGTAATTGTGGTCATAGGGGTTTGTGGGTGATGTGGGTGTATGTTTTATATTGTATTGGGTGTGTGGGAGTGGTGTGTGTATGTGTATCAGGTGTGTGTATTTGGAATTGCCCAATGTGGCTGTGTTTTGTATATGTGTGTGTATTTTGAGTGCAGTGGTGTGTACCGCCAATGGAATACCGCGGTTGAAAGACCGCTGCGTGGATTAGTGGGTCGTGATAGTGTGGGCGTATTTCTGTTGGCGTGACGGGTGAGGATTTGTTTTTGCCAGTTTATCACTGACCTTTGGTGCGGTCGACTTGTGTGGGTGTTCGAATTTTGGCGGATTCCGTGCTGTGGGTCATAATAGCTGTGGCGGATTTCCGCTGCTGCAGCGGTGTGTTGGCGGTCTTCTGCTCGGCGGCAAGCGTCTTTTACCGGCAATGTTGTAATGACCGCCTTAGTAGTTTCCTAGAAGACTTTCTTCAGCGGAAGCAAGTCGCCAGTCCAATCAGAACTCTTCCGCAGATACGTGTCGCAGTTGCACTTGGTGGAGATTTTTACCTTCGAACTTAGTTGTTTTTTTCGTTAGGAAAATCCTTTGACCGGGGCAAACCTGAATCTAGATCCAACGTCCCTAGAGCCCTCTTTGGATATACTGCCTGGGAGATCCCGATCAACTTCCTACGTTTGGACTTAGTCACTTTTTCTGAGATTTTCTTCACAGGGACGAATCTGCAAGTCAGGCCGGGTCGCAGTTGAGGCAAGCCGGCTAAAGTTGCTGCGGCCGGTCGGTCCCTTTATGGAGCTTTTTTTCCAAAGGTTCTCCAAACTTCTGGATCTTCTTCCAGATGTTCCTTTAAGGTTCTTTTGAGGTCCACAGATCACCCCAAGTTTCCAGAAGCTCTGAGATGCTCCTTGAGGGTGCGGACTACAACTCTCAGGATGTACCTGGCACAAACTCCTCTTTGGCCACTGGACAGTGGTCAGCTGGTTGGTTTCTTCATGAGTTGGGGCAGGAGACTCTGGTTAGCAAGTTTTCACATGTAGCAAACAGGTAGTTCCACTTTAAACCAGTTGAAGCCAGGCAAAGTTCTTCTTGTGGTGAAGCCCAAGTGTGCAGCTGGTGCAGTCCTCCAGAGTGCAGTGTCCAGGCGCAGGCCAGGGGTCAAGCAGGGCAGTCCTTCTTCTCCTGTAGTTCTTCCAGTAGGGATCTGAGGTGTGGGTGCAGGTCGGCTATTTTTATCCTTGCTCCTGGGTGAAAAACAACAGGGTCCTGGTTCTCCAATCAGCTGCAGGGTCCTTCGCCCTGTGATGACCACTTCCTGGAAAGTGTGGCAAAAATCAATCCCAGGGAGCAACATTCCTTAAAAATATATCATCCCTGAAAATGATTTTTGGAGGT
Organism: Pleurodeles waltl; assembly: GCF_031143425.1. NCBI lineage: Eukaryota > Metazoa > Chordata > Amphibia > Caudata > Salamandridae > Pleurodeles > Pleurodeles waltl. The sequence goes on along the minus strand of NC_090450.1, from coordinate 147,926,506 downwards.
CACATCTGGCTGAGCCCACCCACTGGTGTGACTAAACCTTCTACAACACCCCTCTCTTGCCCTCTCCTAATCTAATCAAGGGGGCACCTAATTGTCTGGGTTTGCAGGATGTGAGGGAGGTGCTGAGTTGTTCCAAATATCCTCCCCTGCCTTTGAAGACGAGTTTGGGAGCCCTATGCCCGTCCTGCTTCCCCATCAGTTCAGGGAAGATGTCCTCCCCCAGGCACATCTCTTGGTGTTGAGCCAGGCCACTTCATGCCTCATCAAGGCAGCCTCGCCAGGCTGCCAGTGGCTGGCCAATTAGATCAAAGCAGCAAAAATACTGCAGGGCTGAAGTTGCCAACTTTTCAGTTAAAGTTTTAAACTCTTTATCTGAACAAGTTATATTAACTCCAACAACTGGAATTTGTGGGTGTTATTGTAACAATTAAATTGATACCAAAATTGAGGTACATGTTACTTAGGGGACTTTTACAATTAAAATAATGTCTCCCCATTCTAGCCTATGGAGGCCATTCACTACAATGAGGGGAAAATGTGGCTGTTTTACCTCACCAGGGCTTCTAAAACTATTTCTATAAAGTCCCTGCTTATAGTTACATGGCACCCAGCCCTAGGGGGACACAGGACACACCTTAGGAGTGACTTATATGTAAAATTAAGGTAGTTTAAGACTTTGGAACTACTTTTATTCCAAAGTCAAATTTGCATGTAACTTTATTTTAAAATCAGCCAGCAAGACAGGCCTGCCTTTAAAATGACACAGGGCACCTCAGCAGTGCACCTATGTGGGCACTACCAATGCTAGGGGTCCCTAAACCTACATGACCTACCATATACTAGGGGCTTATAGGTAATTTAATTTTGCCAATTATAATTAGCCCTATTTGCAAATCCACTTTACACAGAGCACGGGCCCTGGGACTGGTAAGCAGTACCCAGGGCACAGCCAAGAGTCAGTAACCACAAGTATCTGTCCAAAAGGTTTGTGGGTGACCAGGGCAAAAAGGAGGATTTTTCTACATACAGTACTATCTACCTGCATTTTCTTCTATCCTACATACCATATAATCTCTTCAATAATTTGGGAAGTCTGAGAGGTGTTAAGTAAATTATCCAAACAGCACAACCAGTATATGAAAAGACAAAAAAAATTGTCAAGTAAGTATTCTTTTTAAAAAAACTTAACATAACCAAATCTAACTATTTACTTTCAAAAGGCAACAAACAATAAAACTAAAACTTCACTAGTTTTTTACAGTGATAATAAAAATGTTTGTATCTGAAATAAGCATGCAAAATCATTTCCCTTAACAGGTATATTACTCATGAGAAATTACACCACAGTTTAAAAGGTTTCCATTCTTTTCTTTCAAAATATTTTACAGATCACACAACCAAACTACTGACTCCAAGAATCCATCTGCTTAAAAACCCAAAGGAGAAATAATTAGAGCACCACAAATCAGATGATGAAAGACTAAAAACTATCTCAGGTAATAGTTCAGAAAAAAAAAATATATATTTAAATCTCTAAACTTTCTTTTCACAGGCAACAAAGGCCCTCATTACGAGTTTGGCGGTCTTCGAGCAAGACTGCCATGCAAAATGGTGCCACCATACCACCAGTGGTGGTGGTATAAAGACCGCCGGATTACGAGTCACAAAACACAAACTGCGGAAAAACAGACACGAAACCAACACCGCCAGGCCAGCCCACAGAGAAAGAGTGACTGATCAACCGCCAGCCCGCCACGCCAACACCATTCTAATTGTCATACTTAGATGCAACCTCCAGCACAGTGGCACATGCACGGCAGTAAGCCATTAGTGGTCTGCATCACGGTGATACAAAAAGGCACAGCCAAAATAGCCAATACCACATTGGCCAGTTTGAATATTCCACACCTTAAACTCATACACACACTATGCCACACCTGCCACTCCACCATATAACACCCCCCACACACACACCCATAATCCCTAGCGAAAACTACAAGCAGCCAGAGACACACTCAACACAAAGCACACCCCAAACACAACAAAAGCAATCACATAGCACACATTGTACAAATTACCACCACAGCCCACCAGGACCCCCAGGTAAACACCCCCACATCACCACACACCCCACACTGCACCCTACATGCACACCACATACTCACCCCACAACATGTTACGCCAGAAGCACCCACGGTTCACTGACAATGAGTTGCTGGTCATGGTGGACAAGATCATCAGAGTAGAGCCACAGCTCAAGGGAGTCCAGGTACAGCAAACATCGATATGCAGGAAAACAGAGTTATGGCAGGGGATGGTTGACAGGGTCAACGCAGTCGGCACCTGCCCACACACAAGGAAGAGGTTGAATGACCTCAGAGGTAAGGTCTGTTCCGTGTCGTCCAGGCATCAGATAGCAACCTGAGTGGTCAAATATTTGGAGCAAGAGCCCTCACTCACCAACTGGTGACAAGCTTCATTATCCCGATCCCGATCAGCTCCTCGTCAGGTCGGCACTGGAATGCCTGACGGGCCCCACAAGATCTTTTATAATGGTTACCAGCCGGTCAAAAAGTGTAGTAAAATAGGATTGGTATGAAAAAAGGGGGTGCTGTTAAAAATGACTAGAGGTAAAACATAATTTATTGTGATATCCGACCTCTGTCATGATTAAAAACAGGAGTGAGGGGAGACAATAAATTAAGGTCTAAACCCCCCTCAAAAAATAAGAGATAAGTGTCAGTAGTTATCACTAATTCCCTAAATTTAAAGTATAGTGAAGTAGATACAGGATCCCCTGTACTACTCTAAATCATGGTCAACATGTTTCTCGTTTAATAGTCATAATGATCTGGTGCGATTCGTCAGGACCAAATCACCTACCTAATCCTTAGAAAAATAACCCATATTCGGGGGAATTATATTTAGCAGGAACCTACAATATTGAATAGAAAAAACATGATTGGTAAACAGGTAGCGAACCCTCAATTATGTGCTCAATTATGTGCAGGATGTCAACAAATCAATGCTGCATACTCGTGAAATTCTATTTTATTTACCGCCGGCCTAACTGCAGTAGAGGATATACTCTTGTCAACGACCTGGACTTATAACACCCCTATCAGCTTCATTATGCAGTGTGCCAGTCTGGCTCTTAAATAATTATTTTTCCAATTTGAAGATCAATTCTATCAGCAAATACAAGGTACTTCTATGGGAAGCACATTTGCGCCTAGCCTAGTGTGTTTGTATATGTACACCTTTGAACAACGTCATATACTGATTCCAACACAACCCTTTTTTTCCAATATTAGACTGTGGCGGTGCTACATAGATGACATTTTGGTAGTATGGAAGGGTGATGTAGAACAGGCACAAGCTTCCCCGTGAGTGGGGATCCCGTCTCACGTCTGACATTTTATATCTTGCTTTAGACCCCTCCCAATGTTTTCGGGGATACTTCCTTTTTGTTGTACCGGCTTCCCGGTTTATCCAGCCGGTTGTATTTATCCGAGTCGGCATAAATTTAAGAGCAATCATCCATATGCTCACTTCGGGGACCGCGAAGCACGGTCCCAGTGACTACATTTAGACGCGCTTCGTTCATGCATTTTGATTTATTTACATTCGAATGAGGGATGGAGCTTATCATTCCCTCCAGACCTCAGCATTAGGTCCCACTGATGTTCAACACACGTGCCTCTCATCTTGCTGAAGGCATTTCTGGACTCGTAATAATTACATGTCTGTGTTTCTCCTGCATAACCTTGGTTCATAGATTTGTTCTACTACTTTTTCGATTTAATTTGGGTGCACTATTCACACATTACACCACATGACATGACAGAAGGATACTTCCCTGTGGGAGAGTCTAGACCATGTCTATTTATATTTACATATCTAGTTCAAGTACTTTTTTGACTTCCCTGTTTGTACACCGTGAAAGACATATTTATTTTTCTGCCAAGAAGGGTGTTCTCCGTGGTAGGCTTTACCAGTAGAATATATACTTGATTGATACCAACAAAACTGTTTTGTTTAGATATTGTTTTTTAAGATAGAGTTTGGGATGTATCATTTAGATGCCTAACAGATAAAAAATTTTCAGAGGGACGTTCTTGGCTCAACCTATAATCGACATGATCCATGTTCTTAGCCTAACAGTTCTTTATTCTACATCTATATACTTAGACCACATTAGACCACGCAAGCTTGGTGCTTTCCCCGATGGGGCCCATCCACTAATATGAGGAGGGTAAGCACCTGTGGCAAATTTGCCTCTTTCTGTATATATTTTAAAAGTTTTCTCCTTCACTGTTGTTTTTGCACATCACGGAAGGGAAATTTCATGAGTATGCGGCCTTGATTTGTTGACACCCTGCACATAATTGAGTGTTCGCTACCTGTTTACCAATCATGTTTTTTCTATTCAATATTCTAGGTTCCTGCTAAATATAATTCCCCGAATATGGGTTATTTTTCTAAGGATTAGGTAGGTGTATTGGTCCTGACAAATCGCACCAGATCATTATGACTATTAAGCGAGAAACAAGTTGACCATGATTTAAGAGTAGTACAGGGGATCCTGTATCTACTTCACTATACTCTAAATTTAGGGAATTAGTGATAACTACTGACAGTTATTTCTTATTTTTTGAGGGGAGTTTAGACCTTAATTTATTGTCTCCCCTCACTGCTGTTTTTAATCATGACAGAGGTCAGATATCACAATAAATTATGTTTTACCTCTAGTCATTTTTAACAGCACCCCCTTTTTTTCATACCAATCCTATATTACTACACTTTTGGACCGGCTGGTTACCATTATAAAAGATCTCAGGCAAAGTGCCCCATTGTGGGGCCCGTCAGGCATTGCAGTGCCGGCCTGACGAGGAGCACAGCCCTATGATGAAGCATGTCGCCAGTTGGTGAGCGAGGGCTCTTGCTCCAAATATTTGAACACTCAGGAAGCTGTGAATCATAGGCTCATATACTTGTAGTGGAACTATCTACATACATTTTTGTCTTACCTGTTTGATGGGAGTACTATACACAGGACCAGGATTTTATTTCCGAACCTCCCACTTCACTTTAGCCCCTCTCTTTTCTGTTGTTGGATCAGAGGGCAACCAACAAGATTGGCGAAGGGCCCCCCCACCACTTCCCCTTCAGTTGACATCCTGGAAGGAGAAGGTCCTGGACATAATGCAACCCGAGGGTCTGACTGGTGTCAGCAGAGGGGTCGACTCTGGAAAGTCAACAATACCCCACAAGCACCAACCACCTCTGCCCAGCATGCCTCCCCACTGCCCTCTAACCTACTACAACCTACCACACTGCACCCATCCCAAACACCCCACACCCCTCCTCTGTATACCACACTACCCCACTCCAACCATCCCTACTCACTCACTCCTAATACACGGATGACAACCACAATCTGAAGAACCACAGCTCCTACAATCCAGCACAATCCACACAGCAACACACCACAGACCCACTGCACAGTGCAACAGCTGCATGGACAACCATACCACAGCCCACACCTACTGGCTGCCACAACTTCATCCCAATACATGGCAATGATAGCAATGCCAACCACCATTCACAATCCCCATGCCACATGAAAACCTTTCCACAAACCATTACACCAAATCAATGTCTGCAGTGCAGCAGCTGTCATTGCTATCATTGGGAAGCAAGTTGAGCCACCTCATGCATCACAACAGGTATATAACATCTACAGTTACACAACTATTATCTAGCATTTCCATCCACAGGTACCCCTGCCACCCTGCAGAGGATGCCAGGCTTAGACAACCCTCCCCAGGACGAAGGCCCCACTGGATGTCTTGCCTGGGCAATCAGGTGCCATTGAACAGTCCACCAACAGCAGACCCACCCTGGACACACCGGACGCCCCAACCATGTGGCAACAACACCACAGCCAGCCCCTGAACCCCAAACCTGTGCCCCAGGGACCTCACAATCAGAGGTGTACCCCATAGTATAGGGGCCAAAGTCAAGGACGCAACCACAGACAATGAAGTCCTGCTGCTACTGGGAGTGGGCACACTGTGCCAGGGGCATGGGCACAGGGGGACAGGGGTAGTGAGAGTGTAACCGGGGTCCAAGGTTTGGGAAGCCACACCAACTGACTGTCCAGGAGCCCCTCAACCAAGTCTTGGGTGTATACCAGCAGACCTAGGACACAGTGGCCCAGATCCTTGCTACCGTGCAGGAGACCCAGAGGCTGCAGGGGGAATACCATCAGGAGGCCATGCAACAGTGGCAGGCCCACAATGCTACCATGGCTACCATAGCAGGGATGTTCAAGGACCTGACCACCATCATGCATGAGTGCACCACCCACCAGCAGGCCCCTTCCACTGGACACATCCCATCAGAACTCTCCATGTCAGCGGCAGCCAGTGGTATGGAGTCCCCGCCACATGACCCGCAGGATAGCAGCACCCCTACCCTTGTAGCTGAGGAACCCCCACACAAGTGAGAACGTCCACCTAGACATTCAGCCGGACATGATGCCAAGACCATGACCACTATTCTGAATATTCTCCCTTGTGTGTGACTGATACACCCTGTCGACTGTCCACTCTCATATCTCTGCTTTCCCATGACCAGCATACTGGACCTGGACTACCCACATCTGGCCACACCACCCTGATGGTCTCAGCCGCAACGACCCCACTCATCACCCCTTGCATCTCAAATGAACACCATTGAGCACAGTTACTGCCTACGTCTTCATTTCTCATGAGTACAAATAGAACTGCCAATACGTATGCAACTGGCAACCCATCGGCCAGCACATGCATGGGAGGGTGATAGAGGAGGCCGCAAAATGCAGGGAGGTCAATGCTGGAGCAGCCAGTGGCTGGAGATATGAGTCAAAGGAGGCAACAGGTCAGGCAGGGACCAGAGTAAACCACTACAATGTTCCTATACACCTGTTCAGTCCTGCTGGGTGGCACCAAGGCAATGTGAGTGCCATCAATGGCCCCAATGCATGAGGCCATGTGCCACTCCATAGAACACAGCCTTGACAGTGGGCAATTCTGCACGTTGGCGGAACAGGATGTAGCTGCCCAGATGTTTGAGCAGGGCACATAGTACATCCCTCAGAATGTTGCTAAACATGGGCTGAGAAATCCCTGCTGCCAGGCCCACTGTGATCTGGAAGGAACCTAAGGCAAGGTAGTAGAGGACTGACAGCACCTGCACTGTAGGAGGGATGGCATTGGGATGGTGAATGGCAGGCAACAGATACGACTCCAACTGGGACACTAGTTCCATGATGGTCTCACGGTTCAGGCGATAGGTCTGGATGATGTGACACTTCTCCAGGGTGACAAGGTCGACTAAGGGCCTGTACACCAGTGCATTCTTCATCCTCAACCTTACATCGTACCTGGGAACAGGAGAGAGTTGGTATTATGTCATTCACCACACTGTGTAGAAGGTTTTGATGTGACCACAGGTCACCGAATATCACCCAAGACACACTAACATTTCATTGTAAAATGGCAGCTGTCTGTCCTGCATGCATAAGACAGGTGGAAGGGAGGTCATCCTGCCGGTGTAACACGTCATGGCGGTAGGCGGTCACAACGCCATGCAACTCACCATTGGTTAACACTGTTGCCTATGGGAGGCAGAAGCCTATGGTGATCGGCGGTGACGGTGATGTCCGCAGTGGCCGTGACCACCATTTCATGTGCTTCTGCTCACTTAACTCCTGAACCTCATGACCTGAAGACCTCCACTGCGTGTGCTGCTGTGTTCTGACTCTGGTAGCCAAGAAGCTACGTCCTGCAGGAGATAGGACCCCAGCCTTCACCCAGGAAGAGTTGGAGCAGCTCATGGACAAGGTCCTGCCCCTGTATGGACAGGTGTATGGAGCACCAGAGCAGCAGGTGAGCCCAATGTCATTGCCCTGCAAGTGTGCTGTACCCACGTGGACGGGGGCCGTGGTGGATGGCAGTGTGTCTGGGGAATGGACATAGGTGAGGGGCCTAAGGCTACTTTGGGTGAAGAAATGTGGGTGTGGAAGTGTGATGTGTGATGTGTGCTGTCCGCTACTGTCTCAGGGATGCCATTCTACGTGACTGTGTCCTTCTGTCCGTGTCACCCATGCAGGTCAGCGCCCATCAGAAGAAGGGGATTTGGCACGCCATCGCCAAGCAAGTGCGGACCCTCGGGGTCCATGCCCGGTAGAGCACCCACTGCAGAAAGCGGTGGGAAACCTTGAGATGCTGGGCGCGGAAGACCATGGAGGCCCAGCTGGGGACATCCTCTCAATGAGAGAGGGCTGACCGTCAGACCCTGACCCACCAAATGGCCCGCATAATGGTGGTGGCATACCCTGAGGTAGATGGGCGCTTGAGGGCAGTGCAGCAGCCACATGGGGTAAGAACCCACTCTTACTTGCTACGTGTGTTGCCATAGTGGCCCTGGGTGGGCACCATTGGGTATCTGTGGTGCAGGTGCTTGGTACATTGATGTCCATTATGGGTAGTGTCCATCTAGGCAGGGTGGCATCACAGGTGTGGGTAATGCCATGCAGTCAGTGGTAGCGGGCAGCTTCCTCCAATGTTGAAACTGTGTGGCCGCATACTAGCTAGATGTACTTGCCAACTCATAGCATCAGGATGATTGGATCTGGGGTGTCAGGCCAGTTTGATTAGTCCTTGCCAACCACTGTACAAGGGGTGGATTCCGGGGCGCAATCAGCTGGCAGGCACTGCATGTGTAGTGGGGTAAGTTGTGCCAAGTGGTCACAGTGCTAATTAACAATAGCCAAGTAGGCCTGCCAACTAGCCATGCAGGATTCTGTTGGGTGTGCAGTCCATTACATGCCTTTCTCAATGGCCATAGGTAGTGGACAGGTACTGGACAGGTGTGGCAGGTATGCCATTCCTCATGAACATGTTTGATCAGTCACACTATCAGCAGTTGACATGTGCATTGTTGTGGTTTCCCCCATGGCATTCCCTAGTTGTAGGATGTGCAGGGGTCGACATAGTGTACCATGGCCTGGCATCAAATGTTACTGCTTTGCTGGCATTGACCGATTGCACCGTATCTCTCTCTCTCTCTCTCTCTCTCTCTCTCTCTCTCTCTCTCTCTTTCTCCCCTCTGTTTTTGTGTGCATCAGCATCATCTGGTGAAGGAGAATGGGCACCGGTGAGTGGGGAAGCTGCAGCCCACGGAACCCAGGACGCTGAAACCAGCAGCACCAATGGGACCAGTGGGACGGAGGACGAGGGAAGTGCCATAGGGGAGACAGGAAGGACCACCCCATCTTCTGATTCCTTCTCCGATGGTGACTCCATGGTGGTGGCAGACCCATCTGGGACCATCCCAGCATCATCCTTGTCTGCTAGCCCCCTTATCAGCACCGCCTTCCTGGTAGATCTCCACCCAGTTGCCAGTGCCGGCTCACCCAAGAGGGTGTGCATCTCCTTCGCTGCCCCAGTCAGCCCTGCTGCCCTCAATGGGGAGGCTATTGACCACCTGATGTCCATCTCTGTGCGGCAGACAACTAATATGAGGACCACCCAAGGACTGGCATCCTAGATGAAACATACCAATACGTTCCTGTGAGACATTTACAGTGCCTTGTCTGGCCTACAGAGATTGTTTCAGGCTCTGGCCTCCTCCTTGATGACAGCCAGTGTCCCTTCTTCTTTTGTCCCCCTCCAGCTACCTGTTCCCATACACACATCCCTTTCCCCTCACCCATCCAAGGCACACCTACTGAGCCACATGCATCCACATCAACAGACACGATGCGCAAAGCCAGACATAAGCACCACAAACGCTGCCAACACCATGCACACAAACAACAGACACAAGCAGGCATCACAGCATCCACACTCTGCACCAACTCCCCCACCACCTCCCCCTTACAGTCAGTACACCACTCGCACCTGCAGTCCGCACTACATCAGTCACTGATCTTGCCACATGTGCCCTCACTGCCAGTGTCATCACATTATCTGACCCCCATTCATGCACCCCATACACCACTGGTGCAGGCACCATGACTGTCATCACAACCGCATGCAGCACATCCAGTCTACCTGCAGATACCACCCCAACATACACTCACACGTCCCCCTCTGCCATCCTCCTGCATCTCCTCCTCACCTCCTCCCTGTACATCTAAACTCCCGGACTCACCCACCTAATAGTCCCCCAGTACACATTTCATCCAGCCATGCACCTGCACCCAAGGCACCTCGACATACACACCTCACAGCCATACCCACTCCATCCACTTCCAAACATCCTTACCTTGACCTCCCTTGTGTACCCAAAAAATGTTTCCTTCAAGAGTTTTCCCTGATCCACACAACTGCCCCAGTCCCTGTTCCACCCAAAGCCCCCTGCTACCCTTCCAAGACCCTTGCTTTCAGCCCCTGTCTCGTCCACTGCTCTTACCAAACCCAAGCCCATGCCCATTCACTCCACTTCCAAGACCAAGCCCACTCCCTCCACTTCCAAGGCCAGTCCCACTCCCTCCACTTCCAAGGACAAGCCCAACCCCCTAGCTAAACCCCCACCTCCAAAGGCAAGCCCAAGGACCTCCCTCCAAATCCACCTCCAAGGATCCCCCTATAAGCCCAAAGCCTCCCCCTATCCCCTCACCCTGAGGTACCTGCATACCCTATTGATGCCCCTTCGCTGTGGAGGCCTGTGTTTTGCAGTCAGGCATAAAGTTGGGGCATGACCTTGTGCCCAGTGTGCTCGGGGCACTGTGGGACTTTTGTACTGGCCCTTGGGCCTGTATGTACATAGTTTTATCCCTGATTTTACCATTTATAAAATATCTGCAGCACAACATTATTTGGATTGATGGTACCTAGCTAGTCCTTGCTTTCCTTCCACATGTATGTGTGGTGGTTGTGGGTATTAGCGTGTATGCATATGTGTATGTGTGTGTGTTGGTACAGGTGTTTGTTTGTGTGTGCGTTGGCGTGGCTTCCTGTGTCATGTGTGTGTGTTGTGTGTGTGTACTAACGTCGTTCCCTCCAGTGTGTGCTAGGCTGGTGTACTTACAGTTAGTATCTTGGTCGCTGGTCCAGGAGTTGCATGGCCAGGTAAAGCATTCGGAGGAGTTGCAATTCACGTGCCATGGGGCCTACAGACATGCCTGTTTTCCTGAAGGTGGGTGTTCCCTTTTATATTGTTCGTTTCCACCAGGCTTTTGGTGACAGTGGATCCGCCCCAGCAATCTTGGCGGTGTTTAAACTCGTAATGTGGTTGTGGGATGTTACCTGACTACCAGCCTGGAGATGGCTGCTGCCAGCCAGGCCAACCCCACCACGGTGGCTGTCGGAATTTGGCTGTGTTCTGCAGGTGCCTTCCCAGTACTTGTGTTATGGCAGTCTTCACCGCCGGGCCCGCAGCGATGAGACCGCCAACTCCACGCAGCTGTTCACTAACCACCAAACTCGTAATGAGGGCCAAAGTCTAAAATATAATTTTCTCTCAATTTTAGCAGAAAGAAAATCATTTAATTTTCCTAAAAAAACTGTCTCATCTAATCATAAAAAATGTGTTATCCTTTGCAGGTGAATTTTAAACAAACAAACTGATATACATTTTTTAACACACCTTTTTGCGAAAAAAATATTTTCTCTTTTTTTCAATTGATAAGCCAAAAATGGCATCAACAGACAAGCACATTATGTACATTCTAGGAGAGGCAATAGGCTGCTGAAGTATGGTGGCTATCTTTATCGTAGGGAGAGGTTAACTAAGCCCAAGAGTAATTGGAGGTGTGTGCAATATTTTTCACCCCATTGGAAAGGAAGAGCAGTTACTATGAGTGCCACTGAAAAGGACCACAGAGCAGAATCAGTCAGGTGGTCATTACAAGTCTGGTGGTCACTTCAGTGCCAGACTGACAATGCGGCGGTTGGAGCACCACATTATGACCACGGTGGCCATGCCACGGTCAGACCGTTGGCACCGACAAGATCAGAGATCCCGGAGGTCTGGCAGTTGTGGTGGTCTTAATCTGCCAGGGCAGCGCTGCCCTGGGGATTACAACCTCTTTCTCTGACAGTGATTTAATGGCTGTAACACCGCCATGAAAAGGCTGGCAAAGAAAAGGTGCAGGGGGCCCCAGAGGGCCCCTGCGCTGCCCATGTACTTGGCATGGGCAGTGCAGAGGCCCCCTGGCCAGCACCTTGCCATGTTCACTGCCTGCTTTGCAGACAGTGAACATTGCAAGGGTGCTGGAGCTTCCTGCATCCTACAGCATTGCCGCCGGCTCGATTACAAGCTGGAGACAATGCCGTAGGGTGTTTCCCGCTAGGCCAGCAGGTGGAAACTCACGTTTCCACCAGCCGACCTGGGGGGAACCTCTTAAAGGGCCCTGCGGGTAGATATCCACTTTAGCAGCAACCTCTTCATCAGAAGTTCGGCAGATGGCCTGAACCATCCACCAAACTCGTAATCAGGCACTGTTGTCTCTGCAATGGAGATTAAAGTGCGTGAGAATGTGCAACAGATAACAATGCTTGCATCCACCTCCAATGATCCCTGTGACTCAGTTTTGAACATGGTATCTCAATACATTCCCATGCATGTAGCTAGTAGTATGCCCACAATATCCAATTTGAGGAGAATGGTGCAGGCAAAAACTTGAAAGTAATCTCCAATGAGTAACCCCACAAAGCTATTGTAACATTAACATTTCCCCGAACTAAACATTTCCTACATTAATGAACCGTGCCTTTTGCATGACAGTGAAAACTCTCCCAAATGAATACTAAAATTTAGCTCAGCCCATACCCTGGTAACCCTTGAAAACAGTGAAATTTGGATGACGGATGAGACTTTAAGTCCAGACCCCATCCATTCATTCATATGCACTCCATTCATGCTAACATAAATGACACAACGGTGCCATTAGTTTGTATCTTACACCCTGACAAGCAATCCTCAATGTACACTGACTTTCTGACAGTGATAACAACCAAAACAATGAATAACATTCCTAGGAAAGTTATAATTGATTTCGAAATAATAATGGTTAAAATTATTTCATAAATTTACTCCGACACCCGAATTCAAGGATGTTTTTTTCACTTTTCCCAGGCATATTGGCAACAATTTTTTTTTTAATCCTAAACTGAGGATTGCATGTCCAACAGTATGCTGCAGTATGAGTTAAAAAGCTAGCAGCATTGTGCTTTGTACCGCCTGAATGTGTGAATGAGTTTTACACATCAATTATTGAAACAGACTACTTTACCCAAAATGAGGAAACATTAGCCCCACTTCTAAATTACTATGAAGACACATTGATTGGCCACCTAAGCAGGTCAGGTCACAGGAGGAAGCCAAGGTTTCCCATTGACTGGGGAAACTTAAATTACCTGCTTCCCGTGAGGTGCAAAGACGAACACTGTGATATAGGGATGGCACCATTCCTTAAACAAGTCAATTGGCAGACCTCACCCAAACCTTTTTCATTTTTTAGAAGTTTGGAAGAAGGAACAAAGGACCAGATGTATGAAACGTTTTTGCACTCGCAAACGGTGCGAATTGCAAAAATCGGCCGTTTGCGAGTGCAAAAACATGGTCTGCGATGCTTGAAAGGCATTCGCAGACCAAAAATAAGAAATCGCAGAAATTTTGATTTTTTGTGTAGCGACCTGGTTTTGCAAGTCGCGTTTTGCGATTAGGTATTTGCAGTAGGAAATTGCGAGGCGCAAATTGCGAGGCGCAAAATCCAAGTCGCAAACAGATGCATCAAAAAATCGCAAATTGCGATTTTACGCAGAATGGGATTTTGCACATGCAAAATATCACTAAGTGAAACCAGGTGGTAACCAGGTGCAACCTATTTAAAGAGGCCCAGAATGCCCCAGACTCTTTTCCACAATGGCTGCACTCTACGTCATGGTGAGGAGGATGAGGATCTTGGCAGGTTTGAGGAGAGGGAGGAGGAGACAGGAGCGCATTTTCAGAGTGCGCATTACACTTTTTAACCTGACAGAGGAGGAAATATATGAGAGGTGTAGGTTGAACTCAGCCATGATACTTGATGTGATAGCTGAGCTACAACCCATACTGCAGCGCAGAACACTAAGGACTCACAGCATACCCACCCATGTGCAGGTATTATGCTCCCTCCACCTACTCACCTTAGGGAGCTATCAAGGGGTCATAGCAGCAGCTGGAGGGGTCTCACAGAATACCCTCTCTAGATTATTCAATGCATTTATCAATGCCATGCTGAGCAAACTACACCAGTACATCAGATTCCCCCACACCCCACAGGAAATTCAGCAGACAAAAATTGATTTTTACCAGATAGCACAGTTCCCCCACGTCCTAGGTGCCGTAGATGGGACACATGTTGCAATCTGTCCACCATCAGCCACAGAGTATGTGTACCGCAACCGGAAATACCAACATTCAATGAATATACAGGTGATTTGCAATGCTTCCTACATCATAACTGATCTCGTGGCCAGGTACCCAGGGAGCACACATGAGTTGTACATCTTTCGCCATAGCGGCATACACACAAGACTGCTAGCTGGGGAGTTTGGAGAAGGATATCTACTAGGTATTGTCCCTCTATACAATGGTGCATTGATGGTGTGCTGATGTCAGATGGCTCAGTTACTCATCATACCCTCTGTCCCTTCCAGGAGACAGTGCCTACGCAGTGCGCACCTACATGATGACGCCCTACCTCAATCCTGCAACACCTGCTGAATGGAGATACAATGCAGCACACAGGGCGACCCGCAACGTGGTGGAGCGCACATTTGGACTGCTGAAGAGTCGCTTCCGGTGCCTCCACAAAAGTGGAGGGGCACTACAGTACAGTCCGGCGACCACATGTAGAATAGCGGCTACTTGTGCAATCTTGCACAATATAGCCACCACCAGGGGCATACCTGTAGAAATATGTGAATCTGAATCTGATGAGGATGATGATCCCATAACACCCCTACAGCCAGTAGACAGGAGCAGTGCAGCAGAGGGAAGGCAAAGGTGTGCTGACATCACACACAACCATTTCAGATGTAACTATGAATACGACAAATGCACTGACAACTGTACCTGTAGTGAATTAAATGTATTACCTTAATGTCAGGTAATGTTAATTCTACAAATAGCAAAAAAAGTGATGTAAAAAACTAGAGACAATAGAAGTCCTGAGTAATGCACTGTTACGTCAAAGTGATCACATTACCCCTCTGGCCGCTGCAGTTATTTTATGCGGCCACGCACACCACTCGGGTGCCCAGTTACCTCACTGGCACCTCTATTGTCCGCCTCAGTGCTGTGCCTGGCACTGTGCCGTCTGGTGTCCAATGCGGGTACAGCTACACTCCTGAGGCTGGAAGTGTCCTCTGTGTCCCCCATTGCAAGCTCACTAGGTGTGACTGACCTCTGTCCCAGGATGTTATCGATCACATTAGTGATATGTACCAGTCCATTATCCACATCCCTGCTGCTGTGTGCTGCCTCCACTTGTGCAGCCACTGCACGACGTGCAATCAGTGACGTTGCAGTAGCCACCCTGTTTACAGAGCAACAGAAGCCCCCGAACATGTTCATGAATCTGTGCTCCTGTCTGCGGTGGCTCACCCTCTCATGGCGCAGCTCCTGGCATAGTTCACGCACAGCACAAGTGAGCTCTCTTGTGTCCTGTGATGCCTGCACCTGTCCCTCATGCAGCAGTTCTATGTTAGCATTCAGGCACTCAAGCTGGCGATGCAGGCCCCCCATGTTGGTGTTATGTTGCTGCAGATTTTTTGGTTATCCAAGGATCCTTTTGTTTTGTAGGTGACCCAAGGTGACCCAAGGGTAGGTCGCTCCCCCTTCCGCTGCAGCTCCTCCATCTCCTCCAGCTCCTCCAGGTTCCTGAGTTCCTGAGACCCACCTCACAGTAAGTACCCCCCACCTCCCAGCTCCTCGCCCTGCCCCGCGCTACTCACCCTCTCTCCTGCTCCTGCTTCTTTTCCTCCTCTCTGTCTCTTCCTCCTCGCTCCTCCTCTGCAATCGTCTTCTGTACTCTTCTTCTCCCCGTCTTCTCTCTTCTTCGGTGTGCTCCTCAGCCTCTCCTGTCGCCTCTCTTCTTCCTCATCTTGCTCTGTGGTGTTCTGCCTTCTGCTCTTCGTCTTCTGTATCTTCTTTGTTGATCTTCTGTTCGTCTGCTCTTCTGCTTCTTCGTCCCCTGCATCTTCCTCTGTGTTCTTCTGTTCTTCTGTGCTCTTCTCTTCTGTTCTTCTGTGTTCTTCCGGTCTTCTGTGTACTTCTCTTCTGTTCTTCTGTGTTCTTCCGGTCTTCTGTGTTCTTCTCTTCTGTTCTTCTGTGTTCTTCGGTTCTTCTGTGTTCTTCTCTTCTGTTCTTCTGTGTTCTTCGGTTCTTCTGTGTTCTTCTCTTCTGTTCTTCTGTGTTCTTCTCTTCTGTTCTTCTGTGTTCTTCCGGTCTTCTGTGTTCTTCGCTTCTTCTGTTCTTCGGTCCTCTCCGACTCCTGTCTCTTCCCGCCCCTGTCTCTGCCCTCCTGCTCCTGCCTCACCCCCCTCTATCTCTCCACCTTTCTCTCACTATCACCCACATCTACCCTTTCGCTACCTGCCTCCCTCACTCCTCTACCTATCTCTCCACCTAACTCCCTCACTCACCCCCTCCTCCTATCTACTTATTTTTCTATCTCTCCACCTATCTCTCCATCTATCTATTTCCCTATCTCTCCCCCTGTCCCGACACCCCCTCTGTTACCTATCTCCCTATCCTCTCACTCTACCTCTCACCCTCACCCACCTCTACCACCCCCCCTCCCCTATCTTTTCAACCCTACTCCTATCTATCTCCCTATTCTCCTAAAACTCTAACACTCACCCCCCCTCCACCCTTAAACCCCCCTCCCCCAACTCTTCTCACTCTACCTGTCCCCCCCTCCCTCGCGCTTTCCCTCCGCGACCTCCTGCACGCCCCCACCCCCCAGCTCCCATTCGCCCCCAGCTGACCCCTCCCCCCCTACTCCCTCTTATGGCGTCCGCTGTGCGACAGTGGTAGCGACCCTTGACCCAAGGGTAGGTAGCTCCCCCTGCCGCTGCAGCTCCTCCAGCTCCTCCAGGTTCCTGAGTTCCTGAGACCCACCTCACAGTAAGTACCCCCCACCTCCCAGCTCCTCGCCCTGCCCCGCGC
Source organism: Pleurodeles waltl (assembly GCF_031143425.1). NCBI lineage: Eukaryota > Metazoa > Chordata > Amphibia > Caudata > Salamandridae > Pleurodeles > Pleurodeles waltl. Next base: position 147,909,295 of record NC_090450.1, on the reverse strand, counting down.
TACTCACCCTCTCTCCTGCTCCTGCTTCTTTTCCTCCTCTCTGTCTCTTCCTCCTCGCTCCTCCTCTGCAATCGTCTTCTGTACTCTTCTTCTCCCCGTCTTCTCTCTTCTTCTGTGTGCTCCTCAGCCTCTCCTGTCGCCTCTCTTCTTCCTCATCTTGCTCTGTGGTCTTCTGCCTTCTGCTCTTCGTCTTCTGTATCTTCTTTGTTGATCTTCTGTTCGTCTGCTCTTCTGCTTCTTCGTCCCCTGCATCTTCCTCTGTGTTCTTCTGTTCTTCTGTGTTCTTCTCTTCTGTTCTTCTGTGTTCTTCCGGTCTTCTGTGTACTTCTCTTCTGTTCTTCTGTGTTCTTCCGGTCTTCTGTGTTCTTCTCTTCTGTTCTTCTGTGTTCTTCGGTTCTTCTGTGTTCTTCTCTTCTGTTCTTCTGTGTTCTTCGGTTCTTCTGTGTTCTTCTCTTCTGTTCTTCTGTGTTCTTCGGTTCTTCTGTGTTCTTCTCTTCTGTTCTTCTGTGTTCTTCTCTTCTGTTCTTCTGTGTTCTTCCGGTCTTCTGTGTTCTTCGCTTCTTCTGTTCTTCGGTCCTCTCCGACTCCTGTCTCTTCCCGCCCCTGTCTCTGCCCTCCTGCTCCTGCCTCACCCCCCTCTATCTCTCTACCTATCTCTCACTATCACCCACATCTACCCTTTTGCTACCTGCCTCCCTCACTCCTCTACCTATCTCTCCACCTAACTCCCTCACTCACCCCCTCCTCCTATCTACCTATTTTTCTATCTCTCCACCTATCTCTCCATCTATCTATTTCCCTATCTCTCCCCCCCGTCCTGACACCCCCTCTGTTACCTATCTCCCTATCCTCTCACTCTACCTCTCACCCTCACCCACCTCTACCACCCCCCCTCCCCTATCTTTTCAACCCTACTCCTATCTATCTCCCTATTCTCCTAAAACTCTAACACTCACCCCCTCCACCCTTAAACCCCCCTCCCCCAGCTCTTCTCACTCTACCTATCCCCCCTCCCTCGCGCTTTCCCGCCGCGACCTCCTGCACGCCCCCGCCCCCCAGCTCCCATTCGCCCCCAGCTGACCCCTCCTCCCTCTTATGGCGGCTGCGGCGCGCCAGAGGCAAGCCCGTCTGTGCCTGTCCGCGCCTGGCCCGCGCCCAGCGCCACGAACCCTGGTCCCCAGCCCTCCCCTACCCCGCTGACCCGCTACGACCCCACCACCCTCCACGCCCTCAACCCCGGGCGCTCCAACACCTGCTTCCAAGCCCACCCCATGCGCACCCATGGACCCTTCGCCTGTAACTCCTGCAAACGCATCTTCCACCACGCAACTACCACGACCACCAGCTCACGCGCCATCAACCACCTCAAGTGCATCCTGGTCAACGCTCGCTCTGTCCACAAGCACGCCGTTGAACTCTGGGACCTCCTGGACTCCACAGCTCCGGACGTCGCCTTCATCATGGAAACCTGGATGAACGCCTCATCAGCTCCAGACATCGCAACTGCCATCCCCGAAGGCTACAAGATCTCCAGAAAAGACCGCACCAACCAAGTAGGAGGAGGTATCGCCATCGTCTTCAAAGACTCCATCAGCGTCACCACCTCCACCGAAGACACCCCTCTCACCGCTGAACATCTGCATTTTCAAATTCGCACCGACCCCAGGACCACCCTCAGAGGATCCCTCGTCTACCGTCCCCTGGACCGCGCGCCCCTTTCAGCGACGCCATCCCGACTTCATCTCCCCGCACGCCCTCGCCTCGCCGGACTACATCCTCCTAGGCGACCTCAACTTCCATCTGGAACAGAACAACGACCCCAACACCACCGCCCTGCTCGACAACCTCGCCAACATCGGCCTCAAGCAACTGGTGAACACCGCCACCCACATCGCCGGACACACGCTCGACCCTATCTTCTCCGCCAGCAAACACATCTTCTTCAGCCACATCTCTGCTCTACACTGGACCGACCACAGCTGTGTCCACTTCACATTCCGACGCGAGACCCGCCACCTCCGCACTCAACCCATCCCTCGTCGACAGTGGAACAAGATCCCCGAAGAGCAACTCTTCTCCGCACTCGCCGCCAACCAACCCACCCTCACCACCGACCCCAACGACGCAGCCCTCAGCCTCACAAACTGGATCTCCAACTGCGCAGACAACCTTGCTCCCCTCAAACGCACGCATCGACAGACCAACCCCAAAAAACCTCTCTGGTTCTCTGACACCCTCAAAGAAAACTTGTTGCACCCTCGAGAAGGCCTGGCACAAGGACCACACCGCTGACAACATGACCGCCCTCAAGAACGCTACCCGCGAACACCACAAACTGATCCGCGCTGACAAAAGGAACTTTTTCACCGACAGACTGGACAAAAACAGCCACAACAGCAGAGAACTTTTCAGCATCGTCAAGGAGTTCTCCAACCCCAACGCCAACGCCGTCACGCCCTCACAGGATTTGTGCGAATCCCTCGCCACCTTCTTCCATCGCAAGATCAGCGACCTCCACGACAGCTTCGGACACCAGACCCAACCAAACATCACCGAACCCGCACCCCCGGCCTTCACCCTCAACAACTGGACCCACATCAACACTGAAGAAACCAAATCCATCATGAACTCTATCCACTCCGGCGCCCTTCGGACCCCTGCCCTCACTTCATCTTTAATAAAGCCGACGACATCATCGCCCCACACCTCCAGGCCGTCATCAACTCTTCTTTTTCTTCTGCTACCTTCCCCGAATGCTGGAAACACGCCGAAGTCAATGCCCTCCTAAAGAAACCTACGGCTGACCCGAGCGACCTGAAAAACGTCCGCCCCATCTCTCTCCTGCCTTTCCCAGCCAAGGTAATAGAGAAGACCGTCAACAAACAGCTGACCACCTTCCTGGAAAACAACAACCTGCTCGACCCTTCACAAACCGGATTCCGAACCAACCACAGCACGGAAACCGCCCTCATCTCAGTCACAGACGACATCAGAACCCTGATGGACAACGGTGAAACAGTCGCCCTCATCCTCCTCGACCTCTCGGCTGCCTTCGACACCGTCTGTCACCGCACCCTAAACTCCCGCCTCCGCTCCACCGGGATCCAAGGCCAGGCCCTGGACTGGATCGCCTCCTTCCTCTCAAACCGTTCCCAAAGAGTTTACCTCCCACCGTTTCGCTCAGACCCCACCGAGATCATCTGCGGCGTACCTCAAGGCTCATCGCTCAGCCCGACACTCTTCAATGTCTACATGAGCCCCCTCGCCAACATCGTACACAAGCACGACATCATCATTACCTCCTACGCCAATGACACCCTACTTATACTCTCCCTCACCAAGGACCCCGCCAGCGCCAAGACCAACCTACAAGAGGGGATGAAGGACGTCGCAGATTGGATGAGGCTCAGCCGCCTAAAGCTGAACTCTGACAAAATGGAAGTCCTCATCCTCGGCAACACCCCGTCCGCCTGGGACGACTCCTGGTGGCCCACGGCCCTCGGCACTGCACCGACCCCCACAGACCACGGCCGCAACCTCGGCTTCATCTTGGACCCCCTTCTCACCATGACCAAGCAAGTCAACGCCGTGTCCTCCGCCTGCTTCCTCACCCTCCGCATGCTCCGCAAGATCTTCCGCTGGATCCCCGCCGACACTAGAAAAACCGTGACCCATGCCCTCGTCACGAGCCGCCTGGACTACGGCAACACCCTCTACGCTGGGACCACCGCCAAACTCCAAAATCGCCTGCAATGCATTCAAAACGCCTTGGCCCGCCTCATCCTCGACATACCCCGCAACAGCCACATCTCCGCACACCTGAGACACCTGCATTGGCTCCCAGTCAGCAAAACGATCACCTTTCGACTTCTCACCCACGTACACAAAGCCCTCCACAACAAGGGACCGGAATACCTCAACCGACGCCTCAGCTTCTACGTCCCCACCCGCCTCCTCTGTTCCTCTGGCCTCGCGCTCGCTGCCGTCCCTCGCATCCGCCGCTCCACGGCGGGTGGGAGGTCTTTCTCCTTCCTGGCAGCCAAGACCTGGAACTCCCTCCCCACCAGCCTCAGGACCACCCAGGACCACTCCGCATTCCGGAGACTCCTAGAAACCTGGCTTTTCGCGCAGCAGTAACCCCCCCTTTCCCCTAGCACCTTGAGACCCGCACGGGTGAGTAGCACGCTTTATAAATGTTAATGATTTGATTTGATTTGATTTGTAGGTGCTGCTGCTGCAACATAGCAGCTTCCAGCCCACCAAAGAAGGAGGGACCCTCACCTGCCTCATTCTGATGTGCAGTGGCATTTGTCGCCATCCTGTGGGGTGCTGTGGTCTGCTGACAACTTGCCTCCTGCATCTGGCTGCGCCTGCCTGTTGGGGATGGTGTAATTGGTCCTTCCTGCTGCTCATCTGAGTCTTGGCTGAGCTCTGGCAGTGGCAGTGCCCTGGGCCTGTGTCAGACTGGCTCAATGGTGAGAGACCCACTTGCGTTGGAATCAGAGGCTGGATGGGTGTCAGTCTCGCCTACGCTGGCTGATGCTGTGGCTGCTGGGCCTGGCCCACCTGCAACGACAATATGCAGCACGTCAGTTATGTTTGTTGCAAGTAAGGTCACACAATGGTAATAAAGGAACAGGTACTTCTCTTCACTGTGTTGTGGGTGTTGTTTTCCTCTGGGTGTCGCTCTACTTAAATACATTGTATGTGCTACTTTCAGCTCTGGGTTGTGGACTGCCACTCCCATAATGCATTGTTGTGCTACCTCTAAGATGTGGCATGGACTACTTCTCACAATGTATTACATTACTTGCTAATTCCTAAGGGGCTTTTGTGCATACAATTCAATGTTACACTTACCTTGGCTGGTACTTGGTGTGCCAGAGCTGTCTATCTCTGTGACCCCAGTCACAGCTTCAGGGAGGAGTCTCGACTCCACTAGGTCCTCTAATGGGGTGGATGGTGCCTCTGTGGGTGGACCGCTTCCTGTGCCCCTGGCCTCCTGCAGTCTTCTTGCCACCCTCTCCTTCGCACGGGACCGCAGGTCATACCACCTCTGCTTTATCTCATCGACCGAGCGCTGTGCCACTCCAATTGCGCAGATTTTGGATTGAATATCTGCCCACAGTCTCCTTTTCTCACTCTCCGGCACCTGGAGTGAGCTTTTACGAAAAAGGCAGTCATGGCTCCTGACAACCTCCTCTGTCAGCACCTCAAGCTCTTGCTCGCTGAATTTGAGCTTTCTCTCTCCCTTCTCCTTTCCTTGGGCTGAGGTGTCCATCCTTGCTCAGGTGTGCTGCCTCCTTCAGAGTGTTGCTCAGTGTGGCTGAGCTGCTCTCTCTGGGTGCTGGTTTGGGTGTGGCACCTGAAACTTCCTGGGATGACTCACTTCCTGCTTGTGATGTCATCAGGCTCCTCCAGGTGTGCTTTCTCGAACTTTCTCGCAATTTGCGATTTTCAATTACCGAATCGCAATTTGCGAAAATGCTAATTGTTATTCAGTAAATGGGCCTCGCAAACCACAAATAGCGATTTTTAAGAAATCGCTAATTCCGAATCGCAATTATCGTACATGGCCTATTGCGACTCGGAAATAGCGATTTCTTAAAAATCGCTATTTGCGATTCGCAAGGCCATTTCTTCATACATATGGCCCAAAGCTTTCAAGAAATTAGAAAGTCCCAATCATTGACAGGTAGCCTTGTGATTCCAAAAAGGTGAAGAGATGCCTGAGAGTCCATTGGCTAAAATCCATCAATTTCAATTGACGGGTGCTTCCGACTACCTGGACACTCTTGCATATATTCTACACTTCTAACACACACTAAAAACCTTTCAAATTACTTTCCTGTTTGACAAATCTAATTAAATTGGCGTTTTTTAAAATATTTTTTCAAATTAAAGGAATTTTGGGGTTTCTTCCTGTAGTTGTATTCTTTCTTCAACTCTTGGTGACTTTTTTACACCACCTGTCACCAAGAGTGTTCATTACTCTAATAATCCAAACAGGGAGACCAATATGCCAAAAAAAGACCAACTCCCAAAACATATTTTTTCAATATAAAAAATATCTCCTAAAGTCCAATGATTAGGAAAAATGTTTTCAAAAACAGCTATCCCAAAAAGCAAAATCCTCAATAACAAGAATGTTACCTAAAAAATCACAAAAAGAAAATACAGTCTCCAAAACAAAATTTCCAGTAGCGGTCCATTGACGATGAAAATCAGCAATGCCAAAAAACAAAAAACTCAAATGATAAATCTGTTTTTAAAAAATAGCAAAAAAAATAATCAATTTTCCAAATTGATATTCCCAGAAATCAATCCTGTAGTAATCTGTTCATGAATCCCAGGTTTTTCCAGCAACCACGTGGTCTTTGACCCGAGAAATCACCAAACAGTTTAATAATCACTGCGCCTAAAATTTAAAATGTTGCTTTTGTTTCAAAGAGGTTTAAAATGTAATAACCATTTATTTCGTAACTTTTTTAACCCTACTGTGAAAAAAAAATGGTCCTGTCGTGGGCATTTGAACACAACCAGCATGGGAATGTAAAAGTGGTAAAAACAGCAAAAGCATACATTTCTATACTAACATCTAACTACTCCCCTCTCCTTTCAATAAACTTAGCCACCAATGGATTTAAAAATGTAAAGTAAATTGTTCTTATCTGAATGTAGCTCTTTCTTGCTTGTATCTTCACCACAATGCTCCACCAACTGTGTAAACAGACGCACAACAGCGCATGTCAAGTGCACGTCAAGGGAAAAAGGACAATTTTCTCTATTAAAGTCATAAGAAAACCGTGGGAAAATGCTTTAAAAAATCATAATAAAATATGCTATACATTGTTAATATTTTATGTTATATTGTTGGGGAATAAATTATATTTTTTTATTATTTAGTAACATAATTGCCTATTTTCATACGTTTTATTTATAAATAGTTTATATATGAATGAATAATCTTTATTGTACAGTTAATTAAAACCATTACAATGGTGTGCCATATATATAGCCAGCGTAAAATCAAAAATTATAAACATATATAAAAAATGCATAAATATTACACTTATTAAATAAATACAGTATAAAATCAAAACCTTGGTCTTTGTTTGTCCCCCTCCTGTCTCATCGTTCTGTTCATTTTCCTAAAAATTTCTTCTCAGCTTTCTTAAATATTTTCACCATATATGAGTTCAGGATTGGGTCACCTGGTTTTAGGCATGCTATTGCTGCTTGTCTGCATGTCTTTATACCACGTTGATTAAAAAGCGATTTTAGCAAGCGTTTTCTCTCTTGCTCTAAGGCAGGGCACAAACATAAAATGTGAATCATATTCCTCTTCCCCTTATTACATAACCTACAAAGCTCATTAGGGCTCTCCTTTCCCCCTGAATAGTCTTTATTATCACCAGGTAACTTTCCTAGTCGAACATACAGAAATTCCATTCTTAGAACAGGGGACCAACCTTCTTCGAGATAGAGCTGCTGTTGTAGGCATTTATAATCATTTAGTACCCCCCAGGCATACGATCTTTTTGATAATATTTCTTTATCCTTAAATAGAGATAGCATCTTGGTTTTGCACTTTACTACTCTTTTGAAACATGCTACTGATAGGGTACTTTCCCAGCTTTCGTGCATCTTTAAATCATTTATTGCCTTGCTCAAATAGCACGTAACCAGATGCTCATATTGGAGTTCTTGCCACAGAACCTGACACAGGTCATTCCTACTATTAGTTTTTATTCTATACCAAGATTTCATGTAGGCCCCTTTCCTATCTATTGTCTGGTCTGTTAGCCTGAACTCGAATCGTATCTGTGCTGACGATGCGTTTGGAGGTAGGCGAAATAGCTGTCTATATGTTGTTATTATACTCGTATTTAGACATTGTGCATCGCGCCCTCGCAATGCCACACTGACATATGTTAAGCTAGGTGCCAATTTGGCTGATATAACCTTTAATAATGGCAAGAAACTAGGGCCGTTCAAGGTTCTTTTTAGTGTTGAGAGCGCTATGTACAGTGTCAGACCTTTCCGTTTCAATTCCCCCCTGTGTTGGATAAAACACCCCGTTCATCAAACCGTACTCCCAGGTAGCAATAGAAATGAACTAATTCCACCTGTTCTCCATTCATAAACCATCTATATTTTTTATTTATCCTACAACCACATTCCATTACCTTGGTCTTTTCTAAGTTTACTATCAGACCATTTTGTTTTGAGTAGTTTGCTAGTCCTCCCAGTAGTTTTTGAAGCTCGACCTGCATTTGGCTTATCCGAGCCACATCATCTGCGTACAGCAGATTTGATATAGTTATCTGGCCTGGTGCATGTGAGTTTACTGTTTTTAGTTCTTGTGATAGGTCTGCTAAAAACAAATTAAAGAGATAGGTTGCCAAGTCACAGCCTTGTTTCAGTCCTTGAAAGGTATCTATTTTTCTTGACAAGACAGACCCATCCCCTATCCGTATCCTCACCCAAGTATCAGTGTACAGGAGCTGTATTGCTTTAAGAAGACCGGATGGGATGCCCATTACTGTGAGCTTCCTCCATAGTAAATTTTGATTTACAGAGTCAAAGGCTGATTTAAAACCATCGAAGCAAAGGAACATTGGTTACTTCTTTTGAATTTGTTTATCCATTAACAAAGATAATGCTAATATATTAGTTTCTGTTCCTACTCCTTGTGTGAATCTGGTTTGATTTAGTGGGACAATCTTTGTATCCGTTGCCCATTCTCTTAATTCACTTAGAAGCAGGCTAGCAAAATATTTTGCTTCTATATCTTGTAACATAATTAATCGGTAATTTTCTGGTGCATCTCTGTTACCTTTCTTATAAACGGGGTTTATTATAGAACCACACCATGAATCTGATACTATCTGCTGTTGTAGCACACAGTTATAAACTGTGGTTAATACTGGTATCCATAAATCTGTATTTGACAGATACAAGGCTTGAGGAAGGCCATTTGGTCCTGTAGCACCATCGTTCCTGGGTTTTAATACTACTTTCCTTATTTGATTCTCCTGGAAGCTATCTAAAATGCTGTCTTTGATTTCTATGCCCCCTATCCTGATGTCTTCACTTTTAGGCTTTTCCTCTCATGGCCCTACTACTGTTGGTTTAAATATTCCATTTAAAAATTGGACCCATGTCTGTTCTGCTACATTGGAATTTACTACTGGTCTTCAAGGCCGATTTATTCCGTTTACAGTTTTCCAGAACTGCCTTGCATTTTTTTGTTTTGCCAAAAATAGCATCTTTGGCCAGAACTAATCATTTCTTTCCCTTTTTTCTTCCCAGACCTGTCTTTGCAAACTTTTATTTACTTTACATAAGATATGCTGTATATCTTTATTTTGCAGGTCTTACCTAATGTACCTTTGCAGTTTGTTCCTTTCTTTCCTTAACTTCTGAACAAGAATGTATAATTTTATTCTTCCCTGGGTCTTCTCAACTAGTCTTCCTCGCGGGCCCTTATGGGGCTTCTTTGCAATTCCCTTTTCTCTTATACTATATAGGAAGACCTCCCACTGTTTAACTTTCTTGCCATATCTATTTTCTAGTTTTTATTTTTACTAGAATTTTGGCCATCTCTTTTACTTGGGCATTCACTTCACTAGACCATATTAGCCTTTGGTAGTTTATTGCAGTGTCTTCCCTGCCAAGATAGGTATCTGTTGGTGATATTCTGTTTGTGTTGAAAGCACCATTTTCTGTTGTCCATGGTCGCTACTTTTTTTTATACTAAAGGATTTTATCCCTCCCCAGAGATTTAGTGTTACTATTGTGTAATCTATTATGGAACAAGCAGGGGGTGAGAAATAGGTCCACTCCGGTGGAGTGTCTGATTGAAATCTCCAATTTAGGGTTCTCATACCTAGGGACTCCAAGTCCTTTATTAAGGAGTTCGCCCTTTTAGTATATGTTCTTCTCAAGTGGCCCCTATTACTTTGGGGGGGGGGAATTGACCATACATAATCTTGCTGGATTGCTTGTTCTTCACGTTTCGAAATATGCATCAAGTCCATATTGAAGTCTCCCGTTATTATTATATCTGGTACATTCGGTTCCTGTAATACGACCACTATAACCTCACGAATCTCATACGCTATAGTGGACTTTAGTTTTTCGTTTGGGGGAAAGTACACATTCATTATATATAAAGGAGTGTTTGTGTCTTTCCTCCAAATATTTAGTTTAGTACCAGAATGTTATAATTTACTGTGGGTACCTGGATTGCTTGTATTCTAAGCGCTATTTCTGTAAAAATTGTTAAGCCTCCTTTTGGTCTGCCCTTTTTAGGTCGAGCATTCAAGGCCTCTTGTATATACTTTAGTATATACTTTTATACTTCTTTGTGGGGTCTCTGCTTTTTCACTGGTTTGTTTCATTGTCCTTAAAAAATCCTTGCTTGCTAGTGGTCAATCCTTGCTTTTTGTCCCGCCTTTTCCACAGTTGTACACTCCCCTGGAGCATGGCCCTAGTACTTGTACCCTTCCACTTGTGCCTATGAAGCATGTGCTTAGGGATTACTGTGTTCAAAGGCTAATAGCATTTGACCAGAGCGCTGGATGCTTCAGTGGCCCCAGTCTGTTTCTGTTAACAGGGCTCTAGTCTATTATTTACTTTTCATCTGCAGTTATGTGTGACTTTGTTTATTGCATTCATTACTCTCCCTCGCACATTTTCTGTTCTTGCATTACAAATGCTTGTTCCTTTTGTCTGTCTCTGCAAGCTCTCAGCAGCGCTTTGAACCAGCTGCTTATGTCAACTGTTTTACTTTTTATTTTCAGTTTGTGGCAAGAAAACGCTAATAGCTGAAACTCGAGCGAACACGAGAGCTATTGCAGTTCAAATGCTTGTTTTTCTTTGCTTCCTGCTTGTTTACATCTGAAAGAGCCTGTTCCCTGAGTGGTCGTGTTTCTACTAGCTACGAGCTTTTCTGTAGCAGAGCTGTAAATTGCGGTCTTATCTCGGATTTCCAAGTGAGGGGATTTCCCGTCCCTCAACCCCCCTCCCTGCATCACCCATTTCCACACCCTTTGAGGTCCTTTCTTCGACCCTCCATTGTGTTTGTTTGTAAACTGCAAGAAGCATCCTGGTCACGAGGGAACATGCAGCGTGTGCTGTGGAAAGCTCCAATTATTTTGCAGGAATGTAATCCCAAAGCAGGCATTAGGCTAACCGTTATTCCACAGCAGGCCACATTTCACCCTTTGCCCCAGCTTCCTGTGACTGAGGTGCTGTGAAGAGATGTAGTCACAGTGTTTTATCATCTCGTCAGAGGCCTGCTCTTCTCGACTGCGAGCCAAGATTTTTGCAACCCACCCGTGCCGTTATTGAAAATACCCGGCTTTAGATTTACTTTCGTGGTGACGTGACAGTGTGGCCTGGGTCAGTTAGAACTGTCAGTCTCCAGAAAACGCTGAAATTATATCTCCCCAATTATGATAATGCCCCAAAGATTGCTAGTGCAGTGCTGCAGGCTAATAGCGGGAGGCCACCATGTGTCTCTTCAAATACATCTTTTATGAACTTTCTTTTTTGTATCTCCCCTGGCTGACGGAGAGAGTTTTTATGCCACAATAAATCAAAATTTCTAATATGAAAGGGATTCAAAACAATTAGAAGCTTTTTTAAATCTGCATTACAGTCTGTCTGACATAACCTAGGTAGGGCCAAATCCATGCCAGATTCTCAGGATAATCATCCACTACATAAAAATCACTATATGACCATGTTTTCTTTGTAGATATCATGAAATGTGTCCCATATGCAGCCTTGCTTGAGCTTCTTTGAAAATATTTTAACTAGGGTGAATATAGTGCTAGTATGGTTTCATAGAGCTTTCCTAGTCTGGTGTCCTTTTTGTACGTTTCTGGCATTTCTGTTGACTCGTTGTGGTCTGTTTGGTTGAGGATGGTTAGGTTTGTTAGTTGTCTAATTTAGTGACATAATGTTTTTGCTGTCAAATGTGAAAGTGAAATGGATTGGTTCTTACACTAGCCTTTTATTATGCTTCATGTGTGTGGTTGGATGTGGCAAATAACTTCAACATTTTTCGTTGAGCTGTGTGGTCAGTTGTCTATAGACCAGCCTATCCCAGACTTTGTTTTCTAGGCAGCACCGTTATTGGAGTAAATAGCTATAATGTGATAATGTGTGCATGAAGTTGTGATATGCTTAAGGCTATGTGTACCTGTATATGGTGAACTGCATTATAGGTGCCCTCCATATTTGAAAGGTTTCAACACATGCTATTCAGTCAACAGAGTCTGAAGTTTCCCTTTTATTAATCGCTGGGGAGAGCGCAGCAGTAGGCAAATCTGCTTCATTGGCATGGAGTCTTTCAGTGGTGTGCACTCCTAGGTGGTAAATAAAGAGAATATTTTCATGTTTTGCTGCAGATAGAGGAAGAAGGTAAATGGAAATGCTTTAGTTATATGTAGAGCCACTTGAATTATGTGGCAGAGAGGACCAAATTATGTGGCTGTGTTGAAAAGTCCAGTTATGCATTTACAGCGCCAATAGCTCTAACTCAAACAAATGCGAGACCTATTGCATTGCAAATGCTTTTTTTTTTTTTTTGTTGCAGGTCTATAATGTCCTACATACCCTACTATATTGAAAGGTTCCGTTGCCCATGTTTCCTGGAGGCATATTATTTGGCTTCCTTTTAGCATCACAGATATATCTTTCTTCTGGGACTTAGGGGGTCATTCCGACCTCGGCGCTAAAAGGCGCTTACCACCAGTCAGAAGACCGCCATAACACCGCCGTGGCCGCGGGAAACCGCCACGGTCATTCTGACCCGCAACAGGCAAACCGCCAATAACCCGACATCCACAAAAGTCTGCCACACCGACGGGGAGCGAAAAACTGGCGATGACCAAACCTCCACCGTCACGCCAACAGAAATACGCCCATTCCATTATGACCCACGAATCCACGTGGCAGTCTTTCAACCGCGGTATTCCATTGGCGGTACACACCGCCGCAGTCAAAATACACACACAGCTCCAAAACACTGCCACATTGGTCATTTTGAAACACACACACCTGATACACATACAAACACCACTCCCACACACCCAACACAATATAAAACACACACCCACATCACCCACAAACCCCTACGACCACCATTTATTGACTAAGGCCAGAGAGAGACACCACCAGCTAGTACAGAGCATTCACAGGCAGATAACACTATCACTCACACAACATCCACGCACAAAACACCACACACCACCACACTCACCACACTCATTACCACAAACGCCACCCCACACCTCATCCACACCACCCCATGGCACCCCAAAGACACCCCCGGTTTTCAGACGCTGAACTCATGGTCATGGTGGAGGAAATAGTTCGGGTAGAGCCCCAGCTCTTCGGGACACAGGTGCAGCACACCACAATTGCCAAGAAGATGGAGCTATGGCAAAGAATAGTGGACAGGTTCAACGCTGTGGGTCAGCATCCACGAAATCGGGATGACATCAGTAAGCGGTGGAACGACCTACGGGGGAAGGTGCGTTCCATGGTATCCAGACACAACATCGCGGTGCAGAAGACTGGCGGCGGACCCCCACCTCAACCCCCAGAATTTACAACATGGGAGGAACAGGTCTTGGCGATCCTGCATCCTGAGGGCCTCGCAGGAGTAGGCAGAGGAATGGACTCTGGTAAGTCTAATCTCAACTACTTCATTCCCCCCACCCACCGGCATGCCAAATCATACCCCCACCCTCCCCCATCCCCATCACACATCCTCCTTGCTAATGTCTCACCATCACAACCCACCCATCCCAACACCAAGCCCTGCATGCGACCACAAACCATGGACACCCATCACCTAAGCATGCCCACTGCACATACCCATCCCCCCCAAACCACTGTCAGAACAGCCCCCACAAGGGAATGCCAGCACTGGGGTACACGGGCACCCACCCATTGCACGCTATGGCACACACAGAAGCAATAACCATACTCTTATACCCCTGCAGGACCCGAACGCCACGACACCGCCCTGGAGGGTCCAGAAATGTCCATTCCACCCCCAGAAGAGGCCCACAGTGATGACAGCAGCTCTGTCTCCCTGGACGCAGATGACCAGCCTGGCCCATCGGGGACCTCGAGACAGTCGGTTCCCCTCAGACAGCCACAGGCCACAGCAGACCTACCCCCCTCTGGGAACACCAGCACAGCACCCACCCAGCGGGCCCATGCCTCTGTCTCCAGGACACATCAATCAGCGGTGTGTCCACCACTACAGGGCACCCAGGTTAACCCACCACCCCAACAACAACAGGGACCTGGGGGCAGTCGTAGTGGGCACACGGTCCAGGGGACAGAGGCCCAGGGAAACAGGGGAACTGGGAGGGCTACTGTGTGACAGGGGGGGGGGCAGGCCCAGGGAACCCACTCTCCACGAGGCCCTATCCTCCATCATGGGAGAATACCACCGCTCCCAGGAGACGATGGCGACGGTCCTGGCCAGGTTCCAGGAGATCCAGGTACTGCAGGAGGAACAGTTTATGGGGTTCAGGGAAGAACTCAGAAACATAAGTTCCGCAATGGGCACCATCGTTGTGGCTCTCCATCAGATTGTCAGCGCATTGCGGGACCATGTGGCACCACAAAGGGCCCCTGTCACTAGCTTGGACCAAGAACAGGCTACCACCTCCGCCAGCGCTAGTGGACAGGAGGCCCCGACACAAGAACAACAGGCCACCAGAACCCCACCCCCTGCAGAAGGAGAACCACCCCGCAAGCGGTGCCTGAGATCTAGGAAGAAGACAGAGTAGGATGCCAAGACCCCCGCCAGGAAAGGATACCCCCTGATTGTCATCCCACTGTCCCACATTGTCACCCTGTCCAACCTTAAACTTCCCCTGCTCCACCTTCCACAGGCATATGGACAATGCACCTGTGAGACAGAAAATCTGGACTCTGCCATGGACATTCCTCCACCATCACCCATCACCGAATTGCAATCATTACCCAAAATTGAGCACTTTAATAAACACACTTATTGCACAAAAATAATCTGGAGTCTGCCTGTATTTTTGAACAAATGTATTACACAGAACCGTGCCAAAATGTCCAGTTACATTGTGATGACAACCTACCACTGTCACACAGCTGTAGTCCATGGGGAAACAAAGCAGAGGTCACGGAGTGGGGTCCACATCTCTGAAACTGGAAGGGAAAGTCACAACTCAGTTAACATACACTGGGGGAAACTCAGACAGTAGAGAGGCAGGAGACTTTAAGTAAATGTAAAATGCCGGTGTTGATTCTTACCTGTATTTCATTGAAAATACTGCTGTATCACTGTGTCCCTGTTGTCTGTGTCGTCCTCTTCGTCTTCCTCCTCTTCACTCTCCGCAGGCTCCACAGCTGCCACAACACCACCATCTGGACCATCCTACTGCATGAAAGGCACCTGGCGTCGCAAAGCCAGGTTGTGAAGCATACAGCAGACCACGATGATATGGCACACCTTCTTTGGTGAGTACATTAGGGATCCACCTGTCATATGGAGGCACCTAAACCTGGCCTTCAGGAGGCCGAAGGTCCGCTCGATCACCCTCCTAGTACGCCCATGGGCCTCATTGTACCGTTCCTCTGCCCTTGTCCTGGGATTCCTCACTGGGGTCAGTAGCCAGGACAGGTTGGGGTAACCAGAGTCACCAATTAGCCACACACGGTGTCTCTGAAGTAGTTCCATCACGTAAGGGACGCTGCTATTTCGCATGATGTACGCGTCATGCACTGACCCAGGGAACTTGGCATTTACATGGGAGATGTACTGGTCAGCCAAACAGACCACCTGGACATTCATGGAATGATAACTTTTCCTGTTCCTGTACACCTGTTCACTTTCTCTGGGGGGTACCAAAGCCACATGGGTCCCATCAATGGCACCTATGATGTTGGGGATATGTCCAAGGGCATAGAAGTCACCCTTCACTGTAGGCAAACCCCCCACCTCAGGGAAAACGATATAGCTCTGCATGTGTTTGAGCAGGGCAGACAACACTCTGGACAACACCTTGGAAAACATAGGCTGAGACATCCCTGATGAAATGGCCACTGTTGTTTGAAATGACCCACTTGCCAAAAAATGGAGTACTGACAGCACCTGCACTAGAGGGGGATCCCTGTGGGTTGGCGGATGGGTGACATCAGGTCTGGCTCCAGCTGGGCACACAGTTTCTGTATAGTGGCTCTGTCAAGCCTGTATGTCAGTATGACATGTCTTTCTTCCATTGTCGACAGGTCCACCAGCGGTCTGTACACAGGAAGATTCCTCCATCTCCTCGCAAGTCCCAGCGGACGGTGCCTAGGAAGGACAACATGGAGCACAGAGTCAATCAACCCACAGGTACGTTCCCACAGCTTGCACAGTACACGATTCTCAATGCATTGAATGGCTTGTATGAGTGTTGATGCAAGGCCTAGGTATGTGTGACGCAGTAGAAATTAAAATATGGGGGCCCTTGAAATGGCGGCTGTCTGACCTGTGAAGTGCGACAGTGGGATGTGAGGTCAATGCGCTGGCGTGGCACACCGTGGCGGTAGGGGGTCGAAGACCGCGGCACAAAGCCGCATTGGTTAACATTGAACCCTATGGGTTTCAGGAGCCAATGAGGATGTGCGCCGGCGGTCGCGGTACGCACCGCCGCTGGCGTGACCGCCATTTTCTATCTGCTTAATCACTCGATACCTGATCATCCACAGGAGAGGACCTATACTGCAAGAACTGCTGTGACCTAGGTCTGGAAGAGACAATGGCTGCTGCGACTGAGGAAAGGGCCCCTGCCTTCACTTCTGAAGAATTGGAGAAACTCGTGGATGGGTTCTTCCCCAATATGCGCTACTCTACGGTCCTCCAGACCAACAGGTAAGTAAACTGGGACCATGCTTTGTGGCCAATGCCTGGGTTGAGTTGGGTGAATGAAAGATGGTGGGGAGGGGAGCGAATGAGGCATGCATCAAACGAAAGATGAGAGCATGTGCCACATGGCAAGGGTGGGGATGGGGGGCCACTCACATCGAGCATGCAGAAGGTGATGTTTGTTTCATTTTCTCCCCCTGCACATGTCACATAGGTCAGCGCCCATCAGAAACTCGACATTTGGCGTGCCATCTCCAAGGACGTCCAGATCCTGGGGGTCCACAACAGACGGGGCACCCACTGCCGGAAGAGGTGGGAGGACATCCGCCGCGGGAGCAGGAAGACCGCGGAGGCTCTGCTGGGGATGGCCTCCCAACGTAGGAGGGGTGCCAGTCGTGCTTTGACCCCCCTGATGTCCCGGATCCTGGCGGTGGCCTACCCCGATTTGGATGGGCGCGTGAGCACATCACAGCAGACACAAGGGGGTGAGTACAAGCACATTCTGCTGATTTTGCGCACATTGGAGGTGTCTGGGTGGGGGAGGAGGGCTGTGGGTATCCCTAGGCCAGGGCGTTTTCTGTAGGCTAGGCCCCTCCGTTAGGCATGGCCCTGTACCCCCGCCCCCCACCTCTGTAGGTTGCCTAGTACAGCTAATCATGGCCCTGTGTCACCTATGTGTGGAGTTGTCGTCCATAGGTTTGTAGGCCATGTCCAACGGATTGAGTAGTGTACCCCAAGTGCGCGGCGTAGTGCAGGGGGCTTCTGTGTTTGTCCTCTCCGCCAACGGTGTCGCCAATGCATGCACTCAACATGTCTTTGTTTCTCCACCCCCCCCCGTTTTTTTGTGGTCTTCCTGTTCATGTGTGCATTAGCATCATCAGGCGGAGGAGAAGTGGCATCGGAGCACGAGGGAGTTGCATCTCACATGGCCTGGGAGGGCCATGCAACTGACTCTGATTTCACCAGTGACACAGAGGGCGAGGGGAGCTCCACAGTGGGGACCCGTGGTGACACCAGCGACACAGACACGTCCTCGGAAGGGAGCTCCCTTGTGGTGGCAGCAACATCAGTGCCCACCGCAACAACAGGTACAGCCGCCACCCAGCGCACGAGCTCCGCCCTCCCAGCAGCCCCTCAGCCTTCGCCCCGTGCCCGCTCACCCAGGAAGGTGGGCATCTCCTTCGCCCCAGGCACCTCAGGCCCTGCCCCAGTTACCCCTGCTGCCCTCAGTGAGGAGGTCATTGACCTCCTGAGGACGCTCATTGTTGGGCAGTCTACCCTTTTGAATGCCATGCAGGGTGTAGAAAGGGAGGTGCACCGGAGTAATGCATACCTGGAGGGCATTCATTCGGGTCAGGCTGCCCATCAGCGATCGTTCAACGCTCTGGCCTTAGCACTGACGGCAGCCATTGTCCCTGTCTCTTGCCTCCCTCCTCCAACTTTCTCAACCCAGTCCCACTCCCCTGTACCTCTGCCTATCCCAGGCACACCTACAGACCAGCCTGCACACACCTCAACACCCAAGGGAAGCTCATCCAGACATAAGCACCACACATCACACAAGCATTCACACAAGCAACATCCACATGCAGACATGCCAACAGCCACTGCCTCCTCTGTGTCCACCTCCTCCTCGTCTACCTCCTCCCTCCCTGTGACGTCTCCACTCACACTTGCATGCACAACATCTTCAGCCACTACGTCCATCACCAGCACACCCACCAGAACACTCCACACACGTGCAGTCACCACCCCCACTACCATTTACACGTCCCCTGTGTCCTCTCCCAGTGTGTTTGTCACCCCCTCTTCCAAACCACACAAACGCAGGCAGCCATCCACCCAACAGCCATCCACCTCACGACAGCCTCCAGCACAAGCACCTGCACCCAAAGACACCAGACTTCACTCTCCTACAACCACATCCTCTTCCTCCACTCCCATACCCACTACAAGTACCCGTCCCTGTCTTACTAAATTGCTTTTCCTTTCCAACCTTGACCTCTTTCCATCAACTGACCCAACCCCTCCATCTCATAAGGCTCCAATCAGCACCTCAGCCACCACAAAACCTGGACGTACAAAGTCAATAGTCCAAGGATTTTGGAGTCCACCACCTTCAAGCCCAGCTACTTCGGCTAGGAGTAAAGAGACGGCCAGCCCACCCCCTGCAAAAAAAGGCAAGAAAGCCAGTGCCCGGCGCGAGAGGCCAAAGACAGCAGGCTCCAAAAGCACTACCCTGGCACCGTCTGGGAGTGGGGTGCCACCTGGCACACCGACAAAGGGAGGAAAGGGCCACAGACGAGCAGGGAAGGGTGGCAAGGGCAGCACACCCGACAAGTCCAGCCACAGCCCAGCTGCACAGGAGGGCCCCACCAGCCACAGCCCAGCTGCACAGGAGGGCCCCGCCAGCCACAGCCCAGCTGCCCAGGAGGGCCCCGCCAGCCACAGCCCAGCTGCACAGGAGGGCCCCGCCAGCCACAGCCCAGCTGCTCAGGAGGGCCCCGCCAGCCACAGCCCAGCTGCACAGGAGGGCCCCGCCAGCCACAGCCCAGCTGCACAGGAGGGCCCCGCCAGCCACAGCCCAGCTGCACAGGAGGGCCCCGCCAGCCACAGCCCAGCTGGGCAATGAAGGAGCGCCAACCACAGCCCAGCTGGGCAATGAAGGAGCGCCAACTCAGGCAACACTGAACATGGCAAGGACTGCCAAGGCAAGCACCGCTGAACAGAGCCCTTCAAGTCTAGAACCGCTGAACAGGGCACCGCCATCTCAAGAACCGCTGAACAGGGCCCTTCAAGTCTAGAACCGCTGAACAGGGCACCGCCATCTCAAGAACCGCTGAACAGGGCCCTTCAAGTCAAGAACCGCTGAACAGGGTACCGCCATCTCAAGAACCGCTGAACAGGGCCCTTCAAGTCAAGAACCGCTGAACAGGGCACTGCCATCTCAAGAACCGCTGAACAGGGCCCTTCAAGTCAAGAACCGCTGAACAGGGCACCGCCATCTCAAGAACCGCTGAACAGGGCCCTTCAAGCCAAGAACCGCTGAACAGGGCCCTTCAAGTCAAGAACCGCTGAACAGGGCCCTTCAAGTCAAGAACCGCTAAACAGGGCCCTTCAAGTCAAGAACCGCTGAACAGGGCACCGCCATCTCAAGAACCGCTGAACAGGGCCCTTCAACTCAAGCACTGCTCCGCTGGGCACCGCCGTCTCTGCACCGCTCCGCTGGGCCCTTCATCTCAAGCACCGCTCCGCTGGGCACCGCCGTCTCTGCACCGCTCCGCTGGGCCCTTCATCTCAAGCACTGCTCCGCTGGGCCCTTCATCTCAAGCACCGCTCCGCTGGGCCCTTCATCTCCAGCACTGGTCCGCTGGGCACCGCCGTCTCTGCACCGCTCCGCTGGGCCCTTCATCTCAAGCACTGCTCCGCTGGGCCCTTCATCTCAAGCACCGCTCCGCTGGGCCCTTCATCTCAAGCATTGCTCCGCTGGGCACCGCCGTCTCTGCACCGCTCCGCTGGGCCCTTCATCTCAAGCACTGCTCCGCTGGGCCCTTCATCTCAAGCACCGCTCTGCTGGGCCCTTCATCTCAAGCACCGGTCCGCTGGGCACCGCCGTCTCTGCACCGCTCCGCTGGGCCCTTCATCTCAAGCACTGCTCCGCTGGGCCCTTCATCTCAAGCACCGCTTCGCTGGGCCCTTCATCTCAAGCACCGCTCCGCTGGGCACCGCCGTCTCTGCACCGCTCCGCTGGGCCCTTCATCTCAAGCACCGCTCCGCTGGGCCCTTCATCTCAAGCACCGCTCCGCTGGGCCCTTCATCTCAAGCACCGCTCCGCTGGGCCCTTCATCTCAAGCACCGCTCCGCTGGGCACCGCCGTCTCTGCACCGCTCCGCTGGGCCCTTCATCTCAAGCACTGCTCCGCTGGGCCCTTCATCTCAAGCACCGCTCCGCTGGGCCCTTCATCTCAAGCACTGGTCCACTGGGCACCGCCGTCTCTGCACCGCTCCGCTGGGCCCTTCATCTCAAGCACTGCTCTGCTGGGCCCTTCATCTCAAGCACCGCTCCGCTGGGCCCTTCATATCAAGCACCGCTCCGCTGGGCACCGCCATCTCTGCACCGCTCCGCTGGGCCCTTCATCTCAAGCACCGCTCCGCTGGGCCCTTCATCTCAAGCACCGCTCCGCTGGGCCCTTCATCTCAAGCACCGCTCGCTGGGCACCGCCGTCTCTGCACCGCTCCGCTGGGCCCTTCATCTCAAGCACCGCTCCGCTGGGCACCGCCGTCTCTGCACTGCTCCGCTGGGCCCTTCATCTCAAGCACCGCTCCGCTGAGCCCTTCATCTCAAGCACCGCTCCGCTGGGCCCTTCATCTCAAGCACCGCTCCGCTGGGCCCTTCATCTCAAGCACCGCTCCGCTGGGCACCGCCGTCTCAAGCACCGCTGGCCCATTTGCAGAAGGGGCAGGCCCGCATCTGTGTCTGGCAGGGCTGCACGAAGCACTCTGGGCACCATGCCTCCTCCAGAACCAGTGGAGTCAGTAATCCACTTGTGAGACTGTGGCTTTGCACTCCCCAGGATGGCACAGTGGGCAATCCACCCACTGTAGAGACTTGTGAGACTGTGGCTTTGCACTCCCCAGGATGGCACAGTGGGCAACACACCCACTGTAGAGACTTGTGAGACTGTGGCTTTGCACTCCCCAGGATGGCACAGTGGGCAACCCACCCACTGTAGAGACTTGTGAGACTGTGGCTTTGCACTCCCCAGGATGGCACAGTGGGCAATCCACCCACTGTAGAGACTTGTGAGACTGTGGCTTTGCACTCCCCAGGATTGAACAGTGGCCATGGAGGCACCTCATGGATCTGGCGTCGTGGACTCATCTGGCTGAGGTGCCCCCCCTTCCCTTCCCCCTGATGTGCCTGCAGTTTTGCTATCTGATGCCCCTGCAGTGTTCTCTCCAGTGGAGCTGGGTATCCTGTGTGGGCTTTGCCCATGTGTTTAGGCCCATTGGCCCACGAACAATGGCTGATACCCAATTTGGACTGGACAATTTACATATGTATATATAGTTATAGATGTTTGATATATTTTTTTACTTAGCCGTACAATATACTTCAAATTTCATGATCATTTTTTTTTGTCTTTGCATTCTTCCGGGGGGTTTTAGGGTGTCACTCTGAGTTGTTGCTCTGCATTGATGTGTATGTAGTTGTGGGTGAGGGTGAGGGTGGTGTGTCGCGTATGTGTGTCCCCGTAATTTTTTGCCTCCCCCCTCCCCTGTGTCATAGGTGCAGTACTCACCATTGTCTTCTGCGCCGGCGTTCGTGCTCCTGGTAGAGGAGCAGGAAGACAATAGCTGGTAGGATGTGTAGTTCGGGTTCCATGCTGTCCAGATTCCTCGTGGAGTGTGTAGAGGTGAGCGTTTTCCGTTCGTAATGTCTGTTTCCGCCGTGTTTTTATCGGCGGGGCTACCACCCTGGAAAAGGTGGCGGATTGGTGGGTTGTGATAGGGTGGGCGGTACATTGTCTCCCGCCTGTCTGTTGGCGGTGACCGCCGCGCTGTTTGTTTGTCCCGCCGTGGCGGTCGGAGTGTTAAAGTGGCGGTCTCTGTTGGCGGTTTCCGCCTGGGTCAAAATTCCATTTTTTACACCTCCTGCCTGTTGGCGGGTTGGCCGCCACTTTAACACCGACTGCCAGGGTTGGAATGACCCCCTTAGTCTGGGCTCTGTTGATGTTCCATGAGCTAATATCTAAAACGTCATTCCATCTATTTGCCTCATTGTACCCCTTAGTTCATGCCCTACACTTCCCATGTAGAGCCTCAATTATCCAACCTGCATTCACTATTATTGGTCTATCCTTTTCATCTATGCTATATGATTCATGACTCTCTTCGGGTTTTTCCATCCTTCCTCTCGCGTCCCTAAGAACTGAATATGATTGACCTCCCCCGTTCTTGGTTCTTAGTATTGTAAATGGTTCAGGGTACATGTCTTTTGGGGGAAATGATAATTGTATTTCCCAGGCTGCAAAAATGGCTTTTTCGCTTATCACTGCTTGGGCTAGTGAGCTATTTTGAAATGAAGCCACAGTGGCTTCCTGCACACTCCCCTCTGTGAGATTCAGAAATTCAATTGACACTATATCATGCGATATTATATTTGTCAGTGACGGAATTGCATGTAGTAAATTTAGTATGTTACCCCTGTTCAAAATATCATGTGCTCCTCTAGACTTATATGTGGGTATAAAAATTAATTAATCTGAAACATTTAGGCTCTCTATGTCCATGTTCTGGTCTTCCCTTTCCCTTGAACTTCTCCCTAGACCTTCTTTCCTGACTCATTTTTCCAACTTCCTGCTTCCTTCCTCTTCATAATCCGGTAGTCTGCACATCTTGCCTTTTCCGATTATACTTTGTACTTTTAATGCATAATCATTTGTGCCCAAAGGTTGAATAGTCCTGTCCTTATTATTCACCTATCTGTTTGTCTGCTGAGGTTGGTAGTTGATTTCTTTATTTCCTGTGATTGCCAAATTTTTAGGAGCTTCGATTAGCTGCTGTTTTTGAGGGCTCAGTTTAGAGATTATGTTTTCCCCGTCACTTGAGGGAATTGTAATGAATGTCTCCTCTGGTTTCATTATGATCTTTGCAAGACTGGTTTCCCTAGTTGTTTTTACATC
This sequence comes from Pleurodeles waltl, assembly GCF_031143425.1. Taxonomy (NCBI): domain Eukaryota; kingdom Metazoa; phylum Chordata; class Amphibia; order Caudata; family Salamandridae; genus Pleurodeles; species Pleurodeles waltl. The sequence goes on along the minus strand of NC_090450.1, from coordinate 147,885,689 downwards.
TACTATCGTTCCGGTATTATCCTCATTTTTTTTCTCATGCCTTTGAAAGATTGGAAAGGATTTTATTTGTTGTCTCTCCTGAGTAGCCATTTCTGATGTCGTCTCACAGGGATTTTCCGTCTTTTGCCTCGCAATTAGTGTTTCAAATTTTGCTGTGCTTATTTGTTGCTTTTTTCTTGCTTTATGCAATGTCTTTCACAGTTTTTTTGTTGTTCCCCCTGCCAGTACATGATTTTTTCCTTGCTGCTTGAAAGCCATGGGTTTTCCCAGATTTCCTGCTTCGCCATTATGTTTATTTGTCTCCTTTATTCCTAAATTGTTCTGCTTAGCTCCTATATTGAGATTTCCAGGGGAGTCATCTTTATCGACTCTTGTTGCTTAATTATCTTCAGTTTTTCTTCCATAATCTTACCTCACTGGATAATAACACGTATCCCTTTTGTTCTCTGTTTTTCTATTCCCTGTAAGATTATTCTTTTTTTATATCATCTATGATAGTACTTAACACTTCAGGGATTTGTTTCAGTTTTTCCACTATTGGGGCACACGCACATTCTATATTTGTTGTTTCTGCCAGGGTTTGTGCTTGAAAGATCAGATTATTTAGATCCACCAATTTCTGATCTATACCTGATATTGAAGTTGCTATTATGTTTAATAGATCTATCTGGACATCCATTTTATGTGATTGGTATGTCAGTGCCTCGATTGTCAGTTGTGATGTTTTAAAAACCACTTCCCACACGTCTACTGTCTCACTTTGTTGGCCTATGAAATGTTCTTGGTTAGCGTGTGTGACCTGTGTCTCTTGTTGAATCTTTGCCTGCATGTTGTTTTGGAGAGGCTCATGTTTTTCCATTTCTTTGTTGTCACCCTTCATTATCCTTTCAGTTATTTCAATATTATCCTTTCCCTCTGATTTTATCATTTGTTTCTTTATTTCCCCTATCTTGTTCCCAGCCACTTCCACGATCACTTTTATAGGAGCAGGCTGTCCATTTCTCAACAGGGCGTTTTTCTTCTCCCTTTTGTTACTTTTGCTGGAATGGTGAGTCTGGCAAGATTGATAAAAGATCTGTCTCGCTTACCGACCCCCACTCTGGCATTGCACTATCTTCAGTTTTCTCCTTATTTTCCTGTTCTCGCTTGTTTGAAGAAGTTTTTAGCTCATATTTGCTGTGACTACTCTCTTACATTGCCCTTTTGATCCTTCGCCTGCACTGGGCTGGATTTTATTGGAGTAATTGAAGCAGTAAATACATTTGTGTCCTTTGGGGTAGAGAAGATTATTCCTACTGGGTCCTTTAGGAAGTAAAATTTTTCCGGCATTTTCTGTACCTTGTCAAACATTCTTGCGATGGGTGATATTAAAGCTGTATTTTCCCTTGCTGTGTTTGCCTTTACTTTTTTTTACGTTTGCCCCGTCTGCATCCCTCTCCTCTTGTTTACTCGTTTTGTAACTTGTCTTTTGCGTCCTGATCTCATTTTGCGGGCAGAAATACTCCTACTTAGATGACTCTGACTGACTATGGTCCACTCTTCCGTGAGATCCCGGGCCAATCACGCTGCTATCACACTATCACACTTCGGAGTGCCACATTAGCACCTGCAAGCTGCACCCAGACATTTTCTGGACTGCTTCTGCAGTACACTGTTCTGCTAACAACCCCACTTTGTTGGATAAGCTTCTAATTGTGTGTTTTATGTGGCCGGTTGTACAATAGATCTAACAAGAATATAATGTTGTGATGCTAGGGTACAGGGGCACAGGGGGCGGTAGCTGGGGCAGCTGTGGCAAGATCAGTTCGTATCATGTCCCCTGGTGACTCCCTGCCTGCTCTCTGCTCCTTCCCCCCTCCTCTTCACCTCCCTGTTTTGCTCTGTGCTGCTGTAGTCCTCCTTGCTTCTCCTTGCTCCTTACTCCTTACGGTGTAACAGCAGTGTGATAGTGGTCTTACTAGCAAGTGCCATTTCATCAAGCCCACTACGGCTACACAACTTCCTTGTCGCTCTCTCCTTGCTTCCTTAGCCGATTCCTTAGCCGGTTCCAGCTTTCCTCAGTAGAATCATGGCCCAGTTTACCACTCCTCTAAATAGATTACCATTGACAAGCCATCAACAAGCCAAACCTTCCTTTTTCTTTTCCTTACAAACAGCGCCTCGAGGCCTCGAGGTCTCGTCAGGGGTAGGAAGTGCTATGTGACTATTTAATGCAAGATCCCAACTCTGTTAAGTTTTATGTTGAAGTGAGTTGGCAGTGTTTCTTCTGACTTCTTGTTGGCAGTCAAACTTGTTACTGGCGCTGGAGTAAAGGATTCAGAGACGGGCAATCAGGAGCAGGGCAGAGAAATAGGATACAAGTTCAAGCCTCAAGGCCGGTCCAACCCTAGATATTGCCAAACTTAGGGCTCTGGATGACGGCTCTCTAAATCAGCTCTGAAGCCCCGAATCCTGAGAATTACCAAGAGGACGTAAGGAGCTCCCGAACCCTCTCAGGACCGCAGAATAGTGAGAGCGGTCTCCTGGGTGGGGCCGGTTTTATTGGACTGCCATGACCAAGATGGCTGCCCACCAGGAATTCTGGGACATGTGAGTCCCCTCAATAATGTAACAACCTGCAATTGAGGGAGGCTCCAAAATAAACATCTGAGTAGGTGTGTGTATTTTAAATATTAGGCATGGTATTTTACATTATAATTAATAAAAAATTGTTTTCTGTGCGCAAAGAGTATGTTTAAAGTTGTTCTATGTTTTAAAAATATTTTAGATATTTTATAGAATAATTTCAATAGGATTTTAATTGTTTATTAACATTTAAAATTAATTAATTAATTTATCTTTGGTAATTAATACTCGGGCAATAAAATTAATATCTGATTATAAATGCACCTTTCCCACCCAATCCCCCTTGCATCCTATCCCTAATGGTTAGTGTTACAGTTGTACACAGATTTTAACAAATTAATATTAATATCACATATACTATCATGTTTAAATATTAGTATTCTGGTATTGTTATTAAAACCTGAGTGTTAATACACTTCCCCACTTAATACCCCAATATCTCTTGCATCCGGTCCCTAAAGGTTAGTACTACTGTTGTAAAAACTATTTTAAATAATTAATATTAATATTAATAGCCATATATTATGGTGTTTCAATATTAATACTCAGGTATTGTAATTAACACCTGAATATTAATGCAGATCCCCACCCATTACCCCTTTATGCCTTGCATTCCATCCCTGAAGGTTAGTGTTACAGTTATAAAAATGTTTGAAATAAATAATATTGAGATACATTATCATAAATTAAAATATGAATACACAATTATTAAAATTAATACGTGAGTACCAGTACACTTTCCCGCACGATACCCCTTGCATCTCCTCCCTAAAGGTTAGTCTGTCAGTTGTAGAAATTATTTCAAATAATTAATATTAATATTAACAATCATAATGTTTAAATATTATTACTAATTTATTAAAATTAATGCCTGAGTATTAGTACACTCCCCCTCCCAATACCTCTATATCCCTGCATCCCATCGCTAAAGGTTAGGGTAACAGTTTTAAAAATATTTGACATTAATAATGCTATTACTAATATTACTTATATTAATTATCAATTAATTTTCAAAAAATCTATGTAGCATATGCTTACCTATATACGTATCTAATAATGTGTGATAATGGCATGCCTGGTAAGTGTATATACTTATAATGCGTAGTAACGGGATATGTGGTAAGGACATGCTTGGTAGAGACATAGGTGTGAAAGTGACATACGTTGTAAAGACTTATGCATTGTAATGACTGCTTGGTAAAGGTATTATGTTATGTTGTTTAGACTGTGTTGTAATGATTGTTTCCCTTCCCAGGTGGTGGCTCATTGTTGCAGCCATCACATGCTCTTGTACTGCTAACTGCCTGAGATAAACTGGTCCTGCACATAAGGGAAAAATTGTTGTGATATTGAATACTACGTGAGCAGGACAGAGTCCGCTCCTGTTCATTTAGGTTCAAATTTAAGAAAAGTTTTCTTGAGCCCCGTAGCACCCCCTAACACCTCCATGGCACAGGTTAGAGACAATAGCGTCATGATTTTTGATGCTATTGTAGTACATTGCAGGATTAGTGACAAAAATGTTGGTGCTAATCTGAAAAGTACATAGGGGCCCAGTAACAATAATGGTGTGCCCCCTTTAAATGCCTGCTCTGTGCAGGCATTAAAAATAGCCACTACAAATGGTGAAGTGGAATCTCCACTGTCTAATTTTTGCGGTACCCCTGATGGGGGAAGCCACACTTGCATTCATTATGCCTGGCGCAGGCATATTGTTGTGCAAGGGGTTACAAAGTGGTGCAATGCATCTCTGGCTCTGCGGGTTGCTCTATTCCTATCACGTCTGTTTCCAGGTTCAGACTGGGACAACGAATAAGCCCAGACTCTAAATTAAAAGTGAACCCCATTAGCTAATCAGGGAGCTAAAAAGTGGACCACATTTTCAACTCTAGGCAGTTGTATAGGTATTTTACAAAGTAAGGCTTTCCAACTCTGTTGGCAGCATGAGCTGTACCTTCCCGAAGTTGGTCACAGCAGAGTTTGTAAGCATCTGGCAGTTCATTTACATGAATGTCCCAAGAGCAAGTACAAGATTATGCTTTTGAGCCCCTTGTGCACCGATGCAACAGAGCTGTATTGTTTTGAAACACAAAGAAGACTCACTCTTCATTTATATAAACCAAGGTTAGCTGCCCTTCTCTCCTGAGTCTGGTGTCCTGCAGCAGTAGAATCAGAAGTCACTGGCTTATTCCTCAACAGCGATGAGGTGTTGGTTGAAGGTCCAAGAGATGATATCTTAACAACGGCTGTGGCCCTGTGGTGCTGTTTTCACTTGAAGCCTCTGGTGAATCAACTGCAAAATTATTGGAATACAGCTACAGAGGAATAAGAAGTAAAAATACCTGTGACATCTGGGATATCTGAAGAATCCAGCTGGTAGTTGCTCAGTCACAACTAGGAGAAAGGAGTGCCTTTCCAACCTCCAGTTTCACTCTAGTTGACTAGTGATAGTCTGTGGGTGTGGGGGCAACCTTAGGGACTTGGTATGTAAAGGTCAGTGGGCTGGGGAGGACATAATTAGCGTAACCAACAGGACTGGAGAGAACTGGTAACAGTGTTAAAGGCAGTCCAGGTTTTTCAACTGTAGCTGGTGAACAAGATTCTTGTGATCCAGACCGAATTTAGGTGCACAATCCTACCTAAATTGCCAAGGATGGACAAATAGTTCTCATCTATATCCACTGGGGGCTAAGATTTGCTCTAGGAAGAAAGTACAGCTATTATCTGTGAGAACAGTACACATACATGGTGCATTGAATTACCAGGTGGACAACATGAGTTGCAACTTGCCTTCTTCGGTGTTGTTCCTCCTGGCAATTCCTGGATTTCAACAGATATTTGTCCTATTCTGGTAACTATAGCTGGCACCCCCTTCAGCATTTTTCTCAGCAATAATTTCACTGGAAATGTTAAAGTGATATTATCAATTATGTCATAGACGGTATGAGTGATGTAATACGTGTTGTAAGTAGCAGTGCATGGCGAGGGCGTGAGTTATAGTTATCTTAGGGCACAAGTCATAGTTACTTGAAATAACTCTAACCTTAACAGCTGAATTTCTATGGTTTTGTGCATCTACATTCTGATCCTAACTATAATGTCCCTATGACCCTTGTTTTTTAGTGAATTTCTAAATTTATTTGAAATGCTAATTCCCAACTATAATGTCCCTGTAAAAGAAAGGAAAAGGCACACAAGAAATATGAGAAAAAGGCAAGGAGAAAGCAGTGAAAATGAGACAAAGGCAAGAAGAAGGCACACAAAAATGGGAGCAAAAGCAAAGAAAAAGCAGTGAAAACTAGAGGTAACAAGTAGAAGGCACACCAAAAAGAGGGAAAAAGTAAGGTGAAAGCAGTGAAAATGGGGAAAGCAAGGAGAAGACACACAAAAAAGGGTGAAAACACAAGGAGAAAGCAGTGAAAACAAGAGAAAAGCAAGGAGAAGGTAATCAAAACAGACGAGAAAGCAAGGAGGGGTGAAAAGCAAGGAGAAAGCAGTGAAAACAAGGGAAACGCAAGGTACAGGCACACAAACAATTGGTGAAAAAGCAAGGAGATAGCAGTGAAAACAAGGGAAAAGCAAGGAGAGGGCACCCAAAAGTTGGGGAAAAAGCAGGGAGATAGCAGTCAGAACAAGGGAAAGGCAAGGAGAAGGCTTTCAAATAACAGGAAAAAACAAGCAAGCAACGAAAACTGGGGAAAATCAAGGAGAAAGCACAAAAAAGCTGAGGGAGAAAGCAGGGAAAAAGCAGGGAAAATCAAGGAGAAGGCATTAAAAAAAAGGGGGAAAAGCCAGGAGAAAACAGTGAAAAGATGGGAAAAGCAAGGAGAATGCACACAAAAATTGAGGGAAAAGCAAGGAGAAAGCTGTGAAAACAGGGGAAATACAAGGAGCGGGCACACAGAAAACTGGGGGGAAAAGTAAGGAGAAAGGAAGGAGAACAAAGGAAAAGTAAGTAGAAGGCACCCAAAAAATGGGTGAAAAAACAAGGATAAGACAGGAGCAAGAGTGGTGCAGCAGCACAGGGAGAGCTTGGCCTTTTTTAAAAATGATGCTGCAGATTTGTGGATTTATGCATATTGCTTTACAACACATACCTTTACAACCGAAAATGTAAGTATATTTCAGGTAAGTGAAAACCCTTTATATAAATATATATATCGTAGAGTGTTGCTGGTGTTGTATGGTGCTCTATACTGGAACTGCTCTCCAATTAAACTTGGGAGCCACCCAGTGTTCACTCTTCTCTTTTTCAATATATCTATGGTCACTTAAAAAACCAAATTTACCTGGACATTGAACAATTTTTTTGACAAACATTTTACTATATTACATTGATATTATCAATTATGTTATCAAAGATGTCATGAGTGCTGTAATTTGTGGGCTAATTAGCAATGCATGGCAAGGGTGCGAGTTATAGTTACCTCACAGCATGAGTTACAGTTACTTGCGATAACTCTAACTATAACAGGTGGATTTCTATGGTTTTGTACGCTTAAAATGTGACCCTTACTATAATCACTGTAACCTTTGTTTTTGTTAAGTTAATTTACACGTGTTGGACTTTTTTCCTTAGATATGGTCATCCCCAGTCTTTTTGCCTCCTGCCTCCTATTTTTTCTGACCTGTCACTGTTGGCTCTAGGACTCTGAGCACTTTACCACTGCTGACCAGTGCTAAAGTGCAGGTGCTCTCCCATCTAAAGTTGGTATGATTGGCTTATACCTAATTGGCATATTTAATTTTCTTATAGGTCCCTTGTACAGTGGTATCTCTATACCTACGGCCTGTAAATTAATTGCTACTAGTGGGCCTGCAGCGCTGCTTGCGCCACCCACTGAAGTAGCCTTTTAAACCTGTCTCAGGCCTGCTAACACAGGGCCTGTGTGCACAGTTTTCTGCCACAGGGAACTGGCATCTAAATTTACTTGCCAGGACCAGAACTCCCCTTTTACTACATGTAAGTCATCCCTAGGGGACACCCTAGCTAGCCCTATGGGCAGGGTGCCACGTATGTAGAAGGCAGGACATGTGCCAGGTTGCGTGGCCTGTCCTGGTAGTGACAAACAGCCTAACTTGGTGTCTCACTGCTGTGAGTGCTGTCTTCTCATAGGATTGCATTAGAAATGCCCTGCCTTATGTTTAATGGGGATTGTCTGATTTATTAGGGGTAGCGTAGGCATGCTTGGTATGGTTGTAATGGTGATAATAAATGCTGCTTACTGGTGTAGGTGTATTTTTTATTACTATTACAGAAATGCCACTTCTAGAAAGTGCACATTTCTTTTTGCTTATGACTCTGGTGTTTTTCAGCCTGACTCCAATCCACGTCTGGGCAGAGTGACAGTTGGGGCTTTGTGCATACTTTTCAGACGGCCTGTACACAGGGAGGGTGGAGCTGTCACAGAGGTGCATCTGCATACTGAAAAGTCTTCCTGGGCTGAGAGAAGGGAGAGGCGGGGCACACCTACATTTGTAAAGGCTGTGACCTGGCCTCACACAATAGGGTTGTTTACCCCCAACTGATGTTTGGAGCCTGTGCTGTAGAAGAGAGGGGGCACTCCAGAACCAGTTGTAATTGGTTGGAACATCCTCTCCCCACCATTGTAAAACACTGTAAGGACTGAGTATAGGTACAGGGGAGTTTTCCCCACACTTGGGGGACTCTTGGAATCATTTTGGAACTGGACACAAAAGGCTGGAAGGACTCACCAGGAACCGCCATGGATTGCTGCTGCTGTGCTGACCTGTGGCCTGCTTGGTCACTGTAAGGACTTGCCACCTGCTTGCATCCTCTGTGTGCTGGCTTGTTGCTGGGCCCCCTTACCTGTGGGCCTGCTCCTTAATTTCTGCTCCCAGGGGCAGGGTGATATGGCCCCTGACCCCTGCAACATTGTGAAGCATGAGGAGTGCTTCAGATTTTACCAGACAAAGCGCTTTGGAAAGTGATTTATATTTTTGAGTCTTATCACTTAAGGAGGAAAAGCGCTGGCTCTTTTATTCTCTTAGCGCTTGAAAAGTTCTTTATTGCAAGGAAAAAGATCACTGCCATGACCCGGGCTTTATTAAGTGCAGTACCGGAGTCGTGTTGCTTTCTGTGCCCCCAGGGCACAAAGAAAACTGCAAAATTGAAGATTGGAGCGAGCGCCGCACTATCCTGCCCTCGGGGTGAAGCGCGCTCCGTGGAGTGCCCCCAGGGCACAAGCAGGCACCTACTTTGGTTCCTGCTGCTCCTAACGGTTTGGGCAGGCCGCAATGTCTGTTTTAAGCTGGGCGGGGGAATGAGGCCCCATTGGAGGCTCCCCCGCCCCACCGGGCCAGTTCTCCTCTTCCAGGAAGCGCAGGGGAGAAGGAAGTCTCTCCTTGCCCCACCGGAGCCCGGAGTTGTTTCTGCTGTAGGACCTTGGGCAGGGTGGAAGCCTCAGCAGAGGCTCCCCACGCCGCCGGTCCCTTTGGTGTGGCTCCTGGTGGGCCAGTGCAGGAATGTTGCCCCCAACCCTTGGAGGGCCAGTGAATGCCCGGGGGCCCCCTCAGCAATTGGGGCCACAGGAGGGGCCTGTCCTTGAAACAGAGGGGTGCGTGGTGCCCCCCTCCTCCTTTAAACTTCTGCTTGACCTTGGCCCCCTCTTGTGAGGGCTGGTGGAAGCCTGGGGGGACCCCAGTGATTGTGGGCCCCAGAAAAGCCCGTCCTTAAAATGGAGGGGGTGCGTGGTGCCCCCTCCTTTCTAAAAAGTAACTGTTGACCTTGACCTCCCTTGTGAGAGCCGGTGGAGGTCCGGGGGGGCCCCCAGCAATCACGGGCCCCAGGAAGGGCACGTCAGTAATGCCAAGGAGGTGCGTGCCACCCCCCTCCAATCTAGAACCCTCAGGATGCCCCCACGTTGCGAAAAGGAGCGCCGGGGCCCCTTCTTCGTTCTTCTGGCACTTGAGGTGCCTTCATCGTAAGCAGGTACTTTTCTACAGGATTTACATATGGCATAAGTTATTTTTAGAGACTTTTATTGATTTATATGTTGCCTACCTGTTTTAGAATGTTTCATATGTGTATGCAAATGTTTCCTTTATGGGCATAACATGATATTTTGTTTTCTGAGTTGCCATACGTTTTATAATGTTCCTAATATGGTCTTTTATGATATTCTTATGACAAGTGCTTTGGTGTAATAACGTGTTTCCTGACTACTGCCTATGATGCAGAATACTGTGTAACCTGTGTGTTATATGTGACTACTGCTAGTTTGCAGAGTAACTAATGTGTAAAGTTCTGACAACTGCTACGGTAGCAGGATAAAACTGATATGTGATTGTTGAGACGGGGCCACTCATCTGAAAAGCAGGATGTCTGCACGGGCGATGGCATGGCCCCAACCTCCTGGAACACCTCTCGGCCCTTCCTAGTGGACACAGAAACCCTGACAAGCGTCCCAAAAGGAAAGATGGGAGTGTAAGAGAAAGAGACAAAACACTGCCACGTCTTGCCGGTCCAGCCAGGCACCCTGTATCTTTGGGGGGGGCAGGTCGTTGTTGACAGAGTGATAGTAGAGTTAGTGCACTCAACTTCCTTGAAACTGAAACTCTTTTTCTGATATGGGCACAGGAGCGGTAGAAGAACACCGGGAAGCTCCAGCACTTTTCTTGGATAATAATAACTGTTGGCACAATTACTAACACTGCATTACCAAAAACCCAAACTGAGTACCATAACAATAAGTACTGCAACACTAGGGCTGGCTTCACAGAGATTCACTGTTACACACTACAATTAGAACTGTGGTTGCACTTATTATGCACAAGAAAGACAAACAAAGGCATTAATTATATCACGTATAGCATTCCTGCATGCATAGGGTTAAACTAAAAGGAACAAAAACAATCCAAGAAGTTTGGTTTTACTGTGTGTACCCTTCAAAAGCAAATTCCTCAAACCTGAAACACAGGCATGAATGACACAATTCAAATCCAAGAGTTATGCTATTAGAGAAAGAAAAGTCACATAAATGCTCTCTTAAAATTGCACTGTCACTTTTTTTAGTACTTGAGCTCCAGCAGATTTCCTGAAGCACATTTAGGCAAGTAACTACAATAATAATGTAGAATGTTCAGAAATGCATTTGTCTCTTCAAGATAAGCACACTGCCCAAATATGAGATCTGAAATACACCAGCTGTTCTAGGAAAGCGTAGCGTTAAAAAAATGACCTCCCTGGAGAATACTAGTCACTTAGCTGCAGTCTTTTCCGGAGTGCTGGAGGAATGTCTGGTGTCAGCTGGTACTGGAACGAAGAAAATAATTGCCTCAAAAGTCCTGAATACGAGGATGACAGCAGGGGCTGGACTGCCAAATCAGATGCTGAGATCAGGAAGCAAAACAAAGCCAAGCAGGGAGGCATGCTTTACTCGGCTATTTACAGTATAGCCAATCAGGAAAGCAGTTGAGTTTCCACATGTGGATGAGTCACCACACCCAATTAGAAGCACATGTCTACTCCTGCTCACATTAGCAAACAAGCATTGGTAAAACAAGTATTGATAAAACCAATTGTGTAACACAGCACATGATGTTTACTTAGAAACATGAAGGTTTAACCAAGAACAGAGATATGATTTAACCCTAATCCCTGGGGATGGTGACATAATGCAGGAGGCACTTTGGGGATTCTTGACAGTGATGTTTGGTCTAATAATTGCGTTGTGTACAATACAGTATATTTTCATATAACTTGGTGTTGTGTTTCCTTTGTGGTGGGGATAGTGCGTCACATGTGTCGTGTGTGTTGTGCAAATGCTTTACACATTGCCTCTGGGATAGGCCTGACTGCTTGTGCCAAGCTATCAAGGAATGAGCAGGGGTTATCTTGGACATGTAACTCCCTTGCCCTGATTAGAGTGGGTGGGTTGTGCCTGGCTTAGGTGCATACCCTAGCCAACCAGAAACCCCATTTCTAACACTTTGGGGGTCATTACGATCCCCAGCGGTTCAGCCTGCCATATAAAGAACACATGGAGGGCCGCCATAGACGGCCCTCCTTCACCACCAGGCTGCCTCTGACAGGCAGCCTGACGGTGGAAGGAATCATTATCCGACAGGGCATCGCTGCTGCCCCTCGGATAATGATCCCTACTACTACCAGCCTTTCCCTGGCGGGGTCCCCCGCCAGGGAAAGGCTGGCGGTAGGGTTGCTCCAGGCCCCCCCTGGGGCCCCTACACTGCCCATGCACTTGGCATGGACAGTGCAGAGGCCCCTGTGCAGTGTCCCATTGTGCAGGTCACTGCCCGCGCTGCCTTCAATGTCCAGGCCACGCATTCTGCTGGGCCGGTGGGCGGAAACAATGTTCCCACCCACCGGCCCAGCAGAATGGACATAATACAGCCGACATCCAACATGTAAATAAAACAAAACCAAAACCCACAATACATAAAAATAACACCACCATAATGTGCAGGAAACAAACCAAAAAATCCCTTCTAGAGGTTCTAACTAGCAGCAGATTTGATATACATCTAACCCAAATGAACATTTTATTAATTTTTTTATTAAATAATATATGTGACCACAATCCTTTTGTCCGAGCATGTCCTTTGCAATTCGGAGGAGTTGGTGTATGATATATATATATATATATATATATACATATATATATATATATATATATATATATATATATATATATATATATATACAAATATATATACAAATATATATAAAATACAGTTATAAATGAAAAATATTATATTTCTACTCTCTTGTAACCTTTATTTGTCTTCTCATCACCATATGTCATGTCTCTATCAATCTATCCTCCATTCCCACTCTGACTCATCCCAAATCCATTCTATTACTTTTAGGTCCTAAATAACCCTGCCTAAGCTCTTCCTGCCTCTTCCACATCTAACCCACCCAAACCTCAGTTTACTACATGATCTCCAAAACAACCCTACCAAATTCTCCCTAATTTATCTCACCTTTAACTCATCCAAAACCCTCCTGCTACTGTGATCACCCTAACCCTTTCCACAGACTCTTCCCTCCTCCATCCCACCTTTACTCATCCCAAGCCTAAATTCTATTACTATAAACTCCCAATTAACACTTCTGGATTCTTCCGTCCTCCATTAATCCAGTCAATCCAACTAACAAACTCACATATCCGCAGCTCAAATTAACTCATAATAATGCTAAAACTGTACTCATATTTCACTATACTAATCTACCAGTAATTTCTTTTGGGTCCTGAAGTAGCGTGATACTCGCCGAAAAGCGATTTGACACCTAGTCATGGGTAGTAAGCGCTATATAAATACTATTACAATACAATTACAATACAATAAGCTCCATACTTCCTGCAATGCACAGCCTTTAGCCATGCATGGTGTGAGCTGGCCTGCAGCCAGGCCCCATGGCCCATCCCCTGTAAGCACCCAGTCCCTCACCCAACCCGCTGGCCGTGCATGGCAAGAGTTGTCCACAGGTGCTGGGTTCTCCAAGGGACCCAACTGGGACAAAAATCATTTTTAAAAAAAATAATGCTAACATTCACAAAAGATCAGTGACTCTGGTGAAAATTAAAAAAAACAAGCACTGCCTCCCGTACTTATGAGTATAGCCGTCTGGTGGGCCTGCTCCTGGGGGCACCTGTGAATATTTAAAAAAGGAGTGGAGTGCATGGGGGCCCCCTCCCAGGGCTCTTATGAGCCCAGGGGACCACCACCTCCTGAGAGATTTAATATGAATATGGAGGGGGCCAAGTGAGCCACCTCCTGGGGCTTGAAATGCCCCAGGGACCACCACCTCCAAGAGGCTAAATTAGCATTTATTGAGGGGGCTGCATGGACCCCCCAGGCCTTGGAGACTACCACCTCCCTTGGGCCAATAACCTATTTAAAACTGAGAGGTGGGCCACGTGCCTCCCCTCTCTGGGCTGATTTCAGCCCAGGGCACCCTATCCCCAGTGCCTGGCCACGTCTACCCCGATGCCCTGGCCCCATCAAGGGCACCCCCTTTGGCACCCACTGTGTAATAATGGGGATTACGGGGGGAGCTTCAAGCCCCGGTGGTCCCAGCCGGCTCCCTGCCTCCTGCATGTAGGCAGTTGCAAGAAATGCAACTCCCTATGAGAGGGAGCAATCCTTCATCTGTTTCCCTGCCTGCATGTCAGTGGGCAGGGAAACAGATGAAACCTCTGCTCCCAGGAAGTGGGAGCAGTTTTACAGCTCCTGCTTGCTGGAAGTGGTGTTAGTGTTTGCTCTCACTTTGGGGGAGCTGTCACAGCTCCCACCAAGCGAAAGTAAACTACCTTCCGAGAGTTCGCATCTTGGGGGATAACAGGAGCCGGCCCTGGGAGGTGGTTGTCCCCAGGGCCATCAATGTTGCTGGGAGGGCCGAGCAGCCCCCTCCTTTCTTGTGCACCGCCGGCCACAGGGAGGTGGTGTGATCAGGGGCCATAGATGACCAGAGAGGGGGACTTGCAACCCCCTCCCAATTTTCATTGTTACAGGAAGGTGGTGGTCCCCGGGGCCTAGGGTGTCCATGAGGCACCCCTCCCTAAATTTTAGATTAGCCCCAGGGAGGTGGTGGTCCCCGGAGTATGTTAAAGCCATAGGAGCCCCAGTCTGCACTGGTTACAGCATGCCCCATACAGAATTACTAAATATACTGATGTAAATGGGATCCTAAGTAGACTGATACTGGCATGTCAGTACAAGGGTAAAGTTCACATATATGTGTACAGAAATAAATAGTGTTGCAGCAAAAGAAAAACACTGGTTAATGTACGTCAGTATATATGGTAAGTCCATACTGGGCATGTCATCACTAGTGTGACCCAATATGTACTCAGTATCAGCAACATGGCACTGATTTTCACTCATTTCAAAGCATGGGGTTCAGTGACATGTTTACTCTACTACATCAGGGTATGAGAATAGGGGCTAACTTTGGCAGAATTTGTGCCTTATGAAACGTGATGCAGTGTATATTATTTCTTTTGGTATTGCAGCACATTGTTTTGAAAATATGGGACTGCATTTGTAATCCTATACTATCATATACTCTCCAATATGGCGCAGCTCTTTATACCTTATATCTTGCACTGTGTAGTTTCACTTTGAATATTCTTTCTTTAAGTCACCGTGTTTTTAAGGGGATGCTTATCAGGTGAAATTTATGTGATCAATGGCACTGTGCGACTAAAATGCGTCTAGTTTTGCACAATGAAGTGGTGTTTGAAAGCAGCCCCATTTGAGCATTCTCTGTTTTCTGAAAGGGTTTTGCAGTACGGGCAGCACGCTCCACTTTCTCAACGCTCTGCCCCCACAGCTTGGGTCCCTTCTGGAGCAGCAGTGCTTCTGTGTGTGTGTGTGTGTGTGTGTGTGTGTATACGTATGTTTATATTCACTTAAAAAATCAAAGGTTACAGGGACGTTATAGTTAGGATCACTTTTTTAAATGTACCAAACCATAGAAATTCACCTGTTATAGTTATAGAGTTATCTAAAGTAAATATAGCTCGTGCCCTAAGGTAAATATAACTCGCTCCCCTGCCATGCACAGCTATCCGATCAATAATTTTACTACAGATGTTAGAGTGATATTATCAATGATGTTATCAAAGATGTCATGAGTGCTGTAATTTGTGGGGTTATTAGCAGTGTATGACAAGGGCACGAGTTATAATTACCTTGGGGTCCTGGGGGCATTGAAATTTTGAAAGCGGGGGCCATGCAGCCCTCCTCATAGACCCTTGCACCACTACCTCCCTGGGGCCAAACACAGTATGAAATGTGGGGGAGCTGCTTGCTCCCCCCGGCCCTGGTGACCACCACCTCCCTGGGGCTAATTGAAATGTTGAAGGGGGGCCATACGGCTCCCTCATGGAGCCAATAGGGACCACCACCCCCAGGGCCGGCTCCTGCTACATCCTGGAGTGCCCACCCCTGGAACAAAGCTGTTTGCTCTGGCTTTGCAGAAGCTTAAACTGCTCTCACCAAGTCAGAGCAAAAACTCCAGTTCCTGTCAAGCAGCTCTCACTTGCTGGAAGCAGAGGTTTCTCTGTTTCTCTGCCTGCAGAAATGCAGTCATGGAAACAGAGGAGACTATTGCTCCCACAGATCTCCCTCTGTATGGAGGGCCACACGGTCCCCCTCCCCCCCCGAAAATGTTTTAGGCTGGGCACCAGGGGATGGGGTCCCGGGGGCAGAGATTGAACCAGGGAGGGGGATCTTGCAGTTCCCCTCCCCAAAAAATAAATATAATAATGCTGGGCCCCAGGGATGGGGTCCCTGGGGCCATAATCAGCCAGGGGAGAGGGGGGTCATGTGTCCCCTTCCCAAAAAAAATAAAAAATTTAGAAGGCCGGGCCACAAAAATAATTATATTAACACTGGGTCCCTGGGAATGGGGTCCCCGGGCTGAAATTGGTCAGGTGAGGGGGACCATATGGACCCGTGGCCAAATCTCGCTGAAGATGACCAAAGGCCATGCGTGCAAGGTTGGGTGGTTATAGGGGGTTGCCAGTTTATGCTACCAAAAAAAAACCAAAGACATTCACTGAAAAAAACCAAAGGTTACAGTTATATTATAGTTAGGAAATGGAATTAAAAAAAACATAGGCCCTCATTATAAACACAGCGGTGCTAACCTCCGTGTTCATACTGGCGGTCATGTAACTGACCGTCAGCCCTCCTGGGACCCCGCCGGCTGTTGTCCGAGCATGTCCTTTGCAATTCAGAGGAGTTGGTGTATGATATAAGTGGATAGCTGGATCCACGCTCGGACCGCCTCCATTTGTGTAGCTTTGGGTCTCCGGCATTTGGATTTGGAATATATATATATATATATATATATATATACACACACACATTTTTAATCATTATTTTTATTTAATTTATTTATTCTTTATTATTATAATATATTTATTTATTTATTTATACATTTCAATTTATTTATAGATTTTTTTTTCTCTAGTACAGTAGGACTAGAATAATAAATAAATAGATATGTAAGTACATAGTAAGGGAATATGGGCTTCATTTCAACCTCGGCAGTCTTTTACCAAGACCGCCTAGGTAACGCCGTGCTGAAGACTGCCAGTGCAGGCGGTTTTCCGCACAGGGTATCATGACTGCTGGCAGCCATCTGCCCCTTTCCGGACGGAGAGCCGCCAGCAGCCGTACTGGCGGTCGGTGGTGAAGTGGAGGCTGCTCCACCTCCACCGCCACATCATCAGAACACCACCCACCGAATCACAACCCATGATTCGGTGTGGCGGTGTTCTGGTGACGGGGAGCTGGGGGTGGAGCAGCCCCCATGGATCCCGTTCCCTCCCGGAGGATCACCGGACCAGGTAAGGTGATCGTCCGTTAGGGAAGGGGGGTGGGGCGGTGTTGTGTGTTGTGTTCGTACATGGGGGTGTGCATGTGAGTGTGTAGAGGGGGTGTGTGAGTGCATGTATGCATGCGGGGGGGTGTTGTGTATATGGAAAATGTGTGCATGAATGTCTGTGTGTATGTCTGTGTGTGAGCGTGTATGTGTAGTTGTGTGAGTGTGCGTGTAGGGGGTGTGTGTGTGTCAATGTTGGGGGGGTGGGGAGGGGGGGTCCTACAACCTTTGGGGGGTGGTAGGGGGGTTGTGGGTTTGGGGAGGACTCTGGGGAGGGGAGAGGGGTGGGGGAGACCCTTATCAGTGCCAGGGAACGTATTCCCTGGCACTGATAGTGCCTACCACCATGGATTTTGTGGAGGTACAGAACCCCACAAAATCCATGGCGGTATGAAGGGGTCGGGATACCGCCGGCAGTGTAGTGACTGCCCCTGGCTGGAGATCGAAGTCTCCAGCCCAACGGTCTTTCCCACCCTGGCGGTCGGAGTGGAGAAGTGGTGGATTTGCATGGCGGTCACCGCCATGCTTGTAATTCCAATTTTTTTACCACTGTCCTGTTTGCGGTATTACCGCCACTTCTCCACCAACCGCCAGGGTTGTAATGAGCAAATATAAAAATGGGTATAATATGAGAAGAAAATGTAGTATTGTATAAACACAGACTTTCAAGATTTGTAATATTTGAAGTTAATTAATAAGTGTACTTATCTAACATTTATTTATCTTTACTCAAGTTGTAAATAGCCAAATACCTATAATAAACATTTGATAAGTGTGATATAAAATGAGAGCAGGGATTTATAAGTACCTAATATAACAACTTATCTAGGAGCTATGCAATGACCTATGAATATGTTAAGCATACAATAACATATAAAGGCATCTTGTGTGGAAATCCGAGATGGGGGAAGATGCATCGCAGAGCCTTCAAGGTGATGAAGCTTGTTCGTGCTAATTCGTCCACTTGGGCATTCATTGTTAACTTGGAGTCCATGGTGATTCCAAGGTTTTTAACTTCCTTGGATAATTGAGGAGGGAGTCCGAAATCGTCAGGCCAGGCGCACAGTGGGATATAATTTTTCCAGTCACCACATATGAGTATTTCTGTTTTGGAGGCATTTAGTTTAAGATAACTCCAAGACATCCACTAGTCAACGGCTCTGAGGCAACTGAAGATTAGTGAGTTTTCAATGTTTTTGGGGCATTCTAATTTAAGTAGTATTTGTGTGTCATCTGCATAGCTGTGTCATGTGAGATGAAAATCATTGATCAGTTCTGGTAATAATATCATGTAGATGTTGAAAAGCAACCCCTGCTTTTGTGAGGTAGGGTTTGGATGAGAAGGGAGGAAAATAGATGATAGTAGTTCTTTTTTGAAGGTAGGATGTAATCCAGTTGAGAGCAGTCACTTTTATGCCAGCTTCGTGGAGTCTTTGAATTAGGGTGTCATGGTCAACCATATCAGAGGCAGCCGAGAGGTCCAAGAGAAGTAGTGCAGCAACTCTGTTGTAGTCGACTGTGATTTTAAGATCATCCCAGATTGCTATGAGTGCCGATTCAGTGCCTCTTCCTGGGCGGAATCCAGTTTGGTAGTCTGAAAGTATAGAATTATCTTCAATGAATTGTGACATCTGGGTGAATGCTGCTCTTTCTATCAGTTTGCCCAGGAAAGATCAATTTGTGATTGGTCTGTAGTTGTTTGTGTCTAGCGGGTCTAGGTTTGTTTTCTTTAATAACGGTCGTATGTATGCCTTTTTCATGTCTACAGGAAAAGTTCCTGTAGTTAAAGAGATGTTGATGATTCTTCTTACAGGTGTGGCAGCAGAAGTAGATAAAAGAGTGTTCCTGAAGATGTGTGGTGGGCAAGGGTCAGAAGGGCAACTGGAAGGTCTGCTTGCTTTGACAAAATCCATAAATTCACCTTGTGACATTTGTTTGAAAGACTATAGAGGCTGGGTTGGTTTATTCTTAGAGGGTATTTTAGGAAAGGGGTTGGTGCTGATGGTTTTCTTCTGTTTTAAATAGGAGTCTAATGTGTCTGCCTTGGTTGTGTAATGAGTTGCCAGTTTGTTTGTGAAATCTTGAATAGTGGGATGACTTCCTTCCATGCATGTAGGTTTTCGAAATTCATTGAGAATTTCATAAAATTCTTTGGTTGCAGATTTAGCAGTTCGAATTATGTCTGAGTAGTACCGTTTTTTAGCTTTTTCGATTGTTGATTTGTATATTCTGTAACGTGTGTGTAGCTGCAGTTTGTTTTGACTATTGTTTGTTTTGAGCCAGGTCCACTGCAACTTTCTGATTTGTTGCTTTATCTTTTTAAGTTGTATGTTTCTCCAAGGTGTTGGTTTTCTTTTGTCCTGTTTAGTTTTTCTGAGTGGTATTAGAATATCAAAAGCTTCCTGTAGCCACTCATAAAGTTTTGGAACATAATTAATTGTATCTAGATCTGTGTTGGCTGTTAGTTGTGTTTCTAAGTCATCAAAATTTAGTTTTCTCCAAGGTCGATAGGAGCATATATGTAAGTAGTTGTGGGGTGTGTTGATTTGTGGTGTTTTATGTCGGAAAGTTATCAAATGGTGGTCTGACCATGTGATTTGCATGATGCTATGAATGGTAACTAGTTCAGGCTTTGCAAAAATTACATCTAGGATGTGTCCAGCGATGTGTGTGAGATTTTGTACAATCTGATGTAGGTTCAATGCGACTAGGCCTGTTGCGTGGGCTCTCATTATCCTAAATGAGACTACTGGATTTCTAGGTATCAGGTTTGTTCCTGGTGTGGGGGACTAAGTCTTACCCACTCGGAAGGACCACTGTCACCTCAAATCCGTTTTTGCTCCGGCTAACTAGCAGTGCCTCACCTCTCCCAAGGGGAAAAGATGATTGGGCAGCCGAGCTCATGACATCTTTGGAACTTCTCAGGGAAGTCGTGGTCACTCAGATCCAAACCAGCTCTCTCATTTACAGTATGATCTCATATACAAATGACAAAGGCAGTTTGAGTTTTATAGATTGTTTTAATAAAACGACTACATTTTAGATATTAAGGCGTGAGCCGCAATAACCAGAACCATACAACACAGTAGGATTGAAATAGTCACGAGGAGAGTGAAACATAAGAATAACGCTATCATGGTGTTAATAATTTCTAATCTCTCTCAGCTAGTTCTATTTTGAGCACGCATGTTAAGCTTCTAACTTGCCTTTCAGATTCCCTGGGAAGCCATCAACCCTCATACCTGAGCAAAGGCCTGTGATCTGGTGCAGCATCTGCAACGAGGCAGTCAGCGTCTAGTTGTGGTTCCCTGGTCGGAATCTCCCTCTTCCGTGTATTGGGACAAGGAAGTGTTTTTATAACTAACATGTCAGCGTGATCACAAAATGTCCCTACGCAAGAACGCCAAAGACTAAACTCCTACCACGTCTATCGGCAATGTACCAGACTGTATCCTTGACTGAAGCACAGAGTGAACAGGAAAGTGTTATTGAGAACTCCAGTGCTGAAGTAGGCTAACAGTGTGATATAAAAAATAAAACAAGACTGTAGAACTGGTTATTTGAAAAATAACAGTACGAAGCCGAATAAAAAGCATCTAGAGCAAAGTGCACAGAGGCTCTAAGCTGCGAGCAAAGGAATAAAATACATCCAGGGCAAAGTGCACAAAGGCCTAAAGCCTGAAGCTAACGTGCAAAGGATACATAAAACTGAGCACACTACAGGCCAGTGGTGATAGCTTTTGGATGGGGCATATTGGGTTTGTCAAACAAATGTTTAGGTCCCCAAGAATGCATAGGTTTGAGTATAATATCATAAGGTTTGAGACTGTATCTAGAAAAGCGTCTTGGAATGTTGATTTGTTAGGAGGAGGTATGTAAAGGAGGAGAAAGTTATAGGAGGATTTGTAACCTGAAAGGCAGACTTAGAGCTTAAGATGTTGTGCTCAAAAATATAACTTAGAGAGAGAATAACCTAGCGGCACTATGATAGCCTTATTCTTGTGCTTCACTCTCATCGTCACTATTTTAATATTACTGTGTTGTGTAGTTCTGGTTATTGCAGCTCACGCTTTGCTATCTAAAATGCAGTTGTTTTATTAAACCAATCTTTAAAACTTATACTGCCTTTATTGTCATTTATACATGAGACAGCACTGTGTGCGAGAGAACCGGTTGTGACCTGAGTGACCACGACTTCCCTGAGAAGTACGAATATGTCATGCGCTCGGCTGCCCAATTGTGCCTGCCGTTTGGAAGAGATGAGGCACTGCTAGTTAGCTGGAGCAAAACCCAGATTTACAGTGACAAGTGTCATTCACTGTGGGTCAGACTCAGTCCCCCACACTGTGGACAATCTTGCTGCTCAAAATCCAGTAGTCTCATTAGGATAATGAGAGCTTACGTGACATGGAAACAAAACAATTTTCTTTGGCACCTGGCAAAGGTGGTAATATTACAGTTCTGGTACCGTGTATTCCTAATACAGGGACTGGTGCCCGATAAGAAGTGCCAAATTCTTTCTTCACTGCAACCTTTTCACAATCGAGATCCCCAGTCTTGGGAATCCAGCCGGTAGATGTTACAGGCACATCCGTAATTCCTGTGGAGGCAGCACTTTTAGAAGAGTTATCTTCACGGAACTGCTGTAATTCCTGTAAAACAGTGACACGATCATTTATGTCAAAAGGTGTTTCTGCTGCCTCCACGCCAGGACCATCAAGATTTATTACCTGTTTGAATATAATAGCTAATCCACCTCCTCTCTTGCCTATATGGTTTTGTGTGATGATTTGATAGTCCGGAGGAAGGGCTTCATGCAACACTGGGGCCATGTCATTTCCTAACCATGATTCTGTTATGAATAGTAAGTCAGAATGTGTGTCTGTGAGCAGGTCGTAGATGTGGTGCTTGTTTTTTGTAGAGTGACCGAGCATTTATGAGCTGGCAGTTTAGAAAAAGTGTGTTAGTGGCGGTGTTTTTTTGTTTAGGAGAAGGGTGAGCAGTATATTTTGGGCTTGTAGCAAGTGTGTTGTTAGTGTGATAACTGTGTAAGGGTCACAATAGTCTTTTTTTCAATATAGTGTTCCTCTTCCAGCGGGTTTAGAAGGCATTTTTTTGGGTCTCTGTGTGGGTGGTGGACTTGCTGGCTGAGAGAGACATGAACAGTGTACTGTTTTTTGTAGGGTAGCCTTATTATGTAATAGACAAGGGAATGCAAAGTTGTTAAGAGTGGCATGTTGTTTATTTTGTTTGTGTCTGCTTAGTATGGAAGAAGTATGGGTTAGGGGTGGTGGAAGAGCATGTGGATCATGATGTAAGGCTCTAAATTGTACAATGGATGAGAGGTGGATGAATGAATGTTGCTGCGTTGGGGTGCTTGTGGTAGATGTTTTTGAAGAGTGAGAATGTAGGGGTAACGATTGGACGGGATTTGTAATCTTTGTGTAGTCATGAGGGTGGGTGTGGGTGTGTCGATAGGTATATTGAAAGTTTGTGTTGATTTGATGTGCTTATGTGTGTAGTCTGTATTGTTTTTGGTGAATAGTGAGAGGGGATATAAATGCAGTGGTTTCCGGTGAGGGGTCTGTATATGAGTTGGTGCTGGTGAGTGGAATTAGAGTATTACAGGGGGTGTTGATGTGTTTTGGAGATTAATATATGAGGTGTGTAAGAGGGGATGGATGTGTGTCAGTGGAGTTTGTGTTAGTTGTGATGACTGGAAGAGTTAATATGTGTGGTGGAGTGGAATGTGAGGATTGTATGGTTGTGTGTAATTGGTGAAGAGCGGGGACGGGTGTTTGAAGAGGGTGTGTTGGAAGTCTGAGTTTAGGAATTGTCATGGTGAAAGGTGGTCTGTGTGGAGCAGATATAGGATAGTGTGGTTGGTTTGTATGAACAGGGAGTGTGTATCTGGAAGGCTGAAAGCAATGTATAGTGTGGTTTTGTGTTGTGTGGGTAATGGCAGTTTGTGTTAGTGGTAGTGGACAGAGTAGTGTTTGATGTGAGAATGAAGGTGTTTTACTGTTGTAGTTGTGGTGGATATGTGTATAGGTATTGTATATGGGGTATCGTGTTGGATGATGGGACATTACAAAGTGTATGAGGTCAGTCTGTGATGCAGGAGTTGGATGTCTTTGCAGTAATGTGTTTGCATGTTGATGGATGTGTAGGGAATAGGTTCCTTTCTGATAAATGGGAAATTGGGTAGCATTTCTGGCCCAACCAGTCCGGAACAGACCCAAACAGGCAGCTGCCCTTGTCCTCTCCATCCTTAACCTCGACATCCAGGCTGAGATGCCCTGAGCCCTATGCTTAAATAGCCCTACTGGCCAATAGAAACCTAGTCCTAAACCTAACCAATCAGATTTGTAACCCTAATTCAAACAAACAATGGGAGACCCAGCCCTAATCACCAATCATACCCATAATCCTGACAACCAATCACAACCCCAACCCTAGAACCAGGAACCAATCAGAATCTCAGTCCTACTACCAATCACAAGCCCAACCCTAAAAACCAGGAACCAATCACAAGCCCAACCCTAAAAACCAGGAACCAATCAGAATCTAAGCCCTACTACCAATCACAAGCCCAACCCTAAAATCCAGGAACCAATCAGAAGCTCAGACCCACTACCAATCACAAGCCCAACCCTAAAAACCAGAAACTAATCAGAAGCTCAGCCCTACTACCAATCACAAGCCCAACCCTAAAAACCAGGAACCAATCAGCAGCTCAGCCCTACTGCCAATCACAAGGCCAATCCTAAAAACCAGGAAGCAATCAGAATCTCAGCCCTACTACCAATCACAAGCCCAACTCTAATCCCTAAGCCACTAGAAAGACCAGCCCCCAACAACCTATCACAACACCATATGCAACAACCAATAGAAACTTATATAAGGGCCAAGTTAACTAAAGCCCAGTCCCTGTTGGAAGGGAGGAGGGAACTGCTGCTCTATTCAGAATCTCCTTGGATCCAGACAGGCTGAATCCACACTTCCAAGTTGCAGAGTCTACTTTCCAGGACAGGGAGAGATTGTAAAAAAACACTGAAATACTACTTGTCGCACACTCTGAAATGTGGCTTTTTTAAGGCAAAACAGTGGATGCAGACAGTTTCTAAACACAATTTAAAACACAGACACAGATTAAGCAGTCTCCTAAACACACTTTGGAAGATGTGTGTAGCCTTTTTACTTAGAAAAGGGGGGTGGGAGGCATTATGCAGTCTTGTGCCACAAACTAGGAGGGAAATTTCAAACAGTCACAGCTACAAAACTGCACTTTAAAAGGCCAAGCTGCCTGAAACACAGAGAGTCTACATTAAACAGGCACACGTAGCAGTAAAAAACACTTTAAAACAAATAATAAGATTTCCCAGAAAAATGTCTGGGGTTCCTTACCTCGGTCTCTTAGGAATCCGTGATCATTGGGCTGTATTATGTGGGGTCTGGATCTGGCCCAAAGGCAAGGCCATGCTCGAATGCCCAAGCACGGCCAAAGGCGTTGCGTGGGGCTGGGTCCTTCTGGGGGTGGGCTGCAGGCCCTGGCTACATGGCGGGCCCTGCGGCCAACCTGCACCGCGCAACACTGAAGGCCATTCAGGGCCTAGTATTGGGTGCTTATAGGGAATAGGCCTCAGGGACCAGTTGCAGGCCAAGCACTGCAGCCAACCCCAGCCTTGCATAGCCAAAGTCTGTGCACCTCAGCGATTGGATTAAAGTATAATATTTAAAATCACTTATTGTTATAAATGCCACAGAAATTCACTGAAAAAACAAAGCTTTATTATGGTTACTGTAGCTTGTGCCCCAAGGTAACTATAACTCGCACCCTGGCCATGCACTGCTAATTACACTAGATATAACCTCACTGATGACATCTTCTATGACATCATTTATAATACCACTGTAACATTTGCAGTAAACTTATTGAGGAAAAAAATGTGCACGGAGGGGGGATGAGTTATAGATACCTTGGGCACGAGTTTTAGTTATTTGAGATAATCATAATTCTAACGGCTGAATTTCTATGGTTTTGCGGGAATAAAATGTGAATCTAACTATAATGTCCCTGTAACTCTTCATTTTTTAAGGGCATTTCGATGATTTTTTTTATTTTATTTCCTAACCATAACGTTCCTGTAACCTTTATTTTTTCAGTGAATATATAAATATATATATATTCACTGAAAAAAACAAAAGTTAAATATATGCTGCATAGAGGAGCAGGTCTGTGTGACTAAATGGACTGTCACATTTTGAGCAGCAGATTGGGACACTTTTAGCAAACCTAGTGATTTTACATTGTATCTGCCTACTTTAGGTAATGAACTCTGTTTTATTAATTTTCTTGGCTTCAGCAGCCGACTTGGGAAAATATTATAAAATGTACAGGACTACCTTAACCAGAATGCACTTTTCAACTCACTTTAGAGGCCCACTGGGGTAGAACTGGTATTTAACACAGTAATAAGGCGCCTGCAATTAAAACCAGCTGAGCAGCCACGCACTTGGTCTTTGAACAAGGGAGGAGATGTCTGGAATGTTTTCAGCACTGGCTGCACTTATTGAAGTGAAACATTACAGACAAATTTCTCTGCTGATGAAGGGATGAACCCAGAAACACGTGTCCAAAGATTAATGAAAATATAAGGCCAGGAATAATGAAAATGTCAAAAGAATTCTCTGTAAGTTGCTGGCTTTGCCGTATTCCCTAATATATGACCTGTTGGGAGTGCACTTTCAGAGAGGACAACCCTTGTTTGCATAAATATATATATATATATATATATATATATATATATATATATATATATATATATATATATATAACTATATATATATATATAGATACACACAGAAAAAAACAAGGGCTACAGGGTGGATATAGCTAGGCTCACATTTTCAACGTACCAAACCATAGAAATTCATCTGTTATAGTTAGAGTTATCTCAATTAACTATAACTAGTGCCCTAAGGTAACTATAACTCAATAATAGCAAACACACATAAGGCAATGGCTCCCCATGATATACTTTGTACAAATATACAGACAATATACAGTGTAAGACGAGAAAACCAAGGTGATGGATGTAAAAGTCAATTCAATAGTCCACAGTTAGTGGAACGGAAACACAATCAGTGTTTGCATCCAATCGGCAAATCAGATGTCGATGATGTTTTGACCCATGTATTTCAATGGGTCAACACCAGGACATACAAAATTTGTGCACAAAGGAAAATTGGATAAAAAACAACCATAAGAATATGATAAGGCATGTTAAAACACATTAAATTTGTTTTTTATTAAGTAACGGGGCCCGGGGCCAAATACTCACATTACTGACCTCCCAACAACAACCAATTTCATCAAAGAACTCTCCAAAACAGTTAATCCGGGCAAAAGGAATCAAATCATACTGTCAGAAATAAACAAATCCAAAGGATACCTAAAACACACTGTGCTGCATAGTAAAAAAAAGGGAAAGACACTCAAGGCCTTATTTAGAGTTTGGCAGAGGGGTTGGTCCCTTACAAACATGATGGACATACCTTCCGCCATATTACAAGTTCCTTAGGACATAACGGAATTGCAATACAGCGGACGGGATATCCCTCACTTTTATAAATCGGGCCTCAAGTCCCAGCATTAATAGCAAAATGCTAGAAACCATCACCACCTAAGAAACATGCCCATCAGCAACCTTGTTGGAATACTTCAGTCCTGTAATGAATAAATAATCACACTGAGAACAAAAGTCCAGCGCATGTAGCACTAACCCTTAAGGGATGAGCTGAATTCACCAAGCAAAAATCTGAATAAAGAAAATAACATAAACACTTTCATTTAATGGCCCCGCATATTTGATTTAATCAGATCATAAAAAGAACACTCACTACGGCAATTACTAAAAGACCACGACTGTTAAGAATAGGGTCCGACTCCATAAGGACCTACATTCAAAGTATCCAAAACAAATAATTTAAACCAAATCACGGGAAAAATATTCATAATCTTAACCCAACATGGGCAACATACACAATACCAAAGATAATAAAAAATCAAACCACTATTTAAAACAGGAACTTATTACATGTCCTGTGAACATCCTGACACACTTTCATCATACTGCACTTTCTAAAGAGATCCAAAACGAAATAAATAAGGCTCACTTATCTGTAAGTACAAGGCTCTCCGACCATTAACTTTCCAAAAGGACATGGTTACCGTATGTTAAACAAAAGACCCCCTGGTCAGTCAAACCTTATCGACAAAGCCGCCCAGTCAGCATTGAAATCAACCGATACTTAACATCTATAAGCTCACTAATTAGCATAGCAATAGAAGGCAGACAAGACACCAGAAACAAAACGTGCTCGCTCAAAGGCTGCTCGAGGTTGCCCACTGGTCACCCACTGATTAACCGGAGTATTTACAAAATGTATAAGTACAGAAAACAAATGTTAAAGGATGCGTACAAATCACACCAACATCTTTTAAAAAAATATAAAGATATTTCAAGCACTGGTCAGCATACCGATAGATGGTAGACAAGACACCTGGAAATGAAAAGATGCATGCTCAAAGGCCTCGCATTGGTCGCCAACTTATTAACTAAGGCACTCAAAAAAATCATGCCATTACAGAATATGTAAATCCAAAAAACAGATGTTAAAGGATGCAGGCTAATCATACCAACATTTTTCCAAAAACTAAATAAAAACATTGCAAGTACTGATCAACATAACAATAGAAAGTAAACAAGACACCAGAAAATAGAAACACAAATGCCCAAAGGCTGCACAAAGGTCACCCACTGAGCATGGGGTTCTCAAAAATCATAACATTACGAAATGTATTAATCCAAAAACAGATACTAATCACACTAAAAAATAAGAGATATCAAACAAAAACTGATAAGTCAGTCGAAACGAATTACAACAAGTGTGCCACCAATGTGACCATTGGCCTGGAGAAAACAACTATAGGAAGTAGAGCAGAAAGTAGAGCAAAGAAGATAAGAGGGTTCATATCATGTTCTTAAAATTGATGTTATATGACAAATAAAAATCATTGCAACAAAAATATATATGTAAAGAATAACAAGTATAGGCATAATGCCTCATTATTCAAAACAAATAATTGCCATATCACAGGTTTTTATTACCATGACTGTAAATTAACTCCCTCTCAACATTAAATACAATGTCTATAATGAAATGATACAACATAGTCACATTATTGACATTTTCACAAAAAAACAGTCAAAGTATAAAAAATACACGATCAGCCCATAGAAAAATTCATAATACCTCATAATATGATTGTTACATCAAACTCACAAAACAAAAAATGAATTCCTACAAATTATCGAACCCAAAGGAAGAATTCACAATGTCTGACAGTGCGTTTATTACATCAAACACATTGCAGAGTCAAGGAAAGCTCAAAGTAAAATTTGTAAACCAAAACACTACACATTGAACACAAATTGAAACAATTACATTCTTGTAATGTATTGAGACCCTTCGTGATACTGTGACATCGGAGTTTGCAACAGCTTTCAGCCAGACTAAGGGTAGTCTGTGTGTCCCCGCCTTGTGGAGGCTTCTTGAACAACAATTTGTCCTCTTAAGTCATTAGGTGAATGATTCAACTCCACAAAATGAGATACAAGAGGAGCTGACAAAGTCTTAATTCTAAGTTGTTTGCCACACATCAATCAAATTACAAGGGCACCAAATCATGCAAAAAAACATTTTGAGAGTTGTGATTAGTATGATCTTTCAAATCATGCACAGTATTTTCATGAATAAACTGATATTGAATGTAGAATGACACATTACACAATTACCTCACTTAAAATGCCCTATTATTTTGTTGAAGCCCCACACAGAAGCCAGATCTGGTGACCTCTCTTGAGGGATATTAGCTTATACAAAATTATTCCTTAAAGTGAGTTCTTTTCTGAAAGAAAAAAGGGGCAAAGTCTCTGTGATGCCACACGTCTGAATCAGTGGCAATGTTTTCTAATGATCTCAGTTATTGCATTACTCTGTGTGAAAAAGTGGTAACACACACCACTCTCTCCATAGATTTTTTAGGTTTAGGGGTCAATAGTGATTTGTGATGATTATATCACACACGCTTAAATGGGCACCCAATCAATTTCATGGGATAATCACAGGATTCCAATTTATTGGCCAAAATATTGGCTTCCCAGAAATAGTCATGTTTAACCTCTTAGCTGCTGGGCCGTTTCCCCCCCCCCCCCCCCCCCCTCCCAGTGCTGAGCCCTTTTTTGGTTATTTGGGGTAGTTCGCGCTTAGGCCTTCATAACATTTTGTCCACGTAAGCTATCCAAGCCAAATTTGGGTCCTTTTTTTCCAACATCCCAGGGACTCTAAAGGTACCCAGAGTTTGTGGTTTCCCCTGGAGGAGACCAAGAAATTAGCCAAAATAGAGCAAAAATTTAGTTGTTTTCAAAAAAATTGGAAAAAAGTGCTGCCGAAGAAGGCTGGTGGTTTTTCCCCTGAAAATGGCATCAACAAAGGGTTTGCAGTGCTAAAATCACCAGCTTACCAGCTATCAGGAAAAGGCAGACTTGAATCAGAAAACCACATTTTTCAACACAATTTTGGCATTTTTCTGAGACATACCCCATTTTTACTATTTTTTGTACTTTCAGCCTCCTTCCAGTTAGTGACAGAAATTGGTGTGAAACCAATGCTGGATCCCAGAAAGCTAACTATTTTTGAAAAATAAACAAAATTCTGAATGCAGCAAAGGTTCATTTGTGTAGATCCTACAAGGTTTTCCTACAGAAAATAACAGCTGAAATAAAAAAAATATAGAAATTGAGCTGAAAACAACAGCCATTTTTCTTTCTGTTTTACTCTGTAACTTTTTCCTGCGATGTCAGATTTTTGAAAGCAATATACCTTTATGTCTGCTGGACTCTTCTGGTTGTGGGGATATATAGGGCTTGTAGGCTCATCAAGAACCCTACGTACCCAGAGCCAATAATTGAGCTGCACCCTGCAGATGGTTTTCATTCCATACGGGGTATACAGCAATTAATTTGCTGAAATGTGAAGAGTGAAAAATAGGTATCAAGAAAACCTTTGTATTTCCAAAATGGGCTCAAGATAAGGTGTTGAGGAGCAATGGTTATTTGCACATCTCTGAATTCCGGGGTGCCCATACTAGCAAGTGAATTGTAGGGCATTTCTCAAATAGACTTCTTTTTTACACACTATCTTACATTTGGAAGGAAAAAAAGTAGAGAAAGACAAGGGGCAATAACACTTGGTTTGCTATTCTATGTTCCCCCAAGTCTCCCGATAAAAATGATAACTCACTTGTGTGGGTAGGCCTAGCGCCCGTGACAGGAAATGCTCCAAAACCCAATGTGGACACATCCCATTTTTTGACAGAAAACAGAGGTGTTTTTTGCAAAGTGTCTACCTGTAGATTTTGGCCTCTAGCTCAGCCGGCACCTAGGGAAACCTACTAAACCAGTGCATTTTTTAAAACTAGAGACCTAGGGGAATCCAAGATGGTGTGACTTGTGGGGCTCTGACCAGGTTCTGTTACCCAGAATCCTTTGCAAACCTCCAAATTTGGCAAAAAAAACACGTTTTCCTCACATTTCGGTGACAAAAAGTTCTGGAATCTGAGAGGAGCCACAAATTTCCTTCCACCCAGCGTTCCCCCAAGTCTCCCGATAAAAATGGTACATCACTTGAGTGGGTAGGCCTAGCGACCGTGACAGGAAATGCCCCAAAACACAACGTGGACACATCCCATTTTTTGACAGAAAACAGAGGTGTTTTTTTGCAAAGTGCCTACCTGTAAACTTTGGCCTCTAGCTCAGCCGGCACCTAGGGAAACATACCAAACCTCTGCATTTTTGAAAACTAGAGACTTAGGGGAATCCAAGATGGGGTGACTTGTGGGGCTCTGACCAGGTTCTGTTACCCAGAATCCTTTACAAACCTCAAAATTTGGCTAAAAACATGTTTTACTCACATTTCGGTGACAGAAAGTTCTGGAATTTGAGATGAGCCAAAAATTTCCTTCCACCCAGCATTCCCCCAAGTCTCCCGATGAAAATGGTACCTCACTTTAGTGGGTAGGCCTAGCCTCCGTGACAGGAAATGCCCCAAAACACAACGTGGACACCTCCCATTTTTTGACAGAAAACAGAGGTGTTTTTTGCAAAGTGCCTACCTGTAGATTTTGGCCTCTAGCTCAGCCGGCACCTAGGGAAACCTACCAAACCTGTCCATTTTTTAAAACTAGAGACTTAGGGGAATCTAAGATGGGGTGACTTGTGGGGCTCTGACCAGGTTCTGTTACCCAGAATCCTTTGTAAACCTCGAAATTTGGCTAAAAAAACACATTTTCCTCACATTTCGGTTACAGAAAGATCTGGAATCTGAGAGGAGCCACCAATTTTCTTCCACCTAGCGTTCCCCCAAGTCTCCCAATAAAAATGGTACCTCACTTGAGTAGGTAGACCTAGCGCCCGTGACAGGAAATGCCCCAAAACACAACGTGGACACATCCCATTGTTTGACAGAAAACAGAGGTGTTTTTTTGCAAAGTGCCTACCTGTAGATTTGGGCATCCTGCTCAGCCGGCACCTAGGGAAACCTACCAAACCTGTCCATTTTTTAAAACTAGAGACCTAGGGGAATCTAAGATGGGGTGACTTGTGGAGCTCTGACCAGATTCTGTTACTCAGAATCCTTTACAAATCTAAAAATTTGGCTAAAAAAAATGTTTTCCTCACATTTCGGTGACAGAAAGTTCTGGAATCTGAGAGGAGCCACAAATTTCCTTCCACCCAGGGTTCCCCCAAGTCTCCCGATAAAAATGATACCTCACTTGTGTGGGTAGGCGTAGCGCCCGCGACAGGAAATACCCCAAAACACAACGTGGACACATCCCATTTATTGACAAAAAACAGAGGTGTTTTTTGCAAAGTGCCTACCTGTAGATTTTGCCCTCTAAATCAGCCTGCACCTAGGGAAACCTACCAAACCTGTGCATTTTATAAAACTAGAGCCTTAGGGGAATCCAAGATGGAGTGACTTGTGGGGCTCTGACCAGGTTCTGTTACCCAGAATCCTTTGCAAACCTCAAAATTTGGCTAAAAACATGTTTTCCTCACATTTCGGTGACAGAAAGTTCTGGAATCTGAGATGAGCCAGATATTTCCTTCCACCCAGCGTTCCCCCAAGTCTCCTGATAAAAATGGTACCTCACTTGAGTGGGTAGGCCTAGCGCCCGTGACAGGAAATGCCCCAAAACACAACGTGGACACATCCCATTTTTTGACAGAAAACAGAGGTGTTTTTTTGCATTGTGCCTACCTGTAAATTGTGGCCTCTTGCTCAGCCGGCACCTAGGGAAACCTACCAAATCTGTGCATTTTTAAAAACTAGAGACTTAGGGGAATCCAAGATGGGGTGACTTGTGGGGCTCTGACCAGGTTCTGATACCCGGAATCCTTTACAAACCTCAAAATTTGGCTAAAAAAACACATTTTCCTCACATTTCGCTGACAGAAAGTTCTGGAGTCTGAGAGGAGCCACAAATTTCCTTCCACCCAGGGTTCCCCCAAGTCTCCCGATAAAAATGATACCTCACTTGTGTGGGTAGGCCTAGCGCCCACAACAGGAAATGCCCCAAAACACAATGTGGACACATCCTATTTTTTTACAGAAAACAGAGGATTTTTTTGCACAGTGCCTATCTGTACATTTTGGCCTCTAGCTCAGCCGGCACCTAGGGAAACCTACCAAGCCTGTGCATTTTTTAAAAGTAGAGACCAAGGGGAATCCAAGATGGGGTGACTTGTGGGGCTCTGACCAGGTTCTGTTACCCAGAATCCGTTGCAAACCTCCAAATTTGGCTACAAAAACACATTTTCCTCACATTTCGGTGACAGAAAGTTCTGGAATCTGAGCGGAGCCACAAATTTCCTTCCACCCAGCGTTCCCCCAAGTCTCCAGATAAAAATGATACCTCACTTGTGTGGGTAGGCCTAGCGCCCGCGACAGGAAATGCCCCAAAACACAACGTGGACACCTCACATTTTTTGACAGAAAACAGAGGTGTTTTTTGCAAAGTGCCTACCTGTAGATTTTGGCCTCTAGCTCAGCCGGCACCTAGGGAAACCTACCAAACCTGTGCATTTTTTAAAACTAGAGACCTAGGGGAATCCAAGATGGGGTGACTTGTGGGGCTCTGACCAGGTTCTGTTACCCAGAATCCTTTGCAAACCTCAAAATGTGGCTAAAAACATGTTTTCCTCACATTTCGGTGACAGAAAGTTCTGGAATTTGAGATGAGCCAAAAATATCCTTCCACCCAGCATTCCCCCAAGTCTCCCGATGAAAATGGTACCTCACTTTAGTGGGTAGGCCTAGCCTCCGTGACAGGAAATGCCCCAAAACACAACGTGGACACCTCCCATTTTTTGACAGAAAACAGAGGTGTTTTTTTCAAAGTGCATACATGTAGATTTTGGCCTCTAGCTCAGCTGGCACCTTGGGAAACCTACCAAACCTGTCCATTTTTTAAAACTAGAGACCTAGGGGAATCTAAGATGGGGTGACTTGTGGGGCTCTGACCAGGTTCTGTTACCCAGAATCCTTTGCAAACCTCAAAATGTGGCTAAAAAAAATGTTTTCCTCATATTTCTGTGACAGAAAGTTCTGGAATCTGAGGTGAGACACAAATTTCCTTCCACCGAGCGTTCCCCCAAGTCTCCCGATAAAAATGATACGTCACTTGTGTGGGTAGGCCTAGCGCCCGCAACAGGAAATACCCCAAAACACAACGTGGACACATCCCATTTATTGACAAAAAACAGAGGTGTTTTTTGCAAAGTGCCTACCTGTAGATTTTGGCCTCTAGCTCAGCCGGCACCTAGGGAAACCTACCAAACCTGTGCATTTTTTAAAACTAGAGACCTAGGGGAATCCAAGATGGGGTAACTTGTGGGGCTCTGACCACGTTCTGTTACCCAGAATCCTTTGCAAACCTCAAAATTTGGCTAAAAACATGTTTTCCTCACATTTCGGTGACAGAAAGTTCTGGAATTTGAGATGAGCCAAAGATTTCCTTCCACCCAGCATTCCCCCAAGTCTCCCGATGAAAATGGTACCTCACTTTAGTGGGTAGGCCTAGCCTCCGTGACAGGAAATGCCCCAAAACACAACGTGGACACCTCCCATTTTTTGACAGAAAACAGAGGTGTTTTTTGCAAAGTGCCTACCTGTAGATTTTGGCCTCTAGCTCAGCCGGCACCTAGGGAAACCTACCAAACCTGTCCATTTTTTAAAACTAGAGACTTAGGGGAATCTAAGATGGGGTGACTTGTGGGGCTCTGACCAGGTTCTGTTACCCAAAATAATTTGCAAACCTCCAAATTTGGCTAAAAAAACACATTTTCCTCACATTTCGGTGACAGAAAGTTCTGGAATCTGAGAGGAGCCACAAATTTTCTTCCACCCAGCGTTCCCCCAAGTCTCCCGATAAAAATGGTACCTCACTTGAGTAGGTAGGCCTAGCGCCCGTGACAGGAAATGCCCCAAAACACAACGTGGACACATCCCATTGTTTGACAGAAAACAGCTGTGTTTTTTGGCAAAGTGCCTACCTGTAGATTTTGGCATCTAGCTCAGCCGGCACCTAGGGAAACCTACCAAACCTGTCCATTTTTTAAAACTAGAGACCTAGGGGAATCTCAGATGGGGTGACTTGTGGGGCTCTGACCAGGTTCTGTTACCGAGAATCCTTGTCAAACCTCAAAATTTGGCTAAAAAAAATGTTTTCCTCGCATTTCGGTGACAGAAAGTTCTGGAATCTGAGGGGAGACACAAATTTCCTTCCACCCAGCGTTCCCCCAAGTCTCCAGATGAAAATGATACCTCACTTGTGTGGGTAGGCCTAGCGCCAGCGACAGGAAATGCCCCAAAACACAACGTGGACACCTCCCATTTTTTGACAGAAAACAGAGGTGTTTTTTGCAAAGTGCCTACCTGTAGATTTTGGCATCTAGCTCAGCCGGCACCTAGGGAAACCTACCAAACCTGTCCATTTTTTAAAGCTAGAGACCTAGGGGAATCTAAGATGGGGTGACTTGTGGGGCTCTGACCAGGTTCTGTTACCGAGAATCCTTGTCAAACCTCAAAATTTGGCTAAAAAAAATGTTTTCCTCACATTTCGGTGACAGAAAGTTCTGGAATCTGAGAGGAGCCACAAATTTCCTTCCACCCAGCGTTCCCCCAAGTCTCCCAATGAAAATGATACCTCACTTGTGTGGGTAGGCCTAGCGCCCGCAACAGGAAATGCCCCAAAACACAACGTGGACACCTCCCATTTTTTGACAGAAAACAGAGGTGTTTTTTGCAAAGTGCCTACCTGTGGATTTTGGCATCTAGCTCAGCCTGCACCTAGGGAAACCTACCAAACCTGTCTATTTTTTAAATCTAGAGACCTAGGGGAATCTAAGATGGGGTGACTTGTGGGGCTCTGACCAGGTTCTGTTACCGAGAATCCTTGTCAAACCTCAAAATTTGGCTAAAAAAAATGTTTTCCTCACATTTCGGTGACACAAAGTTCTGGAATCTGTGGGGAGACACAAATTTCGTTCCATCCAGCGTTCCCCCAAGTCTCCCGATAAAAATGATACCTCACTTGTGTGGGTAGGCGTAGTGCCCGTGACAGGAAATGCCCCAAAACACAACGTGGACATATCCCATTTTTTGACAAAAACTGAGGTGTTTTTTGCACAGTGCCTACCTGTACATTTTGGCATCTAGCTCAGCCGGCACCTAGGGAAACCTACCAAACCTGTCCATTTTTTAAAACTAGAGACCTAGGGGAATCTAAGATGGGTTAACTTGTGGGGCTCTGACCAGGTTCTGTTACCCAGAATCCTTTACAAACCACAAAATATGGCTACAAAAACACGTTTTCCTCACATTTCAGTGACAGAAAGTTCTGGAGTCTGAGAGGAGCCACAAATTTCCTTCCACCCAGGGTTCCCCCAAGTCTCCCGATAAAAATGATACCTCACTTGTGTGGGTAGGCCTAGCGCCCGCGACAGGAAATGCCCCAAAACACAACGTGGACACATCCCATTTTTTGACAGAAAACAGAGGTGTTTTTTGCACAGTGCCTACCTGTACATTTTGGCCTCTAGCTCAGCCGGCACCTAGGGAAACCTACCAAACCTGTCCATTTTTTAAAACTAGAGACCTAGGGGAATCTAAGATGGGGTGACTTGTGGGGCTCTGACCAGGTTCTGTTACCCAGAATCCTTTGCAAACCTCAAAATTTGGCTAAAAAAATGTTTTCCTCACATTTCGGTGACAGAAAGTTCTGGAATCTGAGGGGAGACACAAATTTCCTTGCACCCAGCGTTCCCTCAAGTCTCCCGATACAAATGATACCTCACTTGTGTGGGTAGGCCTAGCGCCCGCGACAGGAAATGCCCCAAAACACAACGTGGACACATCCCATTTTTTGACAGAAAACAGTGGTGTTTTTTGCACAGTGCCTACCTGTACATTTTGGCCTCTAGCTCAGCCGGCACCTAGGGAAACCTACCAAACATGTCCATTTTTTAAAACTAGAGACCTAGGTGAATCTAAGATGGGGTGACTTGTGGGGCTCTGACCAGGTTCTGTTGCCCAGAAACCTTTGCAAACCTCAAAATTTGGCTAAACAAAATGTTTTCCTCACATTTTGGTGACAGAAAGTTCTGGAATCTGAGGAGAGACACAAATTTCCTTCCACCCAGCGTTCCCCCAAGTCGCCCTATAAAAATGATACCTCACTTGTGTGGGTAGGCCTAGCGCCCGCGACAGGAAATACCCCAAAACACAACGTGGACACATCCCATTTATTGACAAAACAGAGGTGTTTTTTGCAAAGTGCCTACCTGTAAATTTTGGCCTCTAGCTCAGCCGGCACCTAGGGAAACCTACCAAACCTGTGCATTTTTAAAAACTAGAGACTTAGGGGAATCCAAGATGGGGTGACTTTTGGGGCTCTGACCAGGTTCTGTTACCCAGAATCCTTTACAAACCACAAAATTTGGCTAAAAAAACATGTTTTCCTCACATTTCAGTGACAGAAAATTCTGGAGTCTAAGAGGAGCCACAAATTTCCTTCCAGCCAGGGTTCCCCCAAGTCTCCCGATAAAAATGATACCTCACTTGTGTGGGTAGGCC
The DNA here is from genome assembly GCF_031143425.1 of Pleurodeles waltl. Lineage (NCBI taxonomy): Eukaryota > Metazoa > Chordata > Amphibia > Caudata > Salamandridae > Pleurodeles > Pleurodeles waltl. The sequence continues at coordinate 147,848,422 of NC_090450.1, read as the reverse complement.
TAGCGCCCGCGACAGGAAATGCCCCAAAACACAACGTGGACACATCCCATTTTTTGACAGAAAACAGAGGTGTTTTTTGCACAGTGCCTACCTGTACATTTTGGATTCTAGCTCAGCCGGCACCTAGGGAAACCTACCAAACCTGTGCATTTTTTAAAACTAGAGACCTAGGGGAGACTCCTTGTCAAACCTCAAAATTTGGCTAAAAAAAAAGTTTTCCTCACATTTCGGTGACAGAAAGTTCTGGAATATGTGGGGAGACACAAATTTCCTTCCATCCAGCGTTCCCCCAAGTCTCCCGATGAAAATGATACCTCACTTGTGTGGGTAGGCCTAGCGCCCGCAACAGGAAATGCCCCAAAACACAACGTGGACACCTCCCATTTTTTGACTGAAAACAGAGGTGTTTTTTGCAAAGTGCCTACCTGTGGATTTTGGCATCTAGCTCAGCCGGCACCTAGGGAAACCGACCAAACCTGTCCATTTTTTAAAGCTAGAGACCTAGGGGAATCTAAGATGGGGTGACTTGTGGTGCTCTGACCAGGTTCTGTTACCGAGAATCCTTGTCAAACCTCAAAATTTGGCTAAAAAAAATGTTTTCCTCACATTTCGGTGACAGAAAGTTCTGGAATCTGAGGGGAGACACAAATTTCCTTCCATCCAGCGTTCCCCCAAGTCTCCCGACAAAAATCATACCTCACTTGTGTGGGTAGGCGTAGCGCCCGTGACAGGAAATACCCCAAAACACAACGTGGACACATCCCATTTATTGACAAAAACAGAGGTGTTTTTTGCAAAGTGCCTACCTGTAAATTTTGGCCTCTAGCTCAGCCGGCACCTAGGGAAACCTACCAAACCTGTGCATTTTTAAAAACTAGAGACTTAGGGGAATCCAAGATAGGGTGACTTGTGGGGCTCTGACCAGGTTCTGTTACCCAGAATCCTTTACAAACCACAAAATTTGGCTAAAAAAACACATTTTCCTCACATTTCAGTGACAGAAAGTTCTGGAGTCTAAGAGGAGCCACAAATTTCCTTCCAGCCAGGGTTCCCCCAAGTCTCCTGATAAAAATGATACCTCACTTGTGTGGGTCGGCCTAGCGCCCGCGACAGGAAATGCCCCAAAACACAACGTGGACACATCAAATTTTTTGACAGAAAACAGAGGTGTTTTTTGCACAGTGCCTACCTGTACATTTTGGCCTCTAGCTCAGCCGGCACCTAGGGAAACCTACCAAACCTGTGCATTTTTTTAAACTAGAGACCTAGGGGAATCCAAGATGGGGTGACTTGTGGGGCTCTGACCAGGTTCTGTTACTCAGAATCCTTTGCAAACCTCCAAATTTGGCTAAAAAAAACACATTTTCCTCACATTTCGGTGACAGAAAGTTCTGGAATCTGAGAAGACCCACAAATTTCCTTCCACCCAGCGTTCCCCCAAGTCTCCCGATAAAAATGATACCTCACTTGTGTGGTTAGGCCTAGCGCCCGCGACAGGAAATGCCCCAAAATACAATGTGGACACCTCCCATTTTTTTACAGAAAACAGAGGTGTTTTTTGCAAAGTGCCTACCTGTAGATTTTGGCCTCTAGCTCAGCCGGCACCTAGGGAAACCTACCAAACCTATCCATTTTTTAAAACTAGAGATCTAGGGGAATCTAAGATGGGGTGACTTGTGGAGCTCTGACCAGGTTCTGTTACCCAGAATCCTTTGCAAACCTCAAAATTTGGCTAAAAACATGTTTTCCTCACATTTCGGTGACAGAAAGTTCTGGAATTTGAGATGAGCCAAAAATTTCCTTCCACCCAGCATTCCCCCAAGTCTCCCGATGAAAATGATACCTCACTTGTGTGGGTAGGCCTAGCGCACGCGACAGGAAAAAAACCCAAAACACAACGTGGACACATCCCATTCATTGACAAAAACAGAGGTGTTTTTTGCACAGTGCCTACCTATACATTTTGGCCTCTAGCTCAGCCGGCACCTAGGGAAACCTACCAAACCTGTCCATTTTTTAAAACTAGAGACCTAGGGGAATCTAAGATGGGTTGACTTGTGGGGCTCTGACCAGGTTCTGTTACCCAGAATCCTTTACAAACCACAAAATTTGGCTAAAAAAACACGTTTTCCTCACATTTCAGTGACAGAAAGTTCTGGAGTCTGAGAGGAGCCACAAATTTCCTTCCACCCAGGGTTCCCCCAAGTCTCCCGATAAAAATGATACCTCACTTGTGTGGGTAGGCCTAGCGCCCGCGACAGGAAATGCCCCAAAACACAACGTGGACACATCCCATTTTTTGACAGAAAACAGAGGTGTTTTTTGCACAGTGCCTACCTGTACATTTTGGCCTTTAGCTCAGCCGGCACCTAGGGAAACCTACCAAACCTGTCCATTTTTTAAAACTAGAGACCTAGGGAAATCTAAGATGGGGTGACTTGTGGGGCTCTGACCAGGTTCTGTTACCCAGAATCCTTTGCAAACCTCAAAATTTGGCTAAAAAAATGTTTTCCTCACATTTTGGTGACAGAAAGTTCTGGAATCTGAGGAGAGACACAAATTTCCTTCCACCCAGCGTTCCCCCAAGTCGCCCTATAAAAATGATACCTCACTTGTGTGGGTAGGCCTAGCGCCCGCGACAGGAAATACCCCAAAACACAACGTGGACACATCCCATTTATTGACAAAAACAGAGGTGTTTTTTGCAAAGTGCCTACCTGTAAATTTTGGCCTCTAGCTCAGCCGGCACCTAGGGAAACCTACCAAACCTGTGCATTTTTAAAAACTAGAGACTTAGGGGAATCCAAGATGGGGTGACTTGTGGGGCTCTGACCAGGTTCTGTTACCCAGAATCCTTTACAAACCACAAAATTTGGCTAAAAAAACACGTTTTCCTCACATTTCAGTGACAGAAAATTCTGGAGTCTAAGAGGAGCCACAAATTTCCTTCCAGCCAGGGTTCCCCCAAGTCTCCCGATAAAAATGATACCTCACTTGTGTGGGTAGGCCTAGCGCCCGCGACAGGAAATGCCCCAAAACACAACGTCGACACATCACATTTTTTGACAGAAAACAGAGGTGTTTTTTGCACAGTGCCTACCTGTACATTTTGGATTCTAGCTCAGCCGGCACCTAGGGAAACCTACCAAACCTGTGCATTTTTTAAAACTAGAGACCTAGGGGAATCCAAATGGGGTGACTTGTGGGGCTCTGACCAGGTTCTGTTACTCAGAATCCTTTGCAAACCTCCAAATTTGGCTAAAAAAAACACATTTTCCTCACATTTCGGTGACAGAAAGTTCTGGAATCTGAGAAGAGCCAAAAATTTCCTTCCACCCAGCATTCCCCCAAGTCTCCAGATGAAAATGATACCTCACTTGAGTGGGTAGGCCTAGCGCACGCGACAGGAAAAACCCCCAAAACACAACGTGGACACATCCCATTCATTGACAAAAACAGAGGTGTTTTTTGCACAGTGCCTACCTGTACATTTTGGCCTCTAGCTCAGCCGGCACCTAGGGAAACCTACCAAACCTGTCCATTTTTTAAAACTAGAGACCTAGGGGAATCTAAGATGGGGTGACTTGTGGGGCTCTGACCAGGTTCTGTTACCCAGAATCCTTTACAAACCACAAAATTTGGCTAAAAAAACATGTTTTCCTCACATTTCAGTGACAGAAAGTTCTGGAGTCTGAGAGGAGCCACAAATTTCCTTCCACCCAGGGTTCCCCCAAGTCTCCCGATAAAAATGATACCTCACTTGTGTGGGTAGGCCTAGCGCCCGCGACAGGAAATGCCCCAAAACACAACGTGGACAGATCCCATTTTTTGACAGAAAACAGAGGTGTTTTTTGCACAGTGCCTACCTGTACATTTTGGCCTCTAGCTCAGCCGGCACCTAGGGAAACCTACCAAACCTGTCCATTTTTTAAAACTAGAGACCTAGGGGAATCTAAGATGGGGTGACTTGTGGGGCTCTGACCAGGTTCTGTTACCCAGAATCCTTTGCAAACCTCAAAATTTGGCTAAAAAAATGTTTTACTCACATTTCGGTGACAGAAAGTTCTGGAATCTGAGGGGAGACACAAATTTCCTTCCACCCAGCGTTCCCTCAAGTCTCCCGATACAAATCATACCTCACTTGTGTGGGTAGGCCTAGCGCCCGCGACAGGAAATGCCCCAAAACACAACGTGGACACATCCCATTTTTTGACAGAAAACAGAGGTGTTTTTTGCACAGTGCCTACCTGTACATTTTGGTCTCTAGCTCAGTCGGCACCTAGGGAAACCAACTAAACATGTCCATTTTTTAAAACTAGAGACCTAGGTGAATCTAAGATGGGGTGACTTGTGGGGCTCTGACCAGGTTCTGTTGCCCAGAATCCTTTGCAAACCTCAAAATTTGGCTAAACAAAATGTTTTCCTCACATTTCGGTGACAGAAAGTTCTGGAATCTGAGGGGAGACACAAATTTCCTTCCACCCAGCGTTCCCCCAAGTCTCCAGATGAAAATGATACCTCACTTGTGTGGGTAGGCCTAGCGCCAGCGACAGGAAATGCCCCAAAACACAACGTGGACACCTCCCATTTTTTGACAGAAAACAGAGGTGTTTTTTGCAAAGTGCCTACCTGTAGATTTTGGCATCTAGCTCAGCCGGCACCTAGGGAAACCTACCAAACCTGTCCATTTTTTAAAGCTAGAGACCTAGGGGAATCTAAGATGGGGTGACTTGTGGGGCTCTGACCAGGTTCTGTTACCGAGAACCCTTGTTAAACCTCAAAATTTGGCTAAAAAAAATGTTTTCCTCACATTTCGGTGACAGAAAGTTCTGGAATCTGAGAGGAGCCACAAATTTCCTTCCACCCAGCGTTCCCCCAAGTCTCCCGATGAAAATGATACCTCACTTGTGTGGGTAGGCCTAGCGCCCGCAACAGGAAATGCCCCAAAACACAACGTGGACACCTCCCATTTTTTGACAGAAAACAGAGGTGTTTTTTGCAAAGTGCCTACCTGTGGATTTTGGCATCTAGCTCAGCCGGCACCTACGGAAACCTACCAAACCTGTCCATTTTTTAAAGCTAGAGACCTAGGGGAATCTAAGATGGGGTGACTTGTGGGGCTCTGACCAGGTTCTGTTACCGAGAATCCTTGTCAAACCTCAAAATTTGGCTAAAAAAAATGTTTTCCTCACATTTCGGTGACAGAAAGTTCTGGAATCTGTGGGGAGACACAAATTTCCTTCCATCCAGCGTTCCCCCAAGTCTCCTGATAAAAATGATACCTCACTTGTGTGGGTAGGCGTAGTGCCCGTGACAGGAAATGCCCCAAAACACAACGTGGACACATCCCATTTTTTGACAGAAAACAGAGCTGTTTTTTGCACAGTGCCTACCTGTACATTTTAGCCTCTAGCTCAGCCGGCACCTAGGGAAACCTACCAAACCTGTGCATTTTTTAAAACTAGAGACCTAGGGGAATCCAAGATAGGGTGACTTGTGGGGCTCTGACCAGGTTCTGTTACCCAGAATCCTTTGCAAACCTCCAAATTTGGCTAAAAAAACTACATTTTCCTCACATTTCGGTGACAGAAAGTTCTGGAATCTGAGAGGAGCCACAAATTTCCTTCCACCGAGCGTTCCCCCAAGTCTCCCGATAAAAATGATACCTCACTTGTGTGGGTAGGCCTAGCGCCCGTGACAGAAAATGCCCCAAAACACAACGTGGACACCTCCCATTTTTTGACAGAAAACACAGGTGTTTTTTGCAAAGTGCCTACCTGTAAATTTTGGCCTCTAGCTCAGCCGGCACCTAGGGAAACCTACCAAACCTGTGCATTTTTAAAAAATAGAGACTTAGGGGAATCCAAGATGGGGTGACTTGTGGGGCTCTGACCAGGTTCTGTTACCCAGAATCCTTTACAAACCACAAAATTTGGCTAAAAAAACACGTTTTCCTCACATTTCAGTGACAGAAAATTCTGGAGTCTAAGAGGAGCCACAAATTTCCTTCCAGCCAGGGTTCCCCCAAGTCTCCCGATAAAAATGATACCTCACTTGTGTGGGTAGGCCTAGCGCCCGCGACAGGAAATGCCCCAAAACACAACGTGGACACATCACATTTTTTGACAGAAAACAGAGGTGTTTTTTGCAAAGTGCCTACCTGTGGATTTTGGCATCTAGCTCAGCCGGCACCTACGGAAACCTACCAAACCTGTCCATTTTTTAAAGCTAGAGACCTAGGGGAATCTAAGATGGGGTGACTTGTGGGGCTCTGACCAGGTTCTGTTACCGAGAATCCTTGTCAAACCTCAAAATTTGGCTAAAAAAAATGTTTTCCTCACATTTCGGTGACAGAAAGTTCTGGAATCTGTGGGGAGACACAAATTTCCTTCCATCCAGCGTTCCCCCAAGTCTCCTGATAAAAATGATACCTCACTTGTGTGGGTAGGCGTAGTGCCCGTGACAGGAAATGCCCCAAAACACAACGTGGACACATCCCATTTTTTGACAGAAAACAGAGCTGTTTTTTGCACTGTGCCTACCTGTACATTTTAGCCTCTAGCTCAGCCGGCACCTAGGGAAACCTACCAAACCTGTGCATTTTTTAAAACTAGAGACCTAGGGGAATCCAAGATAGGGTGACTTGTGGGGCTCTGACCAGGTTCTGTTACCCAGAATCCTTTGCAAACCTCCAAATTAGGCTAAAAAAACCACATTTTCCTCACATTTCGGTGACAGAAAGTTCTGGAATCTGAGAGGAGCCACAAATTACCTTCCACCGAGCGTTCCCCCAAGTCTCCCGATAAAAATGATACCTCACTTGTGTGGGTAGGCCTAGCGCCCGTGACAGAAAATGCCCCAAAACACAACGTGGACACCTCCCATTTTTTGACAGAAAACACAGGTGTTTTTTGCAAAGTGCCTACCTGTAAATTTTGGCCTCTAGCTCAGCCGGCACCTAGGGAAACCTACCAAACCTGTGCATTTTTAAAAACTAGAGACTTAGGGGAATCCAAGATGGGGTGACTTGTGGGGCTCTGACCAGGTTCTGTTACCCAGAATCCTTTACAAACCACAAAATTTGGCTAAAAAAACACGTTTTCCTCACATTTCAGTGACAGAAAATTCTGGAGTCTAAGAGGAGCCACAAATTTCCTTCCAGCCAGGGTTCCCCCAAGTCTCCCGATAAAAATGATACCTCACTTGTGTGGGTAGGCCTAGCGCCCGCGACAGGAAATGCCCCAAAACACAACTTGGACACATCACATTTTTTGACAGAAAACAGAGGTGTTTTTTGCACAGTGCCTACCTGTACATTTTGGATTCTAGCTCAGCCGGCACCTATGGAAACCTACCAAACCTGTGCATTTTTTAAAACTAGAGACCTAGGGGAATCCAAATGGGGTGACTTGTGGGGCTCTGACCAGGTTCTGTTACTCAGAATCCTTTGCAAACCTCCAAATTTGGCTAAAAAAAACACATTTTCCTCACATTTCGGTGACAGAAAGTTCTGGAATCTGAGAAGAGCCACAAATTTCCTTCCACCCAGCGTTCCCCCAAGTCTCCCGATAAAAATGATACCTCACTCGTGTGGTTAGGCCTAGCGCCCGCGACAGGAAATGCCCCAAAATACAATGTGGACACCTCCCATTTTTTTACAGAAAACAGAGGTGTTTTTTGCAAAGTGCCTACCTGTAGATTTTGGCCTCTAGCTCAGCCGGCACCTAGGGAAACCTACCAAACCTATCCATTTTTTAAACTAGAGACCTAGGGGAATCTAAGATGGGGTGACTTGTGAGGCTCTGACCAGGTTCTGTTACCCAGAATCCTTTGCAAACCTCAAAATTTGGCTAAAAACATGTTTTCCTCACATTTCGGTGACAGAAAGTTCTGGAATTTGAGATGAGCCAAAAATGTCCTTCCACCCAGCATTCCCCCAAGTCTCCAGATGAAAATGATACCTCACTTGTGTGGGTAGGCCTAGCGCATGCGACAGGAAAAAAACCCAAAACACAACGTGGACACATCCCATTCATTGACAAAAACAGAGGTGTTTTTTGCACAGTGCCTACCTGTACATTTTGGCCTCTAGCTCAGCCGGCACCTAGGGAAACCTACCAAACCTGTCCATTTTTTAAAACTAGAGACCTAGGGGAATCTAAGATGGGGTGACTTGTGGGGCTCTGACCAGGTTCTGTTACCCAGAATCCTTTACAAACCACAAAATTTGGCTAAAAAAACACGTTTTCCTCACATTTCAGTGACAGAAAGTTCTGGAGTCTGAGAGGAGCCACAAATTTCCTTCCACCCAGGGTTCCCCCAAGTCTCCCGATAAAAATGATACCTCACTTGTGTGGGTAGGCCTAGCGCCCGCGACAGGAAATGCCCCAAAACACAACGTGGACACATCCCATTTTTTGACAGAAAACAGAGGTGTTTTTTGCACAGTGCCTACCTGTACATTTTGGCCTCTAGCTCAGCCGGCACCTAGGGAAACCTACCAAACCTGTCCATTTTTTAAAACTAGAGACCTAGGGGAATCTAAGATGGGGTGACTTGTGGGGCTCTGACCAGGTTCTGTTACCCAGAATCCTTTGCAAACCTCAAAATTTGGCTAAAAAAATGTTTTACTCACATTTCGGTGACAGAAAGTTCTGGAATCTGAGGGGAGACACAAATTTCCTTCCACCCAGCGTTCCCTCAAGTCTCCCGATACAAATCATACCTCACTTGTGTGGGTAGGCCTAGCGCCCGCGACAGGAAATGCCCCAAAACACAACGTGGACACATCCCATTTTTTGACAGAAAACAGAGGTGTTTTTTGCACAGTGCCTACCTGTACATTTTGGTCTCTAGCTCAGCCGGCACCTAGGGAAAACAACTAAACATGTCCATTTTTTAAAACTAGAGACCTAGGTGAATCTAAGATGGGGTGACTTGTGGGGCTCTGACCAGGTTCTGTTGCCCAGAATCCTTTGCAAACCTCAAAATTTGGCTAAACAAAATGTTTTCCTCACATTTCGGTGACAGAAAGTTCTGGAATCTGAGGGGAGACACAAATTTCCTTCCACCCAGCGTTCCCCCAAGTCTCCAGATGAAAATGATACCTCACTTGTGTGGGTAGGCCTAACGCCAGCGACAGGAAATGCCCCAAAACACAACGTGGACACCTCCCATTTTTTGACAGAAAACAGAGGTGTTTTTTGCAAAGTGCCTACCTGTAGATTTTGGCATCTAGCTCAGCCGGCACCTAGGGAAACCTACCAAACCAGTCCATTTTTTAAAGCTAGAGACCTAGGGGAATCTAAGATGGGGTGACTTGTGGGGCTCTGACCAGGTTCTGTTACCGAGAATCCTTGTCAAACCTCAAAATTTGGCTAAAAAAAATGTTTTCCTCACATTTCGGTGACAGAAAGTTCTGGAATCTGAGAGGAGCCACAAATTTCCTTCCACCCAGCGTTCCCCCAAGTCTCCCGATGAAAATGATACCTCACTTGTGTGGGTAGGCCTAGCGGCCGCAACAGGAAGTGCCCCAAAACACAACGTGGACACCTCCCATTTTTTGACAGAAAACAGAGGTGTTTTTTGCAAAGTGCCTACCTGTGGATTTTGGCATCTAGCTCAGCCGGCACCTAGGGAAACCTACCAAACCTGTCCATTTTTTAAAGCTAGAGACCTAGGGGAATCTAAGATGGGGTGACTTGTGGGGCTCTGACCAGGTTCTGTTACCGAGAATCCTTGTCAAACCTCAAAATTTGGCTAAAAAAAATGTTTTCCTCACATTTCGGTGACAGAAAGTTCTGGAATCTGTGGGGAGACACAAATTTCCTTCCATCCAGCGTTCCCCCAAGTCTCCCGATAAAAATGATACCTCACTTGTGTGGGTAGGCGTAGTGCCCGTGACAGGAAATGCCCCAAAACACAACGTGGACACATCCCATTTTTTGACAAAAAACAGAGGTGTTTTTTGCACAGTGCCTACCTGTACATTTTGGCCTCTAGCTCAGCCGGCACCTAGGGAAACCTACCAAACCTGTGCATTTTTTAAAACTAGAGACCTAGGGGAATCCAAGATAGGGTGACTTGTGGGGCTCTGACCAGGTTCTGTTACCCAGAATCCTTTGCAAACCTCAAAATTTGGCTAAAAAAAACACATTTTCCTCACATTTCGGTGACAGAAAGTTCTGGAATCTGAGAGGAGCCACAAATTTCCTTCCACCCAGCGTTCCCCCAAGTCTCCCGATAAAAATGATACCTCACTTGTGTGGGTAGGCCTAGCGCCCGTGACAGAAAATGCCCCAAAACACAACGTGGACACCTCCCATTTTTTGACAGAAAACAGAGGTGTTTTTTGCAAAGTGCCTACCTGTAGATTTTGGCATCTAGCTCAGCCGGCACCTAGGGAAACCTACCAAACCTGTCCATTTTTTAAAACTAGAGACCTGGGGGAATCCAAGATGGGGTGACTTGTGGGGCTCTGACCAGGTTCTGTTACCGAGAATCCTTGTCAAACCTCAAAATTTGGCTAAAAAAAATGTTTTCCTCACATTTCGGTGACAGAAAGTTCTGGAATCTGAGGGGAGACACAAATTTCCTTCCATCCAGCGTTCCCCCAAGTCTCCCGATAAAAATGATACCTCACTTGTGTGGGTAGGCGTAGCGCCCGTGACAGGAAATACCCCAAAACACAACGTGGACACATCCCATTTATTGACAAAAGCAGAGGTGTTTTTTGCAAAGTGCCTACCTGTAAATTTTCGCCTCTAGCTCAGCCGGCAAGTAGGGAAACCTACCAAACCTGTGCATTTTTAAAAACTAGAGACTTAGGGGAATCCAAGATGGGGTGACTTGTGGGGCTCTGACCAGGTTCTGTTACCCAGAATCCTTTACAAACCACAAAATTTGGCTAAAAAAACACGTTTTCCTCCCATTTCAGTGACAGAAAGTTCTGGAGTCTAAGAGGAGCCACAAATTTCCTTCCAGCCAGGGTTCCCCCAAGTCTCCCGATAAAAATGATACCTCACTTGTGTGGGTAGGCCTAGCGCCCGTGACAGAAAATGCCCCAAAACACAACGTGGACACCTCCCATTTTTTGACAGAAAACAGAGGTGTTTTTTGCAAAGTGCCTACCTGTAGATTTTGGCATCTAGCTCAGCCGGCACCTAGGGAAACCTACCAAACCTGTCCATTTTTTAAAACTAGAGAACCTGGGGGAATCCAAGATGGGGTGACTTGTGGGGCTCTGACCAGGTTCTGTTACCGAGAATCTTTGTCAAACCTCAAAATTTGGCTAAAAAAAATGTTTTCCTCACATTTCGGTGACAGAAAGTTCAGGAATCTGAGGGGAGACACAAATTTCCTTCCATCCAGCGTTCCCCCAAGTCTCCCGATAAAAATGATACCTCACTTGTGTGGGTAGGCGTAGCGCCCGTGACAGGAAATACCCCAAAACACAACGTGGACACATCCCATTTATTGACAAAAATAGAGGTGTTTTTTGCAAAGTGCCTACCTGTAAATTTTGGCCTCTAGCTCAGCCGGCACCTAGGGAAACCTACCAAACCTGTGCATTTTTAAAAACTAGAGACTTAGGGGAATCCAAGATGGGGTGACTTGTGGGGCTCTGACCAGGTTCTGTTACCCAGAATCCTTTACAAACCACAAAATTTGGCTAAAAAAACACGTTTTCCTCACATTTCAGTGACAGAAAGTTCTGGAGTCTAAGAGGAGCCACAAATTTCCTTCCAGCCAGGGTTCCCCCAAGTCTCCCGATAAAAATGATACCTCACTTGTGTGGGTAGGCCTAGCGCCCGCGATAGGAAATGCCCCAAAACACAACGTGGACACATCACATTTTTTGACAGAAAACAGAGGTGTTTTTTGCACAGTGCCTACCTGTACATTTTGGCCTCTAGGTCAGCCGGCACCTAGGGAAACCTACAAAACCTGTGCATTTTTTAAAACTAGAGACCTAGGGGAATCCAAGATGGGGTGACTTGTGGGGCTCTGACCAGGTTCTGTTACTCAGAATCCTTTGCAAACCTCCAAATTTGGCTAAAAAAAACACATTTTCCTCACATTTCGGTGACAGAAAGTTCTGGAATCTGAGAAGAGCCACAAATTTCCTTTCACCCAGTGTTCCCCCAAGTCTCCCGATAAAAATTATACCTCACTTGTGTGGTTAGGCCTAGCGCCCGCGACAGGAAATGCCCCAAAATACAATGTGGACACCTCCCATTTTTTTACAGAAAACAGAGGTGTTTTTTGCAAAGTGCCTACCTGTAGATTTTGGCCTCTAGCTCAGCCGGCACCTAGGGAAACCTACCAAACCTATCCATTTTTTAAAACTAGAGATCTAGGGGAATCTAAAATGGGGTGACTTGTGGGGCTCTGACCAGGTTCTGTTACCCAGAATCCTTTGCAAACCTCAAAATTTGGCTAAAAACATGTTTTCCTCACATTTCGGTGACAGAAAGTTCTGGAATTTGAGATGAGCCAAAAATTTCCTTCCACCCAGCATTCCCCCAAGTCTCCCGATGAAAATGATACCTCACTTGTGTGGGTAGGCCTAGCGCACGCGACAGGAAAAAAACCCAAAACACAACGTGGACACATCCCATTCATTGACAAAAACAGAGGTGTTTTTTGTACAGTGCCTACCTGTACATTTTGGCCTCTAGCTCAGCCGGCACCTAGGGAAACCTACCAAACCTGTCCATTTTTTTAAAACTAGAGACCTAGGGGAATCTAAGATGGGTTGACTTGTGGGGCTCTGACCAGGTTCTGTTACCCAGAATCCTTTACAAACCACAAAATATGGCTAAAAAAACACGTTTTCCTCACATTTCAGTGACAGAAAGTTCTGGAGTCTGAGAGGAGCCACAAATTTCCTTCCACCCAGGGTTCCCCCAAGTCTCCCGATAAAAATGATACCTCACTTGTGTGGGTAGGCCTAGCGCCCGCGACAGGAAATGCCCCAAAACACAACGTGGACACATCCCATTTTTTGACAGAAAACAGAGGTGTTTTTTGCACAGTGCCTACCTGTACATTTTGGCCTCTAGCTCAGCCGGCACCTAGGGAAACCTACCAAACCTGTCCATTTTTTAAAACTAGAGACCTAGTGGAATCTAAGATGGGGTGACTTGTGGGGCTCTGACCAGGTTCTGTTGCCCAGAAACCTTTGCAAACCTCAAAATTTGGCTAAACAAAATGTTTTCCTCACATTTTGGTGACAGAAAGTTCTGGAATCTGAGGAGAGACACAAATTTCCTTCCACCCAGCGTTCCCCCAAGTCGCCCTATAAAAATGATACCTCACTTGTGTGGGTAGGACTAGCGCCCGCGACAGGAAATACCCCAAAACACAACGTGGACACATCCCATTTATTGACAAAAACAGAGGTGTTTTTTGCAAAGTGCCTACCTGTAAATTTTGGCCTCTAGCTCAGCCGGACCTAGGGAAACCTACCAAACCTGTGCATTTTTAAAAACTAGAGACTTAGGGGAATCCAAGATGGGGTGACTTGTGGGGCTCTGACCAGGTTCTGTTACCCAGAATCCTTTACAAACCACAAAATTTGGCTAAAAAAACACATTTTTCCTCACATTTCAGTGACAGAAAATTCTGGAGTCTAAGAGGAGCCACAAATTTCCTTCCAGCCAGGGTTCCCCCAAGTCTCCCGATAAAAATGATACCTCACTTGTGTGGGTAGGCCTAGCGCCCGCGACAGGAAATGCCCCAAAACACAACGTGGACACATCACATTTTTTGACAGAAAACAGAGGTGTTTTTTGCACAGTGCCTACCTGTACATTTTGGATTCTAGCTCAGCCGGCACCTAGGGAAACCTACCAAACCTGTGCATTTTTTAAAACTAGAGACCTAGGGGAATCCAAGATGGGGTGACTTGTGGGGCTCTGACCAGGTTCTGTTACTCAGAATCCTTTGCAAACCTCCAAATTTGGCTAAAAAAAACACATTTTCCTCACATTTCGGTGACAGAAAGTTCTGGAATCTGAGAAGAGCCACAAATTTCCTTCCACCCAGCGTTCCCCCAAGTCTCCCGATAAAAATGATACCTCACTCGTGTGGTTAGGCCTAGCGCCCGCGACAGAAAATGCCCCAAAATACAATGTGGACACCTCCCATTTTTTTACAGAAAACAGAGGTGTTTTTTGCAAAGTGCCTACCTGTAGATTTTGGCCTCTAGCTCAGCCGGCACCTAGGGAAACCTACCAAACCTATCCATTTTTTTAAACTAGAGACCTAGGGGAATCTAAGATGGGGTGACTTGTGGGGCTCTGACCAGGTTCTGTTACCCAGAATCCTTTGCAAACCTCAAAATTTGGCTAAAAACATGTTTTCCTCACATTTCGGTGACAGAAAGTTCTGGAATTTGAGATGAGCCAAAAATTTCCTTCCATCCAGCATTCCCCCAAGTCTCCAGATGAAAATGATACCTCACTTGTGTGGGTAGGCCTAGCGCACGCGACAGGAAAAAACCCCAAAACACAACGTGGACACATCCCATTCATTGACAAAAACAGAGGTGTTTTTTGCACAATGCCTACCTGTACATTTTGGCCTCTAGCTCAGCCGGCACCTAGGGAAACCTACCAAACCTGTCCATTTTTTAAAACTAGAGACCTAGGGGAATCTAAGTTGGGGTGACTTGTGGGGCTCTGACCAGGTTCTGTTACCCAGAATCCTTTACAAACCACAAAATTTGGCTAAAAAAACACGTTTTCCTCACATTTCAGCGACAGAAAGTTCTGGAGTCTGAGAGGAGCCACAAATTTCCTTCCACCCAGGGTTCCCCCAAGTCTCCCGATAAAAATGATACCTCACTTGTGTGGGTAGGCCTAGCGCCCGCGACAGGAAATGCCCCAAAACACAACGTGGACACATCCCATTTTTTGACAGAAAACAGAGGTGTTTTTTGCACAGTGCCTACCTGTACATTTTGGCCTCTAGCTCAGCCGGCACCTAGGGAAACCTACCAAACCTGTCCATTTTTTAAAACTAGAGACCTAGGGGAATCTAAGATGGGGTGACTTGTGGGGCTCTGACCAGGTTCTGTTACCCAGAATCCTTTGCAAACCTCAAAATTTGGCTAAAAAAATGTTTTCCTCACATTTCGGTGACAGAAAGTTCTGGAATCTGAGGGGAGACACAAATTTCCTTCCACCCAGCGTTCCCTCAAGTCTCCCGATACAAATCATACCTCACTTGTGTGGGTAGGCCTAGCGCCCGCGACAGGAAATGCCCCAAAACACAACGTGGACACATCCCATTTTTTGACAGAAAACAGAGGTGTTTTTTGCACAGTGCCTACCTGTACATTTTGGTCTCTAGCTCAGCCGGCACCTAGGGAAACCAACCAAACATGTCCATTTTTTAAAACTAGAGACCTAGGTGAATCTAAGATGGGGTGACTTGTGGGGCTCTGACCAGGTTCTGTTGCCCAGAATCCTTTGCAAACCTCAAAATTTGGCTAAACAAAATGTTTTCCTCACATTTTGGTGACAGAAAGTTCTGGAATCTGAGGAGAGACACAAATTTCCTTCCACCCAGCGTTCCCCCAAGTCGCCCTATAAAAATGATACCTCACTTGTGTGGGTAGGCCTAGCGCCCGCGACAGGAAATACCCCAAAACACAACGTGGACACATCCCATTTATTGACAAAAAAAAGAGGTGTTTTTTGAAAAGTGCCTACCTGTAGATTTTGGCCTCTAGCTCAGCCGGCACCTAGGGAAACCTACCAAACCTGTGCATTTTTTAAAACTAGAGACCTAGGGGAATCCAAGATGGGGTGACTTGTGGGGCTCTGACCAGGTTCTGTTACCCAGATTCCTTTGCAAACCTCAAAATTTGGCTAAAAACATGTTTTCCTCACATTTCGGTGACAGAACGTTCTGGAGTCTGAGAGGAGCCAAAAATTTCCTTCCTCCCAGGGTTCCCCCAAGTCTCCCGATAAAAATGGTACCTCACTTGAGTGGGTAGGCCTAGCGCCCGTGACAGGAAATGCCCCAAAACACAACGTGGACACATCCCATTTTTTGACAGAAAACAGAGGTGTTTTTTTGCAAAGTGCCTACCTGTACATTTTGGCCTCTAGCTCAGCCGGCACCTAGGGAAACCTACCGAACCTGTGCATTTTTTAAAACTAGAGACCTAAGGGAATCCAAGATGGGGTGACTTGTGGGACTCTGACCAGTTTCTGTTACCCAGAATCCTTTGCAAACCTCCTAATTTGGTTAAAAAAACACATTTTCCTCACATATCGGTGACGGAAAGTTCTGGAATCTGAGAGGAGCCACAAATTTCTGTCCACCCAGCGTTCCCCCAAGTCTCCAGATAAAAATGATACCTCACTTGTGTGGGTAGGCCTAGCGCCCGCTACAGGAAATGCCCCAAAACACAACGTGGACACATCCCATTTTTTGACAGAAAACAGAGGTGTTTTTTGCAAAGTGCCTACCTGTAGATTTTGGCCTCTAGCTCAGCCGGCACCTAGGGAAACCTACCAAACCTGTGCATTTTTCAAAACTAGAGACCTAGGGGAATCTATGATGGGGTGACTTGTGGGGCTCTGACCAAGTTCTGTTACCCAGAATCCTTTGCAAACCTCAAAATTTGGCTAAAAACATGTTTTCCTCAAATTTCGGTGACAGAAAGTTCTGGAATCTGAGAGGAGCCACAAATTTCCTTCCACCCAGCATTCCCCCAAGTCTCCCGATAAAAATGATACCTCACTTGTGTGGGTAGGCCTAGCGCCCGCGACAGGAAATACCCCAAAACACAACGTGAACACATCCCATTTATTGACAAAAAACAGAGGTGTTTTTGGCAAAGTGCCTACCTGTAGATTTTGGCCTCTAGCTCAGCCGGCACCTAGGGAAACCTACCAAACCTGTGCATTTTTTAAAACTACAGACCTAGGGGAATCCAAGATGGGGTGACATGTGGGGCTCTGACCAGGTTCTGTTACCCAGAATCCTTTGCAAACCTCAAAATTTGTCTAAAAACATCTTTTCCTCACATTTCGGTGACAGAAAGTTCTGGAATTTGAGATGAGCCAAAAATGTCCTTCCACCCAGCATTCCCCCAAGTCTCCAGATGAAAATGATACCTCACTTGTGTGGGTAGGCCTAGCGCACGCGACAGGAAAAAACCCCAAAACACAACGTGGACACATCCCATTCATTGACAAAAACAGAGGTGTTTTTTGCACAGTGCCTACCTGTACATTTTGGCCTCTAGCTCAGCCGGCACCTAGGGAAACCTACCAAACCTGTCCATTTTTTAAAACTAGAGACCTAGGGGAATCTAAGATGGGGTGACTTTTGGGGCTCTGACCAGGTTCTGTTACCCAGAATCCTTTGCAAACCTCAAAATTTGGCTAAAAAAATGTTTTCCTCACATTTCGGTGACAGAAAGTTCTGGAATCTGAGGGGAGACACAAATTTCCTTCCACCCAGCGTTCCCTCAAGTCTCCCGATACAAATCATACCTCACTTGTGTAGCTAGGCCTAGCGCCCGCGTCAGGAAATGCCCCAAAACACAACGTGGACACATCCCATTTTTTGACAGAAAACAGAGGTGTTTTTTGCACTGTGCCTACCTGTACATTTTGGTCTCTAGCTCAGCCGGCACCTAGGGAAACCAACCAAACATGTCCATTTTTTAAAACTAGAGACCTAGGTGAATCTAAGATGGGGTGACTTGTGGGGCTCTGACCAGGTTCTGTTGCCCAGAATCCTTTGCAAACCTCAAAATTTGGCTAAACAAAATGTTTTCCTCACATTTCGGTGACAGAAAGTTCTGGAATCTGAGGGGAGACACAAATTTCCTTCCACCCAGCGTTCCCCCAAGTCTCCAGATGAAAATGATACCTCACTTGTGTGGGTAGGCCTAGCGCCAGCGACAGGAAATGCCCCAAAACACAACGTGGACACCTCCCATTTTTTGACAGAAAACAGAGGTGTTTTTTGCAAAGTGCCTACCTGTAGATTTTGGCATCTAGCTCAGCCGGCACCTAGGGAAACCTACCAAACCTGTCCATTTTTTAAAGCTAGAGACCTAGGGGAATCTAAGATGGGGTGACTTGTGGGGCTCTGACCAGGTTCTGTTACCGAGAATCCTTGTCAAACCTCAAAATTTGGCTAAAAAAAATGTTTTCCTCACATTTCGGTGACAGAAAGTTCTGGAGTCTGAGAGGAGCCACAAATTTCCTTCCACCCAGCGTTCCCCCAAGTCTCCCGATGAAAATTATACCTCACTTGTGTGGGTAGGCCTAGCGCCCGCGACAGGAAATGCCCCAAAACACAACGTGGACACCTCCCATTTTTTGACAGAAAACAGAGGTGTTTTTTGCAAAGTGCCTACCTGTGGATTTTGGCATCTAGCTCAGCCGGCACCTAGGGAAACCTACCAAACCTGTCCATTTTTTAAAGCTAGAGACCTAGGGGAATCTAAGATGGGGTGACTTGTGGGGCTCTGACCAGGTTCTGTTACCGAGAATCCTTGTCAAACCTCAAAATTTGGCTAAAAAAAATGTTTTCCTCACATTTCGGTGACAGAAAGTTCTGGAATCTGTGGGGAGACACAAATTTCCTTCCATCCAGCGTTCCCCCAAGTCTCCCGATAAAAATGATACCTCACTTGTGTGGGTAGGCGTAGTGCCCGTGACAGGAAATGCCCCAAAATACAACGTGGACACATCCCATTTTTTGACAGAAAACAGAAGTGTTTTTTGCACAGTGCCTACCTGTACATTTTGGCCTCTAGCTCAGCCGGCACCTAGGGAAACCTACCAAACCTGTGCATTTTTTAAAACTAGAGACCTAGGGAAATCCAAGATAGGGTGACTTGTGGGGCTCTGACCAGGTTCTGTTACCCAGAATCCTTTGCAAACCTCCAAATTTGGCTAAACAAAATGTTTTCCTCACATTTCGGTGACAGAAAGTTCTGGAATCTGAGGGGAGACACAAATTTCCTTCCACCCAGCGTTCCCCCAAGTCTCCAGATGAAAATGATACCTCACTTGTGTGGGTAGGCCTAGCGCCAGCGACAGGAAATGCCCCAAAACACAACGTGGACACCTCCCATTTTTTGACAGAAAACAGAGGTGTTTTTTGCAAAGTGCCTACCTGTAGATTTTGGCATCTAGCTCAGCCGGCACCTAGGGAAACCTACCAAACCTGTCCATTTTTTAAAGCTAGAGACCTAGGGGAATCTAAGATGGGGTGACTTGTGGGGCTCTGACCAGGTTCTGTTACCGAGAATCCTTGTCAAACCTCAAAATTTGGCTAAAAAAAATGTTTTCCTCACATTTCGGTGACAGAAAGTTCTGGAGTCTGAGAGGAGCCACAAATTTCCTTCCACCCAGCGTTCCCCCAAGTCTCCCGATGAAAATTATACCTCACTTGTGTGGGTAGGCCTAGCGCCCGCGACAGGAAATGCCCCAAAACACAACGTGGACACCTCCCATTTTTTGACAGAAAACAGAGGTGTTTTTTGCAAAGTGCCTACCTGTGGATTTTGGCATCTAGCTCAGCCGGCACCTAGGGAAACCTACCAAACCTGTCCATTTTTTAAAGCTAGAGACCTAGGGGAATCTAAGATGGGGTGACTTGTGGGGCTCTGACCAGGTTCTGTTACCGAGAATCCTTGTCAAACCTCAAAATTTGGCTAAAAAAAATGTTTTCCTCACATTTCGGTGACAGAAAGTTCTGGAATCTGTGGGGAGACACAAATTTCCTTCCATCCAGCGTTCCCCCAAGTCTCCCGATAAAAATGATACCTCACTTGTGTGGGTAGGCGTAGTGCCCGTGACAGGAAATGCCCCAAAATACAACGTGGACACATCCCATTTTTTGACAGAAAACAGAAGTGTTTTTTGCACAGTGCCTACCTGTACATTTTGGCCTCTAGCTCAGCCGGCACCTAGGGAAACCTACCAAACCTGTGCATTTTTTAAAACTAGAGACCTAGGGAAATCCAAGATAGGGTGACTTGTGGGGCTCTGACCAGGTTCTGTTACCCAGAATCCTTTGCAAACCTCCAAATTTGGCTAAAAAAAACACATTTTCCTCACATTTCGGTGACAGAAAGTTCTGGAATCTGAGAGGAGCCACAAATTTCCTTCCACCCAGCGTTCCCCCAAGTCTCCCGATAAAAATGAATCCTCACTTGTGTGGGTAGGCCTAGCGCCCGTGACAGAAAATGCCCCAAAACACAACGTGGACACCTCCCTTTTTTGACAGAAAACAGAGGTGTTTTTTGCAAAGTGCCTACCTGTAGATTTTGGCATCTAGCTCAGCCGGCACCTAGGGAAACCTACCAAACCTGTCCATTTTTTAAAACTAGAGACCTGGGGGAATCCAAGATGGGGTGACTTGTGGGGCTCTGACCAGGTTCTGTTTCCGAGAATCCTTGTCAAACCTCAAAATTTGGCTAAAAAAAATGTTTTCCTCACATTTTGGTGACAGAAAGTTCTGGAATCTGAGGGGAGACACAAATTTCCTTCCATCCAGCGTTCCCCCAAGTCTCCCGATAAAAATGATACCTCACTTGTGTGGGTAGGCGTAGCGCCCGTGACAGGAAATACCCCAAAACACAACGTGGACACATCCCATTTATTGACAAAAACAGAGGTGTTTTTTGCAAAGTGCCTACCTGTAAATTTTGGCCTCTAGCTCAGCCGGCACATAGGGAAACCTACCAAACCCGTGCATTTTTTAAAACTACAGACCTAGGGGAATCCAAGATGGGGTGACATGTGGGGCTCTGACCAGGTTCTGTTACCCAGAATCCTTTGCAAACCTCAAAATTTGTCTAAAAACATGTTTTCCTCACATTTCAGTGACAGAAAGTTATGGAATCTGAGAGGAGCCACAAATTTCCTTCCACCCAGCGTTCCCCCAAGTCTCCAGATAAAAATGATACCTCACTTGTGTGGGTAGGCCTAGCGCCCGCTACAGGAAATGCCCCAAAACACAACGTGGACACATCCCATTTTTTGACAGAAAACAGAGGTGTTTTTTGCAAAGTGCCTACCTGTAGATTTTGGCCTCTAGCTCAGCCGGCACCTAGGGAAACCTACCAAACCTGTGCATTTTTCAAAACTAGAGACCTAGGGGAATCTATGATGGGGTGACTTGTGGGGCTCTGACCAAGTTCTGTTACCCAGAATCCTTTGCAAACCTCAAAATTTGGCTTAAAACATGTTTTCCTCAAATTTCGGTGACAGAAAGTTCTGGAATCTGAGAGGAGCCACAAATTTCCTTCCACCCAGCATTCCCCCAAGTCTCCCGATAAAAATGATACCTCACTTGTGTGGGTAGGCCTAGCGCCCGCGACAGGAAATACCCCAAAACACAACGTGAACACATCCCATTTATTGACAAAAAACAGAGGTGTTTTTTGCAAAGTGCCTACCTGTAGATTTTGGCCTCTAGCTCAGCCGGCACCTAGGGAAACCTACCAAACCTGTGCATTTTTTTAAACTACAGACGACCTAGGGGAATCCAAGATGGGGTGACATGTGGGGCACTGACCAGGTTCTGTTACCCAGAATCCTTTGCAAACCTCAAAATTTGTCTAAAAACATCTTTTCCTCACATTTCGGTGACAGAAAGTTCTGGAATTTGAGATGAGCCAAAAATTTCCTTCCACCCAGCATTCCCCCAAGTCTCCAGATGAAAATGATACCTCACTTGTGTGGGTAGGCCTAGCGCACGCGACAGGAAAAAACCCCAAAACACAACGTGGACACATCCCATTCATTGACAAAAACAGAGGTGTTTTTTGCACAGTGCCTACCTGTACATTTTGGCCTCTAGCTCAGCTGGCACCTAGGGAAACCTACCAAACCTGTCCATTTTTTAAAACTAGAGACCTAGGGGAATCTAAGATGGGGTGACTTGTGGGGCTCTGACCAGGTTCTGTTACCCAGAATCCTTTACAAACCACAAAATTTGGCTAAAAAAACACGTTTTCCTCACATTTCAGTGACAGAAAGTTCTGGAGTCTGAGAGGAGCCACAAATTTCCTTCCACCCAGGGTTCCCCCAAGTCTCCCGATAAAAATGATACCTCACTTGTGTGGGTAGGACTAGCGCCCGCGACAGGAAATGCCCCAAAACACAACGTGGACACATCCCATTTTTTGACAGAAAACAGAGGTGTTTTTTGCACAGTGCCTACCTGTACATTTTGGCCTCTAGCTCAGCCGGCACCTAGGGAAACCTACCAAACCTGTCCATTTTTTAAAACTAGAGACCTAGGGGAATCTAAGATGGGGTGACTTGTGGGGCTCTGACCAGGTTCTGTTACCCAGAATCCTTTGCAAACCTCAAAATTTGGCTAAAAAAATGTTTTCCTCACATTTCGGTGACAGAAAGTTCTGGAATCTGAGGGGAGACACAAATTTCCTTCCACCCAGCGTTCCCTCAAGTCTCCCGATACAAATCATACCTCACTTGTGTGGGTAGGCCTAGCGCCCGCGTCAGGAAATGCCCCAAAACACAACGTGGACACATCCCATTTTTTGACAGAAAACAGAGGTGTTTTTTGCACAGTGCCTACCTGTACATTTTGGTCTCTAGCTCAGCCGGCACCTAGGGAAACCAACCAAACATGTCCATTTTTTAAAACTAGAGACCTAGGTGAATCTAAGATGGGGTGACTTGTGGGGCTCTGACCAGGTTCTGATGCCCAGAATCCTTTGCAAACCTCAAAATTTGGCTAAACAAAATGTTTTCCTCACATTTCGGTGTCAGAAAGTTATGGAATCTGAGGGGAGACACAAATTTCCTTCCACCCAGCGTTCCCCCAAGTCTCCAGATGAAAATGATACCTCACTTGTGTGGGTAGGCATAGCGCCAGCGACAGGAAATGCCCCAAAACACAACGTGGACACCTCCCATTTTTTGACAGAAAACAGAGGTGTTTTTTGCAAAGTGCCTACCTGTAGATTTTGGCATCTAGCTCTGGCGGCACCTAGGGAAACCTACCAAACCTGTCCATTTTTTAAAGCTAGAGACCTAGGGGAATCTAAGATGGGGTGACTTGTGGGGCTCTGACCAGGTTCTGTTACCGAGAATCCTTGTCAAACCTCAACATTTGGCTAAAAAAAATGTTTTCCTCACATTTCGGTGACAGAAAGTTCTGGAATCTGAGAGGAGCCACAAATTTCCTTCCACCCAGCGTTCCCCCAAGTCTCCCGATGAAAATGATACCTCACTTGTGTGGGTAGGCCTAGCGCCCGCGACAGGAAATGCCCCAAAACACAACGTGGACACCTCCCATTTTTTGACAGAAAACAGAGGTGTTTTTTGCAAAGTGCCTACCTGTGGATTTTGGCATCTAGCTCAGCCGGCACCTAGGGAAACCTACCAAACCTGTCCATTTTTTAAAGCTAGAGACCTAGGGGAATCTAAGATGGGGTGACTTCTGGGGCTCTGACCAGGTTCTGTTACCGAGAATCCTTGTCAAACCTCAAAATTTGGCTAAAAAAAATGTTTTCCTCACATTTCGGTGACAGAAAGTTCTGGAATCTGTGGGGAGACACAAATTTCCTTCCATCCAGCGTTCCCCCAAGTCTCCCGATAAAAATGATACCTCACTTGTGTGGGTAGGCGTAGTGCCCGTGACAGGAAATGCCCCAAAACACAACGTGGACACATCCCATTTTTTGACAGAAAACAGAGGTGTTTTTTGCACAGTGCCTACCTGTACATTTTGGCCTCTAGCTCAGCCGGCACCTAGGGAAACCTACCAAACCTGTGCATTTTTTAAAACTAGAGACCTAGGGAAATCCAAGATAGGGTGACTTGTGGGGCTCTGACCAGGTTCTGTTACCCAGAATCCTTTGCAAACCTCCAAATTTGGCTAAAAAAAACACATTTTCCTCACATTTCGGTGACAGAAAGTTCTGGAATCTGAGAGGAGCCACAAATTTCCTTCCACCCAGCGTTCCCCCAAGTCTCCCGATAAAAATGATACCTCACTTGTGTGGGTAGGCCTAGCGCCCGTGACAGAAAATGCCCCAAAACACAACGTGGACACCTCCCTTTTTTGACAGAAAACAGAGGTGTTTTTTGCAAAGTGCCTACCTGTAGATTTTGGCATCTAGCTCAGCCGGCACCTAGGGAAACCTACCAAACCTGTCCATTTTTTAAAACTAGAGACCTGGGGGAATCCAAGATGGGGTGACTTGTGGGGCTCTGACCAGGTTCTGTTACCGAGAATCCTTGTCAAACCTCAAAATTTGGCTAAAAAAATGTTTTCCTCACATTTTGGTGACAGAAAGTTCTGGAATCTGAGGGGAGACACAAATTTCCTTCCATCCAGCGTTCCCCCAAGTCTCCCGATAAAAATGATACCTCACTTGTGTGGGTAGGCGTAGCGCCCGTGACAGGAAATACCCCAAAACACAACGTGGACACATCCCATTTATTGACAAAAACAGAGGTGTTTTTTGCAAAGTGCCTACCTGTAAATTTTGGCCTCTAGCTCAGCCGGCACATAGGGAAACCTACCAAACCCGTGCATTTTTAAAAACTAGAGACTTAGGGGAATCCAAGATGGGGTGACTTGTGGGGCTCTGACCAGGTTCTGTTACCCAGAATCCTTTACAAACCACATAATTTGGCTAAAAAAACACGTTTTCCTCACATTTCAGTGACAGAAAGTTCTGGAGTCTAAGAGGAGCCACAAATTTCCTTCCAGCCAGGGTTCCCCCAAGTCTCCCGATAAAAATGATACCTCACTTGTGTGGGTAGGCCTAGCGCCCGTGACAGAAAATGCCCCAAAACACAACGTGGACACCTCCCATTTTTTGACAGAAAACAGAGGTGTTTTTTGCAAAGTGCCTACCTGTAGATTTTGGCATCTAGCTCAGCCGGCACCTAGGGAAACCTACCAAACCTGTCCATTTTTTAAAACTAGAGACCTGGGGGAATCCAAGATGGGGTGACTTGTGGGGCTCTGACCAGGTTCTGTTACAGAGAATCCTTGTCAAACCTCAAAATTTGGCTAAAAAAAATGTTTTCCTCACATTTCGGTGACAGAAAGTTCTGGAATCTGAGGGGAGACACAAATTTCCTTCCATCCAGCGTTCCCTCAAGTCTCCCGATAAAAATGATACCTCACTTGTGTGGGTAGGCGTAGCGCCCGTGACAGGAAATACCCCAAAACACAACGTGGACACATCCCATTTATTGACAAAAATAGAGGTGTTTTTTGCAAAGTGCCTACCTGTAAATTTTGGCCTCTAGCTCAGCCGGCACCTAGGGAAACCTACCAAACCTGTGCATTTTTAAAAACTAGAGACTTTGGGGAATCCAAGATGGGGTGACTTGTGGGGCTCTGACCAGGTTCTGTTACCCAGAATCCTTTACAAACCACAAAATTTGGCTAAAAAAACACGTTTTCCTCACATTTCAGTGACAGAAAGTTCTGGAGTCTAGAGGAGCCACAAATTTCCTTCCAGCCAGGGTTCCCCCAAGTCTCCCGATTAAAATGATACCTCACTTGTGTGGGTAGGCCTAGCGCCCGCGACAGGAAATGCCCCAAAACACAACGTGGACACATCACATTTTTTGACAGAAAACAGAGGTGTTTTTTGCACAGTGCCTACCTGTACATTTTGGCCTCTAGGTCAGCCGGCACCTAGGGAAACCTACCAAACCTGTGCATTTTTTAAAACTAGAGACCTAGGGGAATCCAACATGGGGTGACTTGTGGGGCTCTGACCAGGTTCTGTTACTCAGAATCCTTTGCAAACCTCCAAATTTGGCTAAAAAAAACACATTTTCCTCACATTTCGGTGACAGAAAGTTCCGGAATCTGAGAAGAGCCACAAATTTCCTTTCACCCAGCGTTCCCCCAAGTCTCCCGATAAAAATGATACCTCACTTGTGTGGTTAGGCCTAGCGCCCGCGACAGGAAATGCCCCAAAATACAATGTGGACACCTCCCATTTTTTTACAGAAAACAGAGGTGTTTTTTGCAAAGTGCCTACCTGTAGATTTTGGCCTCTAGCTCAGCCGGCACCTAGGGAAACCTACCAAACCTACCCATTTTTTAAAACTAGAGATCTAGGGGAATCTAAGATGGGGTGACTTGTGGGGCTCTGACCAGGTTCTGTTACCCAGAATCCTTTGCAAACCTCAAAATTTGGCTAAAAACATGTTTTCCTCACATTTCGGTGACAGAAAGTTCTGGAATTTGAGATGAGCCAAAAATGTCCTTCCACCCAGCATTCCCCCAAGTCTCCCGATGAAAATGATACCTCACTTGTGTGGGTAGGCCTAGCGCACGCAACAGGAAAAAACCCCAAAACACAACGTGGACACATCCCATTCATTGACAAAAACAGAGGTGTTTTTTGCACAGTGCCTACCTGTACATTTTGGCCTCTAGCTCAGCCGGCACCTAGGGAAACCTACCAAACCTGTCCATTTTTTAAAACTAGAGACCTAGGGGAATCTAAGATGGGTTGACTTGTGGGGCTCTGACCAGGTTCTGTTACCCAGAATCCTTTACAAACCACAAAATTTGGCTAAAAAAACACGTTTTCCTCACATTTCAGTGACAGAAAGTTCTGGAGTCTGAGAGGAGCCACAAATTTCCTTCCACCCAGCGTTCCCTCAAGTCTCCCGATAAAAATGATACCTCACTTGTGTGGGTAGGCGTAGCGCCCGTGACAGGAAATACCCCAAAACACAACGTGGACACATCCCATTTATTGACAAAAATAGAGGTGTTTTTTGCAAAGTGCCTACCTGTAAATTTTGGCCTCTAGCTCAGCCGGCACCTAGGGAAACCTACCAAACCTGTGCATTTTTAAAAACTAGAGACTTTGGGGAATCCAAGATGGGGTGACTTGTGGGGCTCTGACCAGGTTCTGTTACCCAGAATCCTTTACAAACCACAAAATTTGGCTAAAAAAACACGTTTTCCTCACATTTCAGTGACAGAAAGTTCTGGAGTCTAGAGGAGCCACAAATTTCCTTCCAGCCAGGGTTCCCCCAAGTCTCCCGATAAAAATGATACCTCACTTGTGTGGGTAGGCCTAGCGCCCGCGACAGGAAATGCCCCAAAACACAACGTGGACACATCACATTTTTTGACAGAAAACAGAGGTGTTTTTTGCACAGTGCCTACCTGTACATTTTGGCCTCTAGGTCAGCCGGCACCTAGGGAAACCTACCAAACCTGTGCATTTTTTAAAACTAGAGACCTAGGGGAATCCAACATGGGGTGACTTGTGGGGCTCTGACCAGGTTCTGTTACTCAGAATCCTTTGCAAACCTCCAAATTTGGCTAAAAAAAACACATTTTCCTCACATTTCGGTGACAGAAAGTTCCGGAATCTGAGAAGAGCCACAAATTTCCTTTCACCCAGCGTTCCCCCAAGTCTCCCGATAAAAATGATACCTCACTTGTGTGGTTAGGCCTAGCGCCCGCGACAGGAAATGCCCCAAAATACAATGTGGACACCTCCCATTTTTTTACAGAAAACAGAGGTGTTTTTTGCAAAGTGCCTACCTGTAGATTTTGGCCTCTAGCTCAGCCGGCACCTAGGGAAACCTACCAAACCTACCCATTTTTTAAAACTAGAGATCTAGGGGAATCTAAGATGGGGTGACTTGTGGGGCTCTGACCAGGTTCTGTTACCCAGAATCCTTTGCAAACCTCAAAATTTGGCTAAAAACATGTTTTCCTCACATTTCGGTGACAGAAAGTTCTGGAATTTGAGATGAGCCAAAAATGTCCTTCCACCCAGCATTCCCCCAAGTCTCCCGATGAAAATGATACCTCACTTGTGTGGGTAGGCCTAGCGCACGCAACAGGAAAAAACCCCAAAACACAACGTGGACACATCCCATTCATTGACAAAAACAGAGGTGTTTTTTGCACAGTGCCTACCTGTACATTTTGGCCTCTAGCTCAGCCGGCACCTAGGGAAACCTACCAAACCTGTCCATTTTTTAAAACTAGAGACCTAGGGGAATCTAAGATGGGTTGACTTGTGGGGCTCTGACCAGGTTCTGTTACCCAGAATCCTTTACAAACCACAAAATTTGGCTAAAAAAACACGTTTTCCTCACATTTCAGTGACAGAAAGTTCTGGAGTCTGAGAGGAGCCACAAATTTCCTTCCACCCAGGGTTCCCCCAAGTCTCCCGATAAAAATGATACCTCACTTGTGTGGGTAGGCCTAGCGCCCGCGACAGGAAATGCCCCAAAACACAACGTGGACACATCCCATTTTTTGACAGAAAACAGAGGTGTTTTTTGCACAGTGCCTACCTGTACATTTTGGCCTCTAGCTCAGCCGGCACCTAGGGAAACCTACCAAACCTGTCCATTTTTTTTAACTAGAGACCTAGTGGAATCTAAGATGGGGTGACTTGTGGGGCTCTGACCAGGTTCTGTTACCCAGAATCCTTTGCAAACCTCAAAATTTGGCTAAAAAAATGTTTTCCTCACATTTCGGTGACAGAAAGTTCTGGAATCTGAGGGGAGACACAAATTTCCTTCCACCCAGCGTTCCCTCAAGTCTCCCGATACAAATGATACCTCACTTGTGTGGGTAGGCCTAGCGCCCGCGACAGGAAATGCCCCAAAACACAACGTGGACACATCCCATTTTTTGACAGAAAACAGAGGTGTTTTTTGCACAGTGCCTACCTGTACATTTTGGCCTCTAGCTCAGCCGGCACCTAGGGAAACCTACCAAACATGTCCATTTTTTAAAACTAGAGACCTAGGTGAATCTAAGATGGGGTGACTTGTGGGGCTCTGACCAGGTTCTGTTGCCCAGAAACCTTTGCAAACCTCAAAATTTGGCTAAACAAAATGTTTTCCTCACATTTTGGTGACAGAAAGTTCTGGAATCTGAGGAGAGACACAAATTTCCTTCCACCCAGCGTTCCCCCAAGTCGCCCTATAAAAATGATACCTCACTTGTGTGGGTAGGCCTAGCGCCCGCGACAGGAAATACCCCAAAACACAACGTGGACACATCCCATTTATTGACAAAAACAGAGGTGTTTTTTGCAAAGTGCCTACCTGTAAATTTTGGCCTCTAGCTCAGCCGGCACCTAGGGAAACCTACCAAACCTGTGCATTTTTAAAAACTAGAGACTTAGGGGAATCCAAGATGGGGTGACTTGTGGGGCTCTGACCAGGTTCTGTTACCCAGAATCCTTTACAAACCACAAAATTTGGCTAAAAAAACACGTTTTCCTCACATTTCAGTGACAGAAAATTCTGGAGTCTAAGAGGAGCCACAAATTTCCTTCCAGCCAGGGTTCCCCCAAGTCTCCCGATAAAAATGATACCTCACTTGTGTGGGTAGGCCTAGCGCCCGCGACAGGAAATGCCCCAAAACACAACGTGGACACATCACATTTTTTGACAGAAAACAGAGGTGTTTTTTGCACAGTGCCTACCTGTACATTTTGGATTCTAGCTCAGCCGGCACCTAGGGAAACCTACCAAACCTGTGCATTTTTTGAAACTAGAGACCTAGGGGAATCCAAGATGGGGTGACTTGTGGGGCTCTGACCAGGTTCTGTTACCCAGAATCCTTTGCAAACCTCCAAATTTGGCTAAAAAAAACACATTTTCCTCACATTTCGGTGACAGAAAGTTCTGGAATCTGAGAAGAGCCACAAATTTCCTTCCACCCAGCGTTCCCCCAAGTCTCCCGATAAAAATGATACCTCACTCGTGTGGTTAGGCCTAGCGCCCACGACAGAAAATGCCCCAAAATACAATGTGGACACCTCCCATTTTTTTACAGAAAACAGAGGTGTTTTTTGCAAAGTGCCTACCTGTAGATTTTGGCCTCTAGCTCAGCCGGCACCTAGGGAAACCTACCAAACCTATCCATTTTTTAAAACTAGAGACCTAGGGGAATCTAAGATGGGGTGACTTGTGGGGCTCTGACCAGGTTCTGTTACCCAGAATCCTTTGCAAACCTCAAAATTTGGCTAAAAACATGTTTTCCTCACATTTCGGTGACAGAAAGTTCTGGAATTTGAGATGAGCCAAAAATTTCCTTCCACCCAGCATTCCCCCAAGTCTCCAGATGAAAATGATACCTCACTTGTGTGGGTAGGCCTAGCGCACGCGACAGTAAAAAACCCCAAAACACAACGTGGACACATCCCATTCATTGACAAAAACAGAGGTGTTTTTTGCACAGTGCCTACCTGTACATTTTGGCCTCTAGCTCAGCCGGCACCTAGGGAAACCTACCAAACCTGTCCATTTTTTAAAACTAGAGACCTAGGGGAATCTAAGATGGGTTGACTTGTGGGGCTCTGACCAGGTTCTGTTACCCAGAATCCTTTACAAACCACAAAATTTGGCTAAAAAAACACGTTTTCCTCACATTTCAGTGACAGAAAGTTCTGGAGTCTGAGAGGAGCCACAAATTTCCTTCCACCCAGGGTTCCCCCAAGTCTCCCGATAAAAATGATACCTCACTTGTGTGGGTAGGCCTAGCGCCCGCGACAGGAAATGCCCCAAAACACAACGTGGACACATCCCATTTTTTGACAGAAAACAGAGGTGTTTTTTGCACAGTGCCTACCTGTACATTTTGGCCTCTAGCTCAGCCGGCACCTAGGGATACCGACCAAACCTGTGCATTTTTTAAAACTAGAGACCTAGGGGAATCCAAGATGGGGTGACTTGTGGGGCTCTGACCAGGTTCTGTTACCCAGATTCCTTTGCAAACCTCAAAATTTGGCTAAAAACATGTTTTCCTCACATTTCGGTGACAGAACGTTCTGGAGTCTGAGAGGAGCCAAAAATTTCCTTCCTCCCAGGGTTCCCCCAAGTCTCCCAATAAAAATGGTACCTCACTTGAGTGGGTAGGCCTAGCGCCCGTGACAGGAAATGCCCCAAAACACAACGTGGACACATCCCATTTTTTGACAGAAAACAGAGGTGTTTTTTTGCAAAGTGCCTACCTGTACATTTTGGCCTCTAGCTCAGCCGGCACCTAGGGAAACCTACCGAACCTGTGCATTTTTTAAAACTAGAGACCTAAGGGAATCCAAGATGGGGTGACTTGTGGGACTCTGACCAGTTTCTGTTACCCAGAATCCTTTGCAAACCTCCTAATTTGGTTAAAAAAACACATTTTCCTCACATATCGGTGACGGAAAGTTCTGGAATCTGAGAGGAGCCACAAATTTCCGTCCACCCAGCGTTCCCCCAAGTCTCCCGAGAAAAATGATACCTCACTTGTGTGAGTAGGCCTAGCGCCCGCGACAGGAAATGCCCCAAAACACAACGTGGACACCTCCCATTTTTTGACAGAAAACAGAGGTGTTTTTGCAAAGTGCCTACCTGTAGATTTTGGCCTCTAGCTCAGCAGGCACCTAGGGAAACCTACCAAACCTGTCCATTTTTTAAAACTAGAGACATAGGGGAATCTAAGATGGGGTGACTTGTCGGGCTCTGACCAGGTTCTGTTACCCAGAATCCTTTGCAAACCTCAAAATTTGGCTAAAAAAATGTTTTTCCTCACATTTCAGTGACAGAAAGTTTTGGAATCTGAGCGAAAACACAAATTTCCTTCCACCCAGCATTCCCCCAAGTCTCCCGATAAAAATGATACCTCACTTGTGTGGGTAGGCCTAGCGCCCGCTACAGGAAATGCCCCAAAACACAACGTGGACACATCCCATTTTTTGACAGAAAACAGAGGTGTTTTTTGCAAAGTGCCTACCTGTAGATTTTGGCCTCTAGCTCAGCCGGCACCTAGGGAAACCTACCAAACCTGTGCATTTTATAAAACTAGAGACCTAGGGGAATCTATGATGGGGTGACTTGTGGGGCTCTGACCAAGTTCTGTTACCCAGAATCCTTTGCAAACCTCTAAATTTGGCTAAAAACATGTTTTCCTCACATTTCGGTGACAGAAAGTTCTGGAATCTGAGAGGAGCCACAAATTTCCTTCCACCCAGCATTCCCCCAAGTCTCCCGATAAAAATGATACCTCACTTGTGTGGGTAGGCCTAGCGCCCGCGACAGGAAATACCCCAAAACACAACGTGAACACATCCCATTTATTGACAAAAAACAGAGGTGTTTTTTGCAAAGTGCCTACCTGTAGATTTTGGCCTCTAGCTCAGCCGGCACCTAGGGAAACCTACCAAACCTGTGCATTTTTTAAAACTACAGACCTAGGGGAATCCAAGATGGGGTGACATGTGGGGCTCTGACCAGGTTCTGTTACCCAGAATCCTTTGCAAACCTCAAAATTTGTCTAAAAACATGTTTTCCTCACATTTCGGTGACAGAAAGTTGTGGAATCTGAGAGGAGCCACAAATTTCCTTCCACCCAGCGTTCCCCCAAGTCTCCAGATAAAAATGATACCTCACTTGTGTGGGTAGGCCTAACGCCCGCTACAGGAAATGCCCCAAAACACAACGTTGACACATCCCATTTTTTGACAGAAAACAGAGGTGTTTTTTGCAAAGTGCCTACCTGTAGATTTTGGCCTCTAGCTCAGCCGGCAACTAGGGAAACCTACCAAACCTGTGCATTTTTGAAAACTAGAGACCTAGGGGAATCCAAGATGGGGTGACTTGTGGGACTCTGACCAGGTTCTGTTACCCAGAATCCTTTGCAAACCTCACAATTTGGCTAAAAAAACACATTTTCCTCACATTTCGGCGACAGAAAGTTCTGGAATCTGAGAGGAGCCACAAATTTCCTTCCACCCAGCGTGCCCCCAAGTCTCCCGATAAAAATGGTACCTCACTTGTGTGGGTAGGCCTAGCGCCCACGACAGGAAATGCCCCAAAACACAACGTGGACACATCCTATTTTTTGACAGAAAACACAGGTGTTTTTTGCAAAGTGCCTACCTGTAGATTTTGGCCTCTAGCTCAGCCGGCACCTAGGGAAACCTACCGAACCTGTGCATTTTTTAAAACTAGAGACCTAGGGGAATCTATGATGGGGTGACTTGTGGGGCTCTGACCAGTTTCTGTTACCCAGAATCCTTTGCAAACCTCAAAATTTGGCTAAAAAAACACGTTCTCCTCACATTTCGGTGACAGAAAGTTCTGGAATCTGAGAAGAACCACAAATTTCCTACCACCCAGCGTTCCCCCAAGTCTCCAGATAAAAATGATACCTCACTTGTGTGGGTAGGCCTAGCGCCCGCGACAGGAAATGCCCCAAAACACAACGTGGACACATCCCATTTTTTGACAGAAAACAGAGGTGTTTTTTGCAAAGTGCCTATCTGTAGATTTTGGCCTCTAGCTCAGCCGGCACCTAGGGAAACCTACCAAACCTGTGCATTTTTCAAAACTAGAGACCTAGGGGAATCTATGATGGGGTGACTTGTGGGGCTCTGACCAAGTTCTGTTACCCAGAATCCTTTGCAAACCTCTAAATTTGGCAAAAAAACATGTTTTCCTCACATTTCGGTGACAGAAAGTTCTGGAATCTGAGAGGAGCCACAAATTTCCTTCCACCCAGCGTTCCCCCACGTCTCCCGATAAAAATGATACCTCACTTGTGTGGGTAGGCCTAGCGCCCGCGTCAGGAATCGATCACACAAGGGTCAATGGTAGTCCTTGCATGAGGGCTACTGTTAACCCTGGAGTGATCAATTCCTGAAGCATGCACTAGGCCCAGGCACACAAGCGGGGTTGTGTTTTTATCAGGACAAGTGGGGAAACACTGGGTGGTAGGAATTTTGAGGATCCCTGCACATTCCTGTAGTTTCTGTGATAAAAAAGAAAGGAAAAATAGTGGTTTTAATCAACCTTTCACTTTTGCAGGGTATTCTGGGTAAGAAAACTTCCAAACACGCCACATTTACATGGGCTGCCTTGGGTGTCTAGTTTTCAGAAATGTCTGCGTTTTGTAGGTTTCCATATATGGCTGCAGAGCCCAGGACCAAATACTTAGGTTACTGTCTTAAAAAACGAGGCTGTTTTGTGGTAGGTAATTTTAATGTCTCCACAATCCATTTTGGGTACTTCCCTGTTGTGGTCACTTGCCCACACACTAAAGTGAGGCAGTTTTTCGCTGGAGACTTAGTGGAACTTTGGGCTCCCTGCAGTTCCCTGGACTTCTACTCATTGGAACGCAGGGCAAATATGTTTTTTAAGCACATTTTGTGATTTCAAGGGGAGTCTGGGTGAAGGAAAACTGGTGAGAGCCAAGCAAGTCCTGCACCCTTGGACTCCCCTGGTACTAGTTTGTTAAAGTTAACCCACAACTCACACTGGTTGGTTTTAGCACCTCCAGAAATGATGGTTTCAAAGCATGAATACTTATCAAAGTATCCGAATATTGAAACCCAGCCTTCTGATGGTGGGCCATAAAGCCGCATCCAGGCACCAACCTCTTTATGGTCCATTCACACGCCATTCACGCACAACAAACAACCCTTTCATATCGCCAGCCATGAGCCCAATCCAACCAATCACTGCACTCACATTAATTACCGCTGCCAGACAAGGGCCCATCACCTTCACACACCACAGAACAGAATAAGTTTGACTACATTTTTCCACCTGTCAAGTAACTGCCTCCTTCTTCCTTAACATTACCAAATGCATGTGTAACAAACCTTTACTAATGACTCCTGTGACAGCCACCTGAGGCTCAGGAAGACATGTTTTTCATGCGCCTTTAATGCACTCTCTGTGCTAAATCCAACTCCTTCCAGTTTGTGGATGCAAGTTGGAGGTGTCCGAGCATGCCGTACAAAGTGATTCCTCGAACTGAGTGAGCATATCTACCTTTGAAACTAAGGGAGACATGCTGGGGATTTCTCATGATGTTCCCTAAAGAGAATCTCATAGGCTATGAAAAAGGGTAGTGTTTGGTACATAGGGGAGTCCATGAGAACGTAGCATATGTCCCAGCCAACATTAATTGCAGTGATGTGACAGTGATGCACTTATACAGCAAACTGAATATCTACTAAGTTCTGATGGAGGATGAACATGAAAAGCAGGTCAAACATTGACCTATACAAGTCATTCTCCTTCAGTGCTGGGATGGCACCAATGGGTTTGAATCTATAGGTGTAGATGATGTACATCTGTACTACCTTTACTATCTGCCTTCTACCTGTGCAATAACCCTGTGAAGGCACACCTACCATAAGCTTTCCTTACCCATTCATGTCTCTGTTCTCATCAGAGTCCTGGCTAATCCTGTATAATTGCCAAGTGAACCTATACTAGTTTGTGGATGCAAGTTGGGGGTTTCCAAGTATGCCGTACAAAATGATTCCTCGAACTGAGAGAGCATATCTACAGTTGAAAGTAAGGGAGACATGCTGGTGAAGAAAGGGTACTCCGTGACAACGTGGCATATGTTCTGTCCACTAGTATCTGCAGTAGGGGGAATATAATGTATGTTAATTGAACAGAACACCGACCACGTTCTGACGGTGGATTTAGCTCTCAAGCAGTCCAAAAGGAAGTCCATGATGAACTAAAATTCTGTGGCTCCTACCTAATGAAGCAGTGGCCCATGGATGTTCGGTATCCATGCACTGCCACTGAAAGGATTACCCAACGGCAGCTCAACCTCAGTTGATTTCCCAGAACTTTGCTTTAGTATGATACAACGGAAAGCGAGTAGGGATACAGAGGCCTGGTTGTGATGGACACTGGGGACAGTAATACCGACTCTCCTGCCGCTTTCCATGCTTCGAGCACACTTCTACAGCGACGAAATGGATGATCCTTTTTGGGTGGTTTAGGAATGCGATCAGCAAAGTGTCGCTCCTGCAGCCTTGCCACATCCTCCTGAACATACGAGGTGGAGGCTGCTGCTGCTTCTGTAACAGCAGTGAGGCTTTCAATTACAGACAACTGGAAGTCAAGGAAAGTCATGAGTCTTCCTGTGGTTGTCTGATGGTAAATAACATACGCATTATATGTTGCCATTTGAATCAGTTGGGTAAACAGTTTCTTGTACCAAGTGCGAGTTT
Source organism: Pleurodeles waltl (assembly GCF_031143425.1). NCBI lineage: Eukaryota > Metazoa > Chordata > Amphibia > Caudata > Salamandridae > Pleurodeles > Pleurodeles waltl. The sequence goes on along the minus strand of NC_090450.1, from coordinate 147,812,412 downwards.
TACGACACGCATTGTATGGTTGAAGAACCTGGTCATTCTTGTCCACTCCGCCCATGTACTCATTGTAATCAAGTATACAGATGGGCTTGTGGACTTCGGCCATCTGACCCCAAACCGTGATGGGAGAAGTGCTCTCATCATGAATTGTAGTGAGCATGTATACATCACGCCTATCTAAGAACTTGACTGCGAGCAGTTCGTTAGAACGCAATGCAGTACTCTGGGATTTCTGGAGCTTCTTGCAAACAAGCTCCTGCAGGAATCCTTTGCGGTTACAATGAACTGTACTGCAGGCCACAGTGCCAGCTTTGTATAGCTCACTGAACAGCTCTACTCCTGTATAGAAATTGTCCACATAAAGGTTATAACCTTTGTGAAGAAGTGGCTGGACAAGTTCCCATACAATTTTACCTGTGACCACAAACGCGGGAGGGCAACCTACAGGGTTTAGGGTAGAGTTCTTCCCTGTATACACTCTCAAGCTGTACACATAGCCAGAAGAGCTCTCACACAGCATGTACAGCTTTATGCCATAGCGAGCTCTTTTGCTCGCAATGTACTGTCTGAAAAGCAGCTGTCCTTTGTATAGGATCACGGACTCATCGACTGCTATATTCTTTCCAGGAGTATAGATCTCTGGAAACCTGGCAGACAAATGTTCCACGACAGGCTGTATTTTGAACAACCTGTCATGGTTTGGATGGTCCCGGGGCAATGCAGCAGAATTGTCATTGAAATGCAGCATGCGCTGCAGTAGCAAAAAACGATCTATGCTCATGTAGGGTGCGAAGATGGGGGTTACCCAAACCGTGCGAGTCGTCCAGTAGGACTGCAAGGTGGGTTTCTGCACTAACCCCATTTTGAGCGTAAGGCCCAAAAATATCTTCAACTCCACCAGCGAAGTGGGAGTCCACTGGCGTGCCCTAGAACGGGGCCCTGGGGTGCCTCCACACTCCCTCAGAAATTGGTCTGCACGCAAATTTGTTTGCTGCACAATTTCCTGAAGGAAGTCAACATCCAAAAATAGATGGACGTAGTCAACTGGCAAAAAGTTAGCTGTATCGACTTTACATCCAGCGCCACCAGTAAAAGGTGGAATTTGGGGCCGAACTAAACAGGGGGGCTGCCAAGAGAGCACTCTCTCTGTGCTTGTGGCCGCATGCACCTGCTCTCTGGGTTCGACTAACCCGATGTTGTCCCGCTGCACAGACTGTGCTTGCGAAGGGACAGCACGGCTGTCGTCATCCTCTCCTTCAGAATCACTGGAAGAGGTGTCGTCAGATGGGACTCCGCCAGCTGAAAAATCACTCCCAGATTCTACCCCATTGTCCTCTCCCTCAGATGCTGTCACAGTATCTGCTGTCTCAGTCTCTGATCCAACATCAGAGCTGTCCTCTATAACCCGAGTTAGGGCATGAGCAGTAGTCATCCAACGAGACGCCATCTCTGCTACTGGCTAAACTGTCCCTCTAGAGTACTAGCCTGCGGAGAAGGCAGATAGAGTCACAAAATTGCTCCTGGGTATGTGTCCAATAGGAAATGGTGTCACCTTACCTTCGCTTCTTCTCCAATTCAGCAGATTTTCCGAAGACACTGGAAAAAACAAAAAAGATAGTATTACTTCACCTTACCACATACCCATCATCACAGCCTTTAGCGCTGGTGGCACCCAGTGCGACAGTCAGCTAAATACATATAAATGTAGATCCTTTGCAGCAGGACAATAAACCATCTGCGCTACTTTATGTCATCAAAACTGCCACTAGACAAAAGACAGATAAATATATATATATGTATCTTATATATAAATATATGTGTGGTTTCCTAGGGGGCCAATTGTGGCTCCCGGAAAACATCACATAAAAAAAAAAACATGTATATATATATATATATATATAAAACACCACCCAAGACTGCTGGAATCCCAAGGCTCAATTGCGGGGCGGTCCGTGTGTGGTTCCAGCAACCACACATATAAGTTCACACTTCCTCCAAATATTTGGAGAAAACTCGGACACCAATGCGTGATCCAAATGTCTTTACTAAGTGAATGCCTTCACACAACATACTTTTTTGCCAATATATGCCCCCGCGTGGGGGGGGCGGCCCATTTACATGGGGGCCGACCCCCCCAAAGAAGATCCCTGGTACCTAGGGGCGTTTCCTGGCCATGGATCGCAGCCGCGCTGCGATCCATGGCCAGGAAACGGTGCCAGGAAGGCGTTGATGGAAAGGGGAGACTCTCCCCTTTCCATCAATGCCTCCCTGGCATCTGGGGAGGATGTTTTGGCCTTTTTTACCCCACCGGAGAAGGGAGAGAGCGCTTACCTGCTTCTCTCCCTGCTCCGGTGGGGAAAATGTGACGACAGCGCACCTCGCGGCGCGCTGACGTCACAGAGGGGCGGGAGGGGGCGGGGGGGGGAGACACAGAAGTTGTTCCGCATCTCCCACAGGGGAAAAAAAAGTTTAAAATAAAATCCTCCAGTGCTTTGCACCAGAGGATTTTTAACCCCCTCCCTGTTCTCGCCCACTGGTCGTGACCCGCACCAGGGAGGTAGTGCGGGCGTCGTCCAGTGGCCGACGCCCGCACCCAAGGGGTTAACTTGCAATTTTTCAGAATCAGGAGAAATTTCCCTAAAGGAAGTCCACCCTTCAAACCTCTTGAGTGGTGGCTGGTACACTGAAGGAGGGTATTCAGGACCATAGATTTCATATACAATCATGTTGCCAGCTTGTCATAACTGTCAACTCCAAAAAATCAATAGAGGCATTATTGGAATGAGATGTGAAATTCTAATATGCAGAAAAGGTATTAAGCCAATCCAAAAACGTAATTGAGAAGTGAGCTGGTACCATGCCATATAAAGGAAACATTGTCAGTATGCTGCTGCCAATGGCTAATGTTTACATATGTGGATTGTAGATATATATTTTTTTTCTCAAAACTATCCATGAACAGAATAGCAAAGTGTGGGGACATAAGAAGCCCCCATTGAAGTTCCTTTGATTTAGAGACAGCTCACCAAACTCAAAATAATTCTGTTTTAAAGAGATATTTAACAAGTTAATGATGAATTCAGTAGGGACAGTCACCGGACAAGGACGGGCATCCAGAATGTCTCTAATCACATGACTATCTTCATTTTGGGAGTACTAGTGTATAGATACTCGATGTCTAAACAAACTACCTTGCTAAAAATGTTGGCGCCGTTTGACAAGTCTTCACAAATTTTTCAAAACTCGGAACCAAGTTAGTTCAGCTGCTGTCTGGAATATTTTTTAGGTGATTCATCAAGTGGGGGCCGCCAAAAAGGGGGGTCCCAAAACTGTTTTACCCAAAGCAATGTCTATGAGGATTTTGCATTTTTCAAACAAGACAGCAGCCCGAACCTCAGAACGGATGTACACCACATTTGACAGGGAGTTAGGTCATGGAAAATACAGATCTCTTTTTGGTATTTGGTGCAAATCTGTTCAGTAGTTTTGGAGTTATTAAAGGAAAAAATATAGCTACTTAGGGATGCTGATCCCATGTGGGAGCATCCGCGGATCTAGGGTGTAAAACAAGGTTCTGATTGGCTGGTGGCAACCTGACAGGAAAGTTGCAGTCACCATTTTGTATGTTGCTTGGGCCAGGGAGGAAAAAAGAAAGTGTAAAAACGCATGAGGGGTCAGGATACAGGGATCGTAATCGCTTAGGACCCATAGTGGAGTCACTGAGGGACCACTCTTGGGCAAGAAACTGCCCCAGATTTTTTATTTAGCCTACACAAGGATCCCGAGATTTCCCACAGTGCTCAGCGTGACCCAAGTGTAACTCATGAGGGATCCACAGATTCCAAGCAAAATTTTAAAAACAAAATCCCATCTCACACAGCCAAAAGCCACATGCTGGGGTGCTGCACGCAGGACCTGGCTGCAGGCCAGATCCTGCAGCCAACCCAAGCCGAGCACAGCCAAAGGCCATGCACAGCGGTCATTGTATTAATGTACGGTAATTATATATTTCTTTATGCTCAAAAAAAACCATACAAATTCACTGAAAAAAAATGAAGGCCACAAGGACGTTGTAGTTAGGTTCAAGTTTTACCCACTCAAAAGCATGGAAATTCAGCAGTTATAGTTATACTTTTGGTAACATTAGGCCACAAGTAATAGTTTAATTATAAGCATGACCTTAACTGCTGAATTTGTATGGTTTTGTGTGGGGAAAACACGTATTACTTTTAGGCAATGATCCAGCACAAAACACATTTAACACTGGAAAGTAAATCTGAAATTGCGGAAAATGTCTTCAAATATGTGAGTGCAAACTTCATTCCCCACCAATCCACAAACAGAAAAGCAACAGTGCAGTGCCTAAAATGCGATTCAGAGTGTTGCCATGCATTGCCAAACTCTTGTGCTTCCTACTCACTTTCTATTAAACTCTGATGGTAGGCATCAGTGGACAATCTTTGTTAGACTTAGATGTTTGAAGAAAGCGTCTATTCTGTGTGCTTAATCACTGTTTTCACTGAGGCGACTAACAGAGGGTGGAGAGAGAGCACTGGAACTTCTATTCTCACATAAAGTTTACCATGTAAATGTATGGTGAAAGATGGATACAAGTAAGTTATTTATGTAGGCTATGGCATTATTTCCAGTTCGGTACACAACTTTGTTGTTGTCTTCTGTTAGTTGTAGTTCTCTGAAGGGAGCGCACACACTGATGCAGCGTAAGTAAAGTGAATAGAAAATACGCTTTTCACAAAGATATGAAAATACAAGTCCACAAATACAAATGGGGACGCGAAGAAAAGACCATTTGCACAATATTTTCAAGGGAACATCCTGAAAAAAGGCCTCATGAAAAATGCTAACTGCACAGTATGAAAATACCAAATGTATCTTGTCATAGTCCATTTTCTGTAGCTGATTTCGTTTGAATATACCTCTTAATGTCATGTTACCTCAAAAGATAGATATTTGACACTAATGGAGGATTGCTGTCTATTGCAGTCTATTTAATGTCTGCAAAACAGAACCAAACACTAGCATATGTGGTAAGAGGCTAGAGGAAAGTAAGAACTTGTTTTTGATGTAGTAAATAACAGATTTTACCATTACCGATCGTTGGGAGGATGCAAGTTTTGGCAGACTTGCCAGCTTCAAAAGAAATATTACTGTGTGACTAGAGCAGGGCCCTTAAGTGGGCGGGGCCTCCTGCAGACACGGTATTAAGAGGCACTTCTGTGACCCCATTACCAGACCTCCACCAAATTCACCCCACCCCAAAGTAAAGAAAAGCTTTCGGTGGGTGCCACACATCGGCTGTTCAGAGCATGCTAAAATAAGGTGGTAATCCACTCTGTGCAGTGGTTTCCAGCTTGCCTTACCTGTCACTGGGTGAAATTGACTTCTCATCAGATGACCAGGTTAAGGGAGTACTGAGTGGCACGGTAGCACCACTGAGTTGGCAGGTTGTACTAGTCTCCCTTGCAGGTGTTAAACTCATTACATGCTGATCACCATTCAAACAGTGACCATTTTACCTGCTGAGGATTATCTTCCAACTATTGATAACTCTTACATCTGAAAACAGAAAAGCAAGTGCACGAAAAGCATAATAAAGATCTACACAGCAGATTTTTCTGCAACTGATTATTATTTATATTGTTACTGTTACTACTTGAACAGAACTGCGGGCCAGATGTACGAAGCGCTTTCCACATCGCAAACGGCGAATCGGGCAACAATCGGTTCCCTGTTGGGTCTAGTACCAGGAGCAGTGTCACCTCCCACACTCTGTCTCAAGGGTATACAGTCTGAGAGGGTCCTGAGGTTGCAGCTGGCCCAGCTGGCTGTGGAGGAAGGAAGAGCTGAGGCTGACAGATCCTTAGCTGAGGAGAGGATGGCGGAGGCTAAAGGGCCTTCATCAGGGGAAAAGCTGCTCTTGAGAACAAACAATTGGTCCATGACTATATTTTGGGACCCCTGGACTTACAAGCACTGCAAGTAGAGTCCACTGGTGGTAGCAATAGTGAGCCCAGTGTAAAAAATACAATTCTCATACTCACAGGCTTGGTGTCTAGTTTCAAGGAAGGGGATGACATACATCAGTGGTTTCAGGAGTATGAGAAAGCTGTAGAGGTGGGAAGGAACCCTTAGGAGAATTGGAGAGCTGGTACTGGTAATTATATTCCTGTTGATGGAATGGATGTCCTACTGGTCCTAAAATGGAGTGACATGCAGATGTACACCCCTACGAAAGAAGCCCTGATAAGAAAGTATGGATTCACATCTGAAGTGTATAGGTTGAGGTTCAGGGGCAGCTGGAAACTGTCACACCAGTCTTGGGAGCAATTTGTGGTGGATTTTTGAAAGCACAGGATTGTTGTGTGAAGGTTAGCAAAGTAAACAATTTTGAACGGCTGTAAAATTTGATTGCTAGAGGGCAAATGTTCCATTGTTGTTTTCCAGGTCTACACCAATACCTGTTAGAGTGTAAGTTCTCTGATCTCAGGGAACTTGCAAATAAGGCAGACCTCAGGGTGAGTACCTGAGGGCCTCGAAAGACATTTGGGAGTGACCCTAATGGGAGTGGCTCACATTTCCCCCAACCAAGGGTGGGGGAGGTTCACAGTAGCCTAGACATGTCCCAGTGTAGTGGGTAGGCCTGAGTGGAGTGCACGGAGTAGTGCTATGCAGAACCTCACAGAGTGGCTAAAAAACTCTGCATTGCTACGCGGAGCTCCGCGAGTCGGTGGAGTTCTCCCTTATTTCTTCCTTTCTTTTCCTCCTGTTTCTTTTCTTCACCCTGCCCCAGCACCCCACCCAGCACCATGGAAGAGTGGAGCAATAGCGAGCGCCTGCCTTGTGGGGGGTGTGGCTGTCAAGGGTGCAGCCTCAGCCGAATCTTCAGCGAGTAGGAGGTTGCAGCACTGGTTTTTATTTGCAGCTCCACCTCACATCCATGCTGGCAGCAGGTGACATGCCAGGGAGCGATTACCCCCTGCAGGAGCATCGTTAGCGCTGGGTTAGGGTGTGCTGGTTGGTCAGAGACGCCACCCAGGTGCAGCACACCAACCAGCAGTTGATGTACTGATGGGGGATATAATCGTCCACAAGCAGGAGCTGCTTGATCTGCTAGGCTTCAAGATCCTGAGGCTTGGTGAGAATTATATTTTTAGTGTGTTTGTGTTCTACAATGCTAACTTTTTTTCTAAATAGCAGCTTCCACTCAGAGGTAAGTTACGTTTAGTTTATGTTAAGAATTATATTTATTATGAGATCCAGCTAGAGCTAGGCAGGTGCTACATCATAGTACTCGTAGGTAGGCACTCTCTTTTGCTGATTATTTAAGAAGCCATGCAACACAGACTTCTCTGTCCTCCTGTCTCCATAGTGAATTAGTGATATCAGTGAGTTAGAGTTCTCTGTGACTTTATATAGATCATACAGTCCCAAGCAATTTCACAGTGATGCGAGTATTCATGCATTGAAAAAAAGGGAGACTGAGTTGGTCTATCAAGGGGCTTTAGAAATGAGAATAGTATGAACTATCATTCATTGTAATGCATAAGTTCCAAATATAGTTTTTATGAAGCAAATTTGGAATAGGGATTTTAGGAGTTTGGCCAACTCAATGATCGTTGATCATACTAGCATAGTACCATTGGCGATCAGATTTAAATACAATGCTATTGCATTTGCCTGTTAGATAATAATTTTGTGGAGATTAACAGTGCCACTAACATATTTTTTTATCTTCTTTATTTGTAATCTTACATCAGCACCCAGGAGCAAGAAGAGCGGCACTGCACCAGCGGGTCCGGCAGGAGCTGGGGAGGTGATGACCACCAGCGCTGATGCTGATGGCTCGGCTCATCCCAGTAAGTCCTATTATATAAAATGATTATTACTATTTCCCTAACTTTTACCTCTCCCCATTTTTATACTACATTTAATTTTGCCTTATTTACTATTTCATACTGTCTCCAACTCCCCTATCCAAGTTTTGTTTCAATCATGTTATCCCTGCATTATCGTTTCTTTCTGTTTTTCATTCACCATTTTGTATTCCACCCCTTCATTGCTCTTCAATAATTCAGAGTCATCGTCACCAACCAGACAGGAGATAGAGGCCTGTCTATGACAGCAGTGGCTGAGGAACATTCAGGCAGAATATCAGCGCTTGTTGATCCTAGAGGAGGAAAAGGCTGAAACAGCTGCCTCAGACCCAGGGCCTAGCAGAGCAGCACACCAGCCCCTAGCCTCCAGGCCAGTAAATTGCTGGTGACACTTCCAGCAGTCAGGGTCTCTGACTGCACCTGCTGCTGCACCATCCCACTCCAACAGTACCTCAGTAAAAGTATGCACTGCAGATAGGTAATCAACACTGCAGCGGATGGACAGGATAGAGAGCTGGCTTGCCAGCATTAAGCAGAGCCTTGATCAGCTCTAGACCCATATTGACAGTGTCCTTTTTAAGCCCTTTTTTATTTTGGTGGGAGGGACATGTTGTGGGCGGAGAGAGTGGGGAGAGATTTGGGCTGGACTTTGGACTTTTCATTGGATTTTTTGGGGACATGATTATTTGTTCCTGGATAATGGTGGGACTGTTGTTGATAGAGAGGGACCATTTTCTATTTGGCAATAATAAAGGTTTTTGTTTTTTACTTCATTTCCATCTAAAATCTTTATTTTGGTGTTTTAGACTTTTAGTTTGCACTTGTGTCTTTTAGTGTAGCCTGTTATTTTTAATCTGCTAAAAAAGTGTTTGTCATTTACTTGGACCATTGCTCTATTGCCCTCTACAACTATTATTGACCACCAGGGGATGAATACCCTTGCCTATTTTGTCTACAAAAACCCAGTACACACAGACAACATCTTATCCAGTAGGAGTTAATTACTAACTAAACAAGTTCACTTCAATTCATAGTTCTTCTCTTACCTGAAGAGATGAAGCAGGGGAGTCTTCTTACTGCAGGTTTATTCCTGAGGTGGCATCTCAAGGGGGCGATAGTGGTAGTAATAGCAGGCTAGCATGCTAATAGGGAAGACAGAAGGTGTCACTCCTCACTATGGGAACTCCAACTCCCTAACAGCAGGATTAATTAAAGGATTATCCATCACTGCCAAATATATTGAAAGAAAACAGTGTGTTTGTGGGTCATATCTCATATTTTTAGGAAGACTGAGACTAGACTACCACAATGACAGCATTAAACAGACAACAAAGAAGACCATATGTTAATAAAATCTAACAATATCAATTTCTTCTGAACAATGGTGTTGAACTATAAACATAAACTTAGGAAATGAAATCATGGAGTCAGGAGAAGTGGGCGCAGACTCAAGAGTGTTAGGACCAGGTTAAGTGTTTACAGAACACATACATAAAGCATGAATGAAGAAGGCCATGCAGTGAAATGGTGTTGCTTTCACCACATCTGCCCCAGCAGGTGTGTCATTAATTTATGGTGTAAAATTAGGTCACACCTCAATAAATCACACAGCCAGCAGGGAAGGAGTTAGGGGCTAACTGAATGGATGGGAAAGGGTATTTGGGGAAAGGTTGACAATCGTTGGGGTGCTGAGCATCACACCATCCTCAGTCTGCTACGGAAGGAAACAAAGGGATAAGTAAGTATGAAATAGTTTTTGTACATTTATTGGAAACATTCCTTCTACCCCAGAGAGACCCCAGATAGTATTTCCTAAGTGTTATGTCTTCTAGTTTTAAACTATGGAATATTGAATGTAACCCACCCTGTTGTAAAAATTATGATTGTTAAAAGGAAAATGATACTATGTTACCAAATTGGGTGATACATCTCCATTCTTCTTGGAATGTCCATCACTCTAGTGCCTGCCTGAACCTGTCCTGTAGGTAAGCTGGAGTACTGAGATTTCCGAGATTTGTTTATGCGAGAGAGGACCAGGAGATGGCCTGTGCTTTGAAAAAAACAGTAACTACATTATAGAGTAAAGGAAAGGGACAAAAGAAAGCGAGGTAAGCTTCATAAGGAGTCAGGACTGTACCAAAAAGACTCAGAGGCACAGCAAGAACATAGGAGGAGTTTCACAATTGAGCTAGCAATACAGGAAACACATACTCAGCAGCACTTCCAAATCAACAAACCTCCCTCAATTTCACAGAACTGAGTAAGTGCTGGGCCTCAGAGTCTTCATGAGCTCTCTTTGAAGTTGATAACTTTATCCTTTCTAGCTATTGAGGTAGTCCCCCCTTGAGTCCTTCCATCTTCCTCCTCCAGATTCAGAGCAACTCCGTCCCAGTCCCAAACCGAGCAAGGTAGACTTGTGAAGAGCACTGCTCTTGAGAAACATGACTAGAGCATTTTTTGCGTAGATTTGTGTTTGATAACTAAAGTGGCTGGTTTGTTATGAGGAACCAAAAAAAGGTGTAGACCCTGCAAATAAATTTCACTGTTATTGAAAGGCCAATCACTTTCAGGAACAAAGTGACCACCAAAGTGAGAGAAACATCGCAATTCATTGGAAACTAGTATACACATTTGTTGAAGTCCCTCCTTCACTGTCAGCCACCACATGCATATGTCATTACTCACAAATTCACAGTCATAATCAATTAATATATCACCACTCATTGGTGCAATAGTTACTTAGTTACCTCTTCCAATCCAAGCACAGTGGTTGAACAAACCATCACCTCTTTGGTGGTATTCACACATTGGATTTAGGCATTGGCACAGGCAATCAATGACCTTCAAGTGCAGCCCTACTAGGTGATGTAAAATTAGGATAGGCAATGGCATGTCAGGAAGGTAGACATCATCTCCAATGTCCTGAAGGATGTGTGGGATCTTCTTCATTGCACACGCTTCGAACTCAAATCCGGGCTTATACATGACTATAAAATTAATGGTGAAGCATAATGTTGCACTAGCATATTTTTAATTTCTTTTCATAAAAGGAAAGAGAAAAAGAAGCTGAATAACAAATAATTGAAAAGTTATATGGTGGCATTGGCATAATTGATTCAGGAAGTAGAGTTCATCCTCAAACTCAGGTGGTTTGCCCAGAAGTTGGTCAGCTAACACGATTGATTCTGATCAATCATCCTATTCCTCCTTCTGTGGTGTTTCAGGAATGGTGTAATCAGGTGGAATAAAATGCTGGTTCATTTTGAGCATGGTCAATCGCTCCACGTTTAGGGTGAGAGACTGGTCATTCTCACTGTAACAACTGCACCAGCTGCACTGAACACACGTTCATCAGACACCCTGACTATAGGACAAGCCAGAAACTTTATTGCCAGCCTGCTGAGCTCTGGCCATTGGCACATCTTCTCATACCAATACACCAATGGGTTTTGATCCGCATGCACATCTTTTGGGTTATCCAGATACTCCTAGAACATTCTTTGAATGGTCATTGGTGCTGCCACCTGCTTGACCACTTTTGACTTCGTCACTGGACTTAAGAGCTTCCACTTGAAACTAAGCCAATGCAGAGGTTGGGTCCAATTCTTCTGTTGCTGTTGTCCCTAGTTTTCTTGTTGGTGAGGTTGGAATATGAGAGACAAGACTGCCCTCTCTGGAAGTTGAAGGCGATACCCCATAACTACGGAGTGGGAATTTAAGTTCCGGCCGTTCTTCTACCAATTTTCCTGCTTTTTCACCAATCCACCTTTTGTATTGTGAAACATCTCCTTCAGGAAAAGGAATGATAGTGAAAGACTTTTTTGTAGCATGGATCAAGTAAACTGGCACGGATGTACTCTTTGGATGAATTAATGGCATCCTTGCAGCCTTGCATTACAAGTCAAGCTAAAGCTTAGGCTATTAACCAAGGCATGCGCTTCTGGATTTTCGTTTGCACCCCTGAAAAACCTTTCAGACACTTTCTTAAGCTGCTCCTGTAGCAGATGCAATAACGGGATAGCTTGGCTTATTGTACTGTCCCCCATCCTTCCAGCATGAAACCCTCAAAAGGGAGCAGCATCTGTGTGAGGCATTTACCTAGGCCTTATTTGTCTGCATCCATGGTCATAGCTTTCCCAATTTCATCAGCTCCACTGACATTGTCATTGATCTGTTTGTGCTGCTCAACCAGACACTGCAGAGTATAATAAGTTGAGTTCAAATGTGGTGCCACCTCCCATATCAGGGCTTTAACTGGCACTCTGTTATCACACGGAATAATCCGCAACTGTTTCCGGGCTTTAAAAGAATTGCTGAAATTAGTGCAGATGTATGTGCCAGTGGGCAGTACATTGCTGACTATGTTTTCTTTTTTAAGAAAGTCTTGCACAACTAGGTTGATGCAGTGCACCAAACACAGGACCCTGAAATAGCCAACAACTGCCATGGTTTTGACTACGTTACTGCCATTGCCCATAGCAACAAATCCAGCTTGGAGACCTCTGGGTCGCAGTCATCTTGTTATTAAATTCCTCCAAGATGTTTGCAGCTCTGTATGATTTCTCCAAGGTGAACAGGGCTGCTGTTGCATGCCACCAAACGCCCTTAAACATTTCTTCAAGGCCAAGAGGTATAGATAGGTTTTGCTTTACCCCAGAAAAGAGATCCAGTGTGCAGTGATGCACTTTTAATCAGTTGCCTGACAACTGGTCCACATGTCTGTCGTCAGGTGGATAGTGTGGACAACACTTTGCTGCAAATCTTGTCCAACCAATTGCAGTGCATCGTGATGCAGCACTGGAACCTTCCATTTCGGGTAGAAGGCTGCCACAAACTCTTAGAATCCCACTCCATCCACAAAAGAAAGGGGGAGGAGGTCCAGTGCTGACATTTTTGCCAGCTTCCCATTGTACAAACTTGCCATTGGGTGGCTGTGGTCGTAGGGTCCCTCCTGCCTAAACATGCCTGAATTTGTAGCCCGGATTTTCTTCTTTTGGGGGGCCACTGACACAGGAGACTTTTGAGGTGTAGGTGGTAGTAGACTCAATGCGAGTGGTGGTGGTGCAGTCACTGTATGCTGTGGAGTCTCGTTCTGACTCTGAATCGTTCTGTGTCACTGTGAGGTCGCTGAAGTGGGTGATTCTGGTGCACTGCTGGGGTGAGTGTTGCTTTGCATGAGGATGTCACCCTCTTCTTCCTCACCCTACACCGTGATTTGACCAGGTGTAGCTGATGTATTCTGGCTCTCCTCACCTTCATCACCACAACCACTTTGAGACGTTTTTTTAAGGTGTTCCTCGTAACAGATTACGTGATTTTTTTCATATGGGTCATCTGACCTCCAGAACCAGGCTTAGCTCAACAAACACTCACATGGCAAATGAAGCATGTGGCAATGCTCTCCTCCTACTTTCATATTGGGCCACTGCCAATGCCTGAAGAAGAACTGAATGGAGGTGGGTGTGTTGATTGCCTGTCTGCAGTGCATATTTTTACTGAGATATTGGTTGGTGTAGTTCTCTGCTGGGACCTTACAAATATGGGACCAGGTGGTGCGGCCTGTGCCACATCCCTTGGAGCAAGTTAAATAGTAATGTGAGACTCCTTTGTGCCAGCTTCCACAATGACTGACTTGTTGTCATAATCCTCCTCCACATCATCTCCTTCCATGATTCTAGGCTTTCTGGAACTTTTCTTTTTCCTTGCCTCTCCTAGCATCTCTCGGACTTATCCAGGGTCCACTCGGTATCCCTATCATTGTCATCAGAAATGGTGCTTGGCAAGGATGATGGAGTCGTACCCTTCCTTTTTTTGCTGGAGATCTGGGAACAATTGATTCTAAAAGAAGAGGTTCTTGCACAACAGGAAGCTCGACTGTCTTGGGGGCAACTTTCTTTGGGGCCATCTCAAGCTCTAGGTTGGCAGTGGCACTAAGATGTGTAAGCAAAGGAGTTTGGTGCCTGTGGACTGAAGTAACTACAAGGCCTTCTCTTTGGCAGTACTATGGGTGATGAGGCGTATTTTCTGCTTGTGCACCTAAAAACAACCAAGCAAGAAAAACATGTAGTTAGTGAAGCATGGCATTGTTAGTGCAGCGAGTTACTGATGTAATATGCCAATTTATTCAAATATTGTGAATACAAACCATACCAACAGACCATAAAAAATGTAATTTTAAATCAGACAGCACAACAGGCAGCTCTAGTTCTTTGCTTTATCTCCATCTGTTTGAAAGGAGACACCTGGGGTAATCAGAGAGAGGTGCATGGGTAAATGGAATAATCTTTTAAATAACCTATGGTGGCAATGTGGTCCAGGGAAAATGGAATAATCATTAACAAATTGAATTTTACTTTTGATGTTTCTGTTGTGCTCTGCAGCCAGGGTTTCCTGGAGGAAATGGAATTAAACCTAAGAAACGTAATGCTGTAGTGCTGCTGTGCATCTTTGGTGGATTTATGGATGGAGGAATGAAATAGATTGGATGGATGTGGATGTGGATGGATCAAGGCAAAATGCAGGATTAAATAAAAAAAAAAATATATATATATATATATATATATATATATAAAAATTTCAATAAAAAAAGAAATAAAATAAAAAATAAACAATTAAAAAGTAAAAACATATAAAAAATAAAACTGAAATATAAAATTTAAAATAAAACAGAAATTACAAAATGAAATAAAAAATGGCATAAAAATAAACATTGAAAAATTTAAATTAAAATAGAAAAAAATAGAAACTTAAAAAACAAATGATCAATAATTTACAATTTTTGTATGTAAGCTTATCTCAAAGACACACTGGTTGCATGCACAAAATGGCTGCCAGCCAGTCACATGGCTAAACAACAACAAGGAGCAAGGAGGAGGCATGGCAAACAAAGAACACATGCACGCCTTTGGGAAAAGGGACACTGGTTGGATAGACAAAATGGCTGCCAGCAATCTACATGATCAAACAACAACAAGGAGCATGGAAGCATGGCAAACACAGAACATATGCAAACCTATTTCAAAGGGACACTGGCGGCATGCACAAAATGGCTGCCAGCCACAAGATCAAACAACAACAATAATAAGGAGCAAGGAGGCATGGCAAACAAAGAAGACATGCAAGCCTATGGCAAAGGGGTGCTGGCTGCAGACACAAAATGTCTGCCAGCCACATGGTCAAACAACAAGGAATGAAGAGAACGAAGAAGAACACATGCAAGCCTATGCAAAGAGATACTAGCTGCATGCACAAAATGGTTGCCAGACACATGGTCAAACATCCTCAAATATTATTACCCACAATATATACAATTTTTGCAACAACAAAAAATGAAATGCAAACAATATCCAACATTTTAAATTTAATCCAATGTCATCCCTGCCCTAAATGGAGTTTTAAAAACATATACCACTAAAACATTTATTGCAAGCACTGAATATTAACTAATAGTGGGCCGACTGGCAAAACAAATGAACCTTTGGAAATGTAGGCCACATAGTAAAATACTATTGAAAATGTTACAAACATGTAGAAAAGGTACTGAGCTATGCAACAATGTTCTTTAAAAAGGTTAAAATCAATGAAATGCAAAATAAATAACAACTAAGCAAATTCTTAAACTTCAGCCCACCCAACGCTATCAATTTTTAAATCAGATATCAAATTAAAGTACAAAGAAATATTGGTGCATGCCCAAGCGAACAAACACAAAACCTTATAAAATATTTTTGTGAGATTCAAGGAAAATAAAGTCTTTATTCAAAGGTATATCCAAGAGACAGAGAGTGATCCTTCCACCATGAAGTCTGAGTGAAAAGTGACCAGGAGATGGGCAAAGCACTGGGAGGAGCCTGATGGACAAAAACAAGAAAATTGAGTCTCTGACACACTTCCTTCCTGTTTGAAAAAAAAGAAAAGACTTCTCAATCTAAAAAAAACAAATTGCAGGGTCCATTTGAGAAGAAAATCTAGTCAAAATCTCTTCTTTTTGACTAAATTTAGTGGCTCTGGAGTAGAAAATCTACTTCAGAAGTCAGTTTGAGCTTGTGAACGGCCCTGTTTTGGCTGCCAGCATGGCTGTAAGTAACGTGTGCACTTGCTAGCAGCCCAGGAGTATCAATGCACTCATGAGAGAGCAACAAAAACCCAAACTTGTGAGCTCGAATAAACTCCACTCAGTGCCCAATTGTGGAATCTGGGAACTCCGCGCTACTCAGCATAACACCAAGTACCCGAATTCTGCAAAATCTGCAGGGAGAGTGGAGTTCTATGCCCAGACCTACTAGTGGGAAGGGTAAAGAGTTCCATATCCCTTCTCAGAGTAAGAGAGGTGGTGGGCACAAAGACTTTACACATTGCTTCTAAGGATAAGCTTCCCTGCTCTGTGCCAAGCTTCCAGAGGGTGAGCAGAGGTTAACTTTTGTGTGTAACTGACATATCCTGACTAGAGTGGTGGGTTCTGCCTGGTTTAGGTGCATACCCTAGCCAGCCAGAAACCCCATTTCATCAATACAATGCTCTGGTTAACCTGACTCTTTGAGCTACAGCAACCTCCAGCGAAAAGCTGCAACGCAAGATCTACACTTCATTCTATAGCATTGGCAGCTCGTGCTGAATGCCAACAAATCTCCAGCAACGGCCATCCGCAACCCTTAATAGGATCTGTGCACTGCAGTGACGGCCATCAGTGATGCTCTCCTTGTCCTTTGCAGTCCTCTCTACCAAACTGGACTCTGCCAGCTAGGTTTTTGAAAGTAACTCTTTCAGCAGGACTAACCTGCTCTCTGTATCTGTCCCACGCTCCATTGTGGTCGGCCTGAACTTGAGGCTTTCATCTGGTTTCGCATGACCAGATAGCCGTGAGTGGCGTTTTATACTTTTAGGTGATGTACTTACCTTAAATCTTTAAAAATTCATATCGTGGGCTCTACTAATTGTGTTTTTTGTCATTGTGGTGTCAAATAATGTGTTCAAATTTACTCTATTTTTCTTAAATGATGTGGATTCTTTCTAGTGCTGTGGTTTTACTTTATTACTCTTTGAGTGCTCATAAATACTTTACACATTGTCTCTAAGTTAAGCCTGACTGCTTGTGTGCCATGTAAGTCTCCTTAGGTTTAAACACAGGTCAATTTAGCATCTTTAGTGGTTCACCATGACAGGGATTGTGGTTGTTTCTTGAGCAGGGTTAACACCCCACTCAACCAACAACCCATTTTCTTACAGTTTAAAAAAAAATAGGACATGTCCTGGCAGTAACAAATGTGCAAAGTAATTTTCAACAATGGCAAACCTAGCCTCCGAGATACTTACTCTGGTTTACCTTGTTACATTTTCTAAGTGATAAATTCAGTATGAGAACAACTAGAAAAGTACTTCCACTCATAATTTAGAAGCCTTAATGGCGAAGTCAGATTTTTAATTTCTATTTTGAAAATCCCACTTTTAGAAAGTTCTAAAGTATACAAAAAAGTAATTAATGGAATGCTTGAATTAATCTCAGCCACTAGTAACAACTTGGGGCTGCATCCCAGTCTATTTTTTGTTTTGTACAGCTTGCCATTCCAGTTTAGAACCAGCCATATACAAATCAGTCTTGTCCCTGCTCCAATGGCAATGGTCCAGCCCAAACTGCCTGGCCAGGTCCTCCCTCTGGATGGATTGGAATGTGGCCTGAGTAAATACTGGTGGCTGTGATTGATCAAGATTCTATCCATCACTTTTTTGTGTACTTTAGATCCTTGGCCTCAGAGGAATGGGTATGCCCAGACGTGTGTCCTGTACACCCGGTGACTGAAACTAAGAAATACCTGGTTGATAACCCCTGCCTAGGGTGAAACAGGTCCTGGGTTGATTGTGTTGCGGTTCAGGGAGGACCTGCCTTGGCAGTTCAGGTTGGACTGTTCACATTGGAGCAAGCTCAAAACTGTGCTAATCAAAAAGAGGGTTAACTGAAGGTTTATTTAGTGACTTTGGTGGCTCAGCTTGACAGACATTGTGATTATTACTTGACTGAGACTCTTAACTCTCTCAACTAATAACCCTATTTCTTACAATTATCATCTACAAGAAGGGTGGTTTCCAAACTGTACTACGTCCTAACTGGCACCCATCACAATCCATCGCAAATGCCTGTTTCAAACACAATAGAGGGGTGTGCTGGGGATTACCCTAGATATAAAACAATGCAAAGAGGTATATCCAAGGACACACAACTTTGACAGGCATGCACAAGGGAAGGGGATGACCTACAAAATAAACAGATGGTTCTATACACCTGCTAGACCAGTGGCTCTCAACCTGTGGTCCTGTGAAGCCTCTCAGGGGGCCCATGACTCCTTAGAAAATTAATTAATATAAACAGATTAATAAAGTGTATATAAATAAAGTGACTAAATGTACAAATTAACATTTTAAAACATAATGTAAATGTCAAGGAATCTGCAATTGGAGGCTAAAAATTAAATTAGTATTATCAGATTGATTTGTGGGAGCAGTGCAGGTGCATCACACAGAATATAGGATGGACGATGTGTGGCTTCATTTGAATTTAGAAAAGCTCCAACCTTCCTTTTTAAATTATTTTTAAGATTTTTAATTTATTTAATTTGTTTGTACATTAAATATTATTTGATTATGTGCTTGGTTGAATGCTTCTTTCTGTAATTTTTGTGTTTTGTTTTGTGGGGTTCCAGAAATGATAATGTGGGGGGCCACAGAGGTCAAAAGGTTGGGAACCACTGTGCTAGATAAACAGGCAGGAGATGGGGCAAAGCAAGGAGGATGGTAGAATGGTGTGGCAGTGAAGTCATATCATATATATCAGGCGACGATTTACCATGCCTCTCTCAGTTCTTGGAAGGACTATTAGAAAGAATAAGACAGATAAAAAATTAGGACTAGGATAAGTGCCCTGAGATGATTCTACTGGGGCACCCCTCACAAGAGGCAAACTCCCTCTGTGACCTATAAGGGAAGGCTGCCCCCCTTCCCTTGCCAGCTGCCAAGCACACAATCCTGGCATTGTGGAGGAGGGACCAGGTGTCGACAGTGATTTCTGACTAAAAAGGCTATGGCCTCCACATGTGCCCAAGGAATTGGCCTATGGTGCCTTGGATATAGAAAATACATTTCCGAGGTCTCCTACTTACCTATCTCAGAAAGGAATATAGAGGGCTGATGTATTCAACTATTGAAGGTAATGGGCCTTCTGGCTTAGGATAGGTATTTATCTTAACAATTGGAGTGCATGTGAGAAAACAATCCAGGCCTATCATCAGTTTACTATCATTAAAGGGCACAACTATCCTAAGGGGTGGGTGAACTGTGGTGTCAGTGTGATACTAACATTCTGCATCAAATGCCAAATTGTTGCAACCTTCTTTGACAAAGTAATCTGACAAATGTGCAAAGCATTTTTAAAGTCACAAACGTCCTTCTTCGCAGTATCGGGCCATCTGCAACCACAAGATTGCCTTTTTATGTACAAACACCAAACTGAATTTCTATAGAATTGCAACTTGGGATTGTGATATAGTATTTAGAAGGGGCATGTTTAGGGCATCCCTTCCAAATAATGAATCATAATGGTATGTTTTAATGTTTTGCAACTGAAATGTGTTTGCAGAACATTCATATTTTACTGACACCTCAAAGGAAGTGGTATCCCATTTGCAAACGCGAAGGGGTCCCTGGGACCCCTTCCCACCTGAGAATGTTAAAACAATATATATTTTTAATCGTTCCACGGACCACTGCCTACTGTAAAAAAAATTACTATTGATTGCTTTCTTTTTTAAAACAAATCTAGTTTTTCTTTAAGAAAAACTGGTTGCACTTAACAAAAAAAACAAATATTGCTTTATTGGTGGTCTGCTGAGCTCAGAAGGCCACCATCGCTGTGATGGCTGTCATTCCTAATAGTTCCTTATTACGGCCTTCCTTTTTAACATTCACCAGGAAGGTTGATTTGCAACCCACTAGAAATCACTAAATAAAAAATAAAAGTTTCAGATATTAAAAATAGAGATTACAAAATAGTGATTGAGAAAAAACACTACCAGTAGGAAATCACTATTCTTAATGTTAATACATTTGGCCCAAAACACAGAAGCACACAACTTAACTCCAAACAATAGCCTTTTAAGTGGTACCTACAGACAGATGTAGATGTCTGTTGGAGATGTCACCTTACCAATACACAAACACGTACATAGAAAAATGCAGTTCAGAAGTGTGGGCATTTGGCCAGCCCTCAATAGACATATGACTGTAGTATTTTTGTAAAAAATGTAATTTGCGTTGTAGGCTGTATTTAAAGCCATTGCATTTCATGCAAAGTTATCAGGGGTTTTAGCTAACCTCTACACTGTGCTGTTGCCCCCCCACTATCTCTTTGCCAAACCCCCATCCCTATAACCTCACTCCTACTCCCTAGTGCAGGAGGTTGCCCCCACCGCCACATGCCACTGAGCCCTTCCTGGCACCAGCTCACTCGTATTTTTAATTTGCGAATGCCTGTTGAAGTCATTTACATGCACTGGCAAAACCAAACCACTCTAAATTTACCACTATGAATGTGTCTTAAATACAGAAGTTATCAAGTAAAAAAGTTACTCATGTTTATTTGAAAGTACATATAAAGGAGGCCATCTGCATTTGCTCAAGTTCACAGGCCATATTCTAATGCATATTCTTATGTTTACACCATACATTCCATACTGAAATGGCCATTATATCAGCCCACATCAACCACTGTATTGTTTTGGTGAGCTCTTTATAGGCATTGATCTAAAAGGCTTTCCATCCTCTTTTAGATCAACCCACAGAATTTTGTGGATGTTTATATATTTTTTATGGTGGGGAGATCACAAAGTGGCACCAGATAAAGGACTTAGCAGCATTAGGTGCTATATTAAGAAACAAGCTTTGACAAAGCCAATAGTTCTAACTTTCAACTCAAAATGGAAGCCAGACATAAGAGCATTCCCAATCAGTATGGTGACCCGATTGAGCCCAAAGAGGTTTCAGAACATGTTATTGATCAAGATTTTCCTGGTTTTTTTAATGTTGAAAAATTGTGGCCAATTTATGCATCCACATCCTTGCAGTAGGCCACACCCTTGTGTCCGGCCATGCGTTGCGTGGGTTGGGACATGTAGCCAATCCCCTGCCATGTTCATCCTTTGTCTGCTTGTAGAATAGGGGCTGGCCACATGCAGCGAATGCCTCACAGGGTGCAGCCAAATTTTGCATGGCTAAATAGGTAGGAGCACTTCTCAAACACTGGGGCCCAGTCCCCCTTTTTTATATTTGTTTAATTCTGTGGGCTGTGGGTGTCTTGCAAGAGCCAGAAAAGCCACTGGTACTCCCACAAGAGCCCGAGGGCCTCACTGGCCCCCGTCAGGACATCTGTGGGATGACAGCAACCTAAAAAAACTTTTCTTTTAATGTTGGCCCATGTGTTGTCCCTCAGAGATCCCCCCACACATGGTCAAGGGGATTTGGGTATCCTTATCATGTCCACATATTCTTCATTGTTTATCATTTCCAGGACACAGGGACCAAGTCCTCGTGCCCTGAAATGATGGCAGCAACATTTCTCTTCATGTTATGGCCAGTCAATCATAGCAAGAGTTCCCATTGGACTGTCATTCCTGCAAGAGCAAGAAGGCCAATGGTCCACTTGCACTATCAGATTGCTCTATTATTTGACTCTATGTGACTACGGGACTCCTGTGATCCTCTCAGGAGCCCCTAATATCAGAATATAAAAGTTAATATAACTTAATTTCTTCAAAACTACTGAACGGTTTTCCATCAAATCATAGTATGCTTTCTGCGAACAGGTTCTAACTTTATTGCTAATTTTGGTGTAATTACCTTCAGCCATCATCATGGAAATTGCATGGGAAAATTGCATTTTGTCAAAAAGAACACTTTTTTGAAAGTTTCACGAAGACTCATCATAAGGCGCCAAAGTTATTAGCGAACTAAAAAAGGCTGTTCCTTTGGTAACTTAGTCCTAACTATAACTTCAGAGTGGCAACCAATATGAAAATATATATCCACTGAAAAAACATAAAGTTAAAGACAGGTTATAGTTAGGTGAAAATGTCAGTTAGAACATATAGTTTTGAGCAAATTCCCTAGTTATATTTATCTCAAGTAACTATATTTATGTCCTAAAGTAAGCATAACACCTTGCCATGCACAGTATTATCATCAATGAAGTCATTTCAGATGTTGTAGTGATGTTATCAATAGTGTCAAAGAGCATGCAATTAGTAATGTAAATGTGAGATAATTAGCAAATTTAAAAAATGCTAAGTAAAATATTATTATCCATACCTAAATATATTGTCACTTTAACCTTTGATTTATTTCGTGAATTTCTAGTTTTTTTTTTCTTAAAGTAAAGATGATTTTATTACCATACATAATGCCACACCCACGCAGTGCACTGCCTGCAGCCAGTTCTGCGTCTAACCTTTTGTGGCCAGCCTTTGACTGTGCACTGTGGGGGATTTGCAGCAGGGCACTCTCGCTGGTGCCAACTCCCCTGCTGCGCATGAGCCAAGCGAAGTGGGGAGTTGAGTGCAAGGTATGGTACCCCGTAGGCACACATAGCTGAATATAATGAGTGCCATTTGACATAAGGCAGGTACTGACTTTGTGAAAGGGTCAGAACACCAACATTTGAAAACGTGGACCTATTTGATTCATGAAGGGGTCAGATATCAACAGAAGTAAAGCACAGTATTGTTTTTGTCAGAAAATGTCCATTAGCTATAATGACATAGTTCAATGTATAGTATTAGTGATTGCCCTTTAACAATTAATAAAGCTTTATTTAAAAAACAGCAACACATCTTTGAATCTTTTTTAACACTCTTCATGCTACAAAATACAGTCATAGAACTGACCTAGCGGGAAACTCTTAATAGGGCCGGCAGAGAGGTAGCCACTATGGGGCAAACTCCCCATCAGATGTTCGGCATTTGGTGTAAACCATCCTTCGATCTCATAATCAGCCCCTTACTTAGCTGTAATTGACTAACAGGCATGCTCATGGGCAAAGCAAACACCTTTCTAATTTCTATTGATTGACTATGTGCCAGGTCGGGGTGCAGTTTGGTATCCCATGTAGAAGCCACATAAATGCAGCAGGTCCAAGTTTGGAGATATGCATTTTCAAAGATTTAGGTAAGTATAACTCCCAAAAGCACCAAGTGCCACTCATGGTTATCTGGTCATGTTAGAGAAAGTAAGAAGTTCAGGCCAACTATGATGGATTGCGGGACAGATATAGGGAAAATGTGAGTATTTAGTTCAGGAATCAATACTTTCAATCTTCTGCACTTTGTATTCAGCAGTAGACTTTATGGAAAATATAGGTTTCCTTGATGTAACAGGGTTTGGGTTGTTTTCTGTACTCCATGAAAACAATTAGGTTTTATCAGTTATTCACGGTAAACTTGATATTGTGTTACATAGGTCCTGACAAAGAAAGTGCTGTTGGAATCACACACCAGCAATTTGCAAAGTCACAGGGTTTGCAACAGTAAAATGTATTTTCTTTTTGCGAAAACATCCTTTCACTACTCAGAAAATTATTTTACAATCCTTTCTCAATCATAAATGGGAGGGAGGGTTGCAATCACCTGACCTATGAGTTGGGGTGATAACTGTTCCTAAAGGGAAACATCTCCTTCTCGAATCCATTTGCCTTTGAACACTGTGTTGGCAGCCTCAGGAAGCATAAGCAGCGGTCCAGTGTCAAACTTCCCCTGCAGATGTCCAAATTGGATTTTTTTTAAATCAGTGCTGATTCCTTTAAAGAGCAGGATCTGCTTTTCAAAAGCTAAGCAATAGCGAAGCCGACAGTTTTCACCATTGAGACCTGCGAATGCTGACAATGCATTTTGTTTATGCTGTCCAGCACTGGTGAAAATGGCTGTAAAAAAATCTATAATAAAAAAAGGACTGTAGGGGGCAGACTGTCCAACTGAGGAGTGGGTCAGGGTAAAAGTTTGGGAAGCTGCATGGGGAAAAAGAACACAATGGAGCAAACTTGAGGGAGAGAATTACACAGGGTTATGTTTAAGGGAGAAACACTTGGGCATAAACAACACAGGGTGCCAAGAAGGATGAACACAAGAGAAACCTGGAAAACCTAACACTCTTATGGAGTGCTTAAGCAAAAGAAAAAGTATTTCCCTAAAAGCAGTGGAAGGACCCATGAAGATGGTCATGCTTAAGGAGAAGGATAAACACAACAAGATGGACAAGGCAAGCCATTGAATGATGAGCAAATGAGAGTGGCAATAAAGCAAATTCTTGGTAAACTGACAATAGATTGTTTGCAGCCAGGCAGATTGTGCTGTCTGGTAGGCTCTACATACAAAAGTGTTCCAGTTTGAAATGCGATCATAGGGATGGTGGTCTGCTGTCCCTGGCAGGCCACCATTCTTGTGATTGTATCTAATCACAGGGTTTCACAAAATGTGACCTGCTTAATACTAATTTGGTAGATCTTTCTGAAATCCTGTAAAATTCGCTATTGTGTGAACTGACCTATTAGAAGATAGGTTGGTTCGCAAATTTCTGTTCCATTCACAAAAAGTATGAAATTGTGACCAATTATCGCAACAGGAATAACAGTTTTTCAGGCCTTAAGTGTTAGTAATGTTTTGGCTCTCCCTTGCCAATAAATATATTTTTGTTTTCTTGCAAAAGGGACAGCTAAGTTTGCCCTACTATTTTTAAATTATCTGTTGTTAATAATTTCATTTATAAAAACAATAAATAAACAATAATGTCAGATAAAAAGGAAAAGAGGAGATGTGAAAGGGAATATAGAACAAAGAAGGACGACCCTGGTGAAGTGGCGGTGGAGCCCAGGGATGTATTTTCATCGGCTGTGGTTTATTTAGTAAATTCACTCTTTTTAGGTTGAGCATTCGAGACCTCTTGTATATACTTTAGTATATACTTCTATACTTCTTTGTGGGCTGTCTGCTTTATTACTGGTTTATTTCAATGTCCTTAAAACATCCTTGCATGCTAGTGGTCAATCCTTGCTCTTTGTCCCACCTTTTTCACAGTTGTACACTCCCCTGAAGCATGGCCCCAGTACTTGTAGCCTTCCACTTGTGCCAATGTAGCATGTGCTTGGGGATAACTTTTTATGAGGCTAATAACATTTGACCAGAGTGTTGGATGTTTCCAGTGGCTACAGTCTGCTTTTGTTGGCAGGGCTATAGATCATGTTCTTCTCTGGTTAAATGTGCTTTGCATTTAAAAACTGAGGACAAATGTTAGCAGCTGTTTTATGAGGGTGCCTATTTCTGCCCTCTGCCTCCCGGTGCAAAGACAATCGATTTTCTTATGCACTGCCTATGTATAGAGAAAATTGCTACCGTTACAATAGTTAAAGTAAATTTCCCCAATTCAAAATGGCCACCGCAGGTCATACGCGATGACGTCATTGACCTCATTACGAGGCCGTCTCTTTTCCTTCGCTGTTGCTTGTTCCATTTGCTTTAACAGTGCGGCTGCCCGCCCCATTTAGCACTGGGTATAGTCAGACTTTTATACTAAGGGGGTCATTCTGACCCCGGCGGTCTGAGACCGCCGGGGCCAGGGTCGGCGGGAGCACCGCCGACAGACCGGCGGTGCCCCGCAGGGCATTCTGACTGCGGCGGTTCGGCCGCGGTCAGATGCGGGAAACCGGCGGTCTCCCGCTGCCCTTGAGAATCCTTCATGGCGGCGGAGCGCGCTCCGCCGCCATGGGGATTCTGACACCCCCTACCGCCATCCTGTTCCTGGCGGGACTCCCGCCAGGAACAGGATGGCGGTAGGGGGTGCCGCGGGGCCCCTGGGGGCCCCTGCAGTGCCCATGCCAATGGCATGGGCACTGCAGGGGCCCCCATAAGAGGGCCCCACAAAGTATTTCAGTGTCTGCTAAGCAGACACTGAAATACGCGACGGGTGCCACTGCACCCGTCGCACCTTCCCACTACGCCGGCTCAATTCTGAGCCGGCGTCCTCGTGGGAAGGTTGATTTGCCCTGGGCTGGCGGGCGGCCTTTTGGCGGCCGCCCGCCAGCCCAGGGCAAATCCCAAAATACCCTCAGCGGTCTTTCGACCGTGGAGCGGTATTTTGGTGGGGGAACTTCGGCGGGGGGCCTCCGCCGCCCGCCGAAGTTAGAATCACCCCCTAAGTGTTATCTGTTCTTTTCAAGGAAAGTGCTCTTCATACTCGGGTGTTTGTTCTAGAGCGTCAGAACCTCTTTGATGTATTCTTTAGCATTCTGATTACTTCCGTATGTTTAATTTTGTTCAGGAAGCCATTACGTTCTGAGAGGTATGTAAAGTGAATATGCATATTTACCTAGAATACTTCGCTCACGCTGGTATTTAAGATAAATCATTTACGAATTATTGAGAAAACATTGATCTCACCCTGAATTTCTACACTGCAATCAATGAGTGTAGTAAAAAACAAACCAGTTTGTTCCCCACAGCCATGGTTCTTGTACTGAAGCATCCATCGAATCACATTAGGTGAGAGTCACCCCACCCAGAATGAAAAAACAGAATGCATGTTTTCCCAACTTATACCCTCAGCTAACTAAAGACAGGAAGTACGAATTAAACTTGGTGTGTGTGCTGTTTTCCGATATTCTGCAAACAGGGTACTAACGATGCTGTAGCTATTACTGAGCCTCTATATGCCTCTATAAGGTGTTTATATAACCCCTTCGCTGCCAGGCTTTTTCCCCCTCCTGTGCTGAGCATTTTTTTGGCTATTTGGGGCAGTTCGCGCTTAGGCCCTCATAACTTTTTGTTCACATAAGCTACCCACACCAAATTTGCGTCCTTTTTTTCCAACATCCTAGGGATTCTAAAGGTACCCAGACTTTGTGGGTTCCCCTGAAGGAGACCAAGAAATTAGCCAAAATACAGTAAATTTTTTGTGTTTTTCAAACAATTTGGAAAAAAGGATGTAGAAGACAGCTCGTGTTTTTTTCCCTGAAAATGGCATCAGCAAAGGGTTTGCAGTGGCAAGATGACCATCTCCCCAGCTTTCAGGAACAGGCAGACTTACATTGGAAAACCCAATTGTTCAATACAATTTTGACATTTTACTGGGACATACCCCATTTTTACTATTTATTGTGCTTTCAGCCTCCTTCCAGTTAGTGACCAAAATGGGTAAGAAACCAATCCTGGTTCCCAGAAAACTAAACATTTCTGAAAAGTGGACAAAATTGTGAATTCAGCAAGGTGTCATTTGTGTACATCCTACAAGTGTTATCTACAGAAAATAACAGCTGAAATAAAAAAAAAATGAAATTGAGGTAAAAAAACAGCCATTTTTCTCCACAGTTTACTCTGTAACTTTTTCCTGCGATGTCAGATTTTTTAAAGCAATATACCGTTACATCAGCAGGACTCTTCTGGTTGCGGGGATATATAGGGCTTGTAGGTTCATCAAGAACTCTAGGTACCCAGAGCCAATAAATGAGCTGCACCTTGCAATGGGTTTTTATCTATACCGGGTATACAGCAATTCATTTGTTGAAATATAAAAAGTGAAAAATAGGTATCAAGAAAACCTTTGTATTTCCAAAATGGCCACAAGATAAGGTGTTGAGAAGCAGTGGTTATTTGCACATCCCTGAAGTCTGGGGTGCCCATACTAGCATGTGAATTACAGGGCATTTCTCAAGTAGACGTCTTTTTTACACACTTCCTTACATTTGGAAGGAAAAAATGTAGAGAAAGACAAGGGGCAATAACATTTGTTTTCCTATTCTGTGTTCCCCCAAGTCTCCCGTTAAAAATGGTACCTCACTTGTGTGGGTAGGCCTAGCGCCCACGAAAGAAAATGGCTCAAAACACAACGTGGACACATCAAATTTTTTCACAGAAAACAGAGGTGTTTTTTGCAAAGTGCCTAGCTGTGGATTTTGGCCTTTAGCTCAGCCGGCACCTGGGGAAACCTAGCAAACCAGCACATTTATGAAAACTAGACACCTAGGGGAATCCAAGATGGGGTGACTTGTGGGGCTCTGACCAGGTTCTGTTACCCAGAATCCTTTACAAACCTCAACATTTGACCAAAAAAACACTTTTTCCTCTCATTTCAGTTACAGAAAGTTCTGGAATCTAAGAGGAGCCACAAATTTCCTTCCACCCAGCGTTCCCCTAAGTCTCCCTATAAAAATGGTACCTCACTGGTGTGGGTAGGCCTAGCGCCCACGAAAGGAAATGGCCCAAAACACAATGTGGACACATCACATTTTTTAACAGAAAACAGAGGTGTTTTTTGCAAAGTGCCTACCTGTGGATTTTTGCCTCTAGCTCAGCCGGCCCTAGGGGGGCAGAAATGGCCTAAAATAAATTTGCCCCCCAAACCCCCTGGGGAGCGACCCTTGCCTACGGGGTCGCTCCCCCTGCGTGACATTGGCGCAAAAAAAAGATCCCCGGTGCCTAGTTATCTGTCCCCAAGGGGGGCAGAAATGGTCTAAATACAATTTGCCCCCACGCCCCCCCACCCGCCTGAGGAGCGACCCATGCCTACGGGTCGCTCCCCTTACGTGACAATGGCGTAAAAAAAAAAGATCCCTGGTGCCTAGTGGTTTCTGCCACCCTTGGGGGGAAATTGACCTAATGGCCTAAATATAATTTGCCCCTCCAGGGGAGCGACCCTTGCATAAGGGGTCGCTCCCCATCTGTAAAACAACAAAAAATCCCCCGTGCCTAGTGGTTTATGCCCCCCTTACGGGCAGATCGGCCTAATTAAAATAGGCTGATCTGCCCCACAGGGAGGGCAGAAATGGCCTAAAATAAATTTTGCCTAAGGGGTCGCTCCCCTTGCGTGAAATTCATGAGGAAAAAAAAACTCCCTGGTGTCTAGTGGTTTCTGTCCCCCTTGGGGACAGATTGGCCTCATAAAAATAGGGCAATCTGCCCACAGGGGGGACAGAAATGGCCTAAAAAAAAATTGCCCCCCCTGGGAGCAACCCTTGCCCAAGGGGTCGCTCCCTTATGCCAATTTCCTTCAAAAAATGTAATCCCAGGGGGCATATTTATACTCCGTCTTTGCACATTCAGCGCAAACGTTGCCCCATATTTAAACTTTGACGCCCGAGCCCGCGGACGATAAAATTCCACTGTGTGCGTCATTTTTTGGATGCGGCAACCCACCTTGCGTTAATGATATGCAAGGTAGGCGTTCCCATCCAAAAAATGACTTAAACGTCCGTGCGTCGTATTTATGCTTTCCGGCAAAAATGACGCACGGCCGGGAGGTGGAGACAGAAAATGACGCACAGCCCGATTTGCGTCAAAAATCAATGCCTGGGTCAGGGCAGGCATTAAAATGGGGCAAACACACCTGTATTTAATCAGAACACACAGAAGCAACAGCAGAGCAGCAGAGCAGCAAAAGGGAGACATGGAGGTGATTCTTATCCAGCGTGCATGCAGACGCAGAACCCAACAGCTACAACAGCAGCTACAACAACACCAGCAGGGACCCCAAAGGCAGCACAGAAGGCGGGAGAGGATATTCCGCCCCAGAACAACCCTTCATGGCATCAGGGAACACAACATCATCCAGAGGTACAGGTTGAAGTGGCAGGCCATTCAGCAGCTGCTGCGAAACATTGAACCGCAGTTGGCACCCACTTTGCTGACTCCCCGCACCATCCCAACAGAAACCAAGCTGCTTGCCGTACTTCATATGTTGGCAAGTGGCTCTTTTCAAACAACTAGTGCCCTGGTTGCCGGAATATCACAACCATCATTCTCTGCCTTTTTGCCCAAAGTACTGGATGCCATCATTGGATTTACACCCCGCCACATCTGCTTTCCTAACACACTGCAGAAGCAGCAGGAAACAAAACAGGGATTCTACCTCATTAGGGGCTTCCCACACATCCTTGGTGCAATCGACTGCACACATGTACGCCTTGTGCCACCTGCTGCAACTGAACACCTCTACCGCAACAGAAAGCACACACATTCCATCAATGTGCAGACCATTGTCGATCACCAAGGATTGATCACCAACATTGTGGTTAAATATCCTGGGAGTGTCCATGACTCCTTCATCTTCCGTCACTGCACCATTAATCAACACTTAATCAACACTTCCAGGATGGACGGTATGGCAATGGACTACTTGTTGGTAAGTACAAAAACCTACTTATATACACACTGCACAGCATCCCTCTAGGACACACAACACATACACCACAACAGCAACATGTCAACAGGAACACACTGAGGTTGTCACACCGCTAGCCATGTTTCTTAGGTCACTATTGAACCTGTCACACATCTGAAATTACTGTAAAGCCTAATGTTAAGACGTCAATGATCACAACATGTGGAGTGGGTTGCCTAAATGTCACCTTGCAAATTGTAAGTGTCCCAATGACGTTTACATTAATCCATTGCATAAGTCTAAATGTATGGGATGTCCAGGGTACATTGATATGAACGTGTTACAACACTGTCAAAATGAATCTGTGTATGAAACTATCATCTCACCCCCAGTGAAGACACACGGACACCTGTATCACCAGTCACAATGCTAGGGAGGGCACACTGTATTGCAAATCCCAAAACATACTGCTGACAAACGGTCAGCAGCCAAACACTCGTTCAGTCAAGGAAACAACACGATGCAGATGGTACATCCTACAAGCCTAGGAAGGAACACAATAACACAAAAGAATCACAGACAACACAAGACAACTACTGCCATGAAAGGTGATTTTAATGGGGCTAGCTACATCAACATGATCCCATTCATTTTCTCTTGCAGCTGATCAGGGGTATGGCATCCAGCCATGGATAATGACACTTATTGGCAACCCAAGTACTGCAGCAGAGCGTGCACATAGGAGGACACGCACCATAGGGGAGAGGACCTTCTGCATCCTCAAGTCGAGGTTCTGGTGCCTCAACATCACTGGTGGTAGCCTCCTATATTCCCCGGAGATGGTATGTAAGATCATCCTAACATGTGCAATATTGCGCAACATTTGCATCAAAAGGAACATTCCCCTCCTGGAACCAGAGCCACACATGCCTGAAGAGGAGGAAGAGGAGGATGCTGGCCTGCAACATGAGAGGAACTACAGAACACGGCCGCTGGTATACGTATATTTAAATATAGTCAACATCACCACTTTAATAAACTAATTTAAATAAACAACTATAATAATCACAATATCATGGTCTGGCTATTCATTTTTGCACACCTTCATCTCTAACTATCAGAATAAGAGTGTTGACTCATGGAGCATTGCTGATATACTGATTAGGACACTGAAAATCCCAGAGCTAATGTGATGCGTAACATACAATGGTCACATACACACACACTGTAAATGCCATATATCATGTACATTTCTCATTTGAAGGCCAATAGCAGAGGAGCACACCTATTTCACACATACATGTTGAAATCAAGGTCCAACGCAGCATATGGCACACAACTAAGACACCATCACTCGATAAGGGGAAAACAAGCCTCATACATGAGGCAGTCGATGTGCTTTTGAATCAGTAACAGGAATGTCTGACCAGACCCTTGACAGCAGTTATTCCAACTGCATCCAATATTTGCAAGGACTATCTGTGACAAGAGTTCCATAGAAGCTGTACATAGACAGCACAATTGCCACACATATGAGCAGCATTGCGCACATGACATTCCATGTACATGTCAGACCATTTCCTAACTCCTCACACACCCATGCACCTGGTCCCAGCTCACCTGTCTGAAGAGGTCCCTGGAATACTAAGATGTGTACCCTGATATTCCCTCCTCTACACACACAGACTAACAATAGCAATCCAGTGTGCTATACCCTTTCCTATGGTATGCCATTGTCATAGTACATCTGACTGCATGAACGTCAGGTCAATTAATACACTGGCTTCTAGTTTCTAAGCCCTGTTAGCACCTGTAGATTGCTTCCCGTGTGAAAAAGTCTGTTGGCCATTAGAATGCAAATCTCACCTACAGGACTTGTGAGAAACAGATGCAGCCCACACCTGTGATCACCTCCATTCACACCACCCATTTCAACAAGCACTGCCCCTGCTGATGCCTGGAACAGCTTAGGAGTTGCCATGTTGTCAAATACACCGTTAAGCATTGATACTAATTAAGCCGTGTAACACAGCCCATGGGTTCATATGTCACCTTCAAAAACACAAGACATACACAGTTTGACATGTCAACTCTCTAGTTCATCCTCCAAACAGTCTTAGTCAGACCACTGAATATGTAACTTGTCAAATTGCTGGATCCTGATTCACCCTGCATTCTGTCAGCCTGACTGGCATCTGTCTGTGCCTCACACTAAAGTATCCCTGTGTCTACATATGTACCACACTTGTGTTAGCAAACCTCTCATTCATCAGGGGGTATTTGGGCATGGGCTTCTTCAATGCATACCCAAATACATTGTATAGCATCATCTGCCTTTTAAATGTACCATTTGAGTTAAATCCTCTGTGAAAAGCAAAATTCATGGCCCATCCCTTGTCTGGGTCTCATTTATGCACGAATGACAAAGTGTGACATTGTCGCAGGGCCATATGCATGGATTGGGTACGGGGCCTTCAGCGGAACCAGCAACCTCTGATAATGTCCATGAAAAATCCACACGTCAGGACAATGACAGTTCACACACAGAATCACAGTGCTCACAACATATTGATGGGCTGTGTGTGGTGAATAGCTGCGAGAATAATCAGCACAGAGGCTATGATGTTCCCAGATGCAGTGGGAATTGCAGAGGCTAACCTGTGTACAAATGTTGTAATGACACCTGCCGGAACATGACACCTGAGACATTATCTCACTCAGCACACCAAGGTTGCCCTGTTGACTGTCTCATTACACGTCTTTAGTGACAGGGTGGGACCATCCCCATGTAGGTTCTCATGTCCACATCCACTTTACTCACATTGATCAACAAAGGATACTCAGTAGATACAGGAATAGCTGCCACTGACTCATGATGAGTCCTGGACCGAACTGTGACAAATTACACCCCAAAAAATATACAGGATCATCATTGGATCACACACATGAACAAGACACCTATGTGCAATTGATCACTGGAAATATGTGGACACGTGCTGCCTCGTCTGTTGGTCCACCACAGCCACTTGAGAGTTGTGGCTCACTTCTATGACCTCAACTGTGGTGTCATCATACATTTGTGATTCAACTTTGTCTGTCTCGACAAACAACATGGTACCCACTTCCTCAATGCATGTGTATGACTCACTGTGGGAATCACCAACTAGTGCCTAGGAAGCTGTTACCAAAACTCTAGGACATAGGATGTTGAAAATGTGGACCATTGACATAAACAAGCGTCTGCCATCTATCTGGTGCATGCTTTGTCACATGTGGTGTCTACGTTGCCCAAAATCTTGGAAGTCCACATTACTGATGTTGCTACATGTATGACTAACACATGAGGAAGCATTATTTTGTCCAACACAGCATGAAGGTGTATGGTTTCTCACTTCATCAGATATGTCCCTCAGGATGGGCAGAGTATGATGCAATCATGGGCACTGCACAGATTTCTCTGACTACATAATATCAGGACAGTTGTATTGACAAGCTATGTTATTTCACAGGAGGCACATTTCAGTTATCTACTGCACAGTTGAGATGTCACATTACCCAGAGACAGATTTGTTGTGTAAGTGCTATTTATTGAAAAGTGCTGTAGTGCTATCTGTACATTGTCCATGATTGTGAGTCCATTAGAGTGACATCTTACATTGTGATCCTACACAAGGGGTTACGGAAATGCTTTTGATATGCTGGGGTTGATGTGTCAGACAGTGTAGAGAGACAGGATTTGCCAGTAAGTGGGAGAGAGACAATCACTGGGAAGGCTGACAAGATATACAGTGGTAAGCAGAACAGTCATTAAGTAGAGTTGTTGCAAGACTGGCATGATACAAAGTGCAGGACCTTGGTAATATTTGGCCATGTGGTAGGGACTAGTGCTTCCGGGTACTTTTCCGTGTGAAGGTGATCTGTTCCATGTCTTCTTCTTCTGATTTGTGTGTTGCCTCCTCTGTCCTTGTTGGTGGTGGTTGTGAAGGGGCAACACACACCTCAGTGTTAGAAGACGTGGAGTCCGACATCCCGGTTGCTGCTCCCTGCGAAGGTCTTAAGGGCAGTACTGCAGCAAGGAGGATCTGCTAGTTATTGAGAAGAGCAGCCACATCACAATGGTAGGCAGCCAGGTCGGCCCTGAGGGGTTCAATGTTGCATTCGTGCAAGCGTTGACAGGATTGCTGTTGTAGGTGTTGGGTCAACTGATTACAGCTGTGCTGATTTCCTTCTGTTTTTTTTGCTGTTCCTGCAGGATAGATGTTAGGGCTTGCATAGCTGCTGCCTGATCTGCAGATGACATCATGCACAAACGCACCCCTCTAGGCTGGCTGCCATAGTTTGCATCCCCACCCGCACCTCCTTGGCCAGCTCCCGCTGTACTCCGACTACAGTTCGCTCAAAGCGGGTGCCTGTGTTGTCTGAGTCCTCAGCTGTATTGGAGCTGGCAGATCTTATCATTGGGGTGGTGGGTGGATCCTCTGCGATGGCTGCTTGTTCTGTGCTCCTCCTTGTGACTGAGGTGGGGTCTGGAGGGTTTCAAGGACCTTTTGGATAGTCTCCTGGGGAATGTTTATCAGCTCGTCATCCATGTCATCAGGGTAATCTGGGACAGGCATATCCGCAGGAGATCCATCTTCCTCTGCAATGAAACAGGGTGCAATTAGTGTGTCTGCATTGTGGCATGAGTGATGTGACATGCCTGCCTTGTGATGAATTCACATTGTGATCTTGCTTCGTGTTCATTGCTCCAGTCCTTCAGATGGGCATTCTCCCAGGCCTATGGCCCACCTGCATGTCACATGTATGTCATTAAGTTATTAGACTTGTCGGCATCATCTCTTCTAGGTGTTGGTTTTGGCCAAATAGAGAATTGCCACCTTCTTGTCCTACTCAACCCTCCATCTACATCCATTCTCATGGTGAGACCTTTCACTGGCTGTGGGTGTTCTGATGGCACTGGCAGCACACTTAACAATCTGGACCTGCCCCAATCTCTGATCTTTCACATCCACTTAAATGTATTTGACATGTGGCATATCCTATGCATAGCAAATTTATGACATGATATGGATGTTGGCATTGGTAATGTGTACTGCTGATGTTGGGGAATGTGTGATACATTGGATTGCCCTGATTGTCGTAGCAGTGTCCTATTTCCTCCTCTGACTGTGCAGGTGTATATCAGTGACCAGTTACATGTGCCCCCCCTCAATGCTGTTGTCTGAGCAGTATGGCATGTGGGGTGTTACATTGTGACCCAGGCACAGGATGGACGCTGACATATGCAGCATGGGTATGTCCTTAGTGCTGTGTAGCTCCTATTGTTGTTGAAATTGGCTGATGTTTGCAACAACTATGGGTAATGACAATTGACAGTACAGGGGCCTTTGTCTTTTTTCAGGGGATTGTTGAAGTTGTCATCCTCGACCCCCTAATTTAGGTGTGTATGATCCATTGGGAGGTTACTGCCATTGGCTACTTGAGCTGCACACAAAGCGGAAGTGGTAGTGGCAACTGTTGTCGCAGTTACATTCCAGTTGTCGTTATGGCTAGAGGTTGTTAAGAGGGCCCTAGTTAATGTGGGGGGTATGGTGGCTGACGTGTGCCGGGATGTCAGTTTGATGTTGTGGCCTTCCCTCCTGGCGTGGATTTCCCTTTGCTCCATCGTTGGCATGACAGCATGCCCCCATGGGACTGTTGTTGGTGTAGTGTATTGGTGTGCCCCAGCTTCTGTCTGTGCAGGCCATGCCCCCATGCCATGCCCCTTTACCCATGCCACTCCATGTATATGATGACTTCCATGCATTTTGTGGTCAATATCCCCCCCTGCTTACAGTTAACATTAGTGCATTTCAATTCCCTACTCGACTTACCCTGCATGTGCGTTGTCTCCTGGTAGTCTGCACTGTCCTGTCCTTGAATCCCTGTGACGATCTCCTAAGGGATGAAGGCTGCGACCATCTCCTCCATGTGGTCCAGGGCCTCCTGGTGTGCTGGACTCCCACCTCCAGTCTGCAGTGCTGCCTTCCTGTTCCTGACCATCTTTTCCTTGGTCCTGCTCTTGCAGTCATGCCAGCATTTCTTGCACTCGATGACTGTTCTGCGTACTTCAGCCACACTGTTAATCTTGTCAACTATTTGTTGCCATATTGCCTCTCTCCTACTGATTGGCAACTTTGAGGTGACAAACAGTTGGTGCTGGTGTTCCGTCACCTCTTTAACCAGAATTTCCTGCTCCTCTGCACTGAAGCGACACTTTCTTTTCTTCTTAAAAGTGTCCTGGTCCTTGTGTGTGTCCTCCTGGCTGGTTCCTGGTCTGTTGTAATCTACCTGGGGTCAGTACAGGCATCTGGGATCCATTTTGGCTCTCCTCTGGTGAAATGGCCGTGTTCGCGTTTTTTTTTTACGCTATTGCGTCAAAAAACGGCGCATATCTGGTTTGCGGGGTCTTAAATCGATCCACAGTCATATCCGCGGCGTTAACGTCGTTTTGCTTTACAACTTGACGCTGCGATGTGCGTAAAAAAAAATGACTCCCACCTGTGGTTTGCGCCGCCGTGCGTCAAAGTATAAATTTGACGCCCGCACGGCGCACCAAAATGGCGTTAGCTGCTGGTAATATTTTTGACCAAAACTGCGCCGGCGCAGTTTTGCGTCAAAAAGTATAAATATGGCCCTTGGTGTCTAGTGGGCGTTTTAGCAGCCGGATTGCTTGCAATCCAGCTGCTAAAACGGTGAGAGAGACTTCAAAGGGAAGGGAATTAATTTCCTTCCCTTTGAAGCCTCTCCCGGCCTCCTCCATGTGATCGGAAGAGAAAGGCTTCGCATTTCTCTTCCGATCGCGCTGGAAGCTGAGCTTCCAGCGCGATGGGAGGAGGCTTTGTGACAATCAGCACGCGATTGCGTGCTGACGTCATGGGGGGGTGGGGAGGTCGGGTGGAAGGGGAAGGGCTTTCCCTTCCATCCCTGCCTTGGGGGGGCGGGGGGGAACCCCACAGAGGGAGCGCTAGCGCTCCCTCTGGGCTCTGTGCCCAGGACGTAATGGTTACGTCCAGGGCACATGAGCACTGTGCCTCAGGACGTAACCATTACGTCCTGGGCACAGAAGGGGTTAGCGGCGAGCCATTCCAACAGACGGGAGCTTGGAGGGTCGGTCGCCAGACTGTTTCACCCCTTGCCAAGTATGTCTCCCCTTTAAAGTACTTGAGCATTTCTGCTGGTAGAGAGGGCCGAGGTTCAGTCTCAAAATGCATTTCTGAGTTCCAGTCTTGGCTAGATATGCATATCGGTCTTGTATAGGTGTTATCTGTCTCCTAGCCATTGTCTTGGCTGAAGGGCTCTGCGAAGGCTCAGGGTTCCAT
Source organism: Pleurodeles waltl (assembly GCF_031143425.1). NCBI lineage: Eukaryota > Metazoa > Chordata > Amphibia > Caudata > Salamandridae > Pleurodeles > Pleurodeles waltl. Next base: position 147,774,980 of record NC_090450.1, on the reverse strand, counting down.
GAAGGGGAGCTAGTGGCTTCATTTGAGTGATTTGTTACCATGAATGTTCAATTGAAAATTGGGAGGTTCACTGATGCTCTTGCACTTGTGACTGCTCCACAGCTGAATCCGTTTCACTAACACTGCATGTGCATATATTTTTGCCATTGTTTGACGAATCAGCGGGCACTTCGTGTTGGATTACTTCAAGGCTTCACCATTACTACATAATAGACGTGTTTGATAACTTCATGGCTGTGTCACACCACTCTATCGCTATTTTCAGTTATGGAAATTAACCTAATACAGAATGGATTTCCCCATTGGGAGCAGTAGTTATGACATTGAGCATGTTACCCTTTCAATATGCTTATAGATCGTGAAGACACCTTGTCATTTATATAGCTATGCACATTCTAAACCGGCTTCGGCTGCCCTTAATTTATTATCACTTGCATGTAAGCCTTTTCACTAAGCCAATGCCTTGCTCTGAACAAACACGGCAGGAGGTGACCACTGGAGCAACCTTCATTCAAGTGCCGGTCTTGGTCGAAAACTTAAACAGCAGGAAGGATGACTTCCATGCAGCCATCAGCACTGATTAATAGTCAGGGCCCTTCACAATGGTTTTATACAATATGTACCCCCTCCTAATCCTGCAATCCCCCATTGCCTTCTTCGCTCATCTCTCCCATCAATCCCCTCTCTCATTATCTTTCTCATCGCCCCATCTCGTCACTTTCCCTTATTTTTCTCTCCTGTGCACCCATCTCACGCATCATCTCTAGTGTTTCTTCCATTTCTTAACCTTCTCTTATTTCTGTACCCCACTCAACCTCCATTTTATTTGTGTTCTCTCTGTCCTTACTTCATTTTATTCTTTCCTGATCTCTCCTCTCTCTTTATCCTCACCATCCCCTCTATTTTGGTCTCTCCTCCTCCTTCCTTCCCCTCCATCTCTCTCATGGACTCTACTCTGATGCCCTCTTCTGCTCTTTACTGCTGTCTTACACTCTTTTGCAGTCGTCTTCTCTCCATTTGTCTGCATTCTCCGATTCCCACCAAAACTTTTACGTCAATCCGGTGACATCATGCACACTTTTTGAGACATGTTGTTTACAATAAAGGGCTTGGAGCTAACCCACTGCTTACTATTTGTTAGCCTCATTGTCACTAGTCTATGCTGCCTCCTATTTAGCCAGTACAGGCCAAGCATTACCTACGTTCCTTTCTGTGCAGCATGGACAAAGCATAGATTGAATTAATTAGGGCTTGTCTGCTGTTTGCACTGTGATTGTCATACTTTTTTTTTCCTTCCCTTCTCTGTGTTGCTCCACTAGTTCTGCCTCCCCACCATCCCACACCTCCTTCTTGTTGCTTTTCCCTTCTCCCACTGTTGCTGCATCCACCCTCCTCCCCTGCACCTCCCTTATGTGGCTCCCCCAGTGCTTTTTATGGGCGAGCGCAAAGCGCTCCGTACCATTCTGTAATCTCTCTTTGGGCTTCCAACCACACCCAGGTCAGGTCAATCACTTTCATTGATTTGTGCACTTGCCTTTCAAAATCCGCTTGCTTTCATTTGTGAAAGGCATGCATATGTCATGCCTTTTCTGGTGTGTAGCCCACCTACACAGCACCGGTAAACTACTAAAAACATACAAGGCTCGATGTTTTCAGCATGGTGTCCAGACTACTTTATCTATTTATTTTCCACGCAGCGGGATCACGCTGCTTTTACATAGTGCGATTGTGCTGTGTTTTTTTTCTTTACAATGCTAATAGCTCTAACTCGAGCAAATGTGAGACCTGTTGCATTGAAAATGCTTGTTTTAACATATGTCTGCCTTGTGCCCAGATGTCTGCATACACTTGCCCAGGGATTAAGGGGAATGGGTGGAGCAATGAGTGGTGGTCAGAGTAACAGCATGGAAGTGCGGAAAAGAGAACTCAAGAAAGATAGTAGGAAGGATAGAGAATAGAAAGCTGGAGAAGGGATCGGAGAAGAAATAAGAAAAGTTAGGAAGAAGAAAAAATTGAATGAAAGTGATAAAAGGGAAGAGAAAGAAGGGTGATATGAAGGATAAGGAGAAAGTGAAAGGATATATTGAATATATAGAGAGAATGGGAGGTAAAAATGGAGAGAAGAGAAATACGGAAGAAGACAAGGTATGGGAACTACAGAAAAGAGAATAAAAAGAAAGGGTGTAGAGAATAGAGAAGAAATATAATCAAAATTGTTTTTTCGATTTTTTGCACAACCATAAAAGTGCAAAGTACACAAAACAGGCTCAATACAAAAGTTGTTTTTAAAAGCATAAAACAACACAATTGAACAGTCAAACGTAAAATGTAGCGAAAATCCTGTACAATAGTGATCAGTGGAACAGGAATAAAAGTCAATGAAACAGAAACCGAAATACAGTGGCACACATATAAACAGAATATAATCTTTCTAAAAGATATAAAAGCAATGTGCATACAATACAGCCTTCGCGCCCTAGATAATACCTGACAATCCCATTGTAACTAGCATTGGAAAAGATACCACAGATTATGGCAGAATGACATTTCCTCTAATGTACCCTTTCGATCTTTCACCACTGTTCCTGCACTAAAATGGATCATGAAAATAGGACATTTGGTTCATTCTCCTGTAAACCAGACAAACACCCGAAGCTCAAGTTCTTCTTAGTACATTCAGCCTATTGTTAGGCAACAAGAGACTATCCCAATTATTTACTTCTGATGGACCAGTTCCATAAGCAGTACTTTGCAACCGCACATATGACCAACTGGTGAGGGCTGTATGAATCGGTCTACAATCCAGGAGTTTACAGATCAATATGATCCAAGATTTTCTGGGGCACGCATAGCTGGGACAGAAGAACATTAAATGGAACAGCTTTCTTCTGCCTGGCAGGACGAGGGACCAACAGTACTAATCACAGAATGACTGTTCCATTTGGCTTGGACGGTGAGCAAAGTCAAGGTGCCATAGCAAAATGTAATGTAGAGTTGTCTGGTCCCAGGGAGATTGACAAAATCTGGAAAGGTCCAAAAGTTGCATCAGGCTTAAAGTCTATAATTGTATACCTTAAAGACCCCTGGTTAGCATTCCTAAATTCATTTTCAAAGAAGTGGCCCCTGTAAACCTCTTTCAAGGTGTGCCTAGAGAGATTTTTATCAGAGGAGGGGGTGGATCAAAAGGATCCTAGGCCAAGCTTAATTAGCACATTTTTCACATAGTTTACCCACTTAATCTTGCCCGTAGTGTCTATTGACATCACTTCTTGGAAGACATTGTAATAATCATTTAGAGCTGGGTGTATTTAAGCCTACACCAGTACAGAATGAGTCTTAGCACGGCTTTGCTAAACTTTGGTTCAATGTCCATGCCATGTCATAGTGGGATCAAAGGAGCATTTTAGGAAGATTAACCAGGCCTTAAATGAAAGAGTTCTCGGCTACTCAGAGTGAAGGCAACTTGGCCAAGCCCCATAGTTCATCCCCATAGAGCGCACTTCCCTCTGCCTTGGTCCTATATATCTTCATCACGGGAGATATGTACCTAATTTTGAATGTCCTGTAGAGGCTTAAAATTGCTGTAGCATGCTGGGTTAAGTGCAGACTGCTCCTTACCACTTAGTCTTAATCCCAGATAATCAAACTTGGTCACCACGCCAACGGCTTACCATTCAACGTAATCATGCCTCTAAAGTATCTATGAGGACTGATGATCAGAAACCTGTCCTTATAGTGGTTAACTACCAGTCCACGATCAGCACAGAAAGCCAAGAACCTGTCCACCAAACATTGCAGCCTCCTTGGGTTTTTTGATAACAAGAGGATGTCATCTGCGAACAGCAGTAGTGGCACCCTATGTCCTGCCACAATGGAAGCGTAATTCGCTTGACCTTCTAAAGAGTAGGCCACAACACTGAGGAATACAGAAAATAAAGTTGGTGCAAGGACACACCCCTACCACACACCTTTATGGACCCCTATCTGTTCTGTCAAATCACTACCCGGCCCGCAGCAAACATGGTAAAATGTTTTGTCATGCAAATGAATCAAGATATTCAAAAGGTCCTAAGGTAAACCCATGCCCCTCAGTACCTTTAGAGCACTAAATCGAATGCAGATTTTAGGTCCATGAAGACTAAGTACAAGTGGACCTTCTGAAGTACTACAGTTTTCCAGTAGATATTTAGAAACCTAAAAATCTGATATGTTGTGCTAATGAGTCTCCTAAGCCCTGCTTGGAGATGGGAGAGGGCCAGATGGTCCTCAATCCAGGTCTCCAATGTTCCCAATATCTGTCCGGCAAACATCTTTTGTGCTACCTCAATAAGGCTTATCGGCCTACAGTTTATGGGTGAACCATGAGCATCCTTTTTAAAATGGGGAATATTTCAACTCCCTTCCAGCTTTCCAGAATACCTGCCCCTGCCAGGATGTAGTTTGTCAGTTTGTTTAGAAATGGGCCCATCCATCAATATCTGCAAGGAAAAGGTCATTCTGGACTCCATTGGGCCGGCAGCTTTGCCAGCTGCAATGGCCTGGATAGCACAAACTGTTTCCCTCAATTCTATCCTATAGGGAAGGAGAGGAAAAATGGTTCTCCAGAAAAACATCAGGGGAGACCACTTTGCATGTCTCCTGACCTAGAGGGTAACCATAGCATACAGAAAAATGGTTGAACCATATTTCAGGGGGAGTAGAGTGTGCTAACAGTGTGGGGACACAAGGGCCTCCGTTAGCAAACAACCTCAATAATTTCCTTGTATTTGTATGGACATAGGCGTCATAGATGCCTCCCCAAATTTGTGTGCCCCACTCTTGCCAAGCTTAGTTTGGCAAGTTTATACTCTCTCCTCCCAGCTTTAAAAAGACTAATGTCACCACTCACAAGTGCTTGGTGGAGCTCGTTCTTCCTGCAAGTGTATTCTTTGTTGAACCAAGTATGACAGGTCTTGCTAAACGTGCAAACAAGCTTGGTGGATTGGGTGAAACATTCCCTTAGGGTCTTAAACAAAGTGGTATTTATATAACCCATGATAATGCTATTACCCTGAACAGAGGAGGGATTGTCTAGTGCGGACATTGCATTGTTAAGGGCTTTATTCATTTTGTCCTTAAGGATCTAGTGACCAGCCACACTACCCTACTTTACCCTCCATTTGTTGTTCGCTAATAACAAGTTAGTAGTTAGCGACAACTGAATATAATCTGATTGGCTGAAAGTTTGCCCCACTTTGCGTCAAAACGGTGGCGCAAATGTGGCGCTAAAAAAGTATAAATACGGGCTATAGGCTATCCTACTTGTGTGACCAGACCGATTAAACATGTAGGCAGCTTGAGGATCAGGAGTCTGGCCATAACACGATCTCAGATTTTAGGTTACTGAGAAGGAAAGGAGCTGGAATGCTGCATCTGTCCATCATTTCACAGAAGCTGTGTTTAACGTGTGTATGCCCCATGCTCATCTTCATCCCCAATGGGACAAGTGGTATCATTCTCAAAGGGCTCAAATGTGGTGTTAAAGTCTCCAGCTATGATTACAGAATCATAGGTGTCATAGAGATCCCTGTATCTAAACAGGTCATGGATCATCTGGGTCTCCCGTCCCCCCTTTTAAACCCTATTATAGACACTGTACAAGTAGTACGTGCCATGCTCTTTTCTAATAATGGATAAACCCAGGATGTGTTGTGAAACAATTGGGAGTGAACACATTTTAACTTCTAGGGTCATTCTTACCCAGGTAAGGAGATCACCAGAGGGACGACCCCAACTAGAGCAATGAGCCAGAATGTGATAAGAGATGTAGTCCAACCTGTGGGCAGGTTCAAGACTCCCAATCACAGGGATACTGAGTAAATGTATCATGGAATTATCTTCAACTTCAAGTTCATTGGGAGAAGGGTCGCTCTGAGAAGGTTGCACATTAGGGGCCCTAGGTGGATTAAATTTGAGCCTGATCAGAGATCCAGGGTGAGCCTCCTGCACAGCTCCAAATTCACCAGGCTCTCAGACAAAATTGTTGACAGCAAGGAAAATTCAATATAGTCAAAGATGCCTGTTGGATCAGAATGGGCGTGTAGCCACATAGCATGAAAGATATCTGAACAGATGATGGAAAAGGATTTACTTATATTGTTCTAATGTGGTATATACATGTATTAATCAATGACTCGTCATCCTCATATATGCCCTGGGACAGTTTGGGGACTTTTATCATATATGTAGAACTTAAATTCCTTGAAGGGGCCTGATAACTCAACTTGGTCCCACTCCTAGCCCCTACTATATCATGATATTATGCTGGTTAGCTTAGAATTGGCAGTGCTGATATGAGGACATGCAGAGGGGTGAGGATTAGTGCCCAAGGCAATACGCTACTTTCTCTTTCTATTCCTTTCCTCTATTGGGGATGCATAGGTAAGGTGGGGTTTCTCTGGGGCACACTAAATCCCGCTGGTTCCCTGAGAGATCTCAATTCTCTTAATTCTACTGTCAACCTAGTGACCTGTGAACTAACAGTAAGGACCTCTGATTGAAGATTCTGAACTACCTGGGCTACATTAGGTATCTCTGACAAAATGGCAGCAGGTGAAGTGATTGGCGCCAAAATGGAGGGTGCCATCAACTGGCTTGCAGCCAGGTCGTGAACATCATTAGGAAAGCTTATTTTAAGAGGCACGCCTGGGGAATTAGGCTCAAGAGGCACATATCTGTTTATGCACACTATTACAGGTGGGAGCGATGGCATCTACATTTACAATGCAATACTGCAGATTTACCACAGAGGTGTTAGACTCTTGCTTCCTAATAAAAATATGAGCAAATCTGTCCGTAGCTGCCTTCGGTCATGGGTTTGGAACAGCATCCCCACCCAGGAGAGTTTCTACCTCCTCAATAAGCGTGTGTATATCCTTAAAGGTTGCGGCCCCTTGTTGACAACGAAGAGAAGAAATATAGAGCAGAGGGGATAAAAAGAAAAAAGGGGAGTGTGAAAGGTAGCAGGAGCGTTTAATATGAGGGGAAGGGAAAGGTAAAATGCTGGAGAGATAAATGAAATAAGAACTAGCAAAAGAGGGGTGGAAGGTGAAAGAAAGGGAGCTGTTTATAGAACATGGAAAGAAGCAGACAAGCAAGTGAAGTGACACAGGACATGGTTATGGAAGAGATGGGGAGTAAGGGGATGGATAAGACAGCGGCATTAAATGGAGGTTGAGAGAGAGAAGAGTAAAAGATAGAAGAGAGAGAAGGGCTGAAGAAGAAGAGGGGAGAAAGGAAAGGTGGGAAAAAGGCAAAGTGGAGTAAAGAATGAATAAGAAAAGATGAAAAGTGGAGAAAGGAGATAAAGCTAAGTGAGAGAAGTGGCGTAGAGAATGAGTGGAAAGGGACAGGGAGGAAAGAGAATTAAATGGGAAGAACGAGGTGAGAGACGACAGGGGGGTGGAAACAAGGAGAAGAGTAGTGGTGTAGGAATCCTTACTGCAGACGGTGCAATGGCATTGGTGGCCCGGGTTTGACTTCCCAATAAACTTCAACTATTGTTGCATTTAAATACGGATCTGAAAGGTGAGTGGACCCATTTTCTTGCTTGCATTAGTGACCATAACATTTCTACGCCATAACAGAAGGAGCGGGGTCCGTGCGTATTTTGTAGTGTATATTGACATCCTTGGAGGGTGAGGTACATGGTCAGGCACTGCTTTCATTTTCTTTGGACTTGAAGCAGCTTCATATTCAACAACATGACACTAATGTACATAATAAACCATTTATGAAACGTATGGTTGCAAGGGTTTGCCAGATATCATATTGAGGTGGAAAGCTGCCAAGTCCTTTAGGGTGAAATTCCATACACTGAAGGGCAGGTGTATTAACATCGAAGCTAAGTGCAGGTCAGAACTGCACTATGGATGCTAAAACACGCAGACAGAGTTAAATAGGACAAGCGAATTTCGGATTCTACACATTGCTAAGGCATAGGGCACTAAATAATCTCCTGTATTAACACGTGACAGTAAAAGACAGAGACTTTAATTACCAGAAATAATAGCAGAATAATATCATACACTCTTATTGGAGTGAATGTGTACATTGTAAACAGATAAGAAGGTATCCGTGATCGCACACATCTGACCGACCTTGGCACCTGCAGCCAGTTTCTTCTGAAGTTTTCTTTCCTGCCTGCATGACGGCGTGATCTGTGCACAGGTTGATAAGAAGCCAAGTATCTACTCCGACGACGACGGGCATCCTTGAGGGGCAGGATGGGCTAGTTATCTGGAATGCTTACTTTATTGACTAATGCACGATTAATTACAATCATTACATGTATAAAACTACATAGCAATAGCACATAGAAAGAATGGTTGATTCGACCAGCACGTAATTAGTAAAACAATGATTATTAAAAAAAAATCAAATCACTTTAGCGCCTTCAAAAGGACAAATCATTCATAAGTCTGAAGGAAGAAGGAATCACCTCCTCAATCAGTGAGACTGGCTGTTAAGAGGATGGCTGCCCACAGGGCAAAGAAGCACCTGAACTAGCTGAACACAGCAAGCAACCCGTGAAGTTAACAATACTGGTTAGCGTCTCTCCTAGCACAAAGTGATATGGTTAAAGACTACCAGTGGCAGCTTTGGTGAGTGATTGGCAGATGATATACATACATTTCCCTAGTCTAGCTAGGGGACTGGGGGAGTTTTCCATAAGACACAGGTCCGAGGCCTCCCTGCAGTGCCTAATACCTTTGGAGCAAAACAATGAAAGAAGACGTTTTGCCTCAGCAAGTTTAGGACAGCAGCACAGCACGTAATACCAATCAATCAATCAATCAATCAATCATTAAACTTGTAAAGCGCACTACATACCTGCGAGGTCTCAAGGCACTGGGAGGGGGAGGAGCGGGGGATACCTCTACTGCTCGAAGAGCCAGGTCTTGAGGTGTCTTCTGAAGGTGAGCAGGTCTTGGGTCTTCCTTAGGTCGGTCGGGAGGGTGTTCCAGTTCTTGGCGGCTACGTAGGAGAAGGATCTGCCGCTGGAGGTTTTTTGTTGGATGCGGGGGACGGAGGCGAGGGCTAGGTTCGGAAGAGCGGAGTTGTCGGGTGGGGGTGGAGAAGCTGAGTTTGTTGTTCAGGTAGGCTGGTCCGGTGTTGTGGAGTGCTTTGTGTGCGTGGGTGACGAGCTTGAAGGTGATCCTCTTGTCGACGGGTAGCCAGTGCAGGTCTCTCAGGTGGGGGGTGATGTGGCTGCGGTGGGGTATGTCGAGGATAAGTCGGGAGGAGGTGTTTGGGATGCGTTGGAGGCGTTGCAGGTGCTTCGACGGGATACCTGCGTAGAGTATGTTGCCGTAGTCGAGCCTGCTGTTGACGAGGGCCTGTGTTACTGTTTTTCTTGTTTCGGTAGGCATCCACTTGTAGATCCTGTGGAGCATGCGGAGGGTGTTGTAGCAGGAGGAGGAGATGGCATTGATCTGTTTTGACATGGAGAGGGATGAGTCAAAGATAAAGCCACTGTTGCGCGCATGGGCAGTTGGTGTCTGTGGGGTCCCCAGCGAGGTTGGCCACCACGAGTCGTCCCAGGCGGAGAGGGTGGGCCCATGGATGAGGACCTCCGTCTTGTCTGAGTTCAGTTTCAGGTGGCTGTCTCTCATCCAGTTGGCGACGGCCTTCATGCCCCTCATGGTTGGAGATGGTGTTGATGTTGTGTTGGCGGGCCACTTGAGCGAGGGGGGCCATGTAGATATTGAACAGCATCGGGCTGAAGGATGAACCCTGGGGTACGCCGTAGATGATGTTGGTGGCTTCGGATTGGAAGGGGGGGAGGCGGACTCTCTGGGTTCTGCTGGAGAGGAAGGATGTGGTCCAGTCGAGGGCTTTCTTTTGGATCCCTGCTTCGTGGAGGCGGGTTATCAGAGTGTGGTGGCAGACTGTGTTTAAGGCAGCCGACAGGTCAAGGAGGATGAGGGCTGATGTTTCTCCATTGTCCAGTTGGCTTCTGATGTCGTCTGTGGCGGCGAGGAGGGCGGTCTTGGTGCTGTGGTTCCGTCTGAATCCGGACTGGAAGGGGTCGAGGATGTTGTTGTCTTCGAGGTAGCGGGTCAGTTGTGTGTTGATGATTTTCTCAATTACTTTTGCCGGAAATGGGAGCAGGGAGATGGGCTGGAAATTCTTGAGGTCCGTGGGGTCTGCCTTATGCTTTTTCAGAAGGGCGTTGATTTCGGCGTGTTTCCAGCTTTCCGGGAATCTTGCTGTTTCGAAGGAGGTGTTGATGACCTTCCGTAGGTGGGGTGCAATGGCTGTGTCTGCTTTGTTGTATATGTGGTGTGGGCACGGGTCTGATGGAGACCCTGAGTGGATGGAATTCATGGTCTTGCCTGTCTCATCGCCGTTGACGTTGGTCCATGAGGTCAGGGGGTTGGTGTGGATGGAGTTCATGGAGGAGGAGATTGGCGTGGTTAAGGTGGTTGGGGTGTCGAAGCGTGGATGTCAGCGATCTTCCGGTGGAAAGCAGTGGCTAGTGCGTCGCACAGTTCTTGGGAGGGTGGGGAGTCGTTGACGGTGGCGCCGGTGGTTGGAGAGTTCCTTCACGATGTTGAAGAGTTCTTTGCTGTCGTGAGCGTTGTTTTCTAGGCAGGTTTTGAAGGAGGATCTCTTGGCTAGCCTGAGGAGTTGGTGATGTCTGTGTGTGGCATCCTTGAGTGCTGTGTGGCTGTCAGGTGTGCGTTCGTGGAGCCATTTCTTCTTGAGATTACGGCAGTTGCGCTTGGAGGCTTGGAGGTCGTTGGTGAACCAGGTGGCTTTCTTGCTGGTTTGTTTGTTAGTGGGCTTCTTGAGTGCTGCAAGGTGGTTGGCGCAGTTGATGATCCATTGCCTGAGGTTGTGGGCGGCGTTGTCTGGGTTGGTGGGGTCTGTGGCCGGTCTCTGGGCTAGGGCATTGGTCAGCTGATCTTCGATGACTTTGCTGCAGTATCGACGGGGTGGTCGCTTGGTGTGGTGGTGGTTGGTTTGTTTCTTGAAGGTGAAGTGGATGCAGTGGTGGTCGGTCCAGTAGAGGTCGGTGGTGCGGTTGAAGGTGATGTGGTCGCTTGTGGAGAAGATGGGGTATAAAGTGTGGCCGGCGGCATGGGTGTGTGTGTTGACAAGTTGTCTGAGACCGAGGTTGGCGAGGTTGTCGATCAGGGTGGTGGAGTTAACGTCGTTATTGTTTTCGAGGTGGAAGTTTAGGTCCCCAAGGAGGATGTAATTCGTGGAGGCGAGTGCGTGGGTGATGGCGAGGTCGGCGATGGCGTTGCTGAACAGAGCCCTAAGTCCAGGGGGCCTGTAGGCGAGCGTACCTCTGAGGGTGGTGTTGGGGTTGGTCAGGAGTTCGGCGGACTTGAGGGTGTCATCCAGGTGGGTGTGAACTTCGAGGGTGGCCTTGTGGACGATGGCTATGCCTCCTCCGATTCCGTTGACGCGGTCCGTGCGGGAGATCTTGTACCCGTTCCACCAGGTTTCGGTCAGGAAGGCTATGTTGGGGTGGTTGTGTCGAGCAGGTACCAGAGCTCGATGGTGGCGTGCTTGCGTGCGGAGCCGGTGTTGAGGAGTATGCAGTGGAGGTGGTTGATTTCGGTCCTGGGTGGTTTGTAGGCTCTGTCGCAGGTGCGGCAGGAAAAGGGTCCATGTGTGCGTTTCGGAGTGGCCTGGAAGCAGGTGGTACCTCGACCGGTGTTGAGTGCGAGGAGGTTGATGGCGTCGTAGCGAAGTCTGGCGGTGTGGCTGTTGAGGGGTCCAGGGGTTCTGGTGCTGGGCGAGGTCCATGCTCAGACGGGCGCAGACGGGCTTGCCTCTGGGGTGCCTCCGGTGCGCCAGCTGTGCAGTCGCACAGTGACCGCCATTAAGAAGGCCCTCGATCCCTTGTAGCAGCAAGGGCGAGGTGGGGAAGACACGGGCACGGCTCGGTGGTGCTGTGCGCGCGGGGGAGTGTGTACCTGGCCAAAACCGGTCAGGGGTCACTCAACTCAGCGCACAACGACTGCCATTAAGAAGGGGAGGGGGGAGGAAGGAGCAGCTGGGAGGCGGGAGGCGTGGGTGAATGGGGGCGCGAGGGAGGCAGGGCCAAAGGGACGCAGCTGCGTGAGGGGAGAGCGGAGCGGAGAGTGAAAACAGGAAAGAAAGACGCAATGAATGAAAACAGGCAAAAAGTGCAAAAAAGAGATTACAGCTTTACTATTTAAAAAATAGAGAATACAAGGAAGAGAGAAAAAAGGAATAAAAAGACACTCTGGCGTTTACCACTAGACACCAGGGAGGATCGGGTCCAGGAGGGCCTCGATTCCTTGTAGCAGCGAGGGCGAGGTGGGGAAGACATGGGCACGGCTCGGTGGTGCTGTGCGCGCGTGTGTACCTGGCCAAAACCGGTCAGGGGTCACTCCAAGATTATTTGTGATAATTGCAAAGGCTATATGCAGTTGTCTCCCCTCAATGGTCCCAGGTCGGGTTAAAGTCAGAGATTGGTAGAGTGGTTAGCCTCATCTGAAGGATTTTACTGCAGGCCTGGGCTGAAAGTGCACGGGGAAAATAAAGCTATGCTTTCCCTGTGGAAGAGGATGTATCCAGAGCCTTAGTCACTGTGCTGGCACAAGTCTTTTGGCATCCTGCTCGAAGGAGGCTCTTTTCACCTGCCTGTTCACATCGTGTTTCCAAACTAAGTATGTGATTTCTTGAGTGTGCAGCATTTTGGGCTTGATCTTCTACTCCTACTTGCCTTTGACAACCATGTTTGTCATGGGGAGCCCGCCTCCTCAAAGATTACCTCAAAGTAGGATTCAAGGCTGGACTCCAGGGCTCATCGGTCCCTAAGGTAATACTTTAATATTGTTGTGGGTACACTAGCATATCCATGAGCTTGATTACAGTAAGGTGCTGTTGCTTGCAACATTCAGACTTATTTGGGTATATTCATTACATCCTTGAATATCAAGTTTGCAATAATCAATGCTTGTTAAATGTCTCACTTATTATAATCAATGCTTGTTGATTATGCACATTGTATCCCACCTGCTAAACTTGTGCCAAATGTAACTGCCAAAACATGTGCTCTTCACAATGTGATTTGTATTCCACAATCAGGAGGATAATTGCTCATTTCCTTAACAAGCAATCAACTGCCTTTCCACCTGCTCCAACTGTAACTGCCAAAATATGTGCTTGTCACAATGTGGTCTGTATTGAACATGCCCCACAATCAGGAGGATAATTGCTCATTTCGTTAACAAGCAATCAACTGCCAAAAGGCACATGTGCACATTTGATAATTTAAGGAGGCTTGTGAGTCTGATGCCTTGCTTGGATTCATGCATATTGCTCTGGTCACCTGTTTCCATTAAGGTCAAGTTACTTCTCCTCCAGCCTGCCTCCAGTCGAGATCCAGGGCAAGTCAAGTTCCTTATTCTCCAGCTTGCCTCCAGTCGAGTTCCAGAGTTCCTCGTTCTCTGACCAGTTCCCAGTGGAGTCCCAGCTATCCTCTTCCATCTTCTGCCGATGATCCTATATTTTACGTAAAAGAGAGACGATAAGAAAGGTGAAAAAACCCAATTTAGGTTCTTCTGAAATTTTTAAGCAAGTAACTTCATTTCAAGGTATAGAAAGATTAATCGCTTCAAAGAAACAAAACAGAGCTCTGTCTTTTAAATCATTTATGACAATAAGAACTAGTGTGATTTATTGTTTGGGTGGGAATCCAAGATACTGCTAAGCAGACATTAAAGAAAGACATATTTCTTGTAACAAGTGCTCCCCTGAGAATTAGGAAATTGGAAATAGAGCAAGTTTATCAAAACTATTATTGGTAAGAGATTACGCCAGAACACAAAGAAGCCCGTTAGTCAAGTTTATAGTTTCTGAGTTTGGACATTTTTTCAGTGACTCTAAAAGTATTGTAAAAAGAGGAAGAGACTTGTTCAGCCTTATAGAAACATATGGACAATGTGTCAACGATAACTGACATTAAGCAATGTACAATAGTTTATGCAAGTTCAATGTATTAATGAGGTAATTCTTTTGCAGCCCAGAATCCTAAAGAACAAGAACCCAGTATTTTGAGAAATCAGAAGTCCTGACGTCCCACATGACACGCAGTCTAGGGACTAGCAGTCCGATTCTGCTGTCCACAAAGCAGAAACTGATATTTCTCTATTCCTCTTCCCAAACCCCCTTCCCCTTCAGGGCTTGCAAGAGGGCAATGTAATCTTCATCGCAGTCACGTTAGTCCCCACTGGGATTGGGGAATTGTCAAGAATACCCCCATCGGAATGCCTGAAATTCAGGTGAGTGGCTCGAACAGAACAATTATGTCCTCCTGGCATTCAAGGTCTGGACTCTTCAGACCCAGCTTCATTCTCACCCTGGTTCTTCAGGCATGCCGAGGGGGGAGCAGGAATTTCTTGTACGCCTTGATCTGGATGCCCTTAAACTTGTTAAAGGCAACCGGGAAGGCCAAATGGCCATAATTGAGAGCCAGAATCAGTTTTGCTCTTAATACTGTCAGCATGGGATCAGCAGTAGGACTGTGTAGGCAATTGCTTAGGTGCTTCAGTAGGTTGATGACACTGAGGGATTAAAATATAAGATGCCTTAGGTAGATGGCCGGTGTAGCCACTTCTGAGAACCAAGCTCCAAGCTAGTTGTTGATGGGAGCTGTTGAATTGGGTAGTACTCCCAGATGCCAGTGGATTTGTTTTTTGTGAGGGAACTTTCCAAAAACAACTATCTTGGTTTTACTCTGGTTCACCTGCAAATTGTTCTCCTGGTTGTACCTCTGCAGTGCGTTCAGGGCTCTCTGTAAACCAGCTGTGGTATGGTCCATAGTTACGGTGTCATCTGCATACCGCAGGATGGGCAGGCACACCCCACCCAGCTTAGAAGTAACAAGGCTAGCTCCTTCCAGGGCAACGCCAAGGTCGGCAGTGTTAATATTGAAAAGGAGGGGGACCAACATAGAGCCCTAATTGAGCCTGCTGGAGGTCGACACTCTGGCACTAACTATATTGGGGCTTGTTTTTACCCAGTCCCATGTCCCCTGATGTATTGATATGATCTCCCTGAGGAGCAAAGGTGGGATTCCCCACACGGTTAACTTCCCCCATAGCCTGCGCCAATCCACCCTGTTGAAGACAATACTGTAATCAAAAAAGCAGCAGAAAAAAGGTGGGCTCTTCTTCCTAACCTCATGAAAGGCTAAGTATGCCGGTGCCATGATGTTATCCGTTGTTGAACATTCGGGCCTCAAACCTGATTGAAAAAGCTGAAGAATACTTTTTTTCCATCACCCATGATTCTAGTTCTTTCAAAAGGATACATTTGTAGGCTTTGGCTTCTACATCGAGAAGTGCAACAAGCCGATAATTGGCTGGATATGAACGGTTGCACTTTTAAAGAATGGGGAAAAGAATGGATCCCCTCCATGGGAACGGTATTGTTGCTGAGACGTAGGTGTGATTGAAAAGTGCCGTGAAGGTGGGCACCCAGAAATCCTGAACCATTTGAAACACAGCCGCTGAAATCCCATTGAGCCCAGGTGCCCCTGTTGGTCCTCATGTTCTTAATAGCATCTCTAGCCACGCCTTCTGAAATAGATGCACTCTGCTGGGTCCAGAGAACTGGAACAGGTAGAGTGGGAGAAGGGGCAGCTTCCACCTCCTGATCGATTGTGTATAACTTTTCAACGTGACTGATCCAGACCTTTTCCACCACACCATTCTCCTTAGGCTGCCCTGAGTTGCCAAAGCAGTTTACGTGCCTCCACAAGCAGGAGTGGTTCTTGTCTTTTATTAAGGTGAAAATTCTGAGCCATTCTGCTTTAGTGTACTCTCATTTGAGCTGCCAAACATTCAGCTTGTGAGCCTCCCTGAGTGCAATGATGCCTGGGCCATCTTCCACTTTGCTGTATCTTCTTCTAGCCACCAGGGCCCTACGAAGTAAACATTTTTCTGGCCGCTAGCTCCTTGGTGCATCTAGGGACATGAGCTGAAATCAAGAAGAATCTGTATTGGGATACTATTGCCGGTTCCCCAATGTCTGATGTAAGTCCGCTACAAGTTCCTCCTAATGTCCCAATACTGTTGTTGCCCTTGGTGTCATCATAGCAGCCTTTCTTCTCTCAACCCAGACTAAAAGTATGTCACCAAGAGTGGTGGCCCATTTGATTCTATAGAGAAGCTCTTCCCCTGTTTGTACCCCAAGCACTGCTAGTTAGTGAGAGTCTAAAGAGAACTGGTGCAGAGTTGACCGCAGGGGTCTGTGATCACTTTTGTTCCAATCTTTGACTTCAAAATCTTGGAACATGGGTGCCAACCCATTGCTGTCAAAGATGTAATCAATTGTAGATATGTTCTTAAAGTGGGATTACTGCATCATTGTAGGAAGCGTGCTTCTTTTAAGGTCTGAGATTATCTAAGTTTGTAATTCTGGAGGAGAGCGTGGAGAGGTGCAATTCTTTTTGATGGTCCAAAGGGATTGCAAGGTTTATTCAGATCCCTGGTGTTGAAGTCCCCAACTACTATGGCTTGATCAGAATCATATGTGAGCAGCAGCTCTTCAATCATGCTTGCTAGCCAGGGAAAAGCCTCTTTCTTTTGAAACTGGGTAGTGCTGAGGTAGCATTTAATTAGCAGCAGAAGTAGACCTTGAGAGTTAGACTTTATACCATTGATGAGCAGGGCTTGAAGAGTGTCCGACTTGCTGGAAAATGTGGCTGTTATCTTTTGGATGTGTTTAATGAAAATGGAAAGGCCGCTTGACAGATTGCCAAATATATTACGTTTTGTGGCCATGCCGTGAAAACCATTATAACCAGTAAGCGACATAGATTCAATAACCCATGTCTCTTGGAGGCATGATATGTCACCATTAAGTAAATAGGAAGGAGCTGATTCAGCCTCTAAAAGTTCCTTGAGACCTGCCACGTCCCAATAAATAGTTTTCAGCTGTTGACTGCTGCCTTTCACTCTGTTGGTATCTTTGTCTGGCTGTCTGAGACTGATGTTAGGAGTAATGCCCGCAACAGGAGCTGCTGATGGTGTTCAAAAGAATGCGACCTGTTGGTTATCAGTGCATGTTATCTTAAGGGGTATGGGGGCCTTGTGGCATGTGTGGAACGTTTTGATGCTGTTGATACCTCTGTCTGTGCAGTGCAGGACTGAGGCTACCCCCTTCAGCGGGGGCCAAGGATATGCAGGTTTTTCTCTTTACAAGGGGACTTGATTTCTATCCCCCATTCTGCCAGTTGAGGCGCTTGCTTGAGCACTGCGGGTTTGAGGTACAGGTGGCAAAGGCCCAACAAAGTTGATTAGCCATGGGTGTCACTGGGAAGTTTCTGAAATCTTACCCACTCCTGATCCTCTTAGTGGATATGAGCCAAAGATGGTGTGTATTTGAAAATGTTCCTGTTCAAGATGTTGTGTGAGCCTTGGGCGCAGTATCTTGGGGTGAACACATTCTCTTAAACACTGTAAACTTTGTCTGATGCCGGAACACTCCTACGTTTGATCAAGCTTTTTGAGTTGAAATAAGAGGGCCCAATCCCGGTGGGTCAGACATTAGGATATTGTTATGGACAGAGGCCAGCGCTATGGAGTCAATGGGCTGCCTGTTGAACGAAGAGGATGTTAAAGGCTGGTATGGGGGGGATCTGCTGGGGGCGCAAATGATGCGGCTCTTGGGTCGTATGCCTGGGTTTCCAAATTACTGGCCTCCATGTTTGACTTCTTGGATGCTTGTGCACATTTGGAGTCGAAGGCGGGTCTTGCCACTTGGAGTGCCGAACTTGATTCATTTACCGGGAGTGCGAGGATACATCTTCGTTTTTTTGGTCACTTGTTCGGTTGTGGGATCAGGAGAGAAGCCAGCGCAAGGGCGTGAGAGTCCTGTATGTTCCTGCTGGATAAAGGATACTCAGAGGGCTGTGTATTCTTGCACTAGTTGGATTTCATTGGTGCACAGTTTGGAGGTGAAAATTGAGAATACTCCCGGTGTGGTGCAGGTGGGAAGAAGTTGCTGCTGCACCCCTCTTTTTTTCAATTTTGCATTTTTATGCTGCTTCCTCAGTTTTTTCTTGGCTGACCTAGACATCAGTACCTCTTGGGATGCAGGGCTAGATGGTGCCTCATTTTTGGTGTCCTCTTTGCTCTCAACCTCGAGCTAGGGTTGAACGTGATTGGCGGTCTGACACATCATACCATACTACAGAAACCAATGTATCCTGACAGAATAGAGGACTGTCCAATTTATTTGAACTTAAGCTGGGAAGTATCCCCTCTGCACTTGCAGGACTGGGAGTGTGTTCACTCTGGGCTCTCTAATTGGATGGTGCTAAATGGCAGTATTATAGCTGCACAGGAATAGGAGCACCAATTGGCAGCCAGCTTGCTTTGTACTTTAACTTTGATGGAGTCAATATTAGGCCCATACTTATACTCTTTTTGTGCCACATTTGGGTCACTTTTTGATGCAAAAGCAGTGCAAATTTACAAATTACAATTATATTTTGTAAGTCTGCACCGATTTTGCGTCAAAAAATGATGCAAATGTGGTGCAAAAAAAAGTATTAATGTGGGCCTTAGGAGAACATTTATACTCAGTTTGCGCCGGATTTGCGTAATTTCTTTTACGCAAATCCAGCACAAACTTAACTCCATATTCAAACTTTGGAGCTAGACCCGTCTAGCATCAAAGTTATGGAGTGTACGTCATTTTTTTACCGTGGGAACCTACCTTGCGTCAATGAGATGCAATGTAGGTGTTCCCGGGCAAAAAATGACTTTAAGGTATTTGCACCTTATTTATCCTCCTGTGCAAAAATGACGCACGGGAGGAGGAGGGTCTTAAATATTGGTGCTAAGCCTGTTTAGCAGCATTATTTAACGCCTGGGTCAGGGCAGGCATTAGGGGACCTGTGGGCTCACTTCCATGGTCTGAGACGATGGAAGCAGTCCACAGGTGCCCTTCCCTGCACCCAGGGACACCCCCTGCCACCCTCACCCACCCCTGGAGGACACCCATCCAAAGTAAGTCCTGGTAAGTTCTTCTTAATTTTTTTTAAAGTGCAATCGGGGGGCCTAACTTGGGCCCCCCTACAAGGCACTGTGCCCAATGGCCACGCCCAGGGGACATAAGTAACCTGGGCATGGCCAATGGGTAGGGGGGCATGACTCCTGTCTTTGCTAAGACAGGAGTCATGTCCCTGGGGATTGTGCGTCGAAAAATGACGCTAGTCAGTTTAGAGTCAATATTCGTGACGCTAACCTGACTTGCACCATTCTTTGACGCACAACCCCCATTCTTCCCTATGCCTTCCCTGCCCCATTCGCGCAATTTCTTAAATATGACACCCGGCTGGTGTCTATGAATGGCGTTAAAATTTTTGACGCAAACCTGCCCTAGAGCAGGTTTGCGTCAAAAAGTATAAATCAGGGCCTTGGTACCTAGGTTCACCAGGCACTGCACAATCAACTACAGTTAATCTACTTGGAGCTCCATTTTCGTAGAGTGCCATTGTTAGACTTTTCATCCTTGGCGTGGTCTCCCCTAACTTGTTACCTCTGTTTCCCAGGTTGTTGATGTGTGCTGGACTCTGTTTTTGCTGTTTTTGTTACTCTGGGCACCTTACCACTGCTATCCAGTGCAAGAGTGCAAGTACCCCTATACAAAATGTGTATGTAATTGGTTCATCCATGATTGGCATATTTTATTTACTGGTAAGCCCCTAGTAAAGTGCACTAGAGGTGTCCAGGGTCTGTAAATCAAATGCTACTAGTGGGCCTGCAGCCATTGGTCAGGCAGTAAAGAGAAAAGGAAAGAGTCAGAGGCTAGAGACAGGTTCGCCAGCCCCAGCAAGCCACACCCAGTACTAGCTGGGCCGCTTCTGTGAGGTCCCGGAGCACACTCTTAGCAGTTGTTGCCTACAATCACCATGATTCACCCACTAATGACTCGAAGGCTCCAATGGCTCTCAGCCACCTTGTGGGGGTGTAGAAGTGGGTGAGAAGGGGGAAGGCTACAGAGAGAAGCACAGACACACTGCACCCAATACACTGCATCTCACCTCACCTAGCCCTCACCCAGCAAGACCCTCCCACTTCTTCCACCTGCCACCTCACAGTCTATTTCAGCAGGGATGAGGGCGGGGCAGCGCCCATGAAGCCGGCAACCAGCAGCCTCACTAGGGGTTCCCAGTGGTATACAGAAGGTCTACCTTCAGTTCCCTGGCAGCTGCCTCACGTACAATGCCTAGCTCTGGTTACCGTGGCTTCAGCGGTTGCTGCTTTCTACTCCACCTTTTGCTTTGCCACATCACCACTTCTACCAGCAACCGCTTATACTTACTGAATGGGCTAGTTGAAAAGTTTGCTTTCATTGAGGACAGTCTCACACATAAACTTTCACCTTCCTTAACTAAATTAATTTTGACATTTTATCAATTTCCTTTTTCATCATAAATTTGTAATTTCAGAACATTTGCAAATCATACCTCTTTCACCTCTACTATTTCATCATATTTCTCCTTTTCCTCACCAAATGAAATTAGTAGTGGTGAATTAGCAAGTCATTATCTTACCATTAGCTCCCTACTTGCTGTGTACCAGCTTATGGGCCTGGTTTAGAGTTCAGCAGATGTGTTACTCTTTTATAAACATGACGGACATTCTGTCCACCTCATTACAAGTGCCCTATATCCAATTGCACTTATAATATGGTAGACAGGAAATCCGTCATGTATGTGATGGAGTAATTCATCCACCGAACCCAAAATCAGGCCCTATGTCACAAAAGAGTGACCTCATCACATCCAGATCCTCAAAGGCCCATCCACTTTGGTCATGGCTTCTGTAAGTTACTTCAGGAAGAGCCCACTGCGGAGATGCTAATCTTCTAAATTCCTACTACTACCTCACTTTAAATAGGATTTAAACCTTGCCAACCACTATCATTTATCCTGTTCTTGTCTCTTACTCCTTGCTGGCTGTGTCAACCTCAGTTATGAGGGAATGCGTGTCAAAAAGACACACTTATTCAGGCTATTCTTATTGCAGACAGCATTTGTTTGCCCTTTACCTCATCCACATTTGTGCAGGTAGTGTTGCCCTTTGTTGTCTCCTTTTCTATAGTGTTACCTGAAAGGCACTCACTGAACACACATGCTCATCACCAGAAGCACTATAAGGCCTGTACATTCCCTTCTGGTTTGTCTTACTGTTCCCTGTCCATGAGTGTGCAGTCTGTGCTTCATCCTCAACCTCCTCATACCTCAAATCAGGCCTGCCACCATTCTGCCCATCCTGAAATCCACAAAAATCATAGTGGCATATAATCCTATGAAATGAATGTGCTCCATGCTAGGAAAATTATACCACTCAAGGTTCTAGTAGTGGCTCCAAGACTTTGCCTAGTTAGAGGGATCTCTCCCTCTTGACTTGGCCCATCCTTAAAAGATCTTATTTACATAATGACCTATTCAACTGTGTCTATGTCCAGTACAGTTTACGATTAAAAATAAAGCATTCCTGGCATTTTTCTTGCTATTGCAGCTGGTGAAAAGCTTCTGTCACTAATGTTTAGGAATATACCATCAAGTCATATCTCCTCTGTTCTCCATCATCCCTCCATCTCCCCTCTGCCTTCTACGCTCGTCCCAATATATCTTCAGACTATCCTGTGAGTTACTATTTTTTCTGGGGCCATTGATGACTCTATGAACCACAAGGCCGTCAGACTCACAGCATTTTGACATTGGGGTCAGGTTACCTATTGTGTCCAGTGCCAGTGATACAGCTCTAAGCTGGGTTTTAAATCCTAGGTCCAATTAATCTTTCTTTTCTCTGTTCCAAGGGGTGAGATGACATACTTTAAAATGTTGTCTTCAAATGACAGTGTAGCAGGTACCAGATAGCCATACATGAATTCTCCGAAACCCAATAAAGTTCAAAGATTTTTATTTAGTCTCAAAGTCAAACTTACATATATGAGTCTTAAAATCATAGTATAAATGTACAGAATCACCAAAGGAGAATCAAAGCGTCACACAATATGAAATTTGACATATAGAACACCACCAGTTCAATAGCGATAATGCAGAAAATAGGGAAAAATGTTTGAGGCATTAAATTCAAATCCAAGTGTTCTTGCCTAACCATTTAATCTCCTAACTATCCTAATATCTAATGGAGTTAAGAAAGAAAAGTAGTCAGCATGACAGAACCTCTGTAAAAGTTTCCATCAAGAGAAGTATGGTGGTGTGAAGCAATATAAGAATTACACTTTAAGGGATGTATCTCAGTAAGGTCCGCTCTTAGCAAAGGACTGAACAAATCCGAATTTTACCATTAACTAAACCACACTTAAATCTTGAGTCTTCCAAGGGTGATCTCATTGGCAAATACCTTTCCCAGTTTAAAAACATAGCCACAAATCACAAGTTGCTAATTGACATTTTAGCCTTCGGAAGTCTTCATCATTTGAACTTGGTGCACCCTCACTCTTTGGAATTTCAGAAAAGTTACAGCTACCAACCTAGGGTTCTCCTCCTGTCCTTGATAAACATTTCTCTGGGCTTTTCTTATATTCCCACACAATGAGCTTCCTATTACTTTGGTCTCATCCTGACACCTGCATCTTTAGAAAAACATGCCAAAAGCAAACCTCCTTCGAAGGTTAAAACACAGCCTAAATATGGGACTTCACTCCGGCCATGCTAATTAAACACAAATACACTTTTGAGGTTACATGAATTCCACACATCTCTTATGTTGAAATATAAATTGTTTATAAAGAATAATGTTTCTAAAATACTATACATAAATATTCTTTCAAAACAGTGATAAAATATGGCATACATGAAACATCACATCTTTGCACCTTACTTGTATGTATTGCAGTGTACCATGTGTGCCTTCAAATATCTTCCCTAAAGGGCACCTGGGGAAATCCCAAGCCAATAGATAATGTGTTATGGCCAGAAGGTGGGTCAGTTAACAAATTTTTCAGATGATGCAAATTGTTAGACCTAGCATCCTTGGCGTGGTTTCCCCTGTCTTTTTGCCTCTGTTTCCTGTATTTCTGACAGTGTGCCGGATTTTGTTTTTGCTGATTTTGGTCCTCTGGGCACTTTACCACTTCTGACCAGTGCTTAAGTGCAAGTGCTACCTGTGTAAATTGTGATTATGATTGGTTATCCCTGGTCGGCGTATTTGATTTACTAGTAAGTCCCTAGTAAAGTGCACTGGAGGTGCCCAGGGCCTGTAAATCAAAAGCTACTAGTGGGCCTGCAGCACTGATGGTGCCACCCACATGAGTAGCCTTCTAAACGTGTCTCAGACCTGCCACAGCAGTGTCTGTGTGTGCAGTTTGCACTGCCAATTGGATCTGGCAGGCGTAGCCACTTGCCAGGCCCAAACTGTCCCTGTTACTACATGTAGTTCACCCCTAAGGTAGGCCCTAGGTTTCCCCATGGGCAGGTGAGCAGGGTGCAGTGTATTTAAAAGGTAGGACATGCACTGGTGTGTTTTACATGTCCTGATATTGAAACACTGCCAAATTCGTTTTTCGCTATTACAAGGTCTATCTCTCCCATAGGTTAACAGGTGGATGCCTTCAAAGATCTTTTAAGTGCAGTCCCATTGGGAGCAGATAGAGATCTGGAGTTTGGGGTCTCTGAACTCGCAATTTAAAAAATCATCTTTTGGCAAAGTTGGTTGTTAGATTGTCTGTTTGAAAATGCCACTTTAGAAAGTCTGCATTTTCTTGCTTAACCATTCTGTGTTTCTGCCTGGCTACAGCATACACGTCTGGGACTGACTGACAGTTGGGCTGTTTGTGAATTCCCTCTAGATAGTGACACAAAGGGAGCTGAGGTGTGCCCTGTATTTCCTGATGAGTCTTCCTGGACTAGAGTGGGAGGGAGAAGCTGTCACCTGCACTTGAAAGGGCTGTGCGTGTCGTCTCACAAAACAGTCTCTAACCCCTTAGTGTGTGTCTGGGGCAGGGCAAGGAAGAGGCAGGGTCTTATGCACTACAAAGACTTTTCCTTTGAATTTTGCCTACTTCAAAGGCAGAAATGAGCACAAGTACTGGACTGCTGATCTCACAACTTTAGAACACTTCTGGATCAAGTGGAACCTCTGCCAAGGAGAAGAGCTGAAGAGCTTTGAGGAGGAGTACTGCCCCTTTGCTGTGTGTGCTTTGCTGGGTTGGCCTGAAGTTGCTGCTTCTGCCTTAGAGAGCACAAAGGCTAGACTTTGCTGTGTATCTTGTGTGTGAAGATTCTCAAAGGGCTTGGATTAAGCGTGCCTCCTGTTAAGAAGTCTCAGGAACATCAAAGTCTTTATCTGTCAGCAGCCAGGCTCTTTTTCTGAGACCCTATGACTTGCAAAGTGGTGCTACATCTGGTCCCTGGGCCCCGGGAAGGAGAAGCTGGCAGAACCAGAGTGAAAATCGATGCACCGGAGCTGAGCAGAACAAAAATTGATGCAGCGCCTGCGCCGCACTGAAAAATTGCTGCAGCACCAATTAAATCAATGCAACACCAGCTCAATGTGTATTCGTTGCTGCCGGATGTCTGGATTTTCCAAGCATCGTCCATGGGCGTCACAATCTTCAACATCACTGCACGGACCCAAGGCTGCTTGTCCGGAAATCAACGCACCGCTTAACCAGCAGAGAAAGAATTGACGCACATCCTCACTGGCGAGTAAGTTAGCAACCCATCGTTGCTTTTCCGAATCACGCTTGCCAGTGCAGCTTTATTTTTGATGCATACCAGGTACTTTGTGCTAAAACAAAGCATCCATTAATTTCTATGGATTGACTGTTTTTACGTTAAACATTCATATATTTGCTTGTGTATGTTGGATTTTTGTTGTTTTTGTCTTCTTTGATTTAGATAATTATTGGCTATTTTTTTAAACTGGCCCGGAGTCCTTTTGTTTTCACTGTGTTACTTGCTTTTGCAAATACTTTACACATTTCCTCTGAGATAATCCTGATAGCTCGTGCCAAGCAACTAAGGGGGTGAATAGGGTGAATCTTTGGTATGTGACTTCCTTATCCTGACTAGAGTAAGGGTCCTACTTGGACAGGGTGTAAATTGACTGTCAACTAGAGACTATGGGTGTCATTACGATCTCTGCAGGGAAACCCGCCGAGATCGGCACTGATGGTCAACAGAAGACGGCCAGCACGCAGAACCCCCCGCCGGCCACATAATATACATCTAGCTGAGCCGGCAGGTAGAAACAGTGTGAAAGGCTGGTGGATTCTGACTCATTACCCAGCAGGCAGCACTGCTTGCAGCGCTGCCCAGTCGAATCAGAAACGCCGCCACTGCCAGTCTGCCTGGTGGCGGGAGCCTGGCAGTGGCAGCGTTTCAAATGTGGTGGTTCAGCCACGTTCATTACATGGCAGTCTGGACCGCCATGCCATTGGCGGCTATTACTGACATCGCTGGCATGGCGGTCCAGACCGCCATGTTCCTTATGAGGGCCTGTGTTTCTAACAATACCCAGTTACATGGGGCCAATACAGAAAAACTTCCTAGGATTATGTCCGACCATAGCCTGCTGGTGCTGGGCCTAGGGTCTATAGAGTCAAAGTGGACTATTGACCGGGCACTTCTTATCAACAAGTTTTATATACAACACATGAGACAGTAGATTCCAGAGTTTTTAGAGATCAACCATTGGAGCACTTCTATGGGGGTTGTCTGGGAGGCCCTTAAGCCTGGCATATGTGGGGAAACTCTTAGTTTTAGATTAAGTCATCAAAAAAAGAAGCTGCAGCTCGCTGAACTATATAGGGCCCCCGATGAGACAGTCTCAGTTGATTGCAGCTGCCTTTCACTGGGAAGATGGTGTTCAGGCACAAGACAGGATATCCCTGGCTAGAGCAGCAATTACTGATATCTGGAGTAGGACACCCATCACAAAGTATATGGTATGGGAAAGGGAGAGTTTTGAGTATAGTGAACAAGTCTGCAATCAGTCAGTCAGTCAAGAGAACTTTATTTCGGCTACAAGAGCCACAAAAGCACATAGCAGCAATAAATAAATATACAAGGTTAAATAAAATATGTACAGTACATGTGATTAGATAAAAATAATAAAATTAAATGCACTCCCAGAGTGAATTAATACATTCTTACTAAAACCATTATACAGATAAAAGTTTTCTACTGACAATCCAACTTGCCCCAAGGAACTTGGCAACAGCAATCACTAACATCGGGCAAGTGTCTGATCTTAGAATTCGCAGGGCTGTGTCGGACCTGTGAACTCCCAGCAGTCTACAAGCCAGGGCCAGCCTTTTCCTACGTGAGGCAGCGTATGCAAGGCAGACAAATAGGACATGAGGGAGGTTTTCAATGGGTGCTTTGCAAGCTGGGCAGATGGTTGTTTCTTCATGTGACCAGTGACTGGTAAATAGTCTTAATGGCAAGGTGCCAATGCGGAACTGGAAGTTCCACTTCCTTTCTCTTGGCACCATGATTATGTCCCAGAAAGCCTCACATTTGCACGTCTCTTTTAGGTTGGCGAAATCACATGATAGTGTAAAGTGAAGTGCAACCTTCAGATCTTCAGAATCTACCATATGCCAATACAATTGTTTGAGGTCTCTTTTTGAAGGGAAGGAGGTAGTGGTTGGAGAATCCCAGAGTTCTCTAAGCCCAAGCAAATAATGCAGCCCCTTGATGTGTCTGAGCCAGGGGATATTATGAGAATGGTCAGCTTCTAAAATGACCTGCAGGGCTACAGTAAAGGAGGCAAGCTCTGGGGTAGTCCAAAGATGCCGCCAGTACAAAAGGGGACATAGGTGGGCTTTGTGACCTATGTGTTTCATGCCTAAGTCCTTAAAAAGGGGGAACAGTGGAGTACATGGTGAGAGGGACATGAGATTTCTTAGGAAATTATTTTCAGAAATCGTTATTTCTTGGGTTTTGGCGTAGCCACACAGTTCAGCCACGTAAAGGGCTGAGCTCACAGCCTTGGCTTCATATATCTGGATTTTAGGGCATATTGGTTTGGCATGGGAGAGGTTTAAATCCTTCATTAAAACCCCTGTTGTTTGCTTTAGTTTTAGTGCTTGCTTTGCAATATGTGATTTCCAATACATTTTTTCAGTTAACATTATGTCCAGGTAACTAAATGTGCCCACCTTTTCAAGTGGGGTACCCTTGAGAATAAACTTCCCTCTGGAGGATCTGTGGGGATTGAGCATCATCAGTTTTGTTTTAGAAGCATTGATTTCAAGTCCCCGCATGGAACAAAATTCCTCAAAGCACATGAGTACTTTCCGTAATCCACTCAGGGTCTTGGATATCAGGAGTGTATTGTCTGCAAAGAGCAAGACCGGAATTTTCTATGTGCCTAACGGTGCGTCAGCCTTCACTCTGAGTAGAGAGGAGACAATATCATTAATGTACAAGGAGAACAGGGTGGGGACAAGGACACACCCTGGCCGCACACCCCTTGACACCTGGATTCTGTCAGTTAGCTGCCCCTTGTCATTCCACCTCACACGTGCATAATTACCCTCATGGAGCCGAGTTAGTAGTACAAGAATGTGCTCGGGGATTCCCATTAGGTAAAGGACTTACCACAGCTTGCTACAAGGTACTAGGTCGAATACAGATTTCAAATCCACAAAAGCAACATACAAATTCCCTTTGCCAATAAAAAACAGTTTCCAATATAAAAGCAGAAACATAAGGGCTAACTCAATGGTAGATATTTTTTTACAGAAAACTGCCTGGAGGTGACTAAGGATGACATATTCCATCATCCAGTCTTGAATTTTGCCCAAAAAGAAGTGACAGAACACTTTCTGCACGCAATCTATTAAGCTAATTAGCTTATAATTACAGGGGTTGGCTCTGTCACCCTCTTTAAAAATCCGGACAACTAAGGCCGCCTTCCAGGACACAGAGATTGACGCCCCAGTTACTATTTCATTCACTATGATGGTGATATAGCTTGATCAGACTGCAATATCGGTTAAGAATAGGTCTGCTGGAACACCATCCGAACAAGGTTCTCTACCACGCTTTAGAGTACCTAAGGAATATGCTATGTCTGCTTGGGAGAACAGTTGCAGCACTGGAGAGGTGGATGTTAGAGTAACATTTGAGCAAGGGTCTTTATGTTCAAAAGTTGTATTATCATGGTCATAAGAGTACAACCCACTAAAATGGTCTACCCAGTCCTTTGGAGCAATATTACTTGTAGTGTTCAATTCGCTGTTTCCTGGGCCGCATGCTACCAGGGACCCAAATGCACTACAGTTCCTCTGTTGTGCAGCGTCACTAAACAATGCCCACCACTTGTCATCTTGTTCACGCTTGGCTTTGCAGATAGCTGATTTGTAAGACTTTCTAGCTGAAGGAATGGTGTTTACATCCTTAGATTTAATAGCGTGGATTAAA
The DNA here is from genome assembly GCF_031143425.1 of Pleurodeles waltl. Taxonomy (NCBI): domain Eukaryota; kingdom Metazoa; phylum Chordata; class Amphibia; order Caudata; family Salamandridae; genus Pleurodeles; species Pleurodeles waltl. The sequence goes on along the minus strand of NC_090450.1, from coordinate 147,746,530 downwards.
TGCATGTTTGAGGACCGGCACTATGTGTTAAACCAGCGATGCCTTCCCTTATCCTTTTGCTATCAGGAGCTACATCTACTGAGAAGTGGTCCGCAATACCCTTGAAGCATGAGGTGTGAGTTAAGCTTATTTCCTCATTGGGGATTGAGGGACCTGCCTCTAAACCCATCAATGTGGTCCTCAAGGTGTTGTTAGCAACATCGATGAGTGTGGGTCAGGCCAGAACCTTATTCCACTTTGGTGACGTTTGTCATTAACCAGACTAATTCCCTCTGGTGCTATTACTGAGGTGTTGATCATGGACAGATGGTGACACAAAGCTGACATATGGACTGAAAGAGGATTATGGTCCCTTTCAGATCTTTCAATAACCATCATGTGGATGACTAGTGGCCATAGTCTTATGTCAACTAGACAGTAATCAATTCTACTAGTATGGTTTACTTTGTTATATGTGTGACAACCCTCTGCATCTGATTTGGTCCTGCCGTTAAGTGCACTGACTCCAAATTCCATGGCCAATAATTTTACTTAGGGAGCAACCTGCGACCGCCTTTTAATGGGCGGGATATCCAGGGCAGGCATAGGCCATGCCCGATCCTCCTCGTGGGTGGACACAAGATCATCCCAGTCAAGAGGTTCAAATGTGACATTGAAGTCCCCTGCCACAATGATTTTACGATGCCGGGGACAGATTTGCAAAAATGCCTCCAGAATACAGAGGGTTTTGGAGATCCAACCCCCCAACCCCTCTAGTGTAGATGTTAAAAATCATCACAACTGTGTCTGTCCCGAATGATAGGTGAAGACCTAACAGGTCGTGGGAATCCATCGATAGCTGTGATATGCGGCTGTTTAGTGATGTTCTAGTCCAAATGGTTAAACCCCCAGAAGGCCTGCCCCTGATACTGGGCAAAGCAGGGAAATGAAAATGTGAGTGGCCATTCAAAAAAAGTGGGTCGGTCAACCATGTCTCCTGGAGAAGAAATATGTTGTGTTCCTCAATAAAGGAGGTAAAGGACGGGAGGGGGAGGATAGATCTCAAACCTGCCACATTCCATGAGACAAGTCGTACCCCGGTGATTGGAAGGACCGCCTTGTCCACTGACATGATATTTGAAGGTTTAGTTACCAGAGGTTGGTTTGGCAGGTGGGGATGGTTGAGGGGGGGTCGTTATCACTATTTCCCAGCAGTTCCTGTGTTGAGTAGTGATATCCATCTGGGGGAGCTGGCCTAACCCTAGGTGAGGTGTTCTAATGCTTAGCTGTCTGTTCTTGGATTGGTAAGTGATGTTCATGGGGGAAGGAAAGAACAATGTTATCATAGCTGTTTAATGGGTCATGAGCGGTCTGGGGGAATCTGTTAGGAAGAGGAACGTGGGTGCTTGTGGTGACAATTTTGGGGGCTACAGCCAGACCAGGGACAGTTGTTTTATTAAAGTCGGAGGGAAGTTCAACATGTGTTTTGGATGGTACTTCAAGGCAATCATTCTCACTGAGAGTGGATAGATTACCTGTTGGACAATGAGTGGGGTGAGCCCCATAGTGCACAGGCAGCCTAGGGTATTTGAACTAGATACAGGATTGCCCTGGAGTACTTCTCCTTGCGTCTAAGGCCACCAGGTTATCCACCATGCTCCTGTCCCTAAATGTCAACTGTAGCATGTCAAAGTATATGCCTGGATCAGGGCTTCTGAGTGCATCAATTATATCATCCCGTATTACAGAGTAACAGCCTCTTACGTGGCGAATCCAATGAATACCCATTATTCCCTTCCCTTTGTGCCAGTGGATGTAGCTTGGGAACGTTGACCATTAGAACAGTGCTTTTAGATTGAAATTAGTCAATGGCAGGCTGTGCAGTGCATTTAGGGACAGTGTTGCTTGTGAATTTTGGGATTTGCTAACAGGCATCAGATGCCTTTCATGCAACTAAGATGTTGTATGGGGGAGGCTGATATGAATTCTTGATCGTAGCACCAGCTAGAGGTTTGCCAGCACAACTGGTTGCTGGCGATTTGGGCAACTTCATTGAGGTACCTAATGGATTTGGCGTTGGGCAACGGATGTGATTCATGATGGTCGTGGCGTCTGAAGGAATTAGCTGCTTGACTATTGCACTTAAGGAATCAACCATAGACTTCAGTTCTGATACCTCGCTCTTTAAATCTTGTATGCATAAGATGTGCTGTGCATTTGTCTGGGCTGAATACACATTTACGTCTCCACCCACCCTAATACCTCGGTTGGGGTCGTCATGTGGGTCTGAGATATTTTTTAAAGGGCTAAAGCGGTTGATACACTGTTGATCTGTTGGTGGCTCATTTGCTGATAATGATGGAGCGTGGGTGATGACATTCCTACCCTCCCCCTGCCCTGTAGTGGCTGTGACCTGTTAGCCGCGTTTTACGAATATGTCAGCAATTTTCTTCTGACCGCCCCCTTCCTGACTGGGGAGCACTCACCCCCAGTTTTCTTGCGCCCATTATCCGAGGGAGAGGTTAACATTTCTTTGCATTCACCAAGAAGGTTGTCAATTCTGTCCATAACACAGTTATTAGCTGCATGCCTATGTCCTTTCTGCTTAGCTTTTAACACCGCCCCTGCCCCACCCTCTGTTGCTTTTCTTTTACTCATCAAAGGACTATAATTGGTGGATAAGTGTTCTCTGGAGAGTTAGTTCAATGATACAACCTGCAGGAGGATACAATAATAAAAACGAGAGTCAACGATGCCTACTTGGAGATAAATGTTAGGGGGGTGGCCCAGTCTCCTCTGGGCTCCGACGGGCGTGGATAGGCCTGCCCGGGGGCATCCCATGTGTATTCCGTGCCGCAAAGTGCCCCATGCACTTTATAGCGCTCGTTGGTCTGCTCAAGTGGATGCAGGTGCTGGTGAGAATGGCTGTCTCCTGGGGCCTATATATATTTAAGGTAAGTTTTGATCAATTTCGTTAAGACAACATAGGTGGTTAGAATATAAGTGATGGTTTTTGATTGAGTTGTTGTGGTGTTTTAGGGACTCCCATCGTACTAGTCCTGAAGAAGACCCATTGTGAAGCTGGGATTTGGCCCAAGGTATAGAGGGGTTGAAACGTCGACGGATATATCATAGTCTGGATTGGTTTCTGCAGAGGATCTTTGGAGGATTAAAGGAATTGATTTAGACTCTCTGAGGATTTGGAGTTAATGCAGCAAACTGAAAAGAACCAACCAACTGTTTTTAATGTTTTTTGTATAGGTTTTTGATTCATTGGAATATGTATTCTTCTTTCTATCTATCACAAGCACTTTTTCTCACACTATCAATTCTTTGTTGTGTTTATTTACTAGATGGGTTGTCCATATAGAATGACTATATTAAATTGATATTTATGTATAAGTAAATAAATGAATATATATATTTATATGAATAAATCGTTTTTTTTTTTCACCTATGTTGTTTTATGATATATAATTACTTTGTCGATCTTTCCCCGTTAGGGCATTGTTGTATTTAATGATTATCTTCTACCCAGCCCGATCGGGTTTTTGGGTTACCCTCTGTGGTTTATAAGTACTCCTGTGGCCACAAAGCACTCTGGGATATGTAGTCCATTCAAAGTTCCTGGCACGTTCCATGCCGCGAAGTGCCCCTACGTGCTTTATAGCACTCATTTGTCTGGTCAAGTGGATGCAGGTGCTGGTGAAAATGGCCGCCTCCTGGGGCCACAAAGCAGTCTGGGATATGTAGTCCCTTCAAAGTTCCTGGCGCGTCCCCAAGTCTGCAATCAATTGGCTGTCCGTTCCCGGAAAAAAAACTCTCAGTCTGTAATAAGGGAGGTTCGGGACTCCGGCAGCTGTCTGGTCTTAGATGCTGATGGAGTCCGCAAGGTATTTCTGGGATTCCATGAGAGGCTGTACGAAGAAAGAGAAAAAGGATCTCTAGAAGAGGGTATATGGTGTTCCCTTGATTCAATCCCATTTGGGACACTTAGTACAGAAGACAGTGATACTCAAGAAGCTCCCTTTTTGATTGAGGAATTGCAAATGGCCATCTGGGACTTGCCATTGGGAAAAGCAGTTGGCAGGGATAAGATTCCACCTGAAATTTATAAAACCTTCTTCCGACACCAAAAAACGGATTTGCTGTCTTTATTGTCTCAGATTCAGAAGGGGCACACCACTCCAGACTCATGGTTGGCAGCTAACATTATTGTTTTCCAAAAGAAATGTAAAGCCCTGGAAGATCCAGTATCATACCAGCCTAATACACTCATTAATAGAGATACAAAAATGTACTCAAAGATCTTAGCTACACGACTAAGGTTAGTAATCAGCAAATTAGACTCCACACGGCAACATGGGTTTATCCCCGGGAGGGCTACCGCAGTCCACACCACCATGTTATAGCCTTTTTCGATTGCATCAAAGGTTTCTGGGAACCCCATGGCCTTAATCCTGTTAGATGCAGAAAAGGCATTTGATAGGGTTTCATGGGACTTTCTGTGGCTTGTCATGGGTCGGTATGGCATTGGGCAAGGCTATATTAAGGCAGTGAGATTGCTTTATCATAGTCCTACTGCTAGGATTCATTTCTGGTTGGGGGCAGTCAGGTGAGATCCAAATTCAAAGAGGTGCAAGCCAGGGGTGCCCATGCTCCCCCCAACTATTTGCATTATATATTGCCCCTTTCATTCACAAACTGGAGCTAACCCCTGCGATTGCACTGATGCATTTTCAATGTTGGACATCAAAGTGCTTGCCTATACGGATGATGTAGCCACACTGACATCACATCCTACTGATGCTCTAGCACAAGTAGAGCAAAGTGCAGGCCTTTGAGTGGTTCTCAGGCTATTTGCCTAATAAAAGTAAGACCCAGGCAATCACTAACTGCTTTGCAGGATTTAGTGACAGCAGGGTAGGGGAGAGGGCTGTGTGCCTGGGGATAACTATGATGACTGAATTGGACCAGCTAGTCAAATTCAATTTACCTCTGGTCATTGCGAAAGTAGATAATGATCTACCCAGACTGGATAATTTACATCTTACTATTGGGGGCACCTGTGACATTATTAAGATGATTTTGTTTTTGCCAAAAAATCTAAATTTCTTTTGGGGCCATTCCTTTTGAGTTCAATGCCCTCTGGTTTAAGGTCATGAATAACATGAATACACAGTTTATCTGGGCCTATTCTAAGTCCAGAAGAACACTCAAGTACCTTAACCCTACCCAGAGGTAGAGGTGGCCGGGCAGTACCAGATTTGAAACTTTATTACTTGGAAGCTGCCCTTCAATATATCTATCCACTTTTCAGTGATTGGGATCTAGGGACAGACAGTAGAGCTGTAATTCCACCCATATACGAGGTTCTGCTGAGGAAACAACCTAGGCAGGTTTTTTCGACAAGTCAAACCTAGCTACTTTAAGAAGGTTTGGTTCAAAATAGCATATGACGCTTTTGGAGTCTGGGTTCCGCTTTGCGAAAAGCTGGGACTGGGCAGAAACCAATTACTCCCAGATATTTTCTGGGGCTCCCCTAGAACAGACTGGACTTCCTGAGGAATTAAGAGGCTGGGTGACTTTTTTTTCACTGGATGGAATAATGTAATTTGAAGAGTTGCAGGATTGGTATAAGATACCCCAGAAAGTTTTCTTTAAGTATTTACAAATTATGGATTTTTTAACCTGTAAAGGTCGAGGTCCCTGGGACTTTCAGAGGATAGTGTTGTTAGATCATCTGGTTGGGTGAGATCTTCGCTCCATTAGCCAATATTATATGGATTTGAAAGCTCTTACAAGGGATGAAAATGAATCAGACAAATGGCAAAATAAACTTGGGGAAATGATGTGTTCTCTTCCGGAAACACTAGAACTGGCATGCACTATATGGATATCTGCTAATTTGCAGGCACCACACTACAAAACATTTTTTGACTAGTATTATACCCCTCGGAACTTGCCAGTTGGGGAGGAACTGCAGGCACCACATGCCCTTGTTGCGACACCCTGAGGCTGATGCTATTCTTATGTTTAGTAGTTGTTGGAGCCTTGAACCATTGTGGGGAGGGATTTCAAAATTATTTGATTCATGTTTGGGTACCAATATTGAATTAACTCCTCAACTCATTCTGATGGGAGTACATAGCGACTTGGTCCCTAGTGCTGCCCAGCAGTTTGCATTTATTGCTATGGCTGTGGCTCACCTGTGCATTCCATCACTCTGATTAGGTAAAGACCCTGCAACCTTCCAGCAGTGGTTTTCTCGATTACTGGCTAATTTTAATCTAGAAATGGCTTCATATAATAATAGAGGTAAAAAAGCCAGTCAGAAAGGAAATGCGATCTGGGCATAGTTTTTTGTGTAGGAATTTTTCTGTATAAAATCCTATGCCTAAAGTTCATGGTGGCTAACTATAAGCTTTTTCATTGCTGGGTGGGTGAATGCCAGTTAACAGTATTAAAACTGGTTATTTAGCTTCTAAATGTTCAGATTTCAACGTCCTACTTTATTTAGATCTAATCTTGTTTCTCTTTATGTCCAGCACTTTAAATACAGAGAAAATTGAAAGTCCCTCTTTGTATCTTATGGACTGATTACCACTGCTGTTTTCTCGCACTGTAAGTACGCTGCATAATACTCTGAGGCTGTTCTCTTCTTTAATATTGCCTTTTTCTTTGACATGAGCCTCATTTTGTATAGAATGCTCTAAATGTGCTGCTTTTACTTTTAATGCAAAATTCAAATAAAATTATTTTTAAAAAAGGGAGTACATTATTAGATCTCATAAGCCTAATTGGCAGTCTGGAAGAGATACATTTTTCGACTTTGGTGTCGCTGGATATGATTTAAAATTACAACTGATGGTGAAGTCAGGTTTTATTTGCAGTTCTAAAAAATGTCACTTTTCATAAAATTAGCATTTTCTTACTTTAGCCATTGGGTATCTGCTGCCTGTTTCTAATCACTTGTCTGAGGTGGGTGACAGGCTGGGCTTTGTGTATTAACCCCAGACAGCCACACACAATGGGAGCTTAGGTGTGACTTGATGGGCCATCCTGGGAGGATGAGTGGGAGGAGCTGGACCCAGCCTCATTCACACTTGAATAGGCTATGTCCTGTCCCCACTCAAAGAGCTGCATATCCTCCTACGCTGAGTCTGTGGCCAGGGCAGAAAGGGCAGGACCTCTGTACACTTCAAAGGCCTGCCTTTATAGTCTCTCATACTTCAAAGGCCAAACTGGGCATACATGTTGGACCTCTGACACCATCAACTCAGTGCACTTCAGGACCTGTGACTATTTTGCCAGGAAGAAGGACTGTCGTGTTGCTGAAGGACTGCCACTCGGCTGGACTGCTGCTTTGCTTGATTCCTGTCTTGCTGTGCTGCCTCCTACTTGCTGTTCCCCTGCCTGGGTGAGAAGGACTGGACCTGCATCACTTGAACCCAGAGTGACCCCAAAGTCTAGCTGGCTGGCCTCCTTATATGAAGTCTCAGGGACGTAACAGACTTCCAACCAACCAGATCCTTCAGCTGAATTCTGCCAACAGTGAGTCTGCCTTGCCAAGTGTTACCACCACCGTCCTGGACTCTAGAAACTGGGTCTACGGTATTTTCTCCAGTGAAACTGATGCATCCTCTGCAGCAGGAAAATAACTGTTGCATTGCTGCTGGTGCGTGGAACTGATCCGGTGCATCACCTTAAAAAACAACACTGTGAAGCTTCTCCCAGAGCAAGGTCCTCACATCTCCATTGACGGCAGCCTCAACAGTGACAACTAATCTCTGCATCACAGACCCTGCACTCCTTAGAATTGACTCATTGCCATGACTGCCCTGCGCATCCTTGCACCCAGGCTTTGCATTGCGAGCCCAGATGCCTGGTACCTCGACGTTGATGCAGAAGGAACTCACACCCTAACTCTGCTGCATCTCAGATCCAAAGCATCACCACTACTGTGTGGAGAAAATTGGCACATTACCTCTACTACATGGAGAAGATTGAAGCATCACCTCCACTGCATGGTTCAGAACCAACACACCACTCCGAAACCAAGATTTAAGGTACATTGGTTTAGCAGGCCTAAATGAGTCCCTATGGCCAGCCTGTGCTTCATTGTGGTCAGCCTGAATGTTTGACTATGTCCTAGTTGGGCGTGACAAGATCTCCCCAGCTGGTGCTTCTAAGTGCTATTTCACAGTTTATTCTTCAAAAATTCTTTACTCAAGTTCGGCTTCTTGATTTTGTGTCATTCTGGTCCTGTTTTATTTACTAAAATCAGAGTTATGTGTCTAAGCTGGTGTGAAATATTGTTGTGTGATGTTCTCATGGTTTTACTGCTTGAAGTGTTCCACAAATACCTTACACACTGCCTCTAAGCTAAGCCTGACTGCTTTGTGCCAAGCTACCCGACGATAGTGCATTATTTTTAAAATAATAGCTGCCGGTGCACAAAGTACTGTTCAGACTCCCACGCTTGTGCTATGAAATGTTAGAGCATGAATAGCAAGAATGGTCAGTCCTGAATCAGGCTCAGGCCTCGTTCATTTAATGCCAGTCACTCCCTGCCCTATTATTTCACTTTTTACAGGTTTCTGCTTTTTCCTTTGTTGATGGATTTTCTGTATTTCTTTTCCACCATCTTTTTGTTTTGCTTGTTTTTGCCTCTGTTGGTCTCAGGAAATGTCTGATGTAGAGAATTAAGTGTCAGCCCTCACAAATAAGTGCTGGTGCCCTCCACTGGCAACCACCAGCTCAATTTAAGCACTTCCAGGGGGTAAGCAGAGGTTAATTTATGGTTTGCCTGACACTTATCCTGACTTAGATTGTCGATCTACTAGTTTCTTCCTTGTTGCACCAGAACTGACTTCCAAGGATCCAGGAACTGGATTTTGCACCACTTGGCAAGTCGGGACTCTCAGCATGAGAGCCCAGGAGCTGGCAGTGGAAGAAAGTCTTTGATGTCCATGAGACTTCTTAACACGAGGCAAGCTCAGTCCAAGCCCTTGGACAACCTTTGGAATCAGGATGTAGAAAGTCAAGTCCAGTCCTTTCATGCCCAGGACAGATGCAGCAGGCCAGCACATTAAAGCAACAGGCAGAGTGGAAATCCCTCCTACAGCAACCAGCTCTTCTTCCTGGAAGAATTTTCTCAGTCCAGAAGGATTCTAACTATGTGGTGTTAGAGGTCCAGTACTTATATCCATTTCTGTCTTTGAAGTAGGCAAACGTCAAAGAAAAGTCTTTGTAGTGCACAAGACACTGCCTTTCCCTGCCCTGGCCCCACACACCTCCAGGGGGTTGAGACTGCTTTGTATGAGGACAGGCACAGCCCTATTCAGGTGCAAGTGTTAGCTCCTCACACCACTCTAGCTTAGGTGATGGACCAGCAGGATATGCAGGGCACACCTCAGCTCCCTTTTTGTCACTGTATAGAGTGAATGCACAAAGAGCCCAACTGTCATACTGACCCAAACGTGTATTCAGCAGACATCGACACAGAATGATGAAGCAAGAAAATATCCGCAATGCAAAGTGGCATTTTCTAACAATTAAAAAAACAACTTAAGGCGTATTTTTAAATTGTGAGTTCATTGACCCCAAACTCCATATCTTTATCTGCACCTATTGAGAAATTACACTTAAAACTATTACATGGCAATCCCCATGTTACCCTATGTTAGAGATAGGACAGGAAATAGTGAAAATCTAAATAAGCAGTATTTCAATATTAGGACATGTAAAACATATCATTACATGTCCTACCTTTTAAATACCCTGTACCCTGCCCAAGGCACCACCTTGGGACTACCTTAGAGGTAACTTACAGGTATTAAAAGGGAATATTTGGGCCTGACAAGCGGGCGCACTTGCCAGGTTGAAATGGCATTTTAAAACTGCACACGCAGACACCGCAATGGCAGGCCTGAGACATATTGACAGGGCTACTCATCTGGGTAGCACAATTAGTGCTGCAGACCCACTAGTAGCATTTGATGTACAGGTCCTGGGCGCACTGGGCACTGTACTAGGGACTTACTGGTTAATCGGATTTGCAAACAATGGACAAACTAATTACCAATACATTTTAGACCAAGAGCATATGCACTTTAGCACGGCTTAGCAGCGATAAAGTGCTCAGAGTCCTGAAGCCAACAAAAACAGTTCAGACAAAATAGGAAGAGGAAGGCAAAAAGATTGGGGATTCCGACTCCCCCTCCCGCCATCCAGTTCCTGGCGGTTCTCCCGTAAGAGGGCCCCAAAATGTATTTCACTTTGGGTGCCCATACAAACATGAGACAAACACCCAAATAAGTACAAATCAGGCATATTTGCTTTGACTTACATTAACACAGATCCACATCTTTTATAACTTGGCTTTGTTCTTACTGGTAGTGGGTATATCTATAATACTTCTCCTATATTGATGACTACTGATTTATCTAGCTCAGGTTGGTTCTGCCATCTACAGTGATATAAGTTTCTCTTCCATTAGGTCTGAAGCCTACACCAAGACCAGGTAGGGGAACATTTAAAAACTCCCCTGGAGGTGCCATGCCACACAATGGGCCTGATTACAACTTTGGAGGACGGTGTTAAACCGTCCCAAAAGTGGCGGATATACCACCTACCGTATTACGAGTTCCATAGGATATAATGGACTCGTAATACGGTAGGTGGTATATGCACCACTTTTGGGACGGTTTAACACCGTCCTCCAAAGTTGTAATCAGGCCCAATGTCTTGTAATAAAGCAAAGTTTATTTATCGCCTTGTTTGTTGGTTAACACCTATGGAAGGAGAGGTGTTGTGCAATTTAATGTTTTCTATAGCATGGACCACTAACTAGCTCCGCCATATTTAAGGGCATATTTATGAATTTTCTTGCGCTCCTTAACACCACCCCTAACACCACCATGGTAGAGCCTTATTTATAATATGGCGCGCCATGGTGGAAGTTAGGGTGACTAGCATCATAATTTGTCACACTAGTCCGAAGCTTCACAGGACTAGCATCACAAATTATGACGCTAATCCTACAGAGCACCTAGAGGCCCATTCTAATCAATGAGAGCCTCTTTTTAACGCCTCACTTAGAAGGCATTAAAAATACTGGTAAAAATGCCACAATGGTATCTCACTGATTTCTTTGTGCCAGTTTTACAGCCCCCCACAGCGCCGGAACACACCCCCTTGCATACATTATGCCTGGCGCAGGCATAATGTGGCGCAAGGGGTTACAAAGTGGCGCAATGCAAGCACTTTATAAATATATAGCATGGGAAATGCCACCTTAACGCCACTTTTGTGTCAGAATAAATGGTGCAAATGTGGCGCAAGGTGGCACTAGGGGCTCCTAAATATGCCCCTGAAATTCGCTAATACCTCATTACATAATTTATCAGCTGAGAGAGCCAGATTTGACTTGCCACTTTTATATCATCTATGGTAAACATGGGGTTAAGTTTTGCTAAGAAGAAACTGGTTGCATGCACAGCCACACATTGTAACCTTTAGCGCCTCACTTCCTCAAGTTATGAAAGGGCTATTGCGTAAATTTCCTTTTTAAACATCATAGGATTATATTTAGATTTCTTTTTAAGTGGTTTTGCAATTCCATTTTAATGTTCGTTCCAAAGCTGCCTCTGTTATAAAATATACATTGTCAAATTGCGTACTTACCGGTTAAAATGTATCTGCCACTTTGTTTTTAATGCAAAAGATATTTATTACATTACCCCACACATGTTTAGCTGTGTGCCCTTTGCTTATTTGCTTTAGTGTGACATGTTTCTACTCAACATTAAAAGCTGGGAGGTTACTGTTTTGAGTCATTTGTAAAAGACAGAATTATTTACTTTTTCGTACAAAGTTGAGGAGTGTATTTTAATCATGATAATTTAATGCAAACGCGCCCTGTAGCTATTCACAAAGTTTATGGAAATTTATCGCGATGCCCAACTACAGAATTTTCTCATCATTAAAGCCCCATAAAAACGTCGCGCAGCCCTTTGGAAATTGCACAAACATTAAAATCTGCATAGGATATAAAAATACATTCGGTTACGTTCCTTTGAGAAAACGTGTTGACCGAGAATAATTATTTTCATGAAAGTACTGTGTTTTTCTTCTTCGTTTATTTGAAGGTTTTTTTTTATATACACGCACGCACCTTTACCTTAATTCGTGCAACCTTTACTTGGTAAACACCAATGTGTCCAAAAACGAGAGCTCCGAGAAGTTCACACCATTCCCCCAAGCTGCTTACAACTGTCTACAATATTTTTAAAAGAGAGTGTCAGTTTGAAAAACAGCATTAGGACCAAAGCAAAACTCACTTTTAAACGAAGTTATGTAAAATCATAGAGTTTGTCAAAGAAAGGCAGATGGTGCATTTTTTTAGCTCTACCTTAGAAGGAGTTTTTAGACACTGGCTATCTCCATGAATTAAAAAATGCATAAATTAAGATACCTACCTAAATCCCATCATATAGGGGTTCTCGGAAAACAACACTCCTTATCCGATAGTCTGCTAAAATGTCATTCACAATTTGGTTCGTCCCACCACAGCATAATGCATGAGACAATGGGGCAGGCCGCTTTAGCCTTTCTGGCACTGTGACTGACAGCACTTACCGGATATCATGTGCACGCTCCCTAAAAGGTACTCCACTTTATTACCAAGGCTGAAGGACCAATCTCTCCTTTCATTTTTTTCTCTAGTATTTTCTTTTTACTTTTAAACTTTTAATTTCTATCGCACATGGCTTACAAATACATTGCCCGACCCCTCAATGTCAGACCTATCTGCTTAGAACATGCTCCTTATTTATGAATGTTTCATCTCAATCAATCGTGTACTACTAATTATAGAGTCGTGTTATTAAATATCGTGGTATGCAATTAGTTGTAAAGTTTCAATTGTGCGCCTAACTTCATGTTGGCAAATCAATTCCTGTAAATAGGCTATTCAGAAATGCGTGGTGCAGCAATGCTGACGTGTATTATTGAAGATAAACGGTTAGACCAAGTAAGCAAATGTATGTTTCTGTTTTTGCAAATGAGCCTACATACCAAATCCAAAAATATAACTCGAAAACGCGTGTAGCAAGGCTAACCTAATGTCACCTTCAGTTACTGCAGAGTAATAAAAACCAGCCTTGGGATCTGATCTGGAAGTACAAGTAGTTATTATGCTGAGCAATTCCTCCTCTGGAAGGGTTCCACTGCCTGCTTCTGTCAGCACATAGATATTTGAAACTTCTCCGCCTGACAGATGCACTGTTTGATCTGCGAGCACGGCTGTTTAGCAGAAAGGGGTGAGTTGCTGAGCAAAACAAGGCAGTAAGCGCATCTGTCTCCAGCGTTTAAGAAGGGATGGGCTCTACGAATAATCCTCTCTGACACCCTCTGCATTGGAATTGCTCCAGACATACCTTCACCAGCTGCTTTAGCGCAAGTACGTCAGTACAAATACTGGTGGAAAATTGCTCAGCCAATGCATGTCATCCACGTGTTAGCAGAAACAGTCTGTGCAATATGTAAGAGGATTCTGGAAAAGTCACCTACAAAGCTGTTGAATATTTATGTTAATATTGAATTAATCGATGCGCACAGAGATACATTTATATACACCGAAGTTGCATCACCATTATTAGATTCTCCCATTGTGAACTCTCCGTCAATCCCGCCATGTGGGTATGTGGTCAACAGGCTCTGAGACAATGCCTGAGGTCAATGACTGACAGATCACAGGTGGGGTAACACTTAGCTGGCAGCCAAATGCATGTATGGGAAAACTTAGATCAGATCCCAGAGATAGGCAGCAACACCACAATGGTCCCCAGAGATTGGACCCAATAAAACACACATGGCTAGAGGGACGCGTGCATTCCCAAAAATACCATAAAGTTAGATGCCACATTTAGTTAGGAACACTTAGCGAATCAGGAAACAGCACACAGAGCGACCACGCACCCTCAGGCTGGACATCTGGACACATACTCGCTGGCCCACATCGTCGCCACTCCAGGTCGAGGCCCACCTGCGTTCACTATCTGGAATTGTATTTATGATTCCATGACATCTGTTCACTTTTTGTTTTACCAAGAAAAGAATGTCTTTTAGGGTTTTGGGGCATTGAGAGAAATGTATACAAAACCTGCTTCAATCTGATGTACATTAAGAGACAGACCTCAGACCACGGTTCTGTAACTGCTCTCCCAGGCGTAATGTTTAACTAAATGAACCATTAGTGCCTTGCCAGATGCCTCTTGTCTTTTGTTTTTTAAGGTAAATTCTCATTCAAGCAACATTTATATCTACATTCAGGAACAGCAGGGTGGATTTATTGTTTACTTTTTACAATGCTCACTTGAAAACTTTGCTACGCTAAAGTGATTTTGTATGAATTCCGGCATTTAGCATTTCCTTTTATGTGAAATGCGCTATTGGACCTGCACTTTTTTGCAGGGTTATCCTCAAACTTTTTGCCTTCTTCCTCTTACTTTTTCTGACCTATTTTTGTTGGCTTTTGGATTCTGGGTACTTTACCACTGCTAACCAGTGCTAATGCACATATGCTCTCTGTCTAAAATATATTGGTGATTGTTTTTTCCATGATTGACTTATTTGATTTTGCTAGTAAGTCCCTAGTACAGTACACTGTGTGTACCTACGGCCTGTAAATCAAATGCTACAAGTGGGTGTTTTCCTGACTCTGATGGTGCCCTGGGTGCTGCTAACCAGTCCCAGGGCCTGTGCTCTGTGTAAAATCAGTATGCAAATTAGGCTAATTATAATTGGCTAAGTCAACCTACCTATAAGTCCCTAGTATATGGTAGGGCTTGTAGGTTTAGGGACCCCAGCATAGGTAGTGCACCCATAGGCGCACTGCTGAAGTGCCCAGTGTCATTTTAAAGGCAGGCCTGCCTTGCTCGCTGCTTTTAAATTAAAGTTACATGCAAATTTGACTTTGGAATTAAAAGTAGTTCCAAAGTCTTAAACTACCTTATTTGTACATATACGTCACCCCTAAGCTGTGCCCTATGTGTCCCTAGGACTGGGTGCCATGTAACTATAAGCAGGGACCTTATAAAAATAGTTTTATAAGCCCTGGTGAGGTAAAACAGCCAAATGTGTTTCCCCCTCATTGTAGTGAATGGCCTCTATAGGATGGAATGGGGTGACTTTATTTTAATTTTAAAAGCACCCTTAAGTAACAGATACCACAAGTTTGGTAACAAATTAATTGTTATAATAAATCTCACAACTTCCAGTTGTTGGATTTAATATAACTTGTTCAGGTAAAGAGTTTTAAACTTTACCTGAAAAGTTGCCAACTTCAGGCCTGCAGAGTTTTTGCTGCTTTGCTCTGATTGGCCAGGTGCCTTGATGTGGTGTGAATGGCCTGGCTCAACACAGAGAGATGTGCCCTGGGGGAGGAGATCTCCCCTCAGCAGATGGGGAAGCAGGAAGGGGGAGGGCTGCCAAACTAGACTTCAAATACAGGGAAGGACATTTGCAGCAACCCAGCAACACCCTCACATCCTGCAAACCCAGACAATTAGGTGCCCCCTTAATTAGATTAGGAGAGGGCAGGAGAGCGGTGTGATTAGGATTTTTAGCCACACCAGTGGGTCAGCTCAGCCAGATGTAACCTCAAAAATCACTTTCAGCCATGATGGATTTTTGAGGAATGTTGCTCCCTAGGATTGATTTTTGCTACACTTCCCAGGAAGTGGTCATCACAGGGGGAAGGACCCTGCCCCTGATTGGAGAAACAGGACCCCCCTGTTTTGGACCCAGGAGCAAGGATAAAACTGGCAGCCTTGCACCCACACCTCAGTTCCCTACCAGATCCCTACCAGAAAGAACTGCAGAAGAAGAAGGACTGCCCTGCTGGACCCCTGACCTGCACCTGGACACTGCACTCTGGAGGACTGCACCAGCTGCACACTTGGGCTTCACCACAAGAAGGACTTTGCCTGGCTTCAACTGGTTCAAGGAGGGACTCCCTGTTTGCTACAGGTGAAAACTTGCTAACCAGAGTCCCCTGCACCAACTCCTGAAGAAACCAACCAGCTGACCACTGTCCAGTGGCCATAAAGGAGTTTGCGCCAGGTGCATTCTGGGAGTTGTAGTCCGCACCAACAAGGAGCATCTCAAAGCTTCTGGAACCTTTGGTTGAACTGTGGACCTCAAAAGAACCTGAAAAGAACATCTGGAAGAAGATCCAGAAGTTTGGAGAACTCTTGAAAAAAAGCTCAACAGAGGGACTCACCCGCCGCAGCAACTCTAGCAGGCTTGCCTCAACCGCAACCCAGCCTGACTTGCAGGTTCGTCCCGGTGAAGAACATTTACAAAAAAGTGACTAAGTCCGAACGTAGGAAGTTGACCGGGACCTCCAAGCCAGCGTATCCGAAGAGGGCTACAAGGACGTCGGATTAAGATTCAGGTTTGCCCTGGTCGAAGGATTTTCACCTCGAAAAAATGACTAAGTCCGAAGGTAAAAATCTCCACGAGGGCTCCCGCGACGTGTATCCGAGGAAGAGTTCCAGGTGGTCGGATTGGACTGGCAGGTTGGTCCCGCTCAAGAAAATCTCCAGAAAAATGACTAAGGCCCTCATTCTGACCCTGGCGGTCTTTGACCGCCAGGGCGGAGGACCACGGGAGCACCGCCGACAGGCCGGCGGTGCTCCAATGGGGATTCCGACCGCGGCGGTAAAGCCGCGGTCGGACCGGCACCACTGGCGGGCTCCCGCCAGTGTACCGCCGCCCCATTGAATCCTCCACGGCGGCGCAGCTTGCTGCACCGCCGCGGGGATTCCGACCCCCCCTACCGCCGTCCAGATCCCGGCGGTCCGACCGCTGGGATCCGGATGGCGGTAGGGGGGGTCGCGGGGCCCCTGGGGGCCCCTGCAGTGCCCATGCCACTGGCATGGGCATTGCAGGGGCCCCCGTAAGAGGGCCCCTACATGTATTTCACTGTCTGCTGTGCAGACAGTGAAATACGCGACGGGTGCAACTGCACCCGTCGCACAGCTTCCACTCCGCCGGCTCGATTCCGAGCCGGCTTCATCGTGGAAGCCTCTTTCCCGCTGGGCTGGCGGGCGGTCTGAAGGCGACCGCCCGCCAGCCCAGCGGGAAAGTCAGAATTACCGCCGCGGTCTTTCGACCGCGGAACGGTAATCTGACGGCGGGACTTTGGCGGGCGGCCTCCGCCGCCCGCCAAGGTCAGAATGAGGGCCTAAGTCCTAAGTTAAACTTTTGACCAAGGCCTCCTGCTGTAGCCGAGCCGGGCTCCATCGCGGTCGGCCTTAAACTTTGACTTTGCCCCAGTTGAGGTACGACCAGATGACCAGATTTGCACTTTTTGTTTCTATGCGCTAAAAAGCAATAATTTTTCACAACTTCATATTTCTGGTTCCCCTTATGCGATTTTATTCGTTTTGGTGTCATTTTAAAGCTAAAAATATTTCCTATTTTTATAAATTGATTTTGGATTTTTAAACTGTTTCCTGTGTTTCATTTAATTATTGTTTGTGATATTTGAATGCTTTACGCTTTGTCTCCTAAGTTAAGCCTTGTGTCACGGTGTCCTTTCCACGGGATCGGCACGTCGCTGAACAAAAGGCCCACCTTCCGGCATCACCAACTCAGAAAGCTATTATAGCACAGAGTTATGATGAAGCCAGTTGGGGGGAAGGGAATTAGGGTAGGGAACAGCAGGGAGAGAGCTCTGAAAAGTAAAGGTTAGAACAAATATGCATTTACTCATTCATAGAAATGTAACTCATCAATAGACTATTGACTAAATGCGTCTCTGAGATAACGTATGGAGGCCCCTTTTGAAATGAGGGCAAAGCCCCGTCTTTGAAACATGGAACAAGGGTAAACTACGACCTCAGAATCAAGAGATGGCAAGAACCTTGGACTACGATTATACTCAGAATATCAATCCTGTAACATCTATGCCTTCACAACATAAACCTTTGTTCATGACTTAGAAAATCTCAAAGAATAAAATATGCTTTTCACATCTTAAGCTTTTCAAAGAACAATGAAAACTATGATTTCCTTATCTCCAGAAATACTTTCACATTCACAACAATAAATGCCAAAACGCTTTACTCATTTAACTTGAAACGCTTTACTTAATAATACCAGGAAGCGCTTTTACTCACGTAGCCTGAATCACTTAGATTGTTGTGCAAAGAACCTTTTACTCCTGTGAATTGAAGTACTTTGATTGTCGTACCAAGAGCGCTTTAAACCTGAGGACTGAAGTGCTTGAATTGCTGTGCCAAGAGCGCTTCACATCTGTGAACAGAAGCACTTGAATTGTTGTGCTAAGAGCGCTTTACATCTGTGAACTGAAGCGCCTGAATTGTGCCGAGCGCTTTACATCTGTGAACTGAAGCACTCAAATTGCCGTGCCAAGAGCGCTTTACATCTATGAACTGAAGCGTCTGAATTGTCGTGCCAAGAGCGCTTTACCTCTGTGAACTGAAGCGCTTTAATTGCTGTGCCAAGAGCGCTTTGCATCTGTGAATTAAAGTGCTTGAATTGCTGTGCCAAGAACGCTTTACATCTATGAACTGAAGCGCCTGAATTGTCATGCCAAGAGCGCTTTACATCTGTGAATGGAAACGCTTTGAATTGCTGGGCACAAAAGCGCTTTAGCTGCTGTGAACTGAAACGCTTTGAATTGCTGTGCACAAAAGCGCTTTACATCTGTGAACTGAAACGCTTTGAATTGCTGTGCAAAAGAGTGCTTTACATCTGTGATCTGAAATGCCTTTGATCATTACGCCAAGGCCTCTGTACTCTAGAAACTGAAAACGCTTTGCTCGTTATGCTAAGGGGCGCTTTACCTTTTAGAAGTAATTACTTCCTCCAAAATTGAATTCAGCAAGGCCTTACCGCTACGAGTACGACCTACATGTTTTTGAATGCTCCATGGAAACAAGGATACTTTGGTTGGACAGCACTCTGCCATTCAGGAACTCTGCTCTTCTCCAGAGAAACCCCCATGAGGTCTGGCTGCATCGAAGTCTTAAAAATAGTGAGCAAAGTGCTTGGGTTTGGCTGGGCTTTATAGGCCTGCCACACCCCAAGATGGCTGCTGCCTCTAAAAACATGGGAATTGTAGTCCCTTCATGGAATAGCATTGATAAGGGCATCTTGTCCACCGATGTCCTGAACCTGCAGCTCTATGAGCTTTGCCACAGGGCAGACAACGCTGATGGCCACCTTTGGAACAAGAGGGGATGACAAGTGGTGCGCATAGAGCGCTGCAGAACCGTGCAGCGGAGTTTCGGGCGATACCTGGACCGCGCATGGCCTTATTCCTGACACCTTGTCGCTCGTTACTAAGCTACTAAGGGTTGAGCTAGGTTTAATTTACTGAGACCTAACTGGACCTAAGCGGAGGTTAGTGGCCTATTGCTAAGTGTAGGTACCTACCTGCCCTTACCAATAACCCATTTTCCAACACTCTGCATGTCTGCTGAATACACGTCTGGGTCAAGATGACAGTTGGGGTGTTTTCACTCTAGACATTCACTGAAAGGGATCTTAGGTGAGCCCTGCATATCCTGATGGCCCATCACCAGGCTGATGTGTCTTCCTGAGCTAATGTGGTTTTCAACCCCTGGAGTGTGTCTGGGGTCAGGGCAGGGAAAGGCAGGGTGTTGTTGCCTACAAATACTTCTCTTTGAAGTTTGCCTTCTTCCTAGACAGAAATGGGTTTACGTCCTGGAACTTTCACACCACATAGTTAGAATCCTTCTGGACAGAGGAAATTCTGCTTTGTTGTGCTGGCCTGCTTCTTACTACTTTTGTTCTGGGAGTCAAAGCACTGGACTTGGTTTTCTACATACTGCTTCCAAAGGTTCTCCAAGGGCTTGGACTGAGATTGCTCTCTGGATGAAAGTCCTGACTTGCCAAGTGGCACCAAATCCAGTCCCTGGACCCTTGGGAGTGAGTACTGGTGCTGCCTGGAAGAAACTAGTACATTGACTTCCAGAGTGACTTTGGAACCAGTACCCTTTCTCCAACCCAGTGTCGCTATCTGCATTGGAGCCATGGTCCCCGCTGAGTGCAATCACCATGACCTTTAACGCAGGTCCTGATGCCACTGCAGCATCTCTGAATTCCCGCACCTCGCTTTCCAAGGTACTGTAACCGGAGTCCATTCGACTCTGTAGACCAGCTCGTGCTCCCTCATGGTTGACACTGAACTGTTGGAAGCGGCTTTGTGAATCTGTTGTGATAGCCACAGTTGGAGCTATAGTGCTTCTAAGAACTATATTGCATTTATTCTTGAAATTGTTTATCTTTACTTGTTTATTTGGGCTTTGTCATATTGGTCTTGTTTTACTCAGGTAAATATTGGCTATTTTTATAAATTTGTGTGGAGTACTTTTGTGGTGTTTTCATTGTGTGTGTGTGTGTGTGTGTGTACAAATACTTTACACACTGCCTCTGAGAAAAGCCTAACTGCTTGAGCCAAGCTACCAAGCTACCAAGGGGGTCAATCAATCAATCAATCAATCAGCATTAATAGAGCATGACTTATCACCAGGGGCAGTCTTAAGGCGCTAGCTGGGGGACGCCGGTCAATTGAACAGCCAGATCTTGAGGTCCTTCTTAAGCTGAGCCAGTGAATGGGACTGCCTGAGGTGGAGCCGCATCATGTTCCTGGTCTGCTCAGAAAAGTAGGAGAAAGATTGTCCTCCAGTTGTGTTCTTACCAATCCTGGGGATGGTGGCGAGGGCCAGTTGTTCAGAACGGAGTTGCCTGGAAATTGTGTAGAAGGAGAGGCAGTGGTTGAGGTAAGCAGGTCCGATGTTGTGAAGAGCCTTGTACGCATGTGTCAAGAGTTTGAAAGTGATGCGTTTGTTGACAGAGAGCCAGAGTAGGTCTCTCAGGTGGGCAAAGATATGGCTGTAGTGGGGGATGTCCAGGATCAGTCTGGCTGCGGTGTTCTGCATTCTCTGCAGTTTTGTTTTGAGTTTCTTGTTGATTCTGACATAGAGTGCATTGCCGTAGTCGAGTTTACTGCTGACAAGTGCCTGGGTGACTGTTCCTCTTGTGTTGATGGGGAACTACTTGAAAATCTGCCGGAGCAGGCAGAGAGTGTGGAAGCATGAGGATGAGACGGCGTTGGCTTGGCAGGCCATAGGCAGAGACGAGTCGAGAATATTGCTGAGTTTGCTTGCTTGGTCAGTAGTAAGTGGGGCACTTCCAAGGGCACTGGGCCACCAGGGGTCCTATCAGGCAGTAGTAGTGGGGCCCAGGATGAGGATCTCTGTCTTGTCCGAGTTCAGCTTGAGGCAGCTGTCTCTCATCCTATTGGCGACTGCCTTCATTCCGTAGCAAAAGTTCCTTTTGGCTGTTGATGGTCTGTGTGAGCTGTGTGTCATCAGCGTATGAGACGATGTTGAGCCTGTGGTGTCTGACGATCTCGGCAAGCGCGGTCATGTAGACATTGAAGAGGGTGGGGTTCAATGAGGAGCCCTGGTGAAAGGTGGGAGCCTGACTCTCTTGGTTCGGCCGGTGAGGAAGTAGCGAATCCACTCCAGGTCATTGTCGCGGATGCCGGCATTGTGTACTCTGGTGCACAAGGTGGTGTGGGAGATGATTTCGAAGGTTACAGAGAGGTCGAGGAAGATAAGGGCAGCTGCTTCGCCGTAGGCCAGTAGGGTGTGGATGTCATCCAGGGCTGCTAGGAGTACGGTTTCAGTGATGTGGTTGTTCCTCAATCTGGATTGGGAGGGGTCAAGGATGTGGTTAATCTTGAAGAACTCACAGAGCTGTGCGTTGATTGCTTTTTCAATTACCTTGGCTGGAAAAGGTAGAAGTGAGATTAGTCTAGTTTTTCAGCTCTATTGGGTCTGTGTTTTTTTTCTTCAGTAGGGTGTTTATTTCTGCGTGTTTCCAGGCATCTGGGAAGTTGGCAGTCTCAAAGGAGCGGTTGATGGTCCGCTATAGTTTGGGTGTAATGATGGTGCTGGCTTGATTGAAGATGTGGTGGGGGCATGGGTTCGAGGGTGCCCCAGAGTAGAAGGTATTTATGAGCTGCAGGGTGTCTTCCGGGGAAGGACAGTGCAGTGGATCTCGATCAGTTGGTGGTTGGAATCCGTGGTGGTGCTAGTCGGTTGGGGGTGGGCATTTACTTGCAAATCCATCATAGATGTCCTGGATTTTTGAGCAGAAGAAAGTGGCGAGGTTGTCGCAAAGATCTTGGGAGGGTAGGGTGTCTGTGGTGTCTGTGCCGCAGGGTTTGTGAGCCGGAATTATCTGAGCTATGTGACTCTCTTGCCCTGACCAAGGTGAGGGTCCCTACTTTCACAGGGTACAAACCACTGCCAAATAGAGACCCCATTTCTAACATGCACAATAACACCATTTGTGTAATTTCAAGTCTGTTTCAGTAAAAACGCTAATGCAGGAGCAAGGAACAAAAAGTGACAATGAAGACGTGAGAGGCTGTTGTTTGAAGCACTTGTGATTGTTCAGGCTAATTTTGTACCAGGGGCATAGCTTCTGGGAGAGGAGTATTTGGGTTGTTGCACCTCTCGGACAAATGTATTTTCTGATAAATAGTTATGTAGAGGTACTTTCAGTCAGGTATGGTGAAGTGTCTGCAAGATTAACCAGGATTATTTACATACAGACAGACAAATATGCACACACACACACTCTTTCTCCCCCTCTGTTTTGAAACTGCTCAAGCACTCTGCTTGTTGCATAATGTCTTTTAACATTAAAATGCAGTGTGATTGATGGAAATTCTGAAGCTCACCCCCCCAATCTTACTGACCAAGCTACATCCCGTTTTTTACTGCAAAATGCGTCAACACATTTTTTGCTGAAATAAAATGCTAAATGCCATATTTGCATTTCCTGAAAGTTTGTGTAATTACACAAGAAGAAAGCGCACCAATTTCTCACACTGCTACTATTTACCTTTTAAATGTAAATGAAGAGGTGTTATCTAAATTGACTTCACTGCTGGTCACTCTCCTACATCCATACCTAGCACTGGCAGGCAATTGGATATTGCAACAGTTAGTCCAGACTCAACAGTGAGAAAAGAACACATATTGGCAAAAACCATAGGCCTGGTTTTAGTGTGACAACTCATGCAAACACATATACACAGGAATTATGATTCCAACAAATAGCACATCAGAGCCAGAACTATTGCATTTGCCAATGCATGGTAATGATGGGGGGGTGGTAATGGTGGTGGTTGTAATGCAATAGTAATAATATTGGTACTCATACTGGTGTGATACTAGTGGTTGAATTTGTAGTGTTGCGTGCTATTAGTGTCTGGGACATTGGTAGTCGAATCAGCATTGTGGAAATTATATTTTCTGAAATGAGGTAGGTGTTATTGAGAGTGAGTGTGTAGTATTGATGGATGTGGTATTTGTAGTGGTAGTAGTGGTGGCCAGGGTATTGGTGGTAGTCTTGCTAGTGGTATTGTTTGTGTTTGGTAGTATTAGTTTTGCTTTTATGGATGACATTCATTTTAGGAAAGTGCCTCTTTTGACGGGGTCACCCCCACACTTTTTGCCTGGTTTCTAGTGCAATTTCTTCTGAAAGTGCACTAGGTCCCTGCTAAACAGGTCCCCTGTGCCAGATCTCTTTCCCTAAAACTGCACAGTTGTTTTTCCCAATTGGCAAACCTTTAGCTGCCACTGTAAGTCCCTAGTAAATAGTTTCCCTGGTACCTAGGGCATGGGGTACTAAAGGAAGGCCCAGGATGGCTGCAGCATAAATGTGCCAATCCTCAGGGACCCTCTCACTAAGTGCACACAGTGCTTCCTTTGCAGGCTGCGTGTCTTAGTGCAGACATAAAATAAAAACACGACATGGCATAGAGCCTGTGTGCCTTGCACACTGCATGCAATATATGTAAGTCACCCCACTGGCAGGCCTTCCAATGCAGGAAGGGTGCATTGTGTTACATGTGAGTGCATACCTGCATGAGTAGATATTCCCCTGTTATGTCTCTGTTGATTCTCAGACATAGTAAGTGAACAGTGTTTAAAGTACATGTTCATAACACTGGGCATTATGAGTTCACCAACTGACAATATGGATGTTTGGTATCAATAAAATCAATTAATAAACCCTCCCTGAATCCAGTGATGAATTTATTAATACATGTACTCATAGGGCAGCTTAGAGATGGCTCCTTGAAACCTAACAACTCCTAGAGTGGACACTGACTTGTCAGAACCAGTGCAGCCACTTTAAAAAAAGTTCTGGCCCCTTGAGGTGAGAGCCAATGCTCTCGAGGGCTCAGAACAAAGGCCAGATCTGGGCATTCAGGATGGACATTCCAGGGCGGGGAGCTTTAAAGGCCTTGCCACCATTGAAATGTGACCCAGATCTCCCCGAGTGGTGGAAGAGGCCGACCTTGAGTTCCTGACCCCACTTATGGTGGCAGAACTGGCAGGAACATTAGGTAAATTAGGAGGAGTGTCCACTCCATGCCACTCCCACCCCTAGGGTGGATGATCTGAAGTGGACACTACCTTTGAGATTCTTCCTTCTTGTGTGGAAGAAATTAGGCCAATAGGGTTAGGACAATGCCCACCTCCCAAAGGAAGTGGTCACAGGAAGGCTACAGTCAACCCTAAAGGTGAGTAGCCCATTGGTTACCACCTGGTACTCCATCTAACACCCCTAAATTCAGTATTTTGGTGACACCTGTGAACCCCGGAATCAGATTCCTGTTGCCCTAAGAAGCTGCGGACACCACAAAGTCGCACCAGCAGAGAAGACTGAAGACATCCACTGCTTTGTCCCAGGCCCCACTGGCCAGTCTGCAGCCTTCAAAGAACTTGCACCCAGGTGATGACTGTCCTGTAGCACAGTGACCTACAAAGCCTTGGGAGGACTGCCTGCCTTTAATAAAGAACAAGAACTCCTGTGGAAGGTGGACCTGTCTAAAGGAAACATCTCCAAAGAAGTAAGAAGTCTGCTCGAGGAACCGCTAAGCCAGTGCCTGGAACCACCTCTGCAACCAACACCCATGGCTCAAGTCCAAGTGGCCCACCAGTCCAGAGAAGGTTCCCCCATTGTTCTGACCCAGAGTTCATCATGTGTTGACCCTGCCAGACTCCACAGCAATGCCTCCAGCCTAAATCCGAGGGCTCCCCCTGACCCCGACCTGCCCAGTGAGCTGTTTCTGGCTCCAAAAGATATCCCTGCACCTGGAGCCCCTGGGCCTTGGGAAGCTAGACCATTGGTGTCCTTACCACCCCTGGCATCTTAACTTACCTGGGCAGTTATGGGTTGACCACAACCACCTCCTGGCAGAGCCTGCAGCCCGTTACTGAAAGTGATCTCCTGCATTGACTATCATCAAGAGCCCAACGCTGTGTTGGCACTCTGCACCCAGCTGCCTCTGTGCTGCTGAGGGTGTAAGTTTGGTGCTGCCTTGTGGTCCCTCTTGTCCTTGCTTCAACCCCAGGAGATTCACCCCTGACCCCTCTCTACTCACCTGTGAGCAGCACTACAGCAGATACCCCCTGTCTCCATTGGATAGCAATTGGCCCACTGCACCTGGCCGCCCCTGTGCCATTGAGGGTGAAAGTTTGGTGCTGCATTGTGAGCCCCCCGGTGCTTGCCTCAACCCCTGGAGACCAAACTCTGACACTGCATGTACTTACTTGGGAGCCGCGCATCTTCAGTCCTCCTCAGTTGCCTTTGACTAACATTGGGCACCAACTCCGAGTTTGACCTTGGCACTCAGCTGCCCCCTTCCTACTCTGAATGTACACTTTGCACAAACCTCAACCTTGCCCAGTGATAGCCTGAAACCCTGAAGACTAGGGTTGTAAGTTTTTTACTTACCTGATAATCTGCATTCTTGTTTTCCTTCCATAGGCTAACATTGAAGACTCTAAAAATTGCACTGTGTTGATTTTTGAAACAACAAAGTATTTTTAATTCAAAAACTGCTTACCTTGTGACAAAGGTTTTGGGTTCAAAGCATATTGATAAGAAACTGCTATTTTTCCAATTCGGTCTCTGATTCATTCTTTAAGTGTGTGTCTCATTTATTGCTTCTGTGAGGACAGCAAATGCTTAACACGACTCCTTGATAAGCCTAACTGCTCACACACACTTCCACAAAAAGATCCCTAGACCTATATTTTGCTGCCTCTGCAAACCTTTGGGGATCCACTGGACTCATCAAACAACAGCAAAAGAGGGTAAAGCGGGAGATTCGGAGAGAGAAACTCCTGGTCCCATGTGTAAGTCTCCCAATAATAGATAAATCAAAATAATATACACACGGTTCCAAAACAGCAAAAAGGTTCTCTAGAACAGAGGTTTCCAAGAAAAAAGCACAAAAAGCAATATGCTTGAAGCAAGAGCCCTCACTCACCTACCGGTGACATGCTTCATCATAGGGCCATGCTCCTCGTCAGGCCGGTACTGCAATGCCTGACGGGCCCCACAAGGGGGCTCTTTGCCGGAGATCTTTTGAAAAATGATGTGAAACCGGTCAAAAACGTGAAAAAGGATTGGTATAGAAATTTTTTAAAATGCCTAGATGTAAAAACTAATTATTTATTTTGATAATAATACCTCTGACATGATTAAAAACAATGTATAGGGATATGGTAAAGTAATGTCTACACTCCCTAAACAAAATATATAAATACAGTTTACTAAATCTCGAAGTGAAGTTGGTACAAAGGGAGATAACACAGAGTCCCTGTGTCACTCAATCAAGAGGAGCAACAGGTTTCTCGCTATTTATAGTCAATAATGATCTCAAGCGATTCTTCAGGACCTTAGTACGTACCTAATCCTTATGAAAAAATGTTTATGAAAATATTATTTCGAGTCCCCTACTAGGGAAGTCAGAAACCTAAAAAGTAGAAAGAAAACCATTATCAAAGAGTTCATTAATCATCAACAGTAGTGTTTTTTTTTTTTAAACTATCCTCAAACAGTTATCCCATACCCTCGTGGCGGATCCCAAAGGGTGCCAGGTGACAAAAGTACCACAGTGATAAATTAAAAGGAACAGCTGGTGAAGGTAAATCTATGCTTACCCTCCAAATTTTAATGGTAGGGCCCCATCGGGGAAACATCAGGCTCGGAAATCCACTATGGCCTAAACATATATACAAAGAAACTTTAAATGACATGTAGACTAAGAGAAATATTATATTATCAGAAACCGTGACAGGCATGGTGTAGAGAAAACACCTAACTTCCTACAAAAGATGGTAATGAATAGTACTCCTATAATGATGAAAAAGAAGAAATATAAACAATTGTCAGATACTACTGACAAAATTCTCAGACCAAAAAACAAAGCCCAAACTCTGGGGCAGTTTCATACTCATATACAACAAGTAAAAAATGTAGGGGCAGTCACACACACTGGGGGTGATTCTAAGCTTGGTGGGCGGCGGTGGCCGCCCGCCAAGCGGGAACCGCCAGAAGACCGTACCGCGGTCAAAAGACCGCGGCGGTCATTCTGGGTTTCCCACTGGGCTGGCGGGCGACCGCCTAAAGTCCGCCCGCCAGCCCAGCGGGAAACACCCTTCCCACGAGGACGCCGGCTCAGAATGGAGCCGGCGGAGTGGGAAGGTGCGACGGGTGCAGTTGCACCCGTCGCGAATTTCAGTGTCTGCAAAGCAGACACTGAAATTCTTTGTGGGGCTCTCTTACGGGGGCCCCTGCAGTGCCCATGCCTTTGGCATGGGCACTGCAGGGGCCCCCAGGGGCCCCGCGGCACCCCCTACCGCCATCCTGTTCCTGGCGGGAGACCCGCCAGGAACAGGATGGCGGTAGGGGGTGTCAGAATCCCCATGGCGGCGGAGCGCGCTCCGCCGCCATGGAGGATTCTCAAGGGCAGCGGGAAGTCGGCGGTACACCGCCGACTTTCCGTTTCTGGCCGCGGCTGAACCGCCGCGGTCAGAATGCCCAGCGGTGCACCGCCAGCCTGTTGGCGGTGCTACCGCGGTCATTCGCCCTGGCGGTTTTTACCGCCAGGGTTAGAATGACCACCACTACTGTGTCTTATATTCAAATGCATCAGCACACACCGCCTTCATAAATACAACAGAGATTTGTTTTCCTAAACACGCCGACCAACCCCTCTACGAGTAGTAAATAAAAGGAAAAAAAGGGGAAAATGCACGGGGATACCAGCGTGATTTGAATCACGGCAGACATGTAGAAGTATGCCTGCGCTATCTTTAACTACAGAGATCGAACGGGCCGTCATCGCGAGTCGGAAAAAACAAGTAAAATTAAGACTCTAATATGGGAGGCGAGGAACGCGCGGGTTCTGCAGCGCGTCTCACCTCACCACGATATTTAAGCAGCGCGCTCACCTCACTAGACCCGGCCATGTGAGCTGGCACGGTATCTAGCCCGAGACGCTTTGAAGGAAAGCGGCTCGATTATGGATTTAAGAATAAAAAGGGTGGGGAGAGAAAAAAAACGGCAATCAAGGTTTCGCCGATGAGGGATTCCCACAGGGCACTTACTTGGTGTATAACCACGAGTTTCGGTTCACCTAGGAGCGCTGTCAGTCCCCGGAACACAGGATAATGTTCAGACGGGGTCTGTTTAAAGATATTGGAAAGAGAGGAAGGACTACTGAAATCAAGAGTATGTCGAAATAGAGAGAGGACAAAAGCTATGTTGGCCATTTGTAAAGAGGTTTAGGCAATTTACCGAAGATGCCATAAGGGAGAAATTACCTAATATTTATAAAGAAGAGGTCTGCATTAGGAGACCTGAATATCAACAAGGGTTGGCAAAATCCATTGTGAAAAAAACCAATGTAAACAATCAGAATGAGAACTACAAAGACCTACGGGGACTGGGTTACCGATGGATAACATTGATCCACGGAATCTCATCGTTCAATCCAGAGAAATGGGTCTTTAACCTAAAAACCCATTGTTGTTCTTTTTCAAAACGTCTATTTGTGCAATCTTTGTTGTCTCTAATAGTTTCTAGAATGACCCATCTGATATCATCTGGAATGTGTAGTTTTTCAATGTAGTGGTTAGTCAGTTTTGTGGCGGACCTCTTGCATCTAATGGTGCTTCGGTGTTTGTTGATTCGTATTTTCACCATTCTAGTTGTCATGTCTATGTACTTCAAATCGCATGGACAAGTAATCATCCACTGGACTCTCTGCACAGTGTACTTCATTTTAGTGCACTAGGTACAGAGCCAGCTTCCAACATTGGTGGAATAGAGTTGGCGTCTGCGACTTTGCGTTTGCGGATACCACTTGGTCAATAAGTGACTACACGAGTAAATAGAATAACTGCCTTTAGTTAAGTAGCATTTTTTGAAATGGGTATTTTTCTAAATTCCTAAAAGTACCTCTTAGAGCCCTAGTTAGGTCCCTTTAGCTTAACAGCAATTTGTTTTAACTTACTACAGTTAGGACTGCAAAAACGTGTTAGGATTTTTACTCTAGCACAAAAGGTCCCCAGTTTAGTAAAATAATTAGTACCTCAGCGGACATGGCGGTGGAGCTCAATGTCATCCCCTACCTTAAGCTTTCTCACAAGCAGTTAAGGGCCCTCTGTAAGGGATGAAAAAATGAAAACAGGTTCAAACCCTACCAGTGCGAGGCTCCAGAAGCTACTGTCAGAGTAGAATGAGGCCCATCCTACTGGTGAGGTGACTGATTTTGTAGCTCAGGATCAGACGTACTCAAGTGAGGAGGAAGAAGGGGACCGTCCCTGACTTAAATTAGATATAAATGTACCCCAGGTGTCTAGGACACCATCCTCTAGTGAGGATGGTTCAGGTTCCTCAAACTCCAGAGACAGACTCTCTGAGGAATATGCCCTCTTAGAGAAGCTAGCTAAGAGACTGGACCTGGAACGCAGGATCTTAGCTATAGACAGGGAAAGAGCAGACATGGGTTTAGCACTCATGAATGGTGGCAGCAATATCACAAACAGGGACAGAGCAGACAACTATGACCCCAAAGTCCCCAAATATGAGGAAGATGATGACAGTGCTAAGTGATTCACAGCCTATGAGAGGGCATGTGTTTCCAGAAAACTTAAGAAAGAGTACTGGGGAACTCTCCTTTGGGAGTTTTGATCAGGAAAGTGTAGGGATAGGCTTCTCACAATGAGTGAGGCAGATGCAACCTCAAATGAACTCATGAAGGCTTCCCTGATTGAGGGATTTGGGTTGACTGCTGAGGAGTACAGAATAAATTTTAGGGAGCCTCAAAAAACCCAGTCAGTCCTGGTTGGAGTATGCAGACTTCTCAGTGAATACGTTAGGTGGCTGGTTAAAAGGTAACAATGTGCATGATTTTGAAGGGCTTTACAATCTTGTGATTAAAAAGTATCTTTTGAGAAATTGTGTTCAAGAAATGTTGCACCAGTACCTGGTAGACCTAGGTCGACTTTCTCCTCAATAGTTGGGGAAGAAGGCAGGCCACTGGGTCCAGACAAGTGTTACCAAACCTTCCACTGGTGAGCGGACCACAAGAAAGAGGTCAAAAAACCCCACCAGGGAAAAAGGGTAACCACAAACAGGACAAAAACAAATAGTCATCTCAAGGATCCCAAAAACCTGTACAGAAGGTTGGGCCCGAGACTCTTCCCACCCCAAGAGTTGGTACCAGGGTAAAAATTGGGATCCCAGAAAGGCTTGGTGCCATACCTGTAAAACAAATGGACAACAAACTGGAGATTCTAACTGTCCTAACAATGAGGATGCCTCTAGTGCACCTGCAGTAAATGCAGTGGTAAGTCTCAAGATGGGATTCAAAGTAGGCCCTGACCATGTCAGTGAGCCTATTGAGGAAACTTTCGTCTCAGAGGGTGGGGTGGATATAGCAGCCCTGGCTGTCTGACCCAGTAGTCTGGAGAAGTACAGACAACAGCCTCATGTAAATGAGTTCAAGTTGAAACGCTGAGAGACACTGGTGCCAGTGTCACCATGGTGACTGAGTAGCTGGTGTCATCAGATCAGTATCTTCCTGAAAGACAAATACTGTCCTCAATGCTGACAATCAGGATAAGGTCCATCCCATGACAAGGATGTCCTTAGAATGGGGATGGGTTACTGGCCCAAAGAAGGTGGTGGTATTTCTGCTATACCTGTCCAATGCCTGCTAGGGACCGATCTGGAGTCCTCAGCCTGGGCTGAGGTAGATAGAAAGACTTATGCAGCTATGCTAGGTCTCCCTGAGTGGGAGTGCATCAAAATCCCGAGCATTGGGCTAAGCATAGGGTGAACAAGTAGAGTTGGGAGCCTGAGATAATGGGCCAACCTATGAAGAGAAAAGGCAGGAAGACTGGGGGGACCAGTTTCCAAACAGATCACAGATCAGGATCTCTTTCCTCAGAGAGAAGACCTAAAAGCCCCAGAGGAAACTGAGCCTCAGGAGCTTGAGCCTTACACGGCAAAGCTCCTAGGATCAGGGGTACCTTCTAGGCAAGATCTGAGCCAGGGACAACAAACTTGTCCCATTCTTGAAGGCCTGAGGCAGCAGGCTGTTGCACAGGAAAAAGGTGATGTTAGTGGTACCCACAGTACCTATTGGGAGGAGGGGCTCCTGTATACTAAGGCCACAGACCTTAACTCTGGTGGCACCAGGAGACTGGTAGTGCCTCAGCAATGCAGAGAGTTCCTCTTAACATTGGCCCATGACATCCCCTTAGCTGGGCATCTTGGCAAGACAAAACATTAAAGTTGGTTAGTCAAACACTTATACTGGCCAGGCAGGTCCCAGAAAGTAAAGCAGTTGTGCAGCTCCTATGCCATCTGTCAAGCCAGTAGCAAGACAGTTGGCAAACCAAAGCCTCCCTTAGTTCCGCTTCCAATGGTTGGGGTTGTCTTTGAGACGGTTGGGATTGATATTGTTGGTTCCTGTTAGAAATGGGGTCTTTGGTTGACAGTCAGGTTACCCCCTGTTCAAGCAGGGACCCTCACTCTAGTCAGGGTAAAAGAGAATCACCCTCAGCTAACCCCTGCTTACCCCCTTGGTAGCTTGGCAGAGCAGTAGGCTTAACTTCAGAGTGCTAGGTGTAAAGGATTTGTACCAACACACACAGTAACTCGATGAAAACACTACAAAATGACACAATAGGAAATATTTATCTAAACAAAACAAGACCAAAACAACAAAAATCCGACATACACAAGTCAAGTTATGAATTTTTAAAGATTAAACTCATAAATAGCGCTTAGAAACACAAAATGCTTCAATGAGGTGTTAACACAGCGTCGTGACGGAGTCATTCCCAACAAGTCGATACCAGCTGCGCCAGACACGGAGTCGCGTAGACCCCCAAGTACAGAACCTTTGGTAAAGAGTGAAAACAAGTCGATGCTCGAAGTCGGGGATCGCGGCATCTGTGCGAAACGTTGAATCCGCACACTTTGTGCGGCGTCGGTCACGACGTGGTACGGCGACTTCCATGGAGTCGCGGACTTTAGCGGGGCTGAAGCGGCGTTGGGCCTGCGAAGATCACAGAGTCGGTTGCAGGCGGCATCACCGGATTCAGCAGCGGCGTCGGTCCGAAGTTGGCAGAAGTCGATTTCCTTGGTTTTCCACCAGCTTTCCTTTCAAGGGCCCAGGGACTAGATAGGGCACCACTTATCAGAGCAGGATTCTCTACAGAGACTCCAGGTCCTGGCAGAGAGAAATCTTTGCTGTCCCTGAGATTTCAAACAACAGGAGGCAAGCTCTAAATCAAGCCCTTGGAGATTTCTTCACAAGCTGGAAGGCACACAAAGTCCAGTCTTTGCCCTCTTACTCTGGCAGGAGCAGCAACTGCAGGATAGCTCCACAAAGCACAGTCACACGCAGGGCAGCACTTCTCCTCAGCTCTTCTCCAGGCAGAGGTTCCTCTTGATGTCCAGAAGTGATCTAAAGTCTGTGGTTTTGGGTGCCCTTCTTATACCCAATTGCTCCTTTGAAGTAGGCCTACTTCAATGTAAAGTCTCTTTTGAATGTGAAATCCTGCCTTGCCCAGGCCAGGCCCCAGACACTCACCAGGGGGTCGGAGACTGCATTGTGTGAGGACAGGCACATCCCTTTCAGGTGTAAGTGACCACTCCTCCCCACCCTCCTAGCACAGATGGCTCATCAGGAAATGCAGACTACACCCCCAGCTCCTTTTGTGTCACTGTCTAGTGTGAGGTGCAACCAGCCCAACTGTCAAACTGACCCAGACAGGGAATCCACAAACAAGCAGATCACAGAAATGGTATAAGCAAGAAAATGCTCACTTTCTAAAAGTGGCAATTTCAAACGCACTTAAAATCAACTTTACTAAAAGATGTTCACATGTCCATCCGCTCCCAAAGAGAATCTACACTTTAATCAGATTTAAAGTTAGCTCCCATGTTAACCTATGAGAGGGACAGGTATTGCAGAAGTGAAAAACGAATTTAGCAATATTTCACTGTCAGAGCATATAACACACATTACTATATGTCCTACCTTAACCATACACTGCACCCTGCCTTGGGGCTACCTAGGGCCTACCTTAGGGGTGCCTTACATGTAAGAAAAGGGAAGGTTTGGGCCTGGCAAGTGGGTACACTTGCCAAGTCGAATTTACAGTTAAAACTACACACACAGACACTGCAGTGGCAGGTCTGAGACACAACTGCAGAGCTACTCATGTGGGTGGCACAACCAGTGCTGCAGACCCACTAGTAGCATTTGATTTACAGGCCCTGGCACCTCTAGTGCACTTTACTAGGGACTTAATAGTAAACCAAATATGCCAATCATGGATAAGCCAATTACATACACATTTTGTAAAGGAGCACTTGCACTTTAGCACTGGTTAGCAGTGGTAAAGTGCCCAGAGTAACAAAAACAGCAAAATCAGAGTCCAGCACACATCTACAACCTGGGGAACAGAGGCAAAAGGTTAAGGGAGACCACACCAAGGATGAAAAGTCTAACAGTTCCCTTGACCCTCCAACAGGATCAGGCAACAGATTCATACTGGTGGTAGATGATCATGCCAGCGGGTACCCTGAAGCACTCCCCCTAAGGACTACTACTGCCCCTGCAGTAGCTAGAGCACTAATTGGTATTTTACCAGAATGGGTTTTCCTAAGGAAGTGGTATCAGACAGAGGTATCAACTTGATGTCTGGCTACCAGAAGCACATGAGGACTGAGTATCCTTTAGGTTCACCACCCCCTATCATCCCCACTGCAATGGTATTGTTGAGAGATTTAACAAGTCTCTCAAAGGCATGATTAATGGGCTCCCTGAAAAACTCAGAAGGAGATGGGATGTCCTACTTCCATGCCTGCTTTTCACCTACAGTGACATGCCACAAAAGGGAGTCGGTGTCTCCCCATTCAAACTTTTGTTTGGGCATCCTCTCAGGGGACCACTTTGCCTTGTGAAGGAAGGATGCAAGCAGGACATAGTGAATTACTGTATGTGCTTGACCTTCATTCAAGGATGGCTGAGTACATGAAAAGGCGAACAAAACCTTGACGACAGCCCAGAACCTCAGAGGCTCAGATTTAACTAAAAAACTGCACTGGATGTATACCAACCTGGAGAGATGGTATGGTTGTTGGAGCCTTTGGCTGCTAGGGCCCTCCAAGATACGTGGAGTGGACCCTACCTCATCATAGAACAGAAAGGAGAAGTCACCCATCTGGTGGACTTTGGTAGTTTCAGGAACCCCAAGAGAGAAATTAATGGAAACCACCTGAAACCGTACCATGACAGACCTGAGCTGACCATGCGCATAGTCACAGATAAGGGACTGGAAATTGAAATTGAGCCTCTCCCTGATCTTCTCTCAAGCAACCCCAAAGATGTCTCAGTTGAGGGAGTTGTCTTTTCAGACACCCTCTCTGACCAGCAGGCCTTGCACCAGTTTGCAGAACTCTTCTCCTGGAACCCTGGCGGAACTACCTATTGTACCTATTATGTGGACATGGAAAACTGTTTACCTGTCAAGAACAACGTATACAGACAATCTGACCATGTGAAGCAGAGCATCAAAACTGAAGTCAACTAGATGAAGGTATTAGGAGTTCTTGAGATTCAGAGAGCCCCTGGGCCAGCCCCGTTGTGCTAGTCTCAAAACCTCATTCCTAGGATGGAAAGAAAGAGATAAGATTTTGTGTGGGTTATAGGGGTCTCAATGCAGTGACCAAGACAGATGCCCACCCAGTTCCAAGAGAAGATGAACTGATTCACAGATTGGGAGCAACCAAATAACTTGGTACTTTTGATCTCATTCCAGGGTACTGGCAGGCAGGCTTGACTCCAGGAGCAAAAGAAAAATCTGCATTCTCTACTCCTGATAACCATTGTCAGTTTACTGTTTTGCCCCTTGGGCTAAAGAATGCCCCTGCCACCTTCCAGAGGTTGGTGAACAAAGTCCTTGCTGGGTTAGAAGACTTTAGTGCAGCATATCTAGATGATATTGCTGTCTTCAGCTCTATCTGGCGGGATCACCTGAAACACCTCAGAAAGGTCCTTGAAGCTCTGAAAAGTGCAGGTCTCACTATCAAGGCAAGCAAGTGCCAGACAGGACTGGGTCAGGTTGTATACTTGGGACACCTGGTAGGTGGAGGCCAAGTTCATCTACTCCAACCCAAAATCTAGACTATTCTGGACTGGGTAGTCTCAACAACCCAGAGCCAAGTCAGGGCATTCCTTGGCTTGACTGGGTATTACAGAAAATTTGTGAAGGTTTATGGCACCATTGTGCCCCCCTCAAAGAACTCACATCCAAAAAGGTGCTCAAAAAGGTAAACTAGAC
This sequence comes from Pleurodeles waltl, assembly GCF_031143425.1. Classification (NCBI taxonomy): domain Eukaryota; kingdom Metazoa; phylum Chordata; class Amphibia; order Caudata; family Salamandridae; genus Pleurodeles; species Pleurodeles waltl. The sequence goes on along the minus strand of NC_090450.1, from coordinate 147,710,741 downwards.
AGTCAGCTGTCAAAAGGCCATTGACACCCTGAAAGAAGCAATGCGCTTTGCACCTGTTCTAAAGGCTCCAGATTACTCTAAGCAGTTAATTGTGCAGACAGATGCCTCTGAACATGGGATAGCAGCAGTCTTGTCCCAAATCAATGACGATGGCCATGACCAACCTGTTACTTTCATTAGCAAGAGGTTACTCAGAAGAGAACAGCGTTGGAATGCCATTGAGAGGGAAGCCTTTGCTGTGGTTTGGTCCCTGACGAAGCCGAGACCATACTTTTTGGTTCTCACTTCCTAGTCAAAAGTGACCACAGGTTTCCCAGATGGCTAATGAAAATGAAAGGTGATACCCCCAAACTGTTAAGGTGGTCCATCTCCATTCAGGGATTGGACTTTATAGTGGAACACAGATCTGGAACTGACCATGCCAATGCAGATGGCCTTTCCAGGTCCTTCCACTTAGAAGAAGAAGACTCCCTTGGGAAGAGTAAGCTTCATTATCTTTCATTTGGGATGTGGTCATGTAGGAAAGTGCCTCTTTTGACAAGGTCACCCCCTCCCACCTATTGCCTGGTTTTTGGTGCAATTTTGACTGAAAGTGCACTGGGTCCCTGCTAAACAGGTCCCCAGTGCCAGATCTCTTTCCATAAAACTTCAGAGTTGTCTTTCCGAATCGGCAAACCTTTACTTGCCACTGCAAGTCCCTAGTAAATAGCACCCTTGGTACCTAGGGCATGAGGTATTAAAGAATAGACATGCCACCCTCAGGGACCTTCTCATTAAGTGCACACAGTGCCGCCTTTGCAGGCTGCATCTCTTGGTGCAGACCTAAAATCAAAACATGACATGGCATAGAGCCTGTGAGCCCTGTCTCCTACACACTGCATGCAATTAATGTAAGTTACCCCTCTGGCAGGCCTTCCAGCCCTAAAGGCAGGGTGCATTATATTACATGTGAGCCCATACCTGCATGAGCAGATATGCCCCTGCTATGTCTCTATCAATTCTCAGACACGGTAAGTGAGCAGTGCAGCCATTTTAAGTACATGTGCTAAACACTGGTCATTACAAGTTCCCAAGACATATGGTGGCTTCACTGACAATAGGGATGTTTGGCATCAAGCATCAATTCTTAATAAACCCTCATTGAACCCAGTGATAGATTTATTAATACATGCACTCTGAGGGAACCTTAGAGGTGCTCCCTTGAAACCTACCATCTCCTAGAGTGGGCACTGAAATGTCAAAACAAATGCAGCCACTTTAGACAGAGTTCTGCCCCCCTGAGGTGAGAGCCAATGCTCTCCAGGGATCAGAACAAAGGCCTTCTCTGGGCAGAGGTGAGACCTCCTCTGTCAGGCAGGATGGGCATTCAAGGGCGGGAGCTTCAAAGGCCTTGCTGACTTTGAAATGCGACCCAGACCTCCCCAAATTGTGGAAGAGGCTCTGAGTACAGAACAGAGAGAGACGAGAGACGAGAGAGACGAGAGACGAGAGGAGCTCAGGCGTACGGCGCTGGTGCCGGGTGGCTCGCGTCGCGGTTGGCTCACCGCGAGTGCAAGTGTGAGCGCGAGGTGCGCGGCGTCCGGCGTCCAGCGCACACGGTCTGGGGGCACTCCCCGTGTTAACAGGAGAAAACAGCCGCGGGAAGCTGAGAAGCCGAGTGAGCACGGTCCGGGGTGCAGAAGCTGCTGGCAGGGGGAGCAGCTTCCGCGAGCAGGCGAGAGCGACCAGGGCTGCTGCCTGTTTTCACCAGCGCCGTCACGGTGCGGACTACGGCGTGGTCACTAACTAACTAAGTAAGCCAGTAAACCAGAAGGCAGAAGCCAGAAGGCAGTAAGCCAGAAGGAGCACCAGAGGAGTACCGGAGTCCCAGAGCACGAGAGGAGCACTAGAGGGGTACCAGAGGAGCTTGGAGCTTGGAGTTGCTCCCCTGCCCTGCCCTGCCCTGCCCTGCCATCACATGGACTAGGTGAAGCCAAGGAGATTATTAAACTAGTCAGAGGGAGCCAGAAGGAAGGCCGTCCCCCTGTGGACCTCCTGTGACCTCCAACAGCCCCCTCCTGGAAAAAGACGCTGAGTAGGAGAGCAGACCGGGTGAGACCAGGACTGAGACCAGGACTGACCAGGAGAGGCCGGGTAAGCAGACTTCGTGGAAAGGGGGGGGTCCCTGTCCACCATCCCGGCCATTGAACCCCTCTCCCTCTCCCTCTCCTGCTCCTGCCCTCGGCTCCGGCATCGGTACTCAACCGCGCCACGTCGTCTCACCCAGCCTTACCCAGCCATGGCCACGGCCACAGCCACAGCAACAGCTCTAGCCATAGCCCTAGTTGGCCTTGGCCTTGGATTGGGATTTGGACTGGGACTTGCCGTTGTTGATTGGTGGTCTCTTCTAAAGACCAAGCAAGGAAGGAAGGAACCCAGTAAGGAACCAAGGAGTCAAGGGGAGGGGTGCGGTGAGTGGTGGGTGGTGAACGGTGAGTAGTGAGCAGTGAGCAGTGAACGGTAACCGGAGGATGGTTGGGACAAGAGGAAAAACAAAGAAGGCTAGGGAGGCCAATAAGGCGTTCACTCACCTAGCGGATTCCCAAAGACCAGAGCAGGAGCAGGAGCTCAAAAGTCTACAAAGTCTAGGGTTAGACCAGAACCAGGATCAGGATCAGGACCAGGACCAGGACCTGGACCAGAACCTGGACCAGGACCCCAGAACCATCCAGCAATCCCAGGGGGGATTCGCAAACCTAGGTGAGGACACAGCAGACACAGCAGAGGGTGTCCAATTCGGGTCTCCCGCCAACAAAAGCGATTCCGAGCCAGGAGAAGAGTCAGGCGGGACATTAGAAGTGGTGACACTGCCTTGCTTGCCAGCCCATACTGACTCTGACGATACAGGGGGTGCCCTACCGAATGCAGGAGAAACTGTAGGCGGAACTGTGGGGGGCCTTCTAAGTCCTCTGTGCAGGGGACATAAGTATACACCGACACACCCGGGCCCGGGTGGATCTACGGGAGTAAGGAAAACTAGACCAAAAACAAACACTATCACTAACTATTACAACCAAGTGAACTCGAACTCAGAACAGCCGCAAATGCAAAGTCCCAGAGCCAGTGGCCTCCGATCACAGCCACCGGGGGAAGTGGGTGGCTACAACATGGGGGGGGGTGAACTGGAGCTACCAGCGACCAGGCTCCAGGATACTCGCCCACTTCAGCAGCAACAGCAACCAGCTGGTTTATCGCAATTATTCTGCCCAATGAGTAATCCTCTTGGGGATGGTGAAGTGGAGTTAAATAACCCCCCAAAGTGGAGCAACTTTTCGGGAGAGCAAAGAAAAAGCAACGATTCACCTTATCCTGACCCCCAAACGGGACTATTGAACTCCGGGAATTTTTCACTAACATCCTCTCCACAATGTGCCCAAGCAGAATTCACAGCACTCCAAAATGTAATGGGTCCAGAAACAGACTGCTTACCATCTAAACAGACCCATAAAACCCCAGCGCCACAGCTTCACTGCGGAAGACAAATTGTTAAAACTAATTCAATGCTGGGCAGACTCAACAGTAGCTCTTTCAGTCTGGAGCTGTCCTCACTCGACAACTCCGTTATTGGCAACACAGACCCTCAACTAAACAGCATAACATCAGAAGATCTAAACTTCCTGGAAGGTAGTATAATCATAGGCCACATAGGAAAGGAAGGTAAAAATCCAGAAGGTCAGATAACCAACGAACAAAGTGGCATTGGAGACGACCTCTCACTAGACCAACCAATTCTTAGTATCATGAAAGTTATATGTGCAACACTGGGCTCAATCGCAACAACGATCATGGCCCAGTCTCAAAAATTTGATGATCAACTTGAACTGACCAAACAACTTACATCCTCAATACAGTCTATAGATTACAGGATGGCCCTAGTAGAGGGCGTAATTAGGGAAAACCTGTTGCACCAAGCAGTGGCCGATAAAATGGACAAGTTGGATGGACAAGTTTGTGGACCACTGCTGGAAAAACTATTGGAAGTCCCAAAAGTAATCAAGGACATAATCGAAGACTGCAAACATAACCTTAAAAGCACACAGGGGTGCATTCACGAGTTAGGAAAAACAGAATCTAGTTTAATCGAAGGGCCAGCAGACAAAGAAAATATAGAAAGTCACTTCGGCCCAGGACGAGAGAACTACCCAGATGTAAAAAATCAGACACCTAAGAGGGAGAGAACAAATGGAAGTCCTGAATTTGGAAGCAAAGTCCCAAATACAGTAGAAAAAAGGCCACTGGGTAAAAGGCCTCAACTAACAGGCAGATGGAAAAACACATGGAAGAAAGCTAGAGGAAAAAAAAAAGCACCAGCAGGAAAGGCCTTAAATATGTTACGACAGATAGGCCTAATAGGAGAAATCAGGAACACAGGTGACGAGAGCGCCCAACATCAGTATAAAGATAAAAGCATTAAGTCGGAGATCTTTGAGAAACCTACTGATAAAGTGTTTAACTTTATAAATAAAAATCCCGGATTATTGTGCGACAAAAGTTGCACTCACCATTCCCATATAAACCGCATACCCACTGGCCCCAGGGGACACCAAGCATCTGGGCATGACTTAGACAAAGAAAGGTGGTCCGGAAAAGACCCTGGAACAAATCATGGGATAAACGAGGTAAATGATCCTCCAGCCAACGAACAACCCAAATGGAGCCCAGGAACATCCAAACCCAGCATTTGTATCGATAAGCACCTCCCAGCTACAAAAACTGAACATTTAGTTCAGGTACACTACTGAAACATAGTAGAAGACCACTACGGAAAATACCAGCAGCCTCCGAACCCCATTAGTGAGGGGGCAGAACAAGATAATAGCAAAGGCGAAAATAGAAGGGCAGAGACCCCAGAGTATATACGAAACGGACAAAGTATAAGAACAACCATGCGCGTGGACAACACAACAGCCCCAGTTCCCGCACCCCGGACAAAGGCAAAATATTGTTCTCAGGGCAGCCCTGGAAATTATAATCTCAGCAACCAGCCTGGGTGGATCACTGATTCGCCTGCACCATCGCGCCCAGCACTGGACCTGGAAACCAATGAATTCAAAGGAAAAAGGGACAATTGGCCTCCAAAAAGGCAACCCTACGAAGAACAAAGGAACAAAGAAGTGCAACAGGGGAGGGAAAAAGGCCAGGTAAATCGAATATCTACTAGTCGGGCAGTTACCACCCAAGACAGACAAAATGAGAACACCCAACTCCAAGGTAGACTGTCGCAGGAAGGTGGCGGGCACACTGTGATCCGGTCTGAAACAACTAAAAACCCCGAAGCCACGATCTTGTTTATGCCTGAGTACTCCTCAAGAGGAAGTCACGACATCCTGAATAGGTCTAACATCTTATGTCTTGTTAACTCCCTGCCAGCCTTACAGAATGTAACAACTAAAGATCTCCTTTCAGTAAGATTTATACCAAAAAAAGAATTAGAGAACGGGGAATTAACAGAAACAGTCTGGGCCTCACCTTGGATAGCAGAACAGATCTTAAAATGTTCAAACACGATGAAGACCTGGGGAATATCCATTGCTACTCCGCAAAAAGAACTATATCCAACAATACTTCTTGAAAAAGCTACAGACCAAAACATGATGCGTAGGCAAGAGGCAAAAGGCAATTTCGGCTCGATACTTCAGGGAGCAATCAGCTCCAAACAACAACTCCCTGAACGAATAAACTTGAGTAACATGAGGTTCTGCCTGGTAGCTAATTCCCCTAGAAACAGTAGGGGTAATTCCCCACAGTTACAGAATTGCAAAGAGCAATCATTTAAAAGCTCGTAGCAAAAAATGGATAACTCGAACATAAAAAATAAAACCAGTCCCATATTAAAAATTCTAAGCTGGAACATAGCAGGTTTAAAAAACAAAATGGAAGATAAAGACTGGGTTGAATTCATTAAAAAACAAGACATCAGCTGCTTCCAAGAAACTTGGTCTACACATGCTATTGACCTAGATGGGTTCGCCACCTTCCACTCACCTGCAATTAAGCAAAAAAAAGGAAGACCCTCGGGAGGTCTGAGCATTTGGATTAGAACTTCATTACTGAGGAACTCCGTAGTAACTCACACCGTACAAAGCAAGGGAATCCAGACGCTCGCAGTCAAATACGAGGAATGGTCACTTGAAATAGTAAATGTGTACTTCCCACCTATCAGCCGGGCTCAAGTTACGCCAGGGGTGCGTCTCCTTAAAGAACATATCCTAAACAAAAGAACTATGGATCGGAGGAACCCAGTACCAGGTCACATGAACAATCGCTCTCTCCAACCTTGTAAAACCTTTTTATTGATATGTGGTGACTTCAACACTAAACCTCATTCTATCCTCTGGGACGAACAAGTAGCAGAGGAAGATTATGCTTGGAATATCCCAACGCCTCTTATCCAACGTTGTAATGACTCCAAGAAAGGAGAATTAATCTTTGAAGCATTAATAGAAGGAGGACTTTGCACATTAAATGGGAGAACAAAGTCAGATAAAACCTTTAAATCTACCTTTCGAACTGGAAAAAGGCAAAGCATAATTGACTATATGGCAATAAACATCGAAGCCTGGCATTACGTCATCGATATGGAAATAAGGGACAGAATCGAGAGTGATCACGACCCACTGCTAATGGAGATAGTCCATCCGGACACGAGCCCAGGGAAGGCGGAGTCTCCATTCAACGGAAATAGCCTAACAATAACTAGGAGACCAAACAGGAAAAACATATTAAGGTCAAATGAGGATGAACCTTATAAGAGTGTTCCCAGCCAAACCTGGTTGTCATCACTTAGCACGTTCTTAAACCCATCAGATAATGACGCTATACCCCTCCTGCATAACTTTAATAATTTGCTACTGCAAACAAAAAAGGAAAAGATCAAGCATCCTCAAATCAATCCTAAAATGATGGAGGGCTGGTTCGATGAAGAGTGTTTAAAGCTAAAAAAGACCTTATCACAAGCACTGAAGAACCGGCACTTGAATGATTCCAACGAGCAACATTTTCATGGATGTAGGCTACAGTACAAAAAATTATTAAGATACAAAAGGAAGATATTTCCACATAAACTTTGGAAAACTTTACTGCAAGCAATAACGGCAGGGAACTCCAAAAAGTTTTGGGAGATAGTCAGGTGGGGATGCGAAGGCCCCCCGAAAAACCTAGAACTGAATATTAACCCTCAACTTTGGGTAAAGCACTTTACTGCCTTGTATCAGGAAGTGGCCAAGACAGAACCAGGGATGACCATTAACTCAAACATCCTCACTCAAGGGCTGGGAGGCAGAAATCAAAGATCAAGCAAAGAATTTCCTCTTCAAAAGACCCACGCAGCATCTTCAAATTGTCTTTTTAGATTGGTAAACGGAACCCAGAATGTACTAGTCTCTAACGAATTTTCCAGCACAAATTCCACGCAAGTAGCCCACGTCATTCCACGTGTAATGAAGTTAATACCGGAATTTAGTGAAAAAGAGATTAAACAAGTTATCCTCCTTCAAAAGCCGCATAAGGCTGCAGGCCCAGATGGCATCCCTTCAGATGCTTACCGTAACCAGCTAACGTTATGGTTACCTGCTCTAGCCCGTCTATTCAACAGTGTTTGGCATTACGAGGTAATCCCTCCTTCTTGGAAGGAATCAATAATCGTTCCAATTCACAAAAAAGGGCCTCGGGACATGGTGAGCAATTATAGACCTATCTCACTGCTTGATAGTGTTGGAAAGATTTTTGCCAAATTGATTCAGTCGCGTCTAGACCAATGGCTAGAGGACGGAGATTTAATATCAACACACCAAGCTGGTTTTAGGAGAGGCCAAAGTACAACAGACCAACTTTTTAAGCTAAACATGATCTGTGCTAAATACGCCACCCTTAAAAACAGTCCATTATACCTGGTCTTTGTGGATCTCCAAACAGCCTTCGACAGCGTAAATCGCCAAACATTATGGCAGCTATTGTCGGACATGGGCATACAGGGAAAAATCTTAAGGCTGCTAATTCTATTGCATACAGGAAACACTGCCAGGGTCAGATATTCTACGAGAAATGATTATACGGCCAAAATTCCAATTGAGCGAGGTGTAAAACAAGGCTGCGTTTTGGCCCCAACCTTATTCAATTGTTATATAAATAAAGTTAGTCAAGTTTTGAAGGAATTAAATCTGGACGTGCCAAAACTAGCCAATGAAAGTATACCTATCTTGCTCTTTGCTGATGACGCCGTATTACTGGCAAGAACAGAGATAGCAATGCATGGTCTACTTAGGGGCTTCGAATCTTTCTGTACCTCAAGGAGCATGGTAATCAATGAGGGGAAAACAAAGTTTATGATTCTCAACCAAAAACAGACGTTGCAATCGACTTTTAGGGTAAATAATAAGCCTTTGGCCCGAGTGGCCTCCTATGATTACCTGTGCTGCAGATTAGATGAAAAACAGACATGGAAACCACAAATCTACAAAAGCAGAATTTCCTTGGCCCAACAAGCCGGAGCAGTACTCAGATTTGCAAAGGCTACAGGCAATCACTCCGTGAGCTCCGCGCTGCTTGCATACAAAACAAAAGCAAGAGCCGCAGCACTTTACAGCGCAGAGATCTGGGGATTCAGAAAGATTCCATCAATACAAGTAACCGAGAACAAATTCTTACGCCAATTACTTTGTCTAGGTAATGCTACACCAATGAACGCAATAAGAATTGATCTACAGATGAGAAAGGTTGAGGACTACATCGCTCTGGCTCCAGTAAGATACTGGATCCGTATTTGGACAAAAGAGGCTCTCAAACCATTCAGAGACGTACTTAAGGATATCATGAAGCTGCAAAACCATCGGAAACTGCCCTGGTTCAAACATATTTCAACTATCCTGGCTGCTATTGGCCAGGATGACTTTTGGCTCCATCCTGAAAAAATCAGAAGGCCTAGTCTTGCTGTCATAAAAAAGGCATATTGGGAGCGAAAGACAGAGATTATGTGCGAGTCATTTAGCCCTTTATTCAAGCGGTATATTTTGTTTAACCAAGAGCTTAAACCAGCAATATTCATAGACAGTATTTATCCGGAGGAAAAAAGGGCTCTCTACTTCAAATTCCGTATGGGCACACTACCAGTGACAGCGGTGGTCAACAGATGGCAATCCGCTCCTCCGGGTAGTTTAGAATGTTGTCCATGTCTTCATGGTGGTTCGGAAACACTTTCCCATTTCCTTTTACTATGTCACTTTACGCTCAGACTCCGTAAATTGTACCTTCGTCCACTTTTCAGAACTTTCGGAGTTAGGAAGTGCAAGGAGGCGGAATCGCTATGTATGCGTTCAGATGAGAAATACATTGTGACAAAGGTCTCAACTTATATCTTGGAAGCATGGAAATTACGTCTATCAATGCACCTACAGTTGGCACAGGCACAATAGCCTATGTTATCCCGTACCTATTTAGCTTGGGAAATCGGTGCAGGGCAATGTAAACTGGGTTAGGCCTCGGTCTTTTATTAAATGGCTGGAAGGCAATGCAAGGCCCCAAATGCCTCGTCCCATAATAAGACATTTTAAATATTAGATTCATAATGTTTTTCTAGAATAAGTTAAGTTTTTATGTAAATTATGGTCAAATCAGGTTTTACGATAATGCATGGTAAATTGGATACATTTTGGCACATGTTAAATCAAAAATTCAAGCATAGTTCCTTTTATTGAGATGTTTTTATCTTAATGTGATTTTTATTGAGTTTGAGGGATTGATATCTATTGTGTGATTATTGTTAAGGCCGGATAGGCTAATAACAATTAAATAAATGGTAAATGGAAGAGGCTGACCTGAGTTCCTGACCCCATCTTTGGTGGCAGGACTGGTGGGAAAATTAGGTAAATTAGGAAGAGTGCCCACTCTATGCCAGTCCCACCCCTAGGGTTGACGAGCTGAAGTGGACACTACCTTTGAAATTCCTCCATCTTGTGTGGAAGGAATTAGACCGATAGGGTTAGGAATATACCCACTTCTCGAAGGAAGTGGTCATAAGAAGGGTGTAGTCACCCTAAAGGTGTGTAGCCCGTTGGCTACCACCTGGCACTCTCCTTAACACCCCTAAAATCAGTATTTAGGTGGCACCTATTAACCCTAGAATCAGATTCCTGTTCACTTAAGGAGAGCCGGACACCAGGATTTCGCACCAGCAGAGAAGACTGAAGATATCCACTGACTTGGCCCAACCCCACAGGCTTGTCTGCAGCCTTCAAAGAACCTGTGCCCAGAAGATGCCCAATAACCTCCAAAGCCTTGGGAGGACTGCGTCTCTTCAATAAAGAACAAGAGCTGTCCATAAGAAACATCTCCAAAGAAGAAAGAAATCTGATTGAGGAACCGCAACACCACTGCCTGGAACCAACTCTGCACCTGACGCCCAAGGCCTGAGTCCAAGTGACACACCAGTCCAGTGAAGGTTCCCCAGTGCTTCTGACCTAGAGTCCATTGTGGGCTGACCCCTGCCGGACTCCACGGCAATGCCTGCAACCTAAATCCGAGGGCTCCCCCTGACCACGACCTGCCTGTTAAGCTGTTTCCAACACCTGAGAAACTGCATTCTTGTTTTCCTTCCATTGGCTAACATTGAAGACTCCAAAAGTTGCACTGTTTCAATTTTAGAAACAACACAGTATTTTTAGTTTAAAAACTGCTTACCTTATAACGACTTTTTTTTGTTCAAAGCATATGTAAAAGCTACTGCTATTTTTAAAAATTGGTCTCAGATCTATTCTTTGAATGTGTGTTTCATTTATTGCCTCTGTGAGAACAACAAATGCTTAATAGGACTCCTTGATAAGCCTAACTGCTCATCCATACTACCACAAAAATAGCACTAGACCTATCAATTTTGCCTCTGCAAACCTTTGTGGAGCCACTGGACTCTCTGTACAGTGTCTTTCATTTTAGTTCACTACATAGAGAGCCAGCTTCCTATATTAATGTTTGATGTATTAGCAGTAACGGTGGAGTGTGATATTGGTGGTGGAATTAGTTGTGGTGTGGTATTGGTGATGTTAGTGGCGGAATTGGTGGCATCCATATGGTGGTAGTGTGGCATTAGTGCTGGTGGTCATGATATTAGAGACAGTTACTTGGCGTTGTTGTTATTAGTAGTATTAGTGATATTGTTACAGATGGCATTAGTGTCAATATTGCAGGAGTTAATATTTGTCTTATTGGTGGTGTTCTTGATTGTTATCATATTTGTGGTGGTATTTTGTACAGTAGTGAATGTGATATTGATGTGGTGTTATTGATGGTGGGATTAATGGCAATGTAGGAGGCTGGCCCTGTATGTATTGTGCAAAGCTAGGCACACAGTGCAGAGGGTCCAGGCAACCACACGTTGGTTTACAGAGGTCAAAACTAGACCACCTAATTCTCTAATTTGTATGGTAACTTGGTCAAGCAGTTACGCTAAACTTGTAGAAGTGCTAAGCACTTGTTGTACTCACAGTATCAATAAAGCAAAAAACACACTCAAAAGAATAATTCGAGACCAATTTACAAAAATACTTCAGATTTTTATAGATTTTTAAGACCAAGATCAGCAAAACTGGGTAAGTACTTTTTAAATTATGAATTTTTGAAGTTTCAACAAAAATAGTATTTTTGTGCGTAATTGCGCACCATAGGGATCAATGGAGAAATACAGGCAATGCTTTTACCAATATCTCCTTTTGCGGGTAAACCGAGGTCGTCGGTGGGCACTATAGACCAGCTGGAGAAGTTTGGGCAGTTCCCGGTTTCGGCGGGAGCCGCTGCAGAAAGCCGTTAGAGCTGATGCCATGCCACTGTGGGTGTTCTTTGGAAAAGCACTGCACAAGTGGACTGAAAGATAAGTCTGGTGGGTCCCCTTGGAGCGATGAGGTCACAAAGGGTGGGGGACCCCTAGGGCACAGCTGGATCTTTGGTTCAGGGCACATAGTGGCTGAGTGCACAGTGAATTTGTGAGTTAGGAGCTGTGGGCAAAGGTGCCCTTGGAAGCAGGAGGTAGGTCAATTTGAGGGTTGCTTGCAGGTCAGCAGGGGCACTCTGGTGAGAGATCCTTATGGTTTCTGAAGTCCCTCAAATGGGACTTCCTCCGGATCTTTCTGGTTGCATGACGTTAGGTGACCACTACCTGGGCAATGGTGCGGTTAGACTGCTGGAGGGTGCAGTGCTACCATACTTGGCACACCTACAGGGTTTGTCCTTACGGTCAATTGGGTGGAGTTTGTTCCAGCTGCAGTGTCCGGTTCCTTGGTTAGCAGCTGGTCAGTGAAGTGGCCTCCACTGGGTCTTTGGATGTAGGGGAGTAATTCCTTCACTCTGGAGGGAGATCGTCAGCAATTTTCGATCTGTTGACGTCCTCTGGAGGTTTGTAGACTCTGTCCAGCATCCATACAACCGCTTAAGGGCAGTTGTCGAGTCCAGGATGCAGAAGGCAGGGTTTGGAGCCTTTTCTCCATGCAGCAGGACTTCAATTCTCGAGCCTTGGGTCTTCTTTGTGCTGGTCCTCTTTTGTCCTTGGAATGTGATTATATGGTCTAAGGATGCCCATTAAATTCTGAGGGCCAGATTTACAAGGCACTAGTGCCATCTTGTGCCACATTAGTGTCACTTTTTTATACGCTAATGTGGCTCACCGAAGTAAAAATTGGCGCTCCATATTTATAAAGTGGAGCAATGCATTCATTGTGCCATTTTGCGACCCCTTGTGGCACATTATGCGTGCGCCAGGCATAATGTATGCAAGGGGGCGTTCTGGCGTAAGGAGGCCCGCAAAATGGCACAATTAAATTTCATTGCAACATTTTTGGCACCATTTTTAACACTCGCTCAAAGCAGGTGTTAAAAGGACGCACCCTTTGAAGTCAATGGGCCTCCTTTCACTTTGCTCTGCTAGCTTCAACATTTGTGGCACTAGTGCAGCAACACTCCACAATAGCATAAAAAATGTTGATGCTATTGGCCTAATGTGCGCCATTGTTCACGTATTGTAAATACAGCACACCCATGGTTTGGTTAGGTGGTGGTGGCGCAAGACATTTGGTACATCAGTATTGATGTACCAGATTCTTGTAAATCTGGGCCTGTAATTAGTGAGCGTTTAGGGGAGTAGCCAGTTGTTACCAAAGGGTCATCTATGTTAGGGTTGCTACACCCACTATGTGACCACTTCTTGTGGGCAAAGGTCACTTCCCTACACCTGGTTGGCTATTTTCCTTCCATGCAAGATGGAGGAAGATTAAATAGAGGGGTCACCTCGCATGCAACCCCTTAGGTGTAGTGCAAGATGGGGCTGACCACTTCTCCTGTCCTTTTTGTGTTTTCTTGCAGTTTCTCCCACCAAAACTGGGGTTTCGCAACAGGGGGCGGACATCTGCTGCCAGCATCAGGCTTGGGAGTTGAGTTTCAAGGGTGGCAAGCCCTTTGAAGTTTGCTAGTAGGGCAGTGCACCTTCCTGGGGCAGGGGGTGTTTGCAACTCTGCCCAGGAAGAGCTTTGTTCTGGGACCCAGAGAGCAGGATTTCTTACCCATGGTTCCAGAATCTTGTCTGGTGGTCTCAGGCAGGTTGTGACTGGCCAGCAATCAGCCAGGGTAGTTAGCTTTCGCTGGGGGCACCTCTAAAATGACTCCTGGGTACTTTTTGTAATAAATCTAATACATGGTTGTTTGATACCAAACAACCCAGGTTTTAGAGTGGCCATCATGGAGCTGGGAAACTCGTACTGACCAGCGTCCAGCAATTGCATTAAAGTGGCTGCTCTGTTCACTTACTATGTCCTAGGTTTGACAAGGAGATACAGTAGGGGCATATTGCTCATGCATCTATGCCCACACATACAGTATAGTGCACCCTGCTTTAGGGCTGGAAGGCCTGCCTGAGGGGTAACTTACCTATATTACATGCAGTGTATAGTGGACAGGGCACACAGGGTGTGTGCCATGTTGAGTTTGCTTTTTAGGATTCCATTTGAGCACTCAGCCTGCAATACCAGTGCTGGGTGCTTCTGGATACATAGCCCTAAATGGTGAGCAATCTGTGCTGCTGCCCTCATGGGCCTGCCCTTGATACCCCATGCGCTGGGCACCTAATTACCATTTACTAAGGACTTATAGTGGCAACTAAAGGTGTTGCCAATTGTGCCAATGCATCACAATGGTTTTGGGAAAGAGATCTGGCCAGGGAACCTGGTTAGCAGGGGCCCTGGGTACTAACAACTTTGAGACCAATTAAATGACAGACAAAAAGTGGAGGGAAACCATAACAAAAGAGGCCTTTTCTCACGGGCAATATTGGTGGTGGTATTGGTGGCTGTGCTTCTATTAGTGGTCATAATAGTGCTAGTGTGGCATTGGTGGTAGCATTGGCTGGAGTGCTACTGATGTGGTTATGATATTGGTAGCATTTGTATTAATATAGGTGGTATTGGTGGTGATATTTGAGTAGCAATTATTGGCAGTGGTGGTACTGGTGGTGGCCTTTTCACATTGGTATTAGTTCTATTAGCTGTGGTGATTGTGGTGGAAGTACTAATGGTCTGGTATTGGAGCTAATGGTGAACTTTACAATGGTGTGGAATTGATGGCGATCTTGGTTTCTGTGGTTCTGGGGCTGGATTTGCGGATAAAGATTTTGGCAGTGCCTGTTGCAGTGAAAAAATATTCAGCTGTGACAGGCCAGATCCTCGTGCTAGATTTAATCGAATTCAAAAATTCAAAGGTTCGATTTCAATGTGCCCCATAAAATTTTACAGACAGTTGAATTGTCACCTGATACATATAGTCAGGGCAACACTGCTGAGGCTCACCTAGTAAAAAATGTCTGGCATAGTAACAAGACATGCAAGTTCTGGTGCAGTAAGCACCATATCTTAATGCTACGCTCCATTTACAGCATAAGCTCCATGACTGCCCACGTTTATCGCAATCTGTTTCATGGTGAACCACATTAAATGGGTATTTACAAGATGCAATACTTTAACAAAGTATTAATGAAGGCCTTGCATTTGAGGCTAAAGTGGGGCAAATTAATCAAAGGACAAAACTCAGATGATATTCTAAGGTCCTAATTGCAAGTGGCCCATTAATCTTCCAAGTAACTTTAGCTCCTCGAGTAACCAATACCCGGGATAACGGTAAGCTTGGTACAGTGAACTCACTGGGCGTGGGGGGTTACAAGTGTGAACCTTAGAAATGAAAACTTACCAGGACAATCTACTATTCATAATCCGATTCCACCAGTAATTCAGCAGTTGTCCACCGATTTTCACATGAAAATGTTGTCTGAATCTTCATGCAAAACAAACAGATCTCCAGTGTTCCCCAGTTCTCATAACTACTGTTACCAGCCCCATCAGAATTAATAGACCACTGGTAATGAGGGCTGAGTGATTACCTCAAAATATCTACAGATTGGACTTTTCACAGCTGTTCGTATTTTGATTAATGTTTTGGAGGAGGCTTTTTATGTGTTTTGCTGAGTTTTAATTGATGAAGAGTTCCTTTGATGTTTTTGCCTAATGTTTGCTTTCTTGTTATCTTGGACTAATCACTCTGTCAGTGGCAGACAAAAGGGCTACAGATTGGAAGTTTCAGAATTGTTCGTATTTTGATTAAGTGTATGGAGAAGGCTTGCCAAACATATTTTATTTATTACTGAGAAATGCTTATTTAGCTCGTGTTATGGATGTTGTGAGTGGTGTGTGCCAATTTTATGGAGGATCTGCTGCATAAGAGATATCATTTTGCACAGCTGTGCTAGCTCAGGCAGTCTCAGAGACTTGCTGGTGCCAATACCAAATGTCAGGGTTGCAGAACACCCACTGTTCTTGATTCCATCTCTTGCCTCCTTCATCTACTACCCTGCTCCTTTATCTCACTCTTGTAGGTTCTTTTTCATCCCAGTGGTGTAACAAAACCTTAGCCCCCAGCAAGATATTGTAATGCTCCCAGTTATTCATTTTTAAAACAAAGAGCCCTGATGTGTGCAGCTCAGCTCAGAAGCCTATGTCCAGTGCAATTAAATGTTGGTGCACCAAACACCAAGGCAGGTAGTCTTAAGTCCACCTCATGACTCTTTAACTCACCACCAGACAGCCCCTTCCTTTATATCTCACTCTTGCAGGCTCCTGCTTTCACCGTTTGTGAATTCTTTTCAGCCCTTCTCTGTATGCGTTTCCTTTTGACCTTCGTACATTCCTGATGTGGGAAAATAAGTGCCAGTCCCCAGAACTAAGTGCTGGTGGCCCCCACTGGCAACCATAAGCTCAAATTAATCAGTTAATGGGAAAGCACCTGAGAAGTAAATCTGCATACGACCCACTTTGTAGCTTGCGAAAGCCAAGCTAGCATGTTTAAACACAGAAAATGTAGGCACAGATGAATGGTGGCCTAGCGCCATTCCAAAGCCACATTAGTGTCATTTTTTAATGCCAATTTGGCTTTGGAAGGGCAAAAACGCTGTGTCATATTTAAAAAATGGCACAATGCTTGCATTGCGCCACTTTGTAACTCATTGCTCCACATTATACCTGTGCCAGGCATAATGTATGCAAGGGTGGCCTTCCGGCGCTAGGTGGGTCATAAAAATGGTGTAAAGGAATCAATTAAATTCCTTTTCGCCATTTTTATTGCCATTTTTTAATTCCTCCTAAGTGCAGGCACTAAAAAGAGGCTCCCATTGTGTTCAATGGGCCTCTGGGTGCTTTGCAGGATTGGCATCAACATTTTTGACGTTAGTCCTCCAAAGCACCGGACTAGCATCAAAGATTATGACGTTAGTCCCCCTTACTACCACCATGGTGCGCCGTATTTTAAATACGATGCACACATAGTGGCGCTAGGGGGAGCTAAGGGACGCAACAAAAGTGGCCCTGCACTAGGTGCAGCACAACTTTTTCATAAATCTTGGCCTTAGTTTGGTGTTCCTCATATGGTTTCTTTTTTACAAGGGTTTTGAGGACCTGCTGAAATGCACTTTGGCCGTATCTTGCCTCTCAGGTTGGTCTAATGCATATTTAATCTAATGTTTCTTCTAACGACCCCTTCCATAGGTTCAGGTCTCTCTTTGGTAGTCTGTGTACTGCCTGCCACTGAAGAGGGACTACTGAGCCCACCTCGGCTTCCTTGGTTGTAGGCCAGAAACAAATCCAGTCTCATCAAGCTTTAAATGGGAGCTTGGTCAAACAGAATTCCAAGGGAGTTTCGGTCTTGGAAATTGGAATAGTTGAGTAAGGTGCTGTTATTGTATCAGATCCAACCACTTATTAAATAGCTCTGGAAAGGTTTCTAGTCTTTATTTTATGATTGCAGTTATTACGTCGAAAAGTAGCTTTAGTGAACGGCTGGACATGGCCTTCATCAGGAACATAAAAGCAAAAAGTACCACGTGATAGTATGCTTTGGGGTAGACAGACGTGGGAACTGCGTTCCTCTTTCCTGAAATGTGATCTAAAATATTCAGTGCTACGTTCATGTTTCATTTCACTATCCGAGAAGAGGGGTCTGCCTCGCAAAAAAAGATGAACTGTTCTCTGATGTCGAGCATGACTCAGGGATACCCGAAAGTCAACTTCCGTTTCTGTTCAGGAGGATATTTTGTACTGAATTCATTATGAGAAAGGGGCTAATGCACAATCTAGAAACTATGGCAAATTTTGGTAGAGCTGAAACAGTGCACGTGCGGATGCAATCGCACACGGCTCATGAGACGGTCTTCGACTTCTCTTTGTCCTTGTGTTCATCATGACATCCTTCCAAGAAAGGGTATTTTTTACTTCATTTTATTTTCATCTGCATTCTGGCTTCAATCTGGGAGATAATACATCCTCTAACTATGCCGTCAGCGTGCATATAACACAATGGTTACGTTTTAAATGTGGAAATAGTTTCTTAGTCTACGTTTACCATAAGTTGTTTTTATCCGGTACATTACCACTGGACAAAGGTGACACTCTGGCTCATGTTGAGGAGGTGTTGTTTTATGACTCATATGCATGTTGTTTACAACCGAGGAAAGTGCCTAATAAACTAGGAAGCTCGGTACAGCACATAATGATGTGCAGCAAAGTCAACTGTGCTGAGGGGCACAAGAGAGGATTAAACGACTGTGGTTATGAGTAACAGGAGGGATGCGTTATCACTTGGCGTAGGACGCAGGGCCCAGTGGGCGGTGCCACAGGGGTTAGACTTCGCTATGACCAGGTTAAACGAGGTAAGTTCCAGAAACCAATTATTTATTACGTGTAGAAAAAGGTATGCGGAAAAATGATCTCAGACTTCTCCTTGGCTATAGTTAATCTGTAAGGTAAACATTGATCTGTTGATGCATAAACACGGGTTAACATAAATATGCATCACCTGATCCTCTCTGGTGTGCGATTGTACAGAAGCCTTTGAGCTAGCTAACTGCTAGAGGCACGACAGGGCCAAAATAATGTGCATGTTAAATAAGCAAGGTAAACAAACATAGGTGTCTCAGCCTGTTTTTAAGCATGGCTTGGCAAAGCTGCTGTCGCTAGACCTAATGTGATGAACAGACAAGGAGCCTTAAAACGCACCATTAAAAGAAGGGGTAGGCTCTGCCTACACGGCGATCTTCGTATGTCAAGCTTACATTTTCACTGTAAAGAGTGCTTAGATTTCAGCTTTTGTTTTGTTGGAAAGTTTCTGGTTAATATGCGAGTTAGTTACGGTGACAAGTCCATGATGGCATATATATATGATGCAATGGGTGTGATCTATTTATTATAATAAAAAGTGAGAACAAAGGCAGAAAGCCTAACTTCCTCATTGTGAACAGCATATGTAAAAGGAATGAGGCCTTTAATGATGGATTGTTATTGCATGGTGCTAAAGCTTTTAGATTTTTTTGTATATTTCTACAGTATTGCATATTGCAGTTGAAGGCAAGAGGGGCAAGTACTGCTTACCCCCACCAATAAACCCCGACAGTATGCGATTTGCACTTTATCCTTGCGAGGTCGTTTTAGGGGGAGTTGTGTACTTCTTTGCTAACTGTCATTTCTATGGGCGAGCACAAAGTGCTCCGTCCATTCTGTCATCTATCTTTGTGCTTGAAACCACGCCCATGCCACGTCAGTCACTTACATTGGTTAGTGGGCTTGCCTTTTAAAATCCGCTTGCTTTCATTTGTGAAAGGCATGCATACGTCATGCCTTTTCCGGTGTTTAGCCCATCTACACAGCACCGGTAAAGTACCCAAAACACACGAAACTCGATGTTTTTAGCCTGGAGCCCGGACTACTTTATCTGTTTATTTTACATAGCGCTATCGCACTGCGGTTTTGTTTGCTTTCCACCACTAATAGCTCTAACTCAAACAAATGCGAGACCCGTTGCATTGAAAATGCTTGTTATTATACATAATTGTAATTTTGTGAGCGTATGCCAGAAGGTTCTCTTATGGAAAAGATTATGCTCAGTACAGTATACCTGAATTGTTTATGGAGCTAAGCCAATGTTGAAGGCTTCTGACCTGAATGGTGCATTAGGGAAAGTCATGTCAGATACAATAGGTCTGATCTGTTCATGGCAGAGCAACATTGTTAAAGCACAAGAAGAAGAGGGGTGTGTGAATTTTTGACTGATTTGAAGGTAATTGTTGCGAATAGCTGGTAGCTTAAACGGGACGTTTTTGCCTCCAAAATTCAGAAAAGTTTGAATCTTTCAAAGGAAATTGAAGAGTGGAAAACATATAGAAGCAGTTTTACTAGCCCAATTAACAAATAGGCATAATTGCATACAATACCTAATTTCCAGGCATTGGAGACATATCAGAAAGAGTGCCAAGAAAGGGGGCCATGGTATAGGGAAAAACTTAGGAAGGTTAACTGAGTCTCAAAACCTCAGTTGTGACCGAGCTGAGAAGCAGACAATTGTCTGTCATCCCAGTGATAACAGCAGTCACATCATCATGTAACTTAAAGATGTTATCTTAAGTGGCCTTTAGAGTCTCATCGGAACTTGCATGTCATACGGTGCACACATGGGACACAAACATTGTAGTATCTGATAAGTGTTTAAAACAAAGCCAAATAAATCATTAAAATAGCGTGACATGGTGCAGAGCCCAGAGGCACACTGAGGGACATATTAATGAAAAATGACGCACAACTACTCTAGCGCAGTTGTGCATCAATTGTATTAATGCAAGCTAGTGACATTCCTTAGTGCCATCCTAGTGCCATATTTATGAAATGATGTAGGATGGTGTTAAGGAATGGATAGCATAACAAAAGGGGCTAACAGCTGCGCAATGCTGTAAGGAAAAATGATGTTAACCCCACGGGTGCCTGATACGAGCTGGTCTCGGCCATGGTTGTCATATGCCGAGGATGAGACCAGCTTGTCCTGCACCCGGCTTATGGCAGGAGCACTAGCGCTCCCCGTGAGCCTCCCCCCCCCCAGGGCAGTGATGGAACGGGAATCTCTTCCCCTTCTACCCTCGACCCTGCACTCCCCACAGTGATGTCTGATGACATCAACATGCGATCGTGCGCTGACCTCATCAGAGGTCGCCTCCCATTGCACTTGAAGCTCAGCTTCCAGCATGACCGAGGAGAAACAGATTAGTTTCTCCTCGGTACAGGGGCAGGGGAGGTCAGGGAGGTATGAAAAGGGAAGGGAAGGCTTTTCCTTCCCTTTTCATACCTCTCTGAGCATTCCTGCAGCACGATCACATAGAGATCGTGCTGCAGGAATGCCACTATACACCAGGGTTTTTTGTTTTGTTTGTCTAATTTTATAAGGGGAGCAACCCCTTTGGCATGGGTTGCTCCTCAGAGGGCAATTTTGTAATTAGGCCTTTTCTGTCCCTCCTGGGGCAGATTGGCCTAAATTAATTAGGCCGATCTGCCCCCAGGGGGGACAGAAGCCACTGGTCACCAGGCTTTTTTTTGTTTACATTCATAAGGGGGGCAACCGCTTAGGCTAGGGTTGCTCCCCAGGGGGCAATTATTTGATTAGGCCTTACTCTGCCCCCCCTGAGGGCAAATCGACCTATATTAATTAGGCCGGTCTGCCGCCAGGAGGGGCAGAAGCCACTAGACACCAGGGATTTTTTGTAGTTGTTTACATTTATAAGTGGAGCGACCCCTTAGGCAAGGGTCACTCCCCTGGGGTGGAAATTGTTTTTAGGCCATTTCTGCCCCCCTTGGGCCAGATCGGCCTATTTGTATTAGGCCATCAGCCCACGAGGGGGGCAGAAACCACTACACACTTGGCATTTCTTTTTATTTTGTGAAAAATAAAAAAAAAGAGGAACGACCCCTTAGGTAAGGGTTGCTCCCTTCAGGGACAAATTTATTGTAGGGCATTTCTGCCCCCCCTTCGGGGCAGATTGACCTATTTTAATTAGGCTGATCTGCCCCCAAGAGAAACCACTAGGGACCATGTTTTTTTTTTTTTTTAAAGCTGGGGAGTGAACCCTTGGGCCGCTCCCTTGGGTGGCAATTTTATTTTAGTCCATTTCTGCCCACCTCGGGGGCAGACAAGCCTATTTTTCCTACCTCAGTCTTCCTCCAAGGGGGGCAGAAACCATTAGACACCAGGGATTTTTTTTTGCGCCAATTTCATGCAAGGGGACTGAGTCGCTCCCTTGGGGGTGAAAATTTATTTTATGCCATTTCTGCCCCCTTTGGGGGCAGATAGGGCCTATTTTTGTAAGGCTCATCTGCCCCCAAGGGCGGCAGAATGCCCACCAGTCACCAGTCAAGATTTTTTTCAAATAAAGAGGGTGGGGTATGGCCATACCCCACCCCAATTAAATGGGGACAAAGTTGTTCTGCCCACCAGTGGGCAGATGGGGCAATTACTGCAGATCCACTCACCAGGGAGGCAGAAAGCCTACCAGATGCCAGCGATTTTTTAAAAAAAACATAGCGGGTGGTGGCTACCAACCAGTATGGGCATGGTTATGCTCCCACCCCAATTGAAGGGGATAACAGTCTTTCAGCTGTCCCCTGCACACTAAAACATCTTATCCCATGGCAAGTAAGAGGACATTGGATTATTTTGGGTTTTGGTATTACATTTGGGCCATGAGAGCTTGTCTAACTCTCAAAATCGTCCCACTTGAAATGGTAAGGGCTGCATTTTTCGGACTTTGGGAAGCTGCCATGTAGAAAAATCTCCAAGACCTAGACACATCTGAAAACTGAACATCTGGGTGAGTCCTGGGTGGTGTGCTTCACATGCAAACTGCACCAGTTTCTTACCCACAATGCCCTGCAGACCTCCAGCTTTGCTGGAAATCACACATTTGTCCCACATTTCTGTGATGAACCTTCTGGAATTTGCAGGAATCCACAAAATTCCTACCTCCCAGCATTGTAGCATCTAAAACGATACAAATTCTGCCCTAATTGTCAACCTAAAAATGTTTTTTGTTTTTTTTTCAAACTGCCGTTTTGGACCCGCTTTGGTTCCCCTTCATTTTTTACATGTTTTTGGCTCTTCCCTGTCACAGGCACTTGGCTCACCTACACAAGTGAGGTATCATTTTTACAGTGGGACTGAAGGGAACGTTGGGTAGTAGGACATTTGTACTGGTACAGTGATCCCACTCAGAAATGTTGGAAAAATGAATTTTTTTAGTTAAATTTGAGGTTTGCTGAGGATTCTGGGCAAGAAAACACTGGGGAATCCACGCAAGTCACACCTCCCTGGACTCCCTCAGGTGTCTAATTTTCAGAAATGTTTGGGTTTGGTAGGTTTCCCTATATGGCTGCTGAGCCCAGGACCAAAAATGCAGGTGCCCCCCCCCCCCCACCGCTGCAAAAACAGGAAGTTTTGTATTTGATAATTTTGATGTGTCCACATAGTGTTTTGGGGCATTTTCTTTCACGGTCACTAGGCCTACCCACACAAGTGAGGTACCATTTTTATCGGGAGACCCAGGGGAACTTTGAGTAGATGGAAGTTTGTGGCTCCCCTCAGATTCCAGAACTTGCAGCACCGAAATGTGAGGAAAAAGTGTTTTTTTGACATATTTTGAGGTTTGCAAGGATTCTGGGTAGCAGAACCTGGTGAGAGCACCACAAGTAACCTCATCCTGGGTTCCCCTAGGTGTTTAGTTTTCATAAATGGCCAGGTTTGCTAGGTTTTCCTAGGTGCCGGCTGAGCTAGAGGCCAAAATCCACAGCTAGGCACTTTGCAAAAAACAGGTCAGTTGTCTTTGGGAAAATATGATGTGTCCACATCGTGTTTTGGGGCATATCCTGTCTCCGGCACTAGGCCTACCCACACAAGTGAGGTACCGGTTTTATTGGGAGACTTGGGGGTATGAATGTTAGAAGGAAATTTGTGGCTCCTCTCAGATTCCAGAACTTTCTATCCCCGAAAAGTGAGGAAAAAGTGTTTTTTTTAGCCAACATTTTAGGTTTGCAAAGAATTCTGGGTAACAGAACCTGGTGAGAACCCCACAAGTTACCCCATCTTGGATTCCCCTAGGTGTCTAGTTTTAAAAAATGCACAGGTTTGGTAGGGTTTCCTAGGTGCAGGCTGAGCTAGAGGCCAAAATCTACAGCTAGGCACTTTGCAAAAAATTTGATCTGTTTTCTTTGGGAAAATGTGATGTGTCCTTGTTGTGTTTTGGGGCAATTCCTGTTGAGGGCACTAGGCCTACCCACACAAGTGAGGTACCATTTTTATCAGTAGTCTTGGGGAAACACTGGGTCGAAGGAAATTTGTGGCTCCTCTCAGATTCCAGAACTTTCTGTCACCGAAAACTTTGGAAAAAGTGTTTTTGTTTGCCAAATTTTGAGGTTTGCAAAGGAGTCTGCGAACATAACCTGGTGAGAGCCCCACAAGTCACACCATATTGGATTTCCCTAGGTGTCTAGTTTTAAAAAATGCACAGGTTTGGTAGGTTTCCCTAGGTGCGGGCTGAGCTAGAGGCCAAAAGCCACAAATAGGCACTTTGCAAAAAACAGGTCTGTTTTTTGGGGGCAAATGTGATGTGTTCATGTTGCGTTTTGGGGCATTTCCTGTCGCAGGCACTAGGCCTACCCACACAAGTGAGGTAACATTTTTATCAGGAGACTTGGGGAAATGCTGGGTGGAACGAATTCCAGAACTTTCTATCATCGAAATGTGGGAAAAGGTGTTTTTTTGACAAATTTTGAGGTTTGCAAACTATTTTGGGTAACAGAACCTGGTGACAGCCCCTCAAGTCACCCCATCCTGGATTCCGCTAGGTGTCTAGTTTTCAAAAATACACAGGTTTGGTAGGTTTTGATAGGTGCCGGCTGAGCTAGAGGCCAAAATCCACAGCTAGGCACTTTGCAAAAAACACGTTAGATTTAAATGTAAAAATGTGATGTGTCCATTTTGCACTTTCTGTTGCCGGCACTAGGCCTACCTACACAAGTGAGGTACCATTTTTATTGGGAGACTTGGGGGAACATAGAATAGAAGAACACGTGTTATTGCTGTGGTTCTAAAAATTCTGGACCCATGTAATTTACTTTGCCACAGCAGTACGATTTTAGTATCAAAAGACCGATAATGACTAGTACACTAAGCATGAGCATTTTCGCTCAATTCCAGCAGCGTTTTCACCTCGAAATCGCCATTTTCGTCCTGCACTCGTGGCTCCCATTTTATACACGGCAGCCATTTTAAAAGTTGCCCTCACATAGGCTTATAATACAGTCAGATTTGATTCCAAGGACACGTACACCTTGATTGACTTTTCTCTGACCTGGGCAAGCTGGAACCATTGCCTCAGGCCAAACCTGTTTGGTCAGTCCCTCTCCCAGTGGCCGAATCAGATAGCATCAAGGCACACCATGCCATAAAACCCTTATTATCGCTCACACACCCTGCCTAATCTTGCTCACACCTGCACCTGCTCTTTTCTTCTTCTTACTTTACGAGGGGGAGGTGCCCGTTTTTATTGGGGGTCCACACTTATCTGATGTAAAATACTAGGCCTTGCCGGGTAATTTATTATGGGTTGGATGACATGAAATATGAGGTTTCATCATGACACTGTTTTTTCCTTTGTAGTGAAAACATGTGAAGGACCAACCAAAATGTCAAGAATGTTTGCCTGAAGCTTAAAAAACTGTATATAAGGAAACCTGACTTTGCATTGAAACACAGTCTCCTGAGAACATACAAATCGTGCTGTTGTACTTCTAGGACACTTGTCAGTTGGTTGCAGCCAATAAATTCGATCTTTGACTTCACCTAGAAGACTCTGAGTTTCTGTAGTCTGAATCAGGAAAGTACCCGAGGTCTTTGGGTGTACCCTGGCACCGCTGGGTTACCGGATCAGTACCGGTTCTGAAAAACCCAGTACCACAGTTGGCGCCCAAACGTGGGGCGATACCAGCGGTACCGGTCCAAGCCTGAGGTCCGTGGGGAGCTTCGTGTGAAAATTCTGGAGGAAGGCCGCCACTTCATCGACCCCTGCATGTCGACGTGGTCCGAAAGTCTTTGTTGCGATGTTCCCCGCTTCCCGACGGCTATGAAGGACTGCCCTGGCTATCGCCCTGATTTGGACCCTTGATTTTTGGTAGAGCGAAACGATAAGACGAGTCTTCTGGTGACGTCATTGATATTTTCAGTTAAGTATAAGTGGAGCATCTCCCAGTCCTTAGTTGGACACTTGGTTTGGTCCTTAGTTGGACACTTGGTTTGGTCCTTAGTTGGACACTTGGTTTGGTCCTTAATTGGACATTTGGTTTGGTATCCCTTTGGGATCACTTTGATTTGGAACTTGCAAGTACCAAAGCCGAAGGACTCGTGTATTCACGAGACTATCGTAAACGATAATCCTTTGAAGTTTGAAGCTAGACTAGTGAGCGAAGATGCCTGGTCTTAGCAGACTTGGAAATTTGTTTTGTCTTGGTTGTAAAAGGGACTCCCGGTTGGAGGACTCATGTCCGGTTCCTCCGATTGGAACTCCAACCTATGAACTATATGTGAAGCACGGAGTGGGCCCCATCACGTTTAATAAAGTATGGGTCCGCTATTCTTGGAAATAATTGAGAAAAGTTTTTTTTTTCTTCTTGTAAATATGACTTACAACTAGGATCTGCAAACGGTTCTGTAAGTAAATTGCGACAGCGCTATTTATGAAAAATGGCTAAAGCGCGCTGTATTATGTGTACTGAGTGTTTTCTGTTTATATCTGAAATGAGCTCAATGTGTGTTTGTGGGTCTTCTTGATGTTTACAGTTTGTTAAGTAAAATGTTGGTTAATTAATATTAAGTAGAAACTTAGAAAAAATCCAGAAATGAACCATGTGATGTGCTAACATAGCTATATGTTGCTCTTTAATTTATAGAATGAGCAATTGTGCACATATACAAAACTGCCGTTAAATGCTTAATAAATTAGAAAACACATTCAATAGATATAAATAGGGCCCCCCCCCAAAAAAAAAACGAAATTATCTATTTTCAATTCAGCCAGCACTTTCCCAGTTAAACATGGGTGGAATTTTGCATAACCTTCCTTTTAAATGAAAGTGGCGCAAAAATGTGACGCATTTCAAGTTAGGCTTATGCGCTTAGGCTTGTGAGTTAATGTATCCCAAATAATAGGCAAGGGATGCAGCTTGCTTTTATATGTGGAATTATCACAAAAAAAAAGAATAATTGGTTTTTTATTTTTTTTTAAAGAAAATTATTAATTATGGAAAAATTATTAAAAAAAATAAGTGCCTTTCAAAATCGTTTTTTAATATTTATAAAGCTTAATACCTATACTATGACCTCCTAACATTAAAATTTAATTCAAGTTATGTTGCACCACTAAAATGACATTTGTATGTGCAATTTTCCCTTGGCGCAGGAGCAAACAAGCTCATTTCTATAAAGTATAAGTTAATATTTTCAATGGCTGACTCATGGATTGTGTAATAGACATTCTGGTAATGCATATTATGCAAGAAAATTGTAGGATATTGATTTTTTTAATGCCTAAAATATCAAAGTCGATTTTGGGCAAAAGCACTGTTTAAACTGCATTTTCTTTCATTCAGAGTACTTTTTAAAGTGTCTCAGGCTTCAGTAAATGCATACATTTAGGTTTGATATATATTTGCAGGTTGTGCCTTCTTATGATTCAATGAGTCAATGTGCCAGTACAAAGGCTTGTTTTACTATCAAGGTTGAAGGTTCTAACTTCAGCTGGGCCTACTGAGACGTTCATTCATTCGAGGTTGATGAAATATGTACCATTGCATGGGATTG
The DNA here is from genome assembly GCF_031143425.1 of Pleurodeles waltl. Classification (NCBI taxonomy): domain Eukaryota; kingdom Metazoa; phylum Chordata; class Amphibia; order Caudata; family Salamandridae; genus Pleurodeles; species Pleurodeles waltl. The sequence goes on along the minus strand of NC_090450.1, from coordinate 147,683,468 downwards.
CAACAAGCATTTATTCTAACAACTGGTATGTGTGTTATTAAGGTGTGTGAATTATTCACAGTAAATGTAGTTTAATAATCTGGAAATAGAGATGATTTTTTTTTACAGTGGAAATTGTAGGTGCCAAATTAATATGGAGTGTCAGTGTAACAATTTTTACTTTTAGAAAGGTAAAACTAAGGTGGCTTGATGTTGCGAAGTAACTGACAAGAGGGTAACAGTTAAGTAATGGATATTTATTTTCATGTATTTGGTCCTATCATGAATTGTTCTTGCTGGTCCTGTATGTTAGAAGAGAAACAGTAAAGTTATATTTGACAGCAGATTTCCATTGCCTGGTGATCTACTGTCAAAAGGAGGGTAAGGATTTTAAACCTGACAAATTAAACAGGCCCAAATATTGGGTTTTGGGCTGCAGGTTTACAGTGCATAAAGTACATGACATGGTGTTGTGTGCCACCGCTTATTCACACATGCTATTGTTTTGTCTATGCTTTTTGTGCTTGATACACAGCAAGTATATCTGATGGCTTGACGTTTTGTGCGTTTTTATTATTTTTTATTTGTTTTTTGCATGTTTGTTGCTGCTTTTGATACTATTACAAGCTCCCCTGTGTTGTGAGGGGATGGTCATGACGATGCCCATCGCTACGCAACAGTTGGTTGAACTTGTTCTGGTTACTAAATTCCACAGATAATGATATTTCATGCTGTGAACATAAAAGACAACACTTCACCAGTGAATGTCTATTTGGCTATAATGGTATTGAAGGAAAATAAAAAGAGATATACAGGATCAAAGTGTGTCACCTGCAGTTAGTCACGTTACTGCCCCTTCCCTTAAAGGAACAGGCAGCCCTACATTTATGTATCCTTGATTGGACCTAAGGATGAAATTATAGATCTGTGACTCAAGGTGGCCTAATTTCTATATTACATTAGTTAATGATGTTGTGTTTCCTAAGTAGCATATGGCTTTCGTTCCTTAAAAGAAAACCAGGTTTTCATTTTTTCCTGAAGAAGGAACTGAAACATTAGCTAGGAGTACCGTATATGTTGTAGTCGCCAACGGTAGAGTTAAAATTTGTGTAACTTTGGCCTTTGTGTACCACCCGTACTCTCGATGTTGTGTCACATGCCTGACTATCACCCAAATAATTTTTTTTGTTCTTCCTATAGATTTTTTTTCTTTTGTTACTTCCCCTGACCAATGTCGCATCATGCTTAGTTATTGAGATTTTAGCTATGTCCTAGTCCCATTTCTCTTTTTCGAATTCCTTTCACCAGTCAGCCCTTTTATTATTATTGATGTATTGTTCAGGTTCACATTTCCAGACTGCAGTGATGTACCAGGGACCCCCATGTTATGTATAATTCCCTTTGGTATGACCAGACTGGTTTTCAAAGAATATGCCTGCTTCAATGTTTTCCAGCCTGACTGTCAGGGTAGCGATAGACTGGTTAACTGACTCAATATTATAGTAAGACAAGTTTTCCATCTCAATAGGAGATATCTTATGTTTACCTTTTTGAACATGACGAATTTTCAATGTCTATTTTAATTTGGTTTTCGGTTCCCTTCTGTTCCTGCTACTTTAATTTTTGGTGGGATCAGATGTGTCCTAATCATGCAAATATCAGGACCCTCTAGTTCTTGTCTTTTTGTTTGCACATTTGACTATTAGCCTGTGTTTTGCATAGTGCACCTGATGCACAGTTTTTAAAGGAAGGTTTCTACATGTCCCTGATAATCGGTATCATGTGATTTCTCTCTTGAGATGTTCTAAGGTAAGGAGGAACACCTAGACTTAATCATTGAGGCAAATATGTGTTTACCCCATTAGACAATGCCACTGTGTGAGGAAATCCATTCAGATAGAATTCTCATGTAGCTATAGATGGCAGAGAATAATGGAGAGAACCCAATTAAAGATGCTAGAGACCATGTTTTGCCCTTCTGCCTTTGTCTTTGTATTTTATGCCCATGGTGTATGGCTACTCCTTTGAAGATTGCAGACCACCTGCTTGCAGTCCCCTTGTTAAAAACCATGAACTGTTTTTGTACTAAATTGAAGGAAACTAACAGCTGTGGCACACTTCCTACGTCACTAGATTCTGCGGGTATCAAGTCATAATAACCTGCAGGACATTGATTTAAGCCTAATTCCCATCTGTGACAGCTACAGATGAAAGACGGATGTCTTGGCCCTACAGTCTCAGCACCCAGAAAGTAGCAAAGCTGGACAGCGATCGCCAGCGCATGGTATCGTACTTGCTCCATCAGACGGCGTTGGACATCACAAAACCAAAGTTTCAGTGTAAAAGAGCTAAAGAGAAGGATTCCTGTTGTTGATGGCAGAGCTGTTTTGATGTTTCATTTCTCTACCTGTCATGTGCTGGTAACCTCTGACAGTGTGCAATCCCTTGAGCCCCTTGGCCTGAGTTTTGGCCACACACCCCCTTTTCTTTGCTCCAACGGAAGAAGGGCAGTACACCGGAGATTTCAAGTTTGGAAAAAGGCACTATATTTTGGTGCCCATGAAAGAGCAGCTTGAGCGTCCTCTGACACTAAATAATGAGTGTTGGAGTCTGAAAGTGCTGCTGAGCTTGAGCTATTTCCCAATTAATGGTGCTTGGGTCTGCACGAGATGATTTGTGCCCTTGATCAATGAAGAGCACATTGTTTGTAGTATCTGCCACAGAGGAGAGACACTGGTGCATTGCTTTAAGACATTGAGACTTTTGAGTGAGCTGTGGGTGTTTGCCAGGAGGGCAATCCAACTAAGCAGTACTTTTCTCACGAAGAGGCCTGAATTGAGAGGCCCATGCGAAAGAAAACAACAAAAGAAAATTTGATGGACAATAGAAGCCTGCCAGAGAGGCTTTTTGAACGGACTCTGGGCATAGTTGGTTTCACAAGAGGTTTCCGTGTGATTGTATAGACTAGGTGTTAGGAGACTGATTGTTTTGCTGGCATTGTTTTAAAGTACTATTCTGTTTAGTAAAAGCAGAATAAAGTCCATTTTCTGTGGAAAGAGTACCCCCTTTTCACCTTAGAGCATTGATGAGTCACCACTGTTCCACCTGAACATACAAAAATTACTGAAATGCAGAGGAGCCCTAAAAATGTTACTAGATAATTTTAGGATTTGCTTTTTGGTTAGGGTTGTGAAAAATTATTATTTCATAGTGGTCACTACTTTCTCCCGTTGTCTATATGTTCTTAATAACGTGTTTTCTAGTGTCTTTTAAACATGACGTTGTCATTTATGGGTAGGATTGTTTTTCTCTACTCAATTGACTTCTGCACCCACTTCCCAACCTATGTCTTTTCCTACTATTGTTTCTTTGCACTCTTTTCACCCTTTTCCTGAACATGAGCAGGTTAGAAGATCAGAATTCGTAAGCAATTCTTTTGTACAGCTTCTGCATCAACACTAGTTAGTAGTGAACATCACTAATTGTTGGGTGTGTGATCTTATGCCACCTACTGCAGATAGAGGTATTCCTTATTTTGTCCTGCCATATGTGGCCTTTTGTGCTACTTCATGTTCGAGGAGACCTGTCCAGAGAGAGTTACCAAGTACTAGAATTTTGCTCCAGCAACATCTCCATGGCCTTATAAACATAGACCTGGACTCAGATTAGCATGAGAATAGGTTTATTGCCTATGTAAGGGCAAAAGGAGGGTTTGTGGTTCTAAAAATTCTGGACCCATGTAATTTACTTTGCCACAGCAGTACGATTTTAGTATCAAAAGACCGATAATGACTAGTACACTAAGCATGAGCATTTTCGCTCAATTCCAGCAGCGTTTTCACCTCGAAATCGCCATTTTCGTCCTGCACTCGTGGCTCCCATTTTATACACGGCAGCCATTTTAAAAGTTGCCCTCACATAGGCTTATAATACAGTCAGATTTGATTCCAAGGACACGTACACCTTGATTGACTTTTCTCTGACCTGGGCAAGCTGGAACCATTGCCTCAGGCCAAACCTGTTTGGTCAGTCCCTCTCCCAGTGGCCGAATCAGATAGCATCAAGGCACACCATGCCATAAAACCCTTATTATCGCTCACACACCCTGCCTAATCTTGCTCACACCTGCACCTGCTCTTTTCTTCTTCTTACTTTACGAGGGGGAGGTGCCCGTTTTTATTGGGGGTCCACACTTATCTGATGTAAAATACTAGGCCTTGCCGGGTAATTTATTATGGGTTGGATGACATGAAATATGAGGTTTCATCATGACACTGTTTTTTCCTTTGTAGTGAAAACATGTGAATGACCAACCAAAATGTCAAGAATGTTTGCCTGAAGCTTAAAAAACTGTATATAAGGAAACCTGACTTTGCATTGAAACACAGTCTCCTGAGAACATACAAATCGTGCTGTTGTACTTCTAGGACACTTGTCAATTGGTTGCAGCCAATAAATTCGATCTTTGACTTCACCTAGAAGACTCTGAGTTTCTGTAGTCTGAATCAGGAAAGTACCCGAGGTCTTTGGGTGTACCCTGGCACCGCTGGGTTACCGGATCAGTACCGGTTCTGAAAAACCCAGTACCACATTGCCCCTTATCTTTCTCTACATTTTTTCCTTCCAATTGTAAGACAGTGTGTAGAATAGTCTATTTGAGTAATGCCCTGTAATTCACATGCTAGTGTGGGCACCCCGTAATGCAGAATTGTGCAAATAACAACTGCTTCTCAACACCTTATTTTGTGCCCATTTTGGAAATGCAAAGGTTTCCTTGATACCTATTTTTCATTCTTTATATTTCACCAAATTAGTTGCTGTATACCCGGTATACAATGAAAACTCATTGCAAGGTGAAGCTCTTTATTGGCTATGTGTACCTAGGGTTCTTGTTGTACCTACAAGCCCTATATATCCCCACAAACAGAAGGGTCCAGCAGACGTAACGGTATATCCCTTTTGAAAATCTGACATCGCAGGAAAAAGTTACAGAGTAAAACATGAAGAAAAATGGCATTTTTTTAACCTCAATTTCATTTTTTTTTTTATTTCAGCTGTTATTTTCTGTAGTAAAACCTTATACTACTACTCAAATGACCCCTGATGAACTCAGAATTGTGTCTAAGTTTTAGAAATGTTTAGCTGTCCGGGATCCAGCACTGGTTTCACACCCATTTCTGACACTAACCGGAAGGAGGTTAAAAGCATAAAAAATAGTAAAAGTAGGGTATGTCCCAGTAAAGTGCCAAAATTGTGTTGAAAAATGTAGCTTTCTGATTCAAGTCTGCCTGTTCCTGAAAGCTGGGAAGATGGTGATTTTACCACCATGAACCTTTTGTTCGTGCCATTCTCAGGGAAAAAACCACAAGGCTACCTCTGAAGCTCTTTTAATCAATTTTGTTTTAAAAAAAATTCAATTTGTCTTGTATTTTGGCTAATTTCTTGGTCACCTTCAGGGGAACCCACAAACTCCGGGTACCTCTAGAATTCCTGGGATGTTGGAAAAAAAGGAAGCAAATTTGGCGTGGGTAGCTTATGTGGCAAAAAGTTATGAGGGCCTAAGTGCGAACTGCCCCAAATAGCCAGAAAAAAGTCTGGCACCTGAGAGGGAAAAGGCCTGGCAGCAAAGGGGTTAATGCTGCAAAAGTGACGCTACACCATTTTGCGGCACGTAAGCATGTTGCAAAAGGGTTAGCGCTATTTCTACATGCATTATTATCAAAATAAAACTCAAAAACAGGAAAGAGTGTAATTGCAAGAGAAGATGGAATCATCAGGCCAGGAGAGACCCTGGGAGAACTCAAACACCCAAGTACCAGCCAAGAGCATCCAGACAAGTCACAGGAGGAGAAGAGAAAGCACAAGTGTCGCTTTAACAAGGAGGAGCATGACATCCTGGCCAGAGAGGTGACAGAGCACTAACATCAGCTCTTCGTCACCTCCAAATTGCTAATTGGGAGGAGAGAAGCAATATGGCAGCAAATAGTAGACAAAAGAAACAATGTCGCTGAGGTGAAGAGGACTGTCACTGAGGCCAAGAAGCGCTGGCATGATTGCAAGCACAGGACTAAGGAGAAACTTGCCAGGAACTGTAAGTCAGGACTGCAGATTGGAGGTGGAAGTCCTGCACCACAGGAGGACCTGGATGAGCTGGAGGAGATGGTTGCAGCGGTCATCTCAGCGGAGCTGGTCATTGGAATTGCAGGACAGGACAGCGCAGACTACCAGTAACGCCTACAAATGCAGAGTATGTGGCAGGGGGGTATCTGGAATTCCACTAATGGCGGAAGGGGGAGGCACATAGGACACACTCAGTGCATGCTAAAGGGTTGTATGGGGATACAATAATGGCCACAAATCAAGATGCACCACCCTCACCCAAACCACACATGTACTGATGCGTTGGTTGTGCAATGAACACCAACATACACAACATCAACATAGGCCACCCACTATGGCTATACTCCACCACATAAATAAGTACCACATTGCCTGGTAGGCACATGCAAATAGTGTGGGAGTGCATTACAACACGCTTTGCATATAGTCAAAACCCCTGTACCAACACAACGTAGACATCAGAGACTAGGGAGGAAGTCAATACCACCTTAGGGGTCTTGTCAGGATGGTATCACTGGCCAAAATGCATCCCTGCCTCAATGTCGCATTGCCTTTACTCATGTGTGATGCATCTAGCAGCACACATTGAAATGTCATCTCAGCAAAAATTGTTTGTACATGTGCAGGAAGGGACATCTGCCTGCACATGAACAAATCATCACTTGAAGGCAGCCACTACTTCATCATGCTGCAACAATGTCAATGTTGGTGCAGGGAGCACTAATCTATGCAGGCACAGGGAGAATTGCAGGGCTGTACTCTCTTCAAGTAAATATGGCACATCACTGCATATTCTAAACTGCTGCAGTGTACTGCAACACATCTTGCAGCTGCCCTGTGCCATGCCAAATTAGAATAAATCATGCTTTAAAGATTGCAACCCGTGGAACACAACCCATACAGGGTGAACCCACAACAACTCACACACAACCATAAGCAGCATATGGGAATGAACACAAAATAAACTGCATACAACACATTGTGCATGTATGTTAACATAATTTGTGCAGCTGAAACTATGGCTGCAATCTCACCATTTGTCAAGTTAGAGGGCTAGATCAAACAGAAAATGATGGTGCGTGCTGCTGTGAAAAATTAGGCAGCATAACGCACCATCATTTTAAAAAGGCTGGGATGCTCTATATACAAAAGAATACACCTCACCCCTGTGTACCTCCCTGTACAAGTGGAAATCAGGTGCTGTGCGCCAATGCAGCCACCCTTGCACCATAGTACAAGGATAGCTGTGTTGAGGGGAGAATGTTTATGTGCAACATAACAAACAACAACAAACTTAAAGTGCAATTTTCTCTTACTCTATGTGCAGCAGAATGCAGCACACATAGTAAAAGCAAAAAATGCAGTAAAATTTAAGCATTACTCCTAGACTTTGCCATGCTAAACCCAGCCCTGGGCTGGTGTCAGATATTAGCCCAGGGTCTGGAATACAAATAGTCCAAATTCTGAGACAGTGTCAAAAGCAATGGGTGTTGCTGTGGTACATCCACAGCAACACCCATTGCACACACCTTCCAAGCTGCGTGTGAAGGGGCCCTATACACAAGGTGGCATCAAGGCACAAACTGTGGCTTCATTGCACTTAGTACATACGGGGTACGACATTGTGCCACCTGAGCCGCACCAAACATTACACTCAGATGGCACTTGGGATACCTACATATGACCCTAAATACCTAGGGTCGTTTTCACAAGTCTCAAGCACCACCGGAGCATCACATCTCTTGATGCTCCAATGGCGCAGTGCCCTATGCCGTATTTACAAGGTGGTGTTAAGCCACTTTTTGTGGCTTAATGCCATCCTGTAAATATGGCCCATTCACAACCAGCACTTTGTTTAGAAGGGGCATGCAATGGGTGTTGCTGTGGGTGTGCCAAAGCAACACCCATTGCATTTTGATGTTGCCTCATATTTACGAGTATTAGTAAACCTGAGGCAGCGTAAAAATTTAACGCCACCACAGAGGTGAAGTTAACTTTTATTCCTCCTCGTGTTTTCTTTTTCTATGTGTGTTGCATTCTGCAGAACGCATATAAAGAGCAAAATGCCAGACATGATTGTCAATGTGTGGGAAGATGTCAATTCCTGCAACTAAAATATAATTTACAAAATACGCTTTGGCACAACTGTGTGTGCTGCATTTTGCAGCACACACAGAAGTGCCAAAACGCCATGAGTGACTGTGTATGTGCAGGAGTGGACACCTTTCCACATATAAACAATCAAACCTTTCAACACAGACATCCTTGCACAATGTTGCGAGGATACCTGCATTGGCGCTAGGCACCTCTATTTAGTGCCAGCACAGGGGACAACACAGGGGCACGCTGTATGCAAATGAATACTGTGCATCCCGGCGTTGTCAAAATGACGTAGTGGGGCGCTGCCACTTTTAGTGTAGTGTTGCACTCTGTCATTTTCCATTACTAGTGAGATTGACCCATGTGTGATGGACAATGCTACACATAAGTACAACCACAACCTTGAGTCAGTGTGATGTCACTGAGCCTCCAGTGGCAAATACATGATGTCCCATGTCAACAGCCAATGCAATTGAATATTGATTTTACACTATCTCATTGCAGAGGATGATGGCTTACCTCCTGCCGACCTGTCTGTCCTGGATTTTCCTGATGACATGGAACCAGCTGCCAATCATCAATGACAGACTCTCCACGATGTCCTAGGAGCACTCCATACACCACCTGCAGTCGGAGAGAGGACACACAGAGTTGCAGGATCTCCACATGAACCACCCAGCCACCAACACACACTAACAGCCAGTACTCATACAGCCCTGGACTATGAGGACCCAGAGATCAGCTTTCGGAGGACACTGATAGGAGTCCAGAGGGAGCTGGCAAAGCAGGTTCGGATGGGGGATGTAGACCATGGCAGAGGCCTAGAGGGAGTGCAGACGTGCCTCAGTCCAAATAAGGACAACTCAAGTGCCATCATAGGCACCTACTCCCTGCTACGTGTACTGCAGCAGACTCTGGCAGACACAGCTGCTGTCATGAAGCAGAGGCTTCAACAAATACCCTCCCAAAATGCCAGTAGCATACAGAATACCCTGGAGTCCATTCAGGGGGAAGTGGCCTCGCTCAGGGGAAACATGGCTGCCTACCACGGTGATGTGGCTGCGGTGTTGTAAAATCATTAGTTCCTCCTTTGAGCAGTGATGCCTTATATTTTGCCACAAATTGCTGCCGGGACCTTTGACTCCACATCTCTATCCCCTGAAGTGTGTGTGGCCTCCTCAACCTCTACAACAGCATCAGCCATGGCAGAGGAGGCACCACACCTATCAGAGGATGAAGATGTGGAAGGAATAACATTACAAGGAAAAGCACCCGGTAGCACCAGTCTGTGGCACATGGACAGTTTCTCCTTAGTTCTGGGCTTAAGATCATGCCAGTGTTGTGACAGCAGGAAATGTGCCCTCTTCACCTAACCTCTTTTCAATTGTCTGCTATGTGCTGTCATTGTCTCTTCCATACCAATTGGCATTTTTATGCACTCCTCACTAATGCACACTACTCCTAACCATGACATGTCCCTCAACCCTGTACTCAGATTGTGATACATATGGCAAACATTCACTCATGGGGTCTGTGAAATGGATATTGCATAGAAATCACAATTACAATTGCACCTGTAAATAAGGCACCTTGTACACATTTAGCATTTCTACGTTTACTCTGATCCATCTACTCAGCTAAAGGATAGCATTGTGTCAATCAATTTCAATGTGTACAGAATATCAGTACATGAGTGCATGACTGTCAGTTACTAAGCCACACACTAGGATCCAAACAAGAAAAAGCTGGATGATGGTGTAGTCGGCTACAACCAACTTACTGTGTATATCAAATGATTTTTAACCCATATTGTTTGAAGTAGACAAAAGGCATGTATGGCTCTGAACCAAATCAATGGTAAATTACCCAGATGGGAGGACCAGTGCAACTTATTTGTGTGGAACAGGAAAAGCTAACCTTATCAGTGATGGCCACTTGTCAGTTTTGCAGGATACCATTCTAAATTTGGCTATTGTCAGATGAACTACACGTGTCAACAATGAAATAGCAGGACACCAACAATGGCAGGGGAAGTACCATAAATACATGTCCAAGATGAAGAATATATACACACTGGATGGCAAATGTATGCACTAGTGGACAGTATATAGCAGCCATTCTTACAGCTCATTGTTCATAGAGGATGCATATGGGAAACGTGAGAAATCAAGACAGTAAGCACACTCTAGGCCATTCCCCCATCTTGCTCAGTGCACTCATGAGAAGCCCCAGACATTCAATCAAATTACATAGCTTATTAGGCTAAGATGAACAGGATCTATTTTAAAACAATAGACCAAGATAATACCTAAAATCTTCCCTATGCTAAACTAACCTATATTAACTATACTCAATTAACATCTATACCATCTAACCTATCCTAAACTAATCTTACACACATAACACCACACTCTAAACATTGCCCCCCCACAACCTTAAGAGACAAGATACAAGTAGGACAACATAAACTATGACTACACATGTACTAACCTAACCTACGGTCTAAACAAAGATATATATATATATATATATATATATATATATATATATATATATATATATATATTTTATATATTTGTTTATTTTTATTTGTGTTATACACAAAAACCCAACATGACCCCCTCACCCAACCCCCAACAATAAAATAATGAAGAAAAGCCCACCCCACTATACAATAATCTATGCCTACCCTACACTAACTTAAAACTACTAAAACTACAAATCTAAAACCCAATATAAAACTACTTTAAACAGTAAAAGGGAGGGAAAAGAACTGAGAGGATGCATGATAATAAAAAGTTCACTTCCTGCTTTTCTTAATCTTCTTCTTAATGTATCGCAACATCCTCTGGATCTCTGCTGATTCCTTCTCCAATTTTTTCAGTGTGACTAATATCTTGCCGATGTCCCTTCTCTTGTCCTGTTCGAACTGGCTTGGGTCTACTGCTGCAGATGGCTGTACCCGTGGCTGCATGATGACTGGTGCAGATGACATAGAGGGCCTTGGTCCAGCTGTGACCCCCTGCACTCCTAGTGGCTTAGCTCCAGTGTCCTTGTGTGGCTGCAGTGGATGTCCACCATGGTCAAATGCACAGCATTGCCCTGATGCTCTAATGTACACTGCAGCTGCAGATAACACATACAGTCCAACACATATTCCTCAAAAATGACTTACTCCTCATCAATAACTGTTTCCTACAAGCCATCAACAGTATCATGCACATGTCACTGGGATGGCAGCAATCCATTGTTAACCATCAGGGCCCAGAGCTGTTTGGACAAATTTGTCCATGATCAACATTTGTGTCTTCTAACTTGTGAGGATCACGTGCCTCAACAAGTCTGGATTTCCCATGTCCCTGTGCATAAGGGGGGCTGTTCATGCAATCCATCACCTCTAGAGCCCTGGTGAAACATGAAGGCTTACCCAGTGATCATGAAGGCAAGGTGTGGCCCATATGATAGGGGATCTGGTAACTTCCCACCAAACTAGGGTTTTGCAAATCAACATTAATGTGTCCTGGTGTGAGACCTGCCCTGAGCATATGTTACAAGGGGGCACGCGATTGTCCATGATATGGCCACATGTACAAATGATGCCAAGTCCCCGGAAAGTTTGGCCAAAGTCTGAGTTGCACATCAAAGTCAACACATAACAGAACTGAAGCCCCCTACCCTATTCTATGTAGTGCTACATGTGTTAAACGGCACACACATGATGGCTGTATGGGTGCCATTAGCCCCACGGTGAGTTTGGCACTGCACTGGGTACTTCAACAGTATCCAGAAACATTATACATTATTTTCACATGCATCTCAGACATCATTAAAGTACCAGGTACAGCATTCACATCATATGCATATGTGATGTGACCTACACCACTCACAAATATGGTGGCAGGACCATGTTGTGAAAACTGCTGAGATCTGGTGTGGGAAGAATCATAGCCATTTCACACAACCATCTGGAGCTTAGTTGTCTACTAATTATGTACACTGCTGACTGTTGTTAAGCACAATATGGCTCCTTGCAGTACTAGAGACTCATTATATCTGAAGGGTACTGCGGCACCTGTGGTGTAGCTGTCTCCTACATAAGCACCCTAGAGACCTCTGTACTGTCTTGTCAATCAGTATAAGCTATATGTGGTCCACAGTGCGGACAATGGTGCTGTGACAAAGTGGTTGTCAGCAGGCATGCTACGTACATAAACTGCTGCCCTGAGACCTATCAAAGTAGACATCAATGAATAAGTGGCCAACCATTGCAATCCCTATTTCACACAATTCCATGCCAGCACACATTGCAACGTGGACTACAAGCAAGCCATTCTTATTGCACAACATTCCAACATACATGATGTCACCATCCATTATCCAATAATATAATTTCATTGGTCAGGCAAAACCATCTTTCATAGCATTCCACACTTTAGACTGACTCACACCAAACCCTGGATTAGCACACATGATACACAAGATGACATTGACTGGATGCATCGGGGTCTTCAAATCTGGCAACCTCTTCTACGGTATAGGGTGCAGGTCCACCTGCTAGACATGAATGGAAAAACATTGCTTAGTGTAATTTGTACATATCAATTAATGGACAACATTGTTCACTGTTACCTTGTTAGGCTGAGAGGTCAAGTCATCCTAGTGGTAGATCAGAGCAACTGACAAACATCTATGATCAGTCAATCACGCTTAGTCTCAGATGATGTAGACCCACGCACCTACAAACAATCAATGCCCCTAACACTCCTGTGGTGCTTCTCACTGCACCATTTCTACGTGGCATTGTCATGTAGGTGGCTGTTAGCTCTACATGTCCAGGACAATATGGGACTGCTTGATACTGTATATTGCACCTGGGGGACATGCAATGGTTGTTTCAGTGGCTGTCCATTGTCTCACCCTTAGCAATTGAGCCTGCCTCAGATGTTGTAGACATGTACCTCATTGTCACAGCACACTAACAAACCACTGCCCAGGGGTTGTGTGGATATTCCAAGGTTTTGAGGAATGACGTGATACATCCTTCAGTGAAGTGAGTGATATGTGTGTGCCATCACATGGCACACACATGAGCAATATTGCAATGGGAGAATACATATGTGAAGATAGTTGTACCTACCTGCACATTGACTGATTGAAATCATGGATGTATTGCCAATAGTGTGTGATCAGCCATTATTGCCATGTTATACCATTATTTGTCAAGAGAGGGAAAAGAACATGGGCCTAGACATATCCCTCAAAACAGAAGCACTTGCTCTGTGGTCCAAGGATGCATTTGTTTGTGCAGTTTACTGAGTGATGTGCCAGTGTTGGAGCAGATGCAGGGCAGCCCCAAACTGTCAGTGAGAAGCAGTAGGCCTGTGGAACTGACTCTGCACATGTGTGTGGAAATAGACATAGTATATTGTGTATGTGATACACAATGAACTGGAACAGGGAAGTGCTAGTAGTCTGAACCCAGTGCATGGTCAAGCCGCTCTACATGGCCTTGGTCAATGACACAAGGGGGCCAATAGAACAACAGGGTTGCTGCACCAATTGCATCTATATAGTCCTTGTGGCCCTCAGTGCACACCTTACCCCCGTCATGTGTGCACCTAATGAGAATTAAGGCACAGCTTGATGCAAGTAGTGTCCAACTGCATCTATTTGTGTGTAGGTAAATGATGTGCTCAACAGGATGTGCTACAGATCATCACTAATTCTGATGAGTACATGGGGGTCCATCGCATATATTTTTATGCCCCCATATCACACCTCCTCTCAGCTGCCGTTTAGAGTACATGAAAAATTGAAATGAGGGATTTCTCATTTTACTCAGTGGCTCTGGAGTCACATGCCCGCAAATTGCATGTCATTGTATGTGCGATGAAGGAAGTAGATCCTTTTACGTCACAAGTGATGTTGCTACCATACTTGTCACCTTTGTATTACTTACCTGCTCACTGATGTTTGAGTCACATTCCAATGGGGTATGTAGTGAAGAATGAGTAGACCAAGGAGAATCAGGTGCAAAGTATTTTATTTGTGTTATTTACAATGTGATGTTTTAAGTTTAGTGACTATGGCCCTCATTTCAACCCTGGCAGTCGGTGGTAAAGCGGCGGTAACACCGCCAACAGGCCGGCGGTAAAAAAAATGGAATCATGACCACGGCAGAAACCGCCAGCACAGACAACACTCCGACCGCCACGGCGGTAGCAACAAACACCGCAGCGGTAACCGCCAACAGTCAGGGGGAAGACAAGGTTCTGCCCACTGTATTACAAGAGGCCTATCCGCCACCTTTTCCGGGGTGGTACCAACGACATCAAAACCACAGCGGAAACAGTGTTCTGAAGGGAAACGACTCCCCTGTCAACACTTAAGGAAGAACCAGGATGCCATGGTGCCCGAACTGCACGTCTTTCCCATGCTGGTGAATCTGCTCAAAAACTAGGAGTACCAACGCCGGCGACGACGACCATGGTGAGTACTGCACCTAGCACATAGGGGGGGGGGAGGAAAAAGAGAGTGACACACACACACGCAACACCCCACCCTCACCCACAACACCATTCACACAAACAAATGCAAAAACACTACATATACACCCCGTAACCCTCTGGAATAACGCAAGGACAAAAGGAATGGAGTCAAATGAGTGTAATATTAGAAATGCTTAGAAATATCAACATAAATAAATGAACAGTATGTACAATATATACAATATATACAAAATGAGGGACCGTGTCCACACAAAAATAGTCTGTGGCCCACTGGGCCATAACACATACACATACCCAAGCCCACACTTGACTCCTGCCTCAAAATGGAGAGGACATTGCAGGGGCATCAGGTCGAAAACACACAGGGACCTCAGGGGGGTGGGGAAGGGGCGGCACCCAGCTGGAAGATGGTTCTACGCCACTGCTCCTGGCAGGGGCTCCATGCCCACTGCTTGGTCCTGGGGAGTGCAAAACCACAGTATCTCAAGTGGGTTGTTTGCCCACTGCTTTGTCCTGGGGAGTGTAAAGCCAAAGTCTCTCAAGTGGGTGGTTTGCCCACTGCCTGGTCCTGGGGAGTGCAAAGCCACAGTCTCTCAAGTGGGTGGTTTGCCCACTGCTTGGTCCTGGGGAGTGCAAAGCCATAGTCTCTCAAGTGGGTGGTTTATCCACTGCTTGGTCCTGGCGAGTGCAAGGCCACAGTCTCTCTAGTGAATGGCTTCTCCACTGGTTCTGGAGGGTGCTTTGTGCCCAGTGTGCTTCATCCTGCCAAGGATAGGGTGGGTGGATGCCTTCTTCCACTGGTTCTGGAGGGGGCTTTGTGCCCAGTGTGCTTCATCCTGCCAAGGATAGAGTGAGAGGATTGCCTTCTTCCACTGGTTCCGGAGGGGGCTTTGTGCCCAGTGTGCTTCATCCTGCCAAGGATAGGGTGAGTGGATGCCTTCTTCCACTGGTTCTGGAGGAGGCTTTATGCAAAGTGTGCTTCATCCTACCTAGGACAGGGTGAGTGGATGCCTTCATCCACTGGTTCTGGAGGGGGCTTTGTGCCCAGTGATGCAGCACTTGGGGGGGTGCCAGGTCACAGTCCCTCACCTGGGTGTCAGAGCCACGAGATTTGCAGTGGCCAGGATGCATGATACTCCATGGAGGCAAGGCTACAGTCCATCCGCTGGCGGCTACGGCTGCACAGTGGTGGTAGTGCCGGTGCTAGTGGGGGTGCTGCCAGTGGTGGGGGGAGGCTCCAGCCCTTCCCCTGCAGCCACAGACGGCTTCCCACTGGGGCTGCTGCTGCTGATAGTAGTGGTGCTTGCGGCGGTGCTTGCGGCGGTGCAGGTGGCGGTGCTTGCGGAGGTGCAGGTGGCAGTGCTGGCTGCGGTGCAGGTGGTGGTGCTGGCGGTTGTGTTGGTAGCCACCAGGCCTTCACCTGCAGGCTCGAACGGCTGAAGTGCCTTGGCTGGTGTTCTGTGCCACTTCCTGCCCTTGGCAGATGGCGGTGTCACCTTGAGTCTGGCAGCTGGAGTCTTTGACGTGGCCTTGCTGGGTGGATGTGGCTCCTTTTCCTTGCTGGATGCTGTCCCCTTCTTGAACTTGCCAGGTGGCGGAAACTTCTTGGCAGGGGTTGGTGGCACACTGGCTGGGCTGATGGGTGCCCCTTTAGAGCCTCTGACAGCTGCAGAAACCACAGCGGATGTGGACTTGGTGGCTGAGGTTCTGGGCTGGGTTCTGGCCACCCTGGCCTGAGGTAAAGGACGGGGGTAGGGGTAGGGAAGAGGTCAATGTTGGCTAGAAAAAGCTTCTTAGGGACATTGGGGTGGGAAGAGGGTGAAGGTTTGGGAGTGGAAGAAGAGGGAGTGGTTGTAGGAGGTGTCAGTCTGCTGTGTTTGCGTTCAGGTGCATGATCTGGATTCTGTTGGGTGGGTGTGTGCTTGCGTTTGTGTACTTTGGGAGGAGGGGTCACAGACACAGTGGGAGAAGGCACAGGGGACGTGTACATGGATGTGGGGGTGGTGACTGCCAGTAAAGGGTGTGTAGTGATGGGCGTGCTGGTGATTGAGGTGGTGGATGAGGATGTAGTGCATACAGGTGTGAGTGGAGACACTACTGGGAAGGAGGTGGACGACGAGGAGGAGGGGGAAACAGTGGAGGCACTGGATGTTGGTGTGTCTTAATGGGGATAGTGCTTGTGTAGGTGCCTGTGAGATGAAGGGTGGTGCTTGTGTTTGCCTGAGCCACTTCTGTTTGTTGATTTGCGTGAATGCTGGTCTGAAGGTGTGCTTGGGATAGGCTGGGGCTGAGGAGATTGGGACTGGGTAGAGAAAGTTGGAGTGGGGAGGCTGGAGACAGGGACAATGGCTGCCATCAGTGCGGAGGCCAGAGACTGAAATGCTCTCTGTTGGGACACAATGCCAGAGTGAATGCCCTCCAGGTATGCATTTGTTTGTTGCAAATGCCTCTTGACACCCTCAATGACATTCAGTATGGTTGACTGGCTAACCCTGATGGATCTCAGGAGGTCAATCTCCTCCTCACTGAGAGTAGCTGAGCTGACTGGGGCAGGGCCTGAGATGCCTGGGGCAAAGGAGACGCCCACCCTCGTGGGTGAGCGGGCACGGGAAATATGCTGAAGGGCTGCTGGGAGGGCGGTGCTAGTAGGGGGGTGGCGGCTCTACCTGTTGTTGGGGTGGGCACAGTGGTATCCACCACCCCCAGGGAGCTTCCATTGGAGGAGGAGTCGTTGTCTGTAGTGTCCCCTCCAGTCTCCGTTGTGGTGCTCCCCTCGCCCTCTGTCCCACTGGTGCCCTCACCGTTGATGGATTCGGCCTCCATGCCTATGTGGGATGCAGCTCCCTCCGTCACCGGTGCCTCTGCTCCTCCACCAGATGATGCTAATGCACACAAGGACAGGGTGACAAAACAAAAAGGGGGAGAGAGACAGAGGATACACTTGGTCAATGCCAGCAACAACACTACCGTTGGCGTACACAACACACAGAGAACAGCCCTATGCAATAGGCCATGCACTACCAGTTACAAAGATAGTCACCAGCCCATGGGGTACATACCATAACGCCATCAGCTTCACACCTGAAACAAACAGGGCCCTGCCCAGTAGTAGATGCCCACTAACACCATTGGGGTTGGAATGCTTCAGAGCCTGACCAACAAGGGACCTACCCTGCCATGTTCGCCCTGGCCTAGTGCTACCCACAGTCCACATCCCCACCCAGATAAAACTTTAATGTGCGCAAAGTCATGATTCTGAATCTGTACTCACCACCTTGTGGCTGCTATGATGCCCTCAAGCGCCCATCCACCTCTGGATAGGCCACACCAGGATGCAGAACATCAGGGCGGTCAGGGTACGACAGGCACCCCTTCCTCGTTGGGAGGCCAGCCCCAGCTGGGCCTCCGCCATCTTCCTTGCCCAGTGGCGCAGGTCCTCCCATCGTTTGCCTCAGTGGGTGCTCTACCTGTCAAAGACCCCCAGGGTCCACACCTCCTTAGCGATGGCACACAAATACCTTTTTTCTGATGGGCGCTGACCTGCTGCAGAAATACAGCAGACATCCGCAACAGAGCATACCGTCACCGCTGGTGTAAATCACCATTGGCTCCTGGAACCCATAGGGCTTAATGTTAACCAATGCGAAGTTGCACAGTGGTCGTCGACCGCCAACCGCTACGGCACTCAACGGCAGAAGAATTACCTCATTTCCACTTGTCTCTCCTGAGAAGTCAGGCAGCTGCCATTTCAGGGGGGCACAGGCCATGGCACCTAACTGCGTCACAGAAGACATTTGCACATCTACTGACTCTCAAATACACATACTGGTTCTTTAAAGGAAGAGATGCATCATTATGTCAATAGATGTTTGAATATGACCCTTTGCTCACTGTTTTTCTCCCTAGACTTCAACCGCTGAGCATGAATATGAGATGGAGACATCCTCAAGTGTGCAGACCCCTGGTGGACCTGGCGATAATGGAGGACAGACACATTATCCTATCCTACAGACTTGATAGGGCCACAATCCAAGAACTGTGTGCCCAATTGGAGCCAGACCTGATTTCAGCTATCTTCCCCCCACACAGGTAACCCCCTCTAGTGCAGGTCCTGTCAGTGCTCCATTTCCTGGCAAGTGGTTCCTTCCAAGCGACAGTGGCCATTGCATCAGGGATTACACAGCCTATGTTCTCCAACTTGTTGACCAGAGTGTTGTCTGCCATGCTGAAACACATGCACAGCTACATCGTATTCCCCAAGGTGGAGAATTTGGCAACAGTGAAAACTGGCTTCTATGCCGTGGGACATATCCCCAACATCATTGGTGCCATTGATGGCACACATGTAGCATTTGTCGTCCCCTCCGGAGGAATGAGCAAGTGTTCAGGAATAGGAAAAGCTATCACTCTCTGAATATGCAGATGGTGTGTTTGGCGGACCAGTACATCTCCCATGTGAATGCCAAGTATCCTGGCTCTGTGCATGATGCCTTCATCTTATGGAATAGCAGCATTCCATATGTGATGTCTCAACTCCAGAGGCACAGGGTGTGGCTAATAGGTGAGCCCATGGTCTCCACCCAGTTGATGTAGGCATATGGGTGTGGGCTTGGCCCTAAGGGTGAGTGTATGTCTAACAGGTATCCCTCGAATATTTGCAGGTGACTCTGGTTACCCCAACCTCTCATGACTACTGACCCCAGTGAGGAATGCCAGGACAAGGACAGAGGAATGTTACTATGAGGCACATGGGCAAACAAGGAGGATAATTGAAAGAACCTTTGGCCTCCTGAAGGCCAGGTTCCGGTGCCTCCCTCTGACAGATGGATCCCTGTACTACTCACCCAACAAGGTGTGCCAGATCATTGTTGCATGTTGCATGTTGTACAACCTGGCCTTGAGACGCCAGGTGCCTTTTCTGCAGGAAGATGAGCCTGGAGATGGTCTTGTGGCAGCGGTGGAGCCTGTGGACAGTGAGGAAGAGGAGGCAGAGGAAGAAGATGTGTACAACAGAAGATCACTCATACAACAGTACGCCCAGTGACACACAGGTAAGACACTGTAACTTCACTTTCCATTAAAGTTTTGTGTTGGACATTGTACATGGCAGCCTGATTTTCCATATTGTATGGCCACTTACTGTACCCTTTGGCATCTCTATTGTCAGATCTCTGTGCCCCACTCTGGCTCCTGGTGTGTTCCCTGCTGCCCACTACAGGTCATACCTATGAATACACGACTGTACAGTTGAATTGCAATGTTTACAGCTTGTTAAACGAATACATATTTGAATCAATTGACAGACTCCATACTTGTATTAGTTCCAAGGGTGTTTATTTATGTGCAAATAAGTGGAGGGGGTATTGCAATGGGCTGGGTTGATGATGGAGGAATGCTCAGGGTAGAGTCCAGTCTATTGGTATCACAGGTGCTTTGTCCAATGGGACATAGGAAGGGGAGCAATAGCAGTTC
This sequence comes from Pleurodeles waltl, assembly GCF_031143425.1. Classification (NCBI taxonomy): domain Eukaryota; kingdom Metazoa; phylum Chordata; class Amphibia; order Caudata; family Salamandridae; genus Pleurodeles; species Pleurodeles waltl. The sequence continues at coordinate 147,663,288 of NC_090450.1, read as the reverse complement.
AAGGGGGACAGGGTAACAGAATGGGACAAAAGGGTGACAATCAGGAGAGCCTTATTTCCTGGCAGGGGTCTTGGCAATGTTCTCCGACTTCTGCCTGGATCGCAGGGACCGTTTGCGGGGTGGTTCTCCTTCTGCAGGGGGTGGGGTGCCGGTGGCCTGTTGGTCCTGTGGTGGGGCCTCCTGTCCACTAGCACCGACAGAGGTGGAGGGCTGTTCATCGGTGTAGCTGGTGTCAGGGGCCTGTTGGTGTGCCACTGCCTCCCTCATGGTGTTGGCCATGTCAGCCAGCACCACTGCCATGGTGACCAGGATGGTGTGGATGTGTTTGAGGTCCTCCCTTATCCCCAGGTACTGTCCCTCCTGCATCTGCTGGGTCTCCTGCAACTTGTACAGTATCTGGCCCAAGGTCTCCTGCAAATGTTGGTATGCTCCCAGGATCCCTGCAAGTGCCTCATGGAGAGTGGGTTCCCTAGGCCTGTCCTCCCCCTGTCACACAGCAGTCCTCCCAGTGTCCCTGTTGCCCTGTGTCTCTGTCCCCTGATCGTTGTGCCCACTGCCACTGACCCAGGTCCCTGATCGTCCTGTGTTTGTGGAGTTGCCTGGGGTCCCTGTAGTGGTGGACACACTGCTGATTGACGTGCCCTAGGGACAGAGGTATAGGCCAGCAGGGTGGGTGCTGTGATGGTGTTTCCTAAGGGGGGAGTCTCTGTGGTGGTATGGGACTGTGTTTGGGTAACTGACTGTCCAGAGGTCCCTGATGGGCCAGGTTGGTCATCGTGATCCAGGCGTGCAGAGGTGCTGTCATCACTGTGGGTCTCTTCTGGGGGGGCTGGATGTTGGTGGCACCTCCTCTCCAGTGACGTTGAGTGGGGGTCCTGTGGGGATGTAAATGCAGTGTTATTGTATCTGCATGTGCAATCTTGTGCATGGGTGTGTTTCCCTGTATGGTTGTGATTGCCCTGACAGCTTTGCCTTGTGTGAGTAGTGATTTTGTGGGCTGGGTGATTCTCTCTAATGTGCATGCTTTAGTGATGGGTGTCCATGCAGGTCTGTGATGGGTGTCCATGCATTGGTGCGGCATGCAGGGCTTGGTTTTGGGATGGGTGGGTTCTGATAGTGCGGTACATGTGAGGTGGTGGAGTGATGGGAGTGAGGGTAGGGGTAGGAGTTTGTTATGACATGTAGGTAGGGTGGGGGATATAATAGTAAAGATTTGACTTACCAGAGTCCAGTCCTCCTGCTACTCCTGCGAGGCCCTCAGGATGCATTATTGCCAAGACTTGCTCCTCCCATGTTGTTAGTTGTGGGGGAGGAGGTGGGGGTCCACTGCCAGTCCTCTGTACGGCTATCTGGTGTCTTGCAACCACCGAATGCACCTTCCCCTGTAGGTCATTCCACCTCTTCCTGATGTCATCCCTTGTTCTGGGGTGCTGCCTCACGGTGTTGACCCTGTCCATGACTCTCCGCCATAGCTCCATCTTCCTAGCAATGGACGTCTACTGCACCTGTGATCCGAATAGCTGTGGCTCTACCCGGATGATTTCCTCCACCATGACCCTTAGCTCCTCCACTGAAAACCTGGGGTGTCTTTGGGGTGCAATGGATGTGGTGTGAGTGGTATGTGTGACGGTGTGTGGGGTGATGTGTTGTGGTGTGTGCTGTGAGGTGCGTGGATGGTGTATGGGCAATGGTGTTCTGTAGCTCAGATTGAGTGGGTGCTCCTGGCTTGTCTATCTCTCTCAGTTAGCAATCTTTTTTTTCGTTGAAAGGGTTGTGGGTAATGTGGGTGGGTGTTTTGTATTGGATTGGGTGTGTGGGTGTGGTGTGTGCATGTGTGTCAGGTGTGTGTAGTTTGAATTGTCCAATGTGGTGTCGTTTTGTTAGTGTGTGTGTATTTTGAGTGCAGTGGTGTGTACTGCCAATGCTTTACTGTGGTAGAAAGGCCACCGCAGTGGTTCGTGGGTCCTGATAATGTGGGCGTATTTCTCTTGGTGTAATGGTGTGGGTTTTGGTACCACTAGTTTATCACTGACCTTTGGTCTGGCGGACTTTTGTGGGTGTCTGTATAGTGGCGGATTTCTCTGTGTGAGTCATAATACCCGTAGCAGTATACCGCCGCCGTCACGGTATGTTGGCAGCCATCAGCATGGTGGTAGGAGGCATTAACCGGCAATGTTGTAATGAAGGCCTATGTGTAGAAGTTCTCAAAAATGTGGAGTCTCCTATGAACATCTGCAGCAGTGTTCTGTTGTTCCCCCTCCACATTATCTGCTCCGTCATCATCCTCCTTCTCCTCGTTGGGGACATCAAACAGGTCATCCCAGGGGGTATAAGTCCTGACACAGATGTTGTGGAGGTTTTCACATGCCAGAATTATTTTGCAAACAAGTGGTGGTGCATACAGGGCCAGGTACTTTAACCTGGATTTCAGGAGCCCAAATCTCCTTTCCACCACATTGTGAGTTTGTGTGTGCCCCTCGTTGTAGGCCCCCTCTTCCACCGTTGTGGGATTGGCAAATGGGGTCATCACCCAAGGCTGTATGCCATTCCTTTTATCAGCTGCAAAGGATAGAGAGAAGATGTGTTGGTAAGTCTTGATAGTGGTTTGAACATACAATGGAAGTTGTTAGTTTTAGTTGGGTGGTGACACAGACTTGCTTGTGGTATAGTGTATGTTCCTGTTCTTGTGACATGGTTTCATTGAACTGTGTTGATGGACATGACAATCTTGGGTAGTGACTCAAGGGCCTGGGGCATTTAATTATGTTGCAAAAATGATGGCTATGATTTGGGTAAATGTGTTGTATAGTCCATATTTGAAGCAGTGTTCTATTGTTAGATGGAACCTACCACTTCCTTGCACTACAATGGTGTCATATTTGAGACACCATAGTTGCCCTACAAAGCAAGACTGTGCCGTCCATGTTACCAGGTGGCATTACGCATGCAGTGTGACACTTTGTGACCCTTTGTGGCAGATGGTGGTTTTGGCAGCCATCAAGAGTATGAGGGTGTGTAGGATGATGTAATGTGGTGCAGTACTATGTCCTAGATTTCAATACTTGATTTCTCACAGACACTTTCTACACATACACAATGCAGGGTTTGGGAGGGGGCACAGCTATTTTTCACATGGGTCCCTTAGTACGGTGTATGTAAGGTCAGGTACATCCTCTATACTCCTACAGAGTCCTACTATGGCATCCATGATTGTTACAGTTTTTTCACAGACTTAGCACCGTGGTGGACCGTTTTTTCTATACAGAGCAGACGTGGTGGTCCTGGGGGGCACTAGGGGCACATGTGAGGTGGCACTGGAGTAGGTCCCGCCCCATTTCTCAAGATTCTTCCCCATGGTCTTTAATGGCAGATAATTTTGTATATGCATGTGTGCAACACAATGCAGCAGACAGGTTAATGTGCACACTACAGGTATGTCAGGTATGTGAAGATGATATGTAGTTGGTTTTGGCACCACTTGGATGGCATTGAATTTAGGTTCTGCCTGAGGCTTGCGCACCATTATTTACGCGGGACTGTGCCTATGTGTGCCGTATTCAAAATGACCATGGCCTATGCCATTGACATGCCTGGGCACTTCTTTGTTTGGTGTAATGTGTGTGTGATCGGTATTTAGTTGTCAACCTGTGGATACTTGTAGTGGTTTGTGAGCAACTTCTGTATGCAAAAGGGACTTGGCTGTACCACGGTGGTGTGCCAATCAGGTTGTGTCTGTGTTTTGTGCATGTGGGTGTATATGTTTGTGAAGTGCGATGAATGCAGTGTAGTGTGGCATATTGCATATGTGTTGTTACCTGTACATTTATGTAGCCCTGCCCTTGTGGATTTAGCGTGGTGTTTGTCTTGTTTGTCCTAGATGGTTAGTGTGATATGCGTTATGGTTGGTATGGTGGCTTACCTATGAGTAGGCCATTGCCATATTGGCCATCATAGAAACTGCTCATTGATGGTGCATTGGCGAAATATGTATGCATCATGGACACTGCCAGGTATTTAGCAAGGATGTTGGTGAAGAGCCCACGGTGGTCCACGATGGCCTGCACATTGATAGAATATGTGTGTTTGTGGACTCTATGCAGGTGTTCCGTTGATACAAGTGGCACCAGTTGCACATGGGTGCAGTCCATTGCACCCAGCACATGCAGAAACCCAGCAATTTGATAGAAACCTTGCTTGGTCTCCTGCTGCAGATGCTGGGTGTTTGGGAAGCAGAAGTAGTGGGGTGTGAGGCATAGAATAGCGTCCAGGACCTTAGGTAGAACGACCAAGAAGGATGACTGGTAGATACCAGCCACTTGTGCACCGTTATCTGAAAATGATCCAGATGCCAGCATATGGAGGACAGCAATGAGCTTGGTCATGGGTGGAATGTTAGTGGAAGTGTTAGAAATGGGGTCTTTGGTTGGCAGTCAGGTTACCCCCTGTCTAAGCAAGGACCCTCACTCTAGTCAAGGTAAAGGAGAATCACCCTCAGCTAACCCCTGCTCACCCCCTTGGTAGCTTGGCACGAGCAGGCAGACTTAACTACAGAGTCTAGGTGTAAAGTATTTGTACCAACACACACAGTAACTCAGTGAAAATACTACAAAATGACACAACACAGGTTTATAAAAATAGGAAATATTTATCTGAACAAAACAAGACCAAAACGACAAACATCCAACACACACAAGTCAGGTTATTAATTTTAAAAGCAAAAGACTCTTAAATCCTTTTGTAGACAGAAAAAACACTGTTAGCATTGAAACGTACCTGGGTAGTGTCAAAATAGCACAGACAGGTAAGTGTGCGTCGAAAAAGGTTAGGGATGCGTCGATTTCTCACCCGCAAGCGAGACCGAATGTTATTTCTCCTTCTGTGGTCGGGTCAGCGTGTGTCATTTCTCCTCTCCGCAGGAGAGCAATGCGTGGATCCGGGCAAGCACTCGGGGCCGGGCAGGCATTGTGTCATTTTTCCACGCCCAGCAAGCTTTCGTGTCAAAAATCCTGCCGCACAGTGCTAGCAAAACTGGGCTGTGTGGGTTGCGATGTTACCAGCCCCTGTTAGTGGTGTGGCGTGTTGTTTCTCCAGCCGTGTGGGTCTATCTTCCAGCTGTGCTGTAGACCAAGCATCGATTTCTGCCACAAAGCTGCCGGTGTGTCGTTTCTTCAGCTGCATCTCGGAGGATCCATCAGAAATTTTCCCGCACAGCAGTCGGTTCGTGGATTTTCAATCTTGGTCTGCCAGCTTCACCTGTCAAGGCCCCAGGAACTAGATAGGGCACCACTTGGCAGGGCAGGAGTCTCAAAAGAGAGTCCAGGTGCTGGCAGGGAAAGTCTTTGATGGTCCTGAGACTTCAACAACAGGAGGCAAGCTCAGGACAAACTTTTGGAGATTTCTTCACAAGCAGGAATGCAAAACAAAGTCCAGTCTTTGCCCCCTTCCACCAGGCAGAAGCAGCAACTGCAGCATAGCTCCACTCAGCACAGTCACAGGCAGGCAGCACTTCTCCTTAGATCTTCAGCTCTGCTCCAGGCAGAGGTTCCTCTTGATGTCCAGAAGTGATCTAAAGTCTGTGGTTTTTGTGCCCTTCTTATACCCAGTTTGGCCTTTGAAGTAGGCTTACTTCAAAGGAAAGTCTCTCTTGTTTGCGAAATTCTGCCTTGCCCAGGCCAGGCCCCAGACACACACCAGGGGGTAACTACTCCTCCCCTTCCTCCTAGCACAGATGGCTGATCAGGATATGCAGTCTACACCCCAGCTCCCTTTGTGTCACTGTCTAGAGAGAGGTGCAAACAGCCCAACTGTCAAACTGACCCAGACAGGGAATCCACAAACAGGCAGAGTGACAGAATGGTTTAACCCCTTCTGTGCCCAGGACGTAATGGTTACGTCCTGAGGCACAGTGCTGCTGTGCCCAGGACGTAACCATTACGTCCTGTGCACAGAGCCCAGAGGGAGCGCTCTCGCTCCCTCTGTGGGGTTCCCCCCCACCCCCCCAAGTCAGGGTTGGAAGGGGAAGCCCTTCCCCTCCCACCCCCGAACCCCCCAACCCCCCCTGTGACGTCAGCGCGCGAGTGCGCGCTGATTAGTCACAGGGTCTCCCCCATCGCGCTGGAAGCAGAGCTTCCAGCGCGATTGAAAAAGAAATGCTTTTGCATTTCTTTTTCAATCCCATGGGGGAGGCCCCGAGAGGCTTCAAAGGGAAGGAAATGTATTTCCTTCCCTTTGAAGTCTCTCACAGGTTTCAAAAGCCGGATTGCTTGCAATCCGGCTTTTGAAACCCCACTAGACACCAGGGATTTTTTTTTTTCTTCTTGAAATTGGCAAAAGGGAGCGACCCCTTGGGCAAGGGACGCTCCCAGGGGGGCATTTTTTTGGAAGGCCTTTTCTGCCCCCCCTGGGGGCAGATTGGCCTATTATTAGGCCGATCTGCCCCCAGGGGGGGCAGAAACCTCTAGGCACCAGGGACCATTTTTTTTTTTTTTTTTTTTTTTGTGATGAATTTTTTTTTTTTAGGTGGGGAGCGATCCCTTAGGCAAGGGTCGCTCCCCTACGGGGCAATATATATTTAGGCCATTTCTGCCCCCCTTGGGGGCAGATTGGCCTATTTTGATAAGGCCAATCTGCCCCCAAGGGGGGCAGAAACCATTAGACACCAGGGATTTTTTTTTTCCGCGCGAATGTCACGCAACAAAGCGACCCCTTTGGCATGGGTCGCTCCCAGGGGGGGCAATTTTTTGGGAAGGCCTTTTCTGCCCCCCCTGGGGGCAGATCGGCCTATTATTAGGACGATCTGCCCCCAGGGGGGGAAGAAACCTCTAGGCGCCAGGGTAAATTTTTTTTTTCTGTTTTTTTTTTTGTGTTTTTTTTTTTTGTTCTTTTTTTTTTTTTAGAGATGGGGAGCGACCCATCAGGCAAGGGTCGCTCCCCTGGGGGGGCAAATTGTATTTAGACCATTTCTGCCCCCCTGGGGGCAGATTGGCCAATTTTAGGTCAATCTGCCCCCAAGGGGGCAGAAACCACTAGGCACCGGGGATTTGTTTTTTGGCGCCACTGTCACGCAGGGGGAGCGACCCCGTAGGCAAGGGTCGCTCCCGGGGGGGGGGTGGGGGTTGGGGGGGCAAATTTATTTTAGGCCATTTCTGCCCCCCCGGGGGACAGATCGGCCTATTATTAGGCCGAACTGCCCCCGGGGGGGGGGGCAGAACACTCTAGGCGCCAGGGCAATTTTTTTTGTGTGTTTTTTTTTTGTTGTTTCTTTTTTTAGAGATGGGGAGCGACCCATCAGGCAAGGGTCGCTCCCCTGGGGGGGGGCAAATTGTATTTAGACCATTTCTGCCCCCCTGGGGGCAGATTGGCCAATTTTAGGTCAATCTGCCCCCAAGGGGGCAGAAACCACTAGGCACCGGGGATTTGTTTTTTGGCGCCAATGTCACGCAGGCAAGGGTCGCTCCCGGGGGGGGGGGGGTGGGTGTTGGGGGGGCAAATTTCTTTTAGGCCATTTCTGCCCCCCCGGGGGGCAGATCGGCCGATTATTAGGCCGATCTGCCCCCGGGGGGGGGGGGGGGCAGAAACCTCTAGGCGCCAGGGGAATTTTTCTTTTTTTTCTTTTTTTTTTTCTTGGTTTTTTTTTTTTAGAGATGGGGAGCGACCCATCAGGCAAAAGTCGCTCCCCTGGGGGACAAATTGTATTTAGGCCATTTCTGCCCCCCTTGGGGGCAGATTGGCTGAGTTTAGGTCAACCTGCCCCCAAGGGGGCAGAAACCACTAGGCACCGGGGATTTGTTTTTTGGGGCCAATGTCACGCAGGGGGAGCGACCCCGTAGGCAAGGGTCGCTCCCGGCGGGGGAGGGTGGGGGTTGGGGGGGCAAATTTATTTTAGGGCATTTCTGCCCCCCCCCCACCTGGGGCCGGCTGAGCTACAGGCCAAACACCACAGGTAGGCACCTTGCAAAAAACACCTCTGTTTTCTGTGAAAAAATATGTTGTGTCCACGTTGTGTTTTGGGCCATTTCCTTTTGTGGGCGCAAGGCCTACCCACAGAAGTGATGTACCATTTTTATCGAGAGACTTAGGGGAACGCTGGGTGGAAGGAAATTTGTGGCTCCTCTCAGATTCCAGAACTTTATGTCACCGAAATGAGAGGAAAAAGTGTTTTTTGGGCCAAATTTGGAGGTTTGCAAAGGATTCTGGGTAACATAACCTGGTCAGAGCCCCGCAAGTCACCCCATCTTGGATTCCCCTGGGTTTCTAGTTTTCAAAAATGCACTGGTTTGCTAGGTTTCCTCAGGTGTCGGCTGAGCTACAGGCCAAAATCCACAGGTAGGCACTGCTTTTTATAAAAAAATGTGATGTGTCCACGTTGTGTTTTGGGCCCTTTCCTTTCGTGGGCGCTAGTCCTACCCACACAAGTGAGGTATCATTTTTATCGGGAGACTTGGGGGAACGCTGGGTAGAAGGAAATTTGTGGCTCCTCTCAGATTCCAGAACTTTCTGCCACAGAAATGTGAGTAACATGTGTATTTTTAGCCAAATTTTGAGGTTTGCAAAGGATTCTGGGTAACAGAACCTGGTCCGAGCCCCGCAAGTCACCCCTCCTTGGATTCCCCTAGGTCTCTAGTTTTCAGAAATGCACAGGTTTGGTAGGTTTCCCTAGGTGGCGGCTGAGCTAGAGGCCAAAATCTACAGGTAGTCACTTTGCTAAAAACAGCTCTGTTTTCTGTGATATGTCCACGTTGTGTTTTGGGGCATATCCTGTCGCGGGCGCTAGGCCTACCCACACAAATTAGGTATCATTTTTATCGGGAGATGTGGGGGAACGCTGGGTGGAAGGAAATTTGTGGCTCCTCTCAGATTCCAGAACTTTCTGCCACAGAAATGTGAGGAACATGTGTTTTTTTAGCCAAATTTTGAGATTTGCAAAGGATTCTGGGTAACAGAACCTGGTCCGAGCCCCGCAAGTCACCCCTCCTTGGATTCCCCTTGGTCTCTAGTTTTCAGAAATGCACAGGTTTGGTAGGTTTCCCTAGGTGGCGGCTGAGCTAGAGGCCAAAATCTACAGGTAGTCACTTTGCTAAAAACAGCTCTGTTTTCTGTGATGTGTCCACGTTGTGTTTTGGGGCATATCCTGTCGCGGGTGCTAGGCCTACCCACACAAGTGAGGTACCATTTTTATCGGGAGACTTGGGGGAACATAGATTAGCAAAACAAGTACTATTGCCCCTTGTCTTTCTCTACATTTTTTCCTTCCAAATATAGGAGTGTGTGTAAAAAAGACATCTATTTGAGAAATTCCCTGTAATTCACGTGCTACTATGGTCACCCCGGAATTCAGAGATGTGCAAATAACCACTGCTCCTCAACACCTTATCTTGTGCCCTTTTTGGAAATGCAAAGGTTTTCTTGATAGCAATTTTTTACTCCTTATATTTCAGCAAATGAATTGCTGTATACCCGGTATAGAATGAAAACGCACTGCAGGGTGCAGCTCATTTATTGGCTCTGGGTTCCTCGGGTTCTTGATGAACCTACAAACCCTATATATCCCCACAACCAGAGGAGTCCAGCAGACGTAACGGTATATTGCTTTCGATAATCTGACATTGCAGGGAAAAGTTACAGAGTAAAACGTAGAGAAAAATTGATGGTTTTTTCACCTCAATTTCAATATTTTTCTTTTTCAGCTGTTATTTTCTGTAGGAAACCCTTGTAGGATCTACACAAATGACCCCTTGCTGAATTCAGAATTTTGTCTACTTTTCAGAAATGTTTAGGTTTCTGGGATCCAGCATTGGTTTCATGACCATTCCTGTCACTGACTGGAAGGAGGCTGAAAGCACAAAAAATTGCACAAATGGGGTATGCCCCAGTAAAATGCCAAAATTGTGTTGAAAAATTGGGTTTTCTGATTCAAGTCTGCCTGTTCCTGAAAGCTGAGAAGCTGCTGAGTTTAGCACCGCAAACCCTTTGTTGATGCCATTTTCAGGGGAAAAACCACAAGCCTTCTTCTGCAGCCACTTTTTCCAATTTTTTTGAAAAAAACGAAATTTTCACTGTATTTTGGCCAATTTCTTGGCCTCCTTCAAGGGAACCCACAAAGTCTGGGTACCTCTAGAATCCCTAGGATGTTGGAAAAAAAGGACGCAAATTTGGCTTGGTTAGCTTATGTGGACAAAAAGTTATGAGGGCCTAAGCGCGAACTGCCCCAAATAGGCAAAAAAAGGCCCGGCACAGGAGGGGGAAAAGGCCTGGCAGCGAAGGGGTTAAGCAGGAAAATGCTCACTTTCTAAAAGTGGTATTTTCAAACACACAATCTTAAAATCAACTTTACTAAAAGATGTATTTTTGAATTGGGAGCTCAGATACCCCAAACTTCACATGTCTATCCACTCCCAAAGAGAATCTATGCTTTTATCATATTTAAAGGCAGCCCCCATGTTAACCTATGTGAGGGATAGGCCTTGCAACAGTGAAAACCGAATTTGGCATTATTTCACTGTTAGGACATATAAAACACATTAGTATGTGTCGTACCATAAACATACACTGCACCCTGCCCATGGGGCTACCTAGGGCCTATCTTAGGGGTGTCTTATATAGAAGAAAAGGGAAGGTTCAGGCCTGGCAAGTGGGTACACTTGCCAAGTCGAATTTGAAGTTTAAAACTGCACACACAGACACTGAAGTGGCAGGTCTGAGCCATGTTTACAGTGCTACTAATGTGGGTGGCACAACCAGTGCTGCACGCCCACTAGTAGCATTTGATTTACAGGCCCTGGCCACCTCAAGTGCACTGTACTAGGAATTTACCAGTAAATCAAATATACCAATCATGGAAATCCAATTACATACACATTTTATATAGGAGAACTTGCACTTTAGCACTGGATAGCAGTGGTAAAGTGCCCAGAGTAACAAGAACAGCAAAAACAGAGTCAAGCACATATCAACTACCTGGGAAACAGAGGCAAAAAATAGGGGAGACCACGCCAAGGATGCCAAGTCTAACATGTGTCCCCCCCAGCTGAAATTGGGGAGCAACTACCCAACCTCATGGGAGTTCTCATCACAAAGGCGGAAGAATCTGGAGAGACCATCAGCATTGGCGTGTTCTCTGCCAGGGCGCTGTTCCACTGTAAAGTCCATACCCTGTAGGGACATGGACCACCTCAACAGTTTTGGATTCTCACCCCTCATCTGCATTAACCATCTGAGGGGCCTGTGGTCGGTCTGAACCCAGAAGTGAGTTCCAAACAAGTACGGTCTTAGCTTCTTCTGCGCCCAGACCACAGCAAAAGCTTCAGGTTCCATGGCTCTCCGCCTATGTTCCCTGGGAAGTAACCTCTTGCTAATGAAGGCTACAGGTTGATCTAGGCCTCTTCATTAAGCAGTGAGAGTAATGCTCCTATACCATGGTCTGAGGGGTCTGTTTGCACATGAAACTCCTTGGAGTAGTCAGGTACCTTCAGCACAGGTGCTGTGCACATAGTAGCCTTCAGGGCATTAAAAGCGGTCTGGCAAGCCGCTGTCCAGATCACCTTCTTTGGTTGCTTCTTAGAAGTCAACTCAGTCAAGGGGGTAACAATGGTACCATACCCCTTGACAAACCTCCTGTAGTAACCAGTGCGGCCTAAATAGGCTCTCAACTCAGTCTGGGTTTTGGGAGGCTCCCAAGCCAGAATGGTGTCAATTTTTGGCTGTAGTGGTGCCACCTGGCCTCTCCCTACCTGGTGTCACAAGTACTCCACAGAACCCTGCCCTGCTTGGCACTTGCTTGCCTTAATAGTGAGGCCTGCCTTTTGCAGGGCCTCCAACACTCTGCAGATGTATTGCAGATGTTCCTCCCATGTGGAACTAAAGACAGCAATGTCATCCAGGTAGGCAGCACTGAACTCATCCAGCCCAGCCAACACCTGGTTGACCAACCTCTGAAAGGTGTCAGGGTCATTTTTCATCCCTAATGGCATCACCTTAAACTGAAAGTACCCATCTGGGGTAGAAAATGCAGACCTCTACATGGCCCCCTCAGTCAAGGCAGTCTGCCAATACCCAGATGTTAAATCATACGTGCTGAGGTAGGGGGCAGCTCCAACCGATCTATGAGCTCATCAGCTCGGGGGTTGGGGTGTGCGTCAGTCTTACTGACTGCATTGAGCCCCCGGTAGTCCACACAGAACCGGAGTTCTGGAGTGGCACCAGGTGTAAGGCCCTTTGGGACCAGTACCACAGGCCTGGCCCAAGGACTGCAGGAATACTCAATAACCCCAAGGATTAACGTTTTGGATACCTCATCCTTAATGCTAGCCCTGGCCCTGTCAGGCACCCTGTAAACTTTCTGTTTAATGGGTGTCCTGTCCCCAGTGTCTACATCATGTGTGCACATGTGTGTGACCCCTGGGATCAAGGAAAACAGTGAGGCGAACTGTCCCAACACCTGGCGACAGTCCCTCTCCTGCTCTGCGGTCAGGGAGGGGGAGAAGACCACTCCCTCCACGGACCCAGTTTTCTCTTCTGCAGACAGGAGGTCAGAAAGAGGCTCACTCTCCTCCTCTATTCCGTCATCCGTCGCAAGGAGCATGGACAACTCTGTCCACTCAAATTGTGGCTTGAGTCAGTTAACATGCAGGACCGTTAAAGGGTTCCTGGTAGTCTGCAAGTCCACCAGGTAGGTGACTTCACTCTTGCGTTCCACCACCTCAAGTGGACAGTCCACTTGTCTTGGAGTGCCCTAAGCTCCCCTGGTGCCATCACCCAAACTTTATGACCCGGTTGAAACTCGACCAGAGTGGCATTCTTGTCATACCAGTGTTTCACATACTCTTGGCTTGCTTCCAGGTTCTCCTGTGCGGTGTGACGCATTGTTTCTCCATCTGCGTGTGTTGATCTTCCAGCCGTGCTGCAGGCAGAGCGTTGATTTCTGCCACAAAGCCGGCAGGGCATTGTTTCTTCATCTGCGTCTCGGAGGTTGCGTCGGAAATTTCCCTGCACGCCGGTCTGTGAGTGGATTTTTAATCTGGGTCTGCCAGCTTCACCTGTCAAGACCCCAGGAACTGTATAGGGCACCACTTGGCAGGGCAGGAGTCCCAGCAGAGAGTCCAGGTGCTGGCAGGGGAAGTCTTTGATGACCCTGAGACTTCAACAAGAGGAGGAAAGCTCAGGACAAGCCCTTGGAGATTTCTTCACAAGCAGGAATGCATAACAAAGTCCAGTCTTTGTCCCCTTTCACCAGGCAAAAGCAGCAACTGCTGGATAGCTTCACAAAGCACAGTCACAGGCAGGGCAGCACTTCTCCTCAGCTCTTCTCAAGGCAGGGGTTCCTCTTGATGTCAGGAAGTGATCTAATGTCTGTGGTTTTGGGTTCCCTTCTTATACCCATTTTGGTCTTTGAAGTAGCCTTCCTTGAAAGGAAAGTCTCTTGTTTGTCAAAAAAAAACTCCTGCCTTGCCCAGGACAGGCCCCAAACACAGCAGGGGGTTGGAGACTGCATTGTGTGAGGGTAAGCACAGCCCTTTCAGGTGTGAGTGACCACTCCTCCTCTCCCTCCAAGCAAAGGTGGCTCATCAGGATATGCAGTTTACCCCCCAGCTCCCTTTGTGTCACTGTCTAGAAAGAGGTGCAAACTGCGTAACTGTCAAACTGACCCAGACAGAGAATCCACAAACAGGCAGAGTCACAGAATGTTTTAAGCAGGAAAATGCTCACTTTCTAAAAGTGGCATTATCAAACACATAGGGGGTCATTTTGACCTTGGCGGACGGCGGAGGCCGTCCGCCAAGGTACCGCTGCTGAATGACCGCACCGCGGTCAAAAGACCGCGGCGGCCATTCAGACATTTCCTCTGGGCCGGCGGGCGCTCTCCAAAAGAGCGCCCGCCGGCCCAGAGGAAATGCCCCTGCAACGAGGACGCCGGCTCAGAATTGAGCCGGCGTAGTTGCAGGGGTGCGACGGGTGCAGTTGCACCCGTCGCGTATTTCAGTGTCTGCATAGCAGACACTGAAATACTAAGTGGGGCCCTCTTACGGGGGCCCCTGCAGTGCCCATGCCATTGGCATGGGCACTGCAGGTGCCCCCAGGGGCCCCGCGGCACCCCCTACCGCCATCCTGTTCCTGGCGGGAGACCCGCCAGGAACAGGATGGCGGTAGGGGGTGTCAGAATCCCCATGGCTGCGGAGCGCGCTCCGCAGCCATGGAGGATTCTGAAGGGCATTGGTAAACCGGCGGGAGACCGCCGGTTTACCCTTTCTGACCGCGGCTGAACCGCCGCGGTCAGAATGCCCTCGGGAGCACCGCCAGCCTGTTGACCCCCATAATCTTAAAATCAACTTTACTAAAAGATGTATTTTTAAATAGTGGGCTCAGATTCTCCAAACTCTACGTCTATCCGCTCCCAAAGGGAATCTAAGCTTTAACCTATAGGAGGGATAGGCCTTGCAACAGTGAAGACCGAATTTTGCAGTATTTCACTGTTAGGACATATAAAACACATTAGTTTATGTCCCAGCTTAAACATACACTGCACCCTGCCCATGGGGCCAACTAGGGCCTACCTTAGGGGAGTCTTACATGTAAGAAAAGGGAATGTTTAAGCCTGGCAAGTGGGTACACTTGCCAAGCCGAATTGCCAAATGCCAAGTCTAACAGGGAGTTTGCACCGTAGCTGTGATATGTGGCGCAATATGGTGCAGCAGGAGTACAATGGACTCCTTGTTGAGTCTGTACATCCGGATCACATCTTGTTCCTTTAGTCCAAGGATGGTTGTGTGCTGTCAGTAGATCCTCTCCCTCCTTCTACGTTGCCTTTGTGGCTGCTGTGGTGGTATCTGGGGTTGCTGCGGTGGTGGTGAAGGGACCTGCTATCTTCGCTGACGTCTGAAGCATGTGCCAAGCTGGAGCAGTTCCACTTCCATGTTCTCCTGGAGGTTTCCAAAGATCCTTCCGTGTGTTTTCTTGAGTGGTGGTGTATGGGCCTCTTTTTAAAGCCTGGTCTAGCCAGGCATTAAAATTTGATGCTAATGGGACTTAGCCCCATTTTTTAAGTCCACTTCCTTGGTTAGCGCCATTTTTTGGAAGGGAATGGCTACCTTGCATCTCATTGCCACAATTAGACGCAAGGTGATTTGGCGTTCCCTTAAAATGGCGCTAACTCCAAAAGTTTGACGCTAGACAGGTCTAACGTCAAAATATAAATGTGGAGTCATTTTTGCACTGCTTTAGCATAAAAAAATGACACCAGGGCGGCGCAAACATTTCATAAATATGGGCCTATGTCTCAAAGCCTGATGTGCAGAATTGAAACTTTGGAGAGTCACTACATGGCTGCATTCTGTGAAAAAGGTCTGCCCCCCATCCCATACAAACAGATAAGCCTTGATTGGTTGATGAGGTAATGGGAAGCTGATAATCTAATGCAATTAGCGCCATGATTCACCTCATCTAAGGCCATGTCAATATCATAGTCAATTATGGTCTCAAATCCATGTGTAGACCAGAGAGAATGACTCTGGAGGCCCGAGGCTTGAAATGCACAAGGCCTGATCTCTTTAGAAGGGACTGCACGAAAAGCAAGAACTTCAACAGGAAAATGAAGAACGTCGGAGAGCTCTTAAAGTAAGGGAATGATGTAATAGAATCATCTTTGTCTTAAAGGTATCATGAGATATCTTTGCACAACTTCAATAAAGGGTTAATAGATTTTTTGTTGTACAAAGAGTCACTAAGCTTCTAGGCAATCTTGAAGATTACTTCTGATAGTAACCACTTGTACAATAAAAATTGTTTTTTTATATTAAGAATGGACTTTGGTGCCATGCTCATAATTTTGGCACCACTGACATTGGCATGCTTGCACTTAGATTTCTGATTGACTGTGACTGTCTCAACTGAGAACTCATGAAGTGTGCATGACCTTATGTGAGGATATATACTTAAAAGGAATGTTATTAACATTGGAAAGGGGACAGTTGTCAGCATATTGGAGCCTTAAGAAAGGGTGGGATGAAAGGAGGAGGTGATTCTGAGAGATTAAAAGTAAATAAAAAGACAGAAACTTTCAAAAAGTGCATGGATGTGTAAATGAACAACTGAGTTTATGTGATACAGGAGTAATACATTAGGAGACAAAAAAGATGTAAGATTGTTAGATCTGACATCCTTGGTATGTTATTTCCCCAAGCTGCATGCCCTCGCTTCCTGATTTTTGCTGAACTTGTTTGCGCTGGCATTAGGACTCTGTGTGCTAAAGTGCTTGTGCTCTCTCTTTGAAAGATGTTAAACCTGGCCTACACCTAATTGTCATATTTAATTTACTGCGAAGTCCCTAACAAATGGTATTCCATATACCGGGAATCTGTAAATGAAATGCTACCAGTGGGTAGCAGCACTCATTGTGCCATCCACCAAAGTAGAATGTCAAACATTTCTAAGGCCACTAACATCAGTCCTAATCACCCCTGGGTAAGGCGAATGGAATTTAAAGAGTTGGACTTGTGCTGTTTAAGTTTTACATGTTCTGACAGCATAACACTTCAAAAGTCGTTTTTCACAGTTGAAAAACACTGATATACCGCTGATTAACACTGGGTTATCGAATAAGTGCTAAATTCAGATTGGGAGTAAGTACATATATGCTGTTTACTCAAAATAATTATTATTTAAAATCCTCTTTTACAGTGAAATTGGATTTTAAGTTACAATTTTGAAAAAGCCACCTTTAGAAAGTTGTCATTTTTCTGTCCAAACCAACTGAGCCTTCCTGCTAGTGTCCTGCATTAACATTAAATGACTACTGATGGGTCTGTTGCTGGGGATTGTGCCATGTTTTCAGACAGTGAAACTAAGGAAATCTAGGTATGAGGGAAGAGGGTATTCCTGACAGGATGGATGGAGTGGAGCTCTTATCTGCCCTGACTACAAAGGACCCTGCCTGCAGCACACACAAAGGAACCTGACACCAGGCCTGCCCTGCCTTTTGTCACTGAAGACAGTTTCGAGCTAGGACCAAGGGAATGGGAAGTAAGTACTGACCAGCACCAGTTTTGGGTGTAGGTAAGGGAATTCTAACCACACAAAAGGTGGCACCAGGTATAAAAATAGGACCTGTACAACTGCACTTCACAACACTGCTGGAATTATGAGGATTCAGAAGAAGGACTGATTGACAGCTTCATAGGAATCAACGCAGGTCGGCACAGACCAATGCAGGACCTTGCATCTCAAACCATGGGCACAAAGTTACAACTCTCAGCGGACTGAACTCGAGCCTGTACTCTGCCCATGCACCCACACGGTCAGCCTTGAGTGTGGCTTTGAACCAATCCAGTGTGTCCACATAACCGAAGTCGGTGCTTCACACTCCTTGTTAAACCTGGCATCTTTTGGCATGTTTCCCCCTGCCTTTTTGCCTTCTGACCTCCTGTTTTTATAGTATGCTGAACTTAGTTTTTGCTGGTTTATTGTCTCTATGTACTTTATCACTGCAGATCAGATCAATGCTTAAGTGCAAGTGCTCCTTGTGTAAAGTGTATTTGTGATTAGGTTATCCATAACTGGCATATTTGATTTGCTAGTATATCCCTAGCAAAGTGCAGTAGAGGTGCACAGGGCCTGTAAATCAAATGGTACTACGGGTCCTCAGCACTGATTGTGCCACTCACACGAGTAGCCCTGTAAACATTTCCCAGACCTGCCACTGTAGTGTCTGTGTGTGCAGTCTTGTACTGCCAATTCAATCTGGCAAGTGTACCTACTTGCCACGCCCAAACTTCTTTTTTACTGCATGTAAGTCACCCCTGAGGTAGGCACTAGGTAGCCATATGGGTAGGGTGCAGTGTATTTAAATGGTAGGACATGTACTGGTGTGTTTTACATGTCCTGATAATGAAATATTGCCTAATTCATTTTTCACTATTGCAAGGCCTACCTCTCCGGTAGGTTAACATGGGGGCTGCCTTTAAATATCTTTTAAGCGTAGTTTCTCTTTGGGAGCAGATGGTAATGTGGAGTTTGGGGTCTTTGAATTCACAATTTAAAAATGCATCTTTTGGTAGAGTTGGATTTTAAATTGTCTGTTTGAAAATGCCACCTTTAGGAAGTGGGCATTTGCTTGCTTAACTATTCTATGCCTCTGCCTGCTTGTGGAATCCACATCTGGGTCAGACTGAAAGTTGAGCTGTTTGTGAATTCCCTCTAGACAGTGACACAAAGGGAGTTGAGGTGTGTCCTGCAAATCCTGATAAGTCTTCCAGGGCTAGAGTGGGGGGAGAGAGGAGCTGACCCTGCACCTAAATGAGCTGTGCCTGTCCTCATAAAACACAGTCTCCAACCCCCTGGAGTGGGTCTGGAGCCAGGCTTGGGCAAGGCAGGATTTTGTGAACAATAGAGACTTTCCTTTAAAGTTGGCCTTCTTCAAGGGCAGAAATGAGAATAAGTAGTGGACCTAAAACCCCAGACTTTTAGAACACATCTGGATCAAGAGGAATCTCTGCCAAGGAGAGGAGCTGAAGAGCTGGAGGAGGTGTACGGCCCCTTTGCTGTGTGTGTGTGGCTGGGTTGGCCTGCAGTTGCTGCTTCTGACTTAAAGAGGACAAAGACTGTACTTTGCTGTTTATCCTGATTATGGAGTTTCTCCAAGGGCTTGAAGTAGAGCTTGACATCTGTTGGAAGTCTCAGGGATATAGACTTCAGATTCATCTGCCTAGAGCACTGGGAACTGTGTGTTTTGTGCTTGAAAAAGAAGAAAAACCATCACGACAACGTCAACAACACCGCTACCTGCACTGTGACCTGACAACAACACATGGATCCGTGCCCCACTTTGCACCACAACTCTTGTCTCACAGACGTCGTCACCTGACGCAGTCACTGAGCCGCTGCTTGCACTGTGACCTGCGGGCCCCACACATCGCATCACCTTGTGCACACCACAGGTTGATATCCCCGATGAAGCCGCTCTATCCTGACACCGACACTGCTGCCTGCTCCGTGGCCTCAGGACACCGCTCGTGAGGTACACAAAGCACTGTCTCGTCCCACACCGAAGCCCCGGTCCATCAACACCAGCGCCTTCGACTCCAGCATCATCAATAGATGTCCCTGTCTGCCCTGCAAACCGTGGGTGATGCACAGAACCCGCTATGCATCGTACCGCCGCCTTGGGACTTCCAACAACAGCGCTTCAGCAATGACAATGGCGCTACCTGCATCGTGACCTGGAGACACTGCATGTCGCACTACCCCATTTCACACCGCAGCTCTGGTCTCACCAACACTGGAGGATGCTCTTATCGAGCCACTGCATGTACTGTGACCTCTGGGCCCCGCCCGTCGCATCGTCCTCATTCACACCGCAGCCCCGAGGCCACCATTGCCTGCGCTCCTGACTTTGTCATCAGCCCGGAGTTCGATCTGCAATGCATGTGGCTTCAAGGGCCCAACAAACCCTGCACCGACCTCTGGAACCAACCCCCACTGACGCCTGCCAACACCAGAGACGCTGCACTCCAGATCCAATTGTGAGGATCACAACACTCTACATTTCAAAGGTACTGCTTGCGTGTCTTCCCGACACCATAGCTGGCCCGCGACCCAGTGGTCAGCCTGAACTGTTGGACTTGTAATTCCTGACAAAGTGATAGCCCCTGAAGGAGCTATCGACTTCAAGGAACTGTATTTTCGAGAAATTCTTGCAAAATTCATTTCTTTATTAATGTACGTTGGATTTTTCTCTTTGTGGTCTTGTTTTATACAGATAAATATTGGCTATTTTTCTAAAACTGGTGTGGGGTCCTTTTGTAGTGTTTTCACTGTATTACTGTGTGTTATGTGCAAACGCTTTACACATTGCTTTTGAGATAAGTAGTATGCTACTCACCCAAAAGCTCTTCAACGCCTTGTCAGGGGTAGTAAGCACTATAAATACAATTACAATTACAATAAGCCTGACTGTTTGTGCCAAGCTACCAAGTGGGTGAGCTTTCTGTGCTTCCTCCTGACAGAATTGCTGTTGTTACCAAAGTGGTGCATCCTCTCAACTAACAACCCACATTTTTACAATAATGATACCAATTTAACAAGTAGTCTTCAGGCTGATATTCATGTTTTCAGAAGATGAAAAAACCAAATCCAGTTTGTGACTACCTTAATGGTTTGGGTCCAGTAACTATTTTAAGAGAAAGCACATTAGTGGAAGGAATCAGTGAATGAGGAGACTTGGCAGTCTGACCAGATATTAAGTCCCATAGTTATACTTTTTTAGCACAGCATTTGCGTCATTTTTTGACACATAATCGGCGCAAACTTACAAAATACAATTGTATTTTGTAAGTTTGCGCCGATTTTGCGTCATAAAGCGGTGCAAAAAAATATATAAATATGGGCCTAAGGCTGCTGAAACAATAATCTTAAAAACAAGATCTCATAATGGGCTATTATATCAACCAGTACTTCATCAAAATGTCCTGAATATTCTAAGGGGAAGCCATCAGAGTGTAGTCTGAGCATTGAGAGGCTTAACTGTTAGGAACCTAATGATAGAGATTAATAAATGCTAAGCTACAACCAATGCAATGGGTTGATCTACGTATAAGATTTTGATGCCCAGAGGAATCACATGTGACACCAGACACAGAGCTGTACTCAAGCCTAGTTGTGTGGTGGTTAGTAGTCAAGTTGGTAGTCAAATACAAGCTCACTCACAGCAAATGAATGCTTGCTACCAAGTGAGCATGAATGTGTTTAGCAGACACATGTCTTGAGATAATATTAGAGAACTCTTGAATGGAAAGCGCAAGTAGGTTATTTCTATCATAAAAAGGAAGTAGAAGCTGATAACGCGTCCAGCCCTTATAAATTACCTGTACCTGGACACGTTGGAGGTCGGTGAATCTTTTAACCGAGTCGGGCTCTCCTCATCCTCAATAGTCGGGTCACTCAAATCAATAATCACTAACTGTTGTAATCCTTAATCAGTATTCAATTAATAGATCAATACAACACATCAGAAATCAATAACAGTTGGTATTTCGGCGCACCATGACCTTTCAGTCATGAATAACCACACCAGTTTATTAAAAGTTAGTGGATTTATTTCCCTATATTAACAAAGCTAGCACGATATATATGTGTCTCAAAACCAATTGATATATGTATATGAACATTACTAGCTGTCCATAACGGCGGAAGAAACGCAATCTACGCAAAATCTGAATAATGATACACTCTGTTATAGCAATGCAAATCACCAATGTGACTAACTGTATTTGACTAATTGCATACATTCGGTCAGCATAACAAGATTTCAATTCTTCATGGTACATTGAATGAATACCTCGACTAACCTCTAATTAGCATTGGCATGTGGGACTTCATGCAAAACAAATTTAGTCAACACAAATTTGGAAAACTTCTAGCTAGGATCCTATCAAAAATAGCAGTTGGTACCTAAAAGGAAAAACACAATGCATAATACATTTATCCTTTCATATTTACCAAATACAATCAGCATTCAAGAAAAGTCTTCGTCCTTCAGGTACCGGTTGATCAGCATGGGGCAAGTTTCAAAAGGGGGCAAAGTTAAGGGCAAGCTCCCTTGCAGCGGCAAGGAGAATGGGGCAAAGTTACTGCATGGGCAAGACGGGGACAAATCAAAGTTAAAGTCTCTAGGGTGAGAATTCTTAAGTCTCTTTCTCTCGAATAGAGAAAAGGGCATCAGGGTGTCGTCCAAAATGGAGTCTGGCATCAGGCTTCAAACTGGCATCAAGGAAAATGGCTGACTTCTCTTTGTCCGGTGGGTTTAAGTAAGAAACATTCCAAATTCTGTAGGGTCTTCCATTGGAGGGTTCATAGGTTGGCTTCAAATTGTCCAATCAAAAATTGTCTTTTACTAGCGCCCATTTATGCATACACTGTCCTTGGCGCCTTGGAACACAAATTGTATCATGGTTTGCCAATTATTTTACTATCTGTACCTTCATTGTCCGCACCTGCAGAGACTGACCTTGTATCAAAGGGGATGTAACCGGCCTAGCACGAAACCTTGGAGATAAGTGTACCAGCCAGTTTCTACTGGAAAAAATACAACTTCAAGCAAGAATATATGTTTCATTAGTTCAAGGAAAAAAAGAATCACGCAGTTAGAATTTGAAGCCAGGCAACTAGGCCAAAGCCTATACTAAATTTAAGCTAAGCAAAACAGTTTTCAAACAAGAAATCATGGCATACATTTGCGATTATGACGGATTAGTACATTTTTAATACTTCATGATTAATAAAGCTCGTTTATAATGATGGCGAACTACCCCGAGGGCACAATTTCCCTCGTACATTATTTCTTTTACTTAAAATCACACTTCAATATATATGTCAGTTACACGGTGTACATGAATATATGTCGAACCTTCTTTTCTGCGTCATCAATCCCTCCTCTGATGACTAATTATGTCATCACATCAAATCTACCCACAAATTTTATTCCATTAAAATTCTGTATAGTAATTTGGCACTTCAGTCAATTCCCTTTTTCTTTTAGTCCCTTTTGACTTCTCCCTATAAATTTCCACCATTTTGTTCTCTATTTTCTCTTCTCTTTTTCTTTTGTTCCTTGCTTTTAACATTTTGAAAGCTTTCCATATTCCCCAAGAACCTAATAGACAAATTAATATTATTAATATTCCCTTTACCATTTTTAGTAACAATCCGTTCCAAACGTTGCTGAGCCAATTTCCCACAGAAGCAAATCCTTTTCCAATTTTCTCCCAAACTCCGGGTTCTTTCAATTCCTTTAAATCTACACTTTCTCTAGTTAAATTTGTAAGCATTGTTCTAATATTTCCACTGTTGTCGGGTATATAGGTACAACAGTGACGCGTGCCAAGCATTTTGCAAACGCCGCCATCCTTTGCTAAAAGAATGTCTAAGGCAAGCCGATTTTGAAGAGTCATAGCTCTTTCTGCAGCGAGTTCAGCATCCATCAGGATTATAGCTCCCGAAAACTTTGTTAGCATGTTATCCACAATAGTAGACAACTTTCGTATTTTGATTGAATTCAATATGACTCCTACTGAAGGAATCATAGCTCCAAATATATCTCCTACCACACCAGCAGCTGTCTCCCTTTTCTGAACACGATGTGATTCAGACAGCCTTGGAAATTTCTTTAAGTCATCTAGTTGGTAAACCTTTGGGAACAATATTCCCAAATAACACCTCCCATACCATCCTTTAGGAAGACGATAATAGGCGTTGAGTCCACAAATATAATATACTCCAGGAATAACTGGGTCTTGTCCATTCAGCATGAACGTCCACTTTTGTTGAAATGCGTATGTGTGTTTACATTCACTCGTTCCCACAAAAACTGTGTCATAATATGATGGAAATCTATGTATACAAAATCTTCCCACATGCAATGTATCTAAAGCTATTTTCCCTTGTGTCTTTATTGCGGCAAAAGCATAATTATCTACAGACATCCTTTCGTGCAATTCCTTCTCTAATTTCTCCTTCATTTTGTTCTTTCTGTCGTCAGTGCGGTCTAAAAATTCTATTTCTACTGGTGAAAGCAAGCATGTAAGGTTCTCCCTATGTGCGTGAGCTGTGTGGAAAGGGGACATTGGTTCGAAAAATTCCCTCATTAATTTGGCAGACCAATCTCTAGCTATCTTACTTAGGTGCCCTATTATGGGGACATGTGCAAAAGTAACATCGTAATTAGTATAGAAATAATGAATGTCTTTTTGAGCATAAAATCTGGAAGCCACTATACTACATGTAATTCCATATGTAAGAGGCATGCTGTGATATGTTACCCCCTCCACTACTGAGGTAGGTATTTGTGTACACACATAACAATCTTTCGCATCCATGGTCTCAACATACTCACTCAGTAAGCGATAGAAAACGTTAGATGAAAGTTCCTTCTTATCATGCAAGTGTCTCTCGTCTTGCTCAAGTCTCTTGAGAGCTGTTAGTTCAGTAACGATAATAGGTTTAGAAGTGGAAGCATCATTCGTCTCACTCTCACTTTTACCATGCATTCCAAGAATTATTGCTACAATTATTAGTACGCATGCGGTTATCAAGCCTATACACATGTATTTACAATACTTCATTTTACGCCCCTGTGTAGTGAAGCTAGTCATGATCTGTATAGAATCAGAAAGTTGAAGACACTTTATCAAGGCGTGTTTGCAGGTATTTACAAAGCTGAACGAGTTCAATGTTCACACAGTTTTCTTTAGCAGCTTAGTCTCTTATCGGTTAGCAGCGTTGTCTCAAAATCGGTTTCAAAGTCAATCAAGTTAGCAATGTCTTAGCCGGTTGAAAAGTCAATCAGGTGATCAATGCTTTCAATCTACAGAGTCCATAAAGTTTTTATTTCCAAAATGAAGTTCTGCCTCTTCGTTCTCAAGACTGAGGGATACGAATTCGTCTGACCAATCGTTATTGGCTACGTATGCCCACTCCGGACCGGAATACCTCCTGCTCGGTATCCTTTTTCTTTTCAATTTTGCATCTCTCTTTGATTCTTTCTCACTGGTACTTTCCTCTTTGGCCAAGTCCTTTTCTTCACTTGGTGTTGGTACTACGACAGACACTTCCTTTCTTTTCTCTTTCACTCTTGGCCCTTCACTGTCGTTCAACGTTTCTCTAGTTCTTAGTTTTACTGGTGATATGCTTGGTCTTCTTTTAGCGCTATGTCCACTTGATGGACCTGCGATCTCTTCTGAAGAAGTTTGAGCAGTTTCGTTCTGTTCTGCCTTGTCCCCTCCTTCTGGGGAGTCAATCAGGTTTTCTTTTTCTTTTTCTGTATCGTCTGCTTCTGGGAAAGCCCTCCTCTGATCAGGCTCTCCTGCTTCTTCACCTGTTTCGAGCCCTTGGTCACCGTTACTTTCTTCAGGCTCTTTGTCACTTTCAGCTGCTTCAGGCTCTTTGTTACCTTCAGCTGCTTCGTCGCTTTCTGAGGCTCCTCCTTCGTCTTCCCCAAGGGAATCAGTTGCTTCGTCCTCAGAGAATATTTCTCCCTCCTCTATTTCTGCCTGTTCGCTTTCAGTTCTTTTTCGCTCTGTCTCAGCGCT
The DNA here is from genome assembly GCF_031143425.1 of Pleurodeles waltl. NCBI lineage: Eukaryota > Metazoa > Chordata > Amphibia > Caudata > Salamandridae > Pleurodeles > Pleurodeles waltl. Next base: position 147,638,215 of record NC_090450.1, on the reverse strand, counting down.
TGGCACTTTGTTATCAGGTACTGGTAACTTCAGCGCTTCAACTTCCTCGTCTGTGGGACACAATACCCTCTTTGTGTGACTGGCGTGAATCCAATTGGGAACTCCCGCACACTTCACAGCAGTGGTAGTCGTCAGAATCACTTGGAAAGGTCCTTTCCAACGCGGTTCCAAACATGACTTCCTCACGTGCTTCTTTATCACGACCCAGTCACCTGCTTTCAGGGTGTGTCCTGGACCTTGGATCGGTGGCAAGGTGGTTGCCTCCACCTGGTGAGAGAAAGATCGAACCACATCAGCTAGACCTTTGCAGTAGTCTAACACCATATCATCTGTAATATTCAAAAGCGCATTTGCAGGAACTGCTGGAAGTCTCATAGCTCTGCCCATGAGAATCTCGTGTGGGGACAGTCCAGTCTTTCTGTCAGGGGTGTTTCTCATTGACATTAGTACCAAAGGCAATGCGTCAGGCCATTTCAAGTTTGTTGATGCACATATTTTCGCCATTCTCGATTTCAATGTGCCATTCATTTGCTCCACTAGACCTGATGCTTCAGGGCGGTAGCTACAATGCAGCTTTTGCTCAATGTTCAGTGCTGCACAAAGCAATTTTATTACTTCATTATTGAAGTGACTTCCCCTATCTGATTCTAAAGAGATCGGGAATCCGAAACGTGGTATTAACTCTCTCAAGAGTAGTTTTGCAACTGTGAGACTGTCATTTCTGCGTGTAGGGTATGCTTCAATCCAGTGACTAAAAATGCACACAACCACCAACACATACTTCAAGCCTCCATGCACAGGCATCTCAATGAAATCCATTTGCATCCTGCTGAATGGACCCCCTGCTCTTCCAATGTGGCTCAAATTTACTACGGTTCCCTTCCCTGCGTTCATCTGTTGGCAAATGACGCAACGGTGGCAAACTGCTTCAGCAACTTGACGGAATTTGGGGTTAAACCAATCAGTTTTAAACAACCTAATCATGGCATCCCTCCCAAGATGAGCTTGTCCATGGTAAAATCTGGCTATCTGTGTCAAAAGGCTATTTGGAAGAACGAATTTCCCTTCACTTGAAACCCATAATTCATCTAGTCTCTTTACACATTGTGATTTGGTCCACGAGAGTTTCTCATCCTCACTGACATCATTCTGTAGTGATTTCAATTCGTCCATCGTATCTATCACCTTTAGAGCAAATATTTCGCTGGGTTCGAGCTCTGGTTCACTTATCAAATTCCATTCATCCCTAAGCAATATACAGTTCAATGCGCAAAACCTTGCGACTTGATCCGCATATCCATTTCCCAGAGAAACATAATCCTGTCCCTTCGAGTGTGCACTGCATTTTACCACTGCTACTTCTCCTGGTAGTTGGATGGCATGTAACAATTCTTTTATTCTTTCGCCATTTTTCACTGGCGACCCTGAAGAGGTCATGAAGCCTCTCTGTGACCACAATTGTCCGAAATCATGCACTATTCCAAACCCATACTGGCTGTCAGTGTAAATGGTAACTTTCATTAATGCAGAGAGTTGGCAAGCTCTAGTAAGGGCTACCAATTCTGCTACCTGTGCAGAGTAAACTCCTTGAAGCCAAGATGCTTCCAAAACACCTGTTACTGTGCATACAGCGTATCCTGCTTTCAATACACCCAGTGCATCTCTTAAACATGAACCATCAACAAAAATAATTTGATCATTTTCTTCCAATCGGGTATCTTTGATATCAGGTCTTGGTTTGGTGCCTAATTCAGTCACCTGAAGACAGTCGTGCTCGATGTCTTCAGCGTTCTCAATTTCAGCATTTTCACTTGGAAACAAGGTTGCTGGATTCAACGTAGTGCACCTTTTCAGCTGCACATTAGGTGATCCCAGAATTATTGTTTCGTACCTTGTGAGTCTAGCACCAGTCATGTGCTGTGTTCGGGAACATGTCAAAAGTATCTCAACTGAGTGAGGGACCATGACTGTTAAAGGGTGTCCCATCACTATTCCTTCACTCTGAGTGAGGCTGATACCAACTGCGGGTACGGCGCGCAAGCACCCTGGCAGTGCTGCTGCGACCGGATCCAAAGTAGCTGAAAAATATGCTGCTGGTCTGTTTACGCCACCATGGGCTTGGGTCAAGACAGACAAGGAACATGCATCACGTTCATGACAAAACAATGTGAAAGGTTTTGTGTAGTCAGGCATACCTAAAGCTGGAGCCCTGCACATGCATTCTTTCAATTCAATAAAAGCATCCATCTCCTCTCCTTTCAGTTCAATTTCACCCAATGCATCCTTCTGGGTCAGTTTCAGTAAAGGTTTTGCTAGGGTTGAGAAGTTGGGAATCCATTGGCGACAATAACTCACCATTCCCAAAAACTTCCTCACCTCCCTCCTCGTCTTTGGGGGACTCATTTGAAGTACACTTGTTATTCTTTCTTTCATTATTCTCCGTGACCCTTTCTCTATTTGGTGACCCAAATATTTCACTTTCTTCCGGCAGAATTTTAATTTTGAAGGAGACACCTTGTGTCCATTTCTTCCCAAATGGTTCAATAGGGCAATGGTGTCAGCTGTGCAGTCACTTTCTGTCCTGGATGCAATCAGTAAGTCATCAATGTACTGTACTAGGGTTGACTCGAATGGTAATTCCAACGCTTCCAAATCTTTCTTTAGAATCTGATTGAAAATTGACGGTGACTCCGAAAACCCTTGAGGAATTCGACACCAACTGTAGACTCTGTCTAAGAATTTGAAACAAAAGAGAAATTGGCTGTCCTCATGAAGAGGCACCGAAAAGAATGCTTGTGACAAATCGATGACTGAGAACCACTCGGCATCGCAAGGGACTTGAAACATTATCACAGCTGGATTTGGTACTACAGGGCAGCATTTAATTATTATGACATTTATTTTCCTCAAGTCCTGCACAATTCGTACCTTTCCACTTGGCTTTATTAGTCCCATAATTGGTGAATTACATGGACTGCTTAACACTTCTTTCAGTACTCCCTGCTTTACAAACTCATCAATGAGTTGGGCGACTTTCATGAGGGTGTCTTGTGCCATATGGTACTGTGGGGTATGGGGAAAGGTTACATTGGGTTTTACGGTCACTTTCACTGGTTCCACTCCTTTCACCAATCCCACCTCTTTTCCTGTCATATCCCACACTTCTTTTCCGACTGTTTCCTGTAACTCAGCTGGAATATCTGCTTCAGTGATCATCGGAAAAAGGGTAATCAGAGGATACTCTTCATCGATAGTCTCCATCTCATCCCCTTCTACACGGTCCTCTTCTTCCCCATCACTGCTCGTCTGAATTCTAATTCCATCGTTCAAACACATAATCGAACATCCCAATTTGCACAATAGGTCTCTCCCTAACAGTGATATCGGGCTTGAGTCACATACCACAAAATTATGTGACCCTTGATAGTTACCAATTCTGACTTGTACTGGATCTGTGATTGGGTTCGTTAGGTACCTATTTGCTACTCCCACCACTTGAACCATTCTCCCTGAAAGTGGCAAATTTGGTACTTCAATGCTCCTAACAGTGGAACGTGTAGCTCCTGTGTCAACCAAGAATGAAACGCGATGACCCATAACTCTTCCCTCCACATACGGACCCTTTTGATCAACTTCCAAAGATGCTGCAAGCACACAATTTCCCTCCTCATCTGAACTTTCACTCTCCCATGCATCGTTTATTCCACTCTCGCTGTGTAGTGGGAATTGGTGTACTGTGTCATTTTGACTCATTCCTTGACCCGTGACCTGTTGAGGAAGCATTGCTTGCTGCTGATTCATTGGTGCTAAGGGTATTTGCATCTGCTGATTAGGTACCATAGGAAACTGCTGTTGCATTGGCTGCAATTGTGTCATTTGCACACGAGGCATTTGCACCTGTTGCGGTTGCATGGGTTGTAGACCCTGCATCTGGTTTATATTGTTTTGAAAATTTGGGTTCGGACCTCTCAGTTTCGGTCCTCTCATAGTCTGAAATGCATTGACATCATTGTTTTGCTGACCTACACCTTCCTGCACCATCATTGGGCACTCCCGCTTCCAATGCCCGACAATTCCGCACGTGTGACATGGCATCACCTTCTTCATTGCCTGTATACCATTTGGAATCATAACAGTATTCAAATCAGGACCATTATTCACAAAACCTCCTCGACCTCTGCCTCTCATCTGCGGCTGAAACATAGCATTTCCCTGTTGCTGCTGCTGCGGCATCTGTTGTTGAAAACCTTGCAGACCTTGTAAACCTGTCTGAGCTGCTCTGAGCTGCATCACCATCACCTTTTCCTTCAATCTTTTCTGCTTTGTCTCAATCTCATCACTGCAGTATTTTGCATAATTCAACACTTCATCGATCGACTTTGACTGCCAACAAATCAAATGCGATTTAATCATCTGGCTGATTTCGGGTCTCAGCCCTTCCACAAACCTGAACACAAAATGGAGCATGTCTTTTAGCTCAATCGTTTCCGTGCCACTGTAATTTTTAAACGCTTTCAACAACCTCTCATAATACGCATGTATAGATTCTTTAACCTCTTGAGCGGTCCTGTCAATCCTTTGCCAATCCACATTTTTCGACGCAACCTTGGTTTTCAAGTGCTCGATCACCTTGTGGTACAAACTCATTACCATAGGTGATGGCGCACCTGTGTCCCTATCTCTCTCTGGTTCACTCGTCGGCCAACCTACAGCCCTTTTACAATCTTCCCACAAATCAGCCGGAACCACAATTTCAAATAAGGTATTCAGGTCTTCCCAGAGACACTTCGCGAGCTTCACAAATCTATCCGTTTGTTGATACCACTCTATCGGCTTCTCTCTCAATTTGGGAAAGTCATCCGTAAAGGATTGAATATCGCACCTGTGCCATGGTACATGCACAAGTTTTCCCCCTGCTGTCTCTCTCATTGGTAATATGGTTATCAGATCGTCATTCTGTTGTTTTTTCTCACTTCGTTCTGAAGTGTTTTCCTTCTTTTTATCCTTTTTCTTGACCCACCTGCTTTCCCACTTGTCTAAACATCTCCAAACCTGTGCACTCTGCAGTATCTCTTTAAGGTGTGTTTTCATCCCTGCGGATCTCATGTGTTCAAAATCTTTTGTCTCGAAGTCTAACCTGTAACTTCTGCTCAGGTGTTTGGTCTTACCTATATCGATCTCATTTCTGTCTGCAATTTCTTGTAACTTCTTATGTATGTTGCTCACTTCTCTTGTAATCCTAGGGCACATGTATCTTAGTTCTTCCTCTGTGTATGATTCTAATCTGTTCAAACCCATTGTTCCTTCTACCAGTTCATCTGCCTCCATCCCCAACCTTATTTTATTCAGGTATTCTTCTCCCTTCCCGCTTGATGTACTCTGTGGGGAGTTCAGGCTGTTGAACCATTGTGTCAACTGTTGCGCGTTCAGTCCCATCAATGTAGCAGTTACATCAACTGCCATCAACGGTTTCTGTAATGCTTCAGTCTGTGAGGTTAACGGTACTAATAGTGGTGGATGTGACCTTTCCACGGTTGACGGAGCACAAATTGGAATTGGACTAAATTCCGACAAGGACCCAGATCCATTTGGCAGTGCCGCTATCGGAGTTGTCTCTGGAGTGGTTTCTATGCATCTTCTCCCTGTCCCATTCTGTGTCATTAACCCTTGGTTGCTGGAGCTTGAATTTGCCTGTGGTACAGTGGTACTGGTGGACCTACAGTGATAGGTAGAGATATTGCATCTGGATTCTGTCTGTTCCCCGAATTCTGTGGCATGTTAATCCCCACATTGTGGTTCATCATTGCTGGCATACCTAACTGGCTTTCTACCACTCGCACTTCTGGTGTCTGCTTTTGGGGCATCGAGAACTGTGTTGATTCAGCTTGAATCAATGTCGGTCTCTGATAGTTTTGTCCTCCCTGCGCCATTGAATCGGAAGTCATTCCCACATTATGCTCATCCCAATAGTGCCTTTGAACCTGTGGCTGATAGTTATCAGCAGGTTTCAGTGTTTAACAATGTTCAGCATTCCGTCCATCACTTGTTGTTTTTGCTTCAATGTTGGCACGTCTGGGTACATTCTCTGAATCCGTGGTATTCGTGGTGAGAAAGGCATGTCAGAGCTGCTCGGTCTCTGAGATACCCTCAAATTTGGTGTTACATTACCCTGTATTGGCTCTGGAGGGGCAGTACTAATGCTCGAGCCTTTTTCGCTTTCCACATATGGTGGTGGGCGATCATTCAGCAATTGTATAATTAACTCCTCATCATCTGACTCGTCTCCCCTTTTTGAGTTCCCATTGCTCTCTCCCTCCCTGGACTGACTCCTGTTTGTCTTACAGGTGGCTTTCCTTCCTTCCGTCTCCGCTTCCTCGGTAATCGCTGGAAACAATTTAATTCCCTGTAATACGTCTGATCTCCAAACCTTTTGTGTACTGTCCCATCTAGCATCCGCTAGTGTCTTTTCTACTTTTCTTATTCTTGTCTCAAATTTCTTTTGTTGTTGGTTTCTAGCTATTAGCTCCCAAATTGCTAATGCCTCAAACTGTGCCGGCCTTGGAGGTACTTTCATGTCGTATAGCGCAAATCTCAGGTTTTCTAGAACCCTTAGGTTAAACGACCCGTGGATAGGGAACGCTACACTTCCATGTTTCTCTGTTAATTTGCACCATTGTTTTAACCAAAGACATGGCGCTACACCCTTTTCTTCAATGACGATGTAAGCTGGTGTACCCTCAGGCGGTGTTTCTTCTCCTACATTCGCTTTAATATAAACATCTCCCCTCATGGCACTCTTAAATGCTTTGAAAAATGTAATCTTTCCGTCTTTTGTTTTTCTAAAAATATGTAATCAATAAGTGACTATAATTCCCGGAATACTCTTCGCTTGCCTTTCCCCTTCCAATTGCGCTTCACGGACTGCGTCCAATCCGTGCGCGACCCTTCTCGCCAACCGACCTATCCCAGCGCGGCTCCTAGTGACGTCACACTCACACACTGCGGCTGACAAAGTCCAGCGGCTTGTCCTCTTTTCATTCGGCTTCACTCATAAACTAATTTCTGCAATATAACGCGAGCACTTAACCAAAAGAATAAAACAGATCTGTCGGTTTACTACAGGAAAGGTAATACAATCGCTTCAGAAACCTTAGGGATTTTTCACTAGCCTCGGCAGTTATTCCATCTTTCTCGGTTTCCGACTTTCGCAAGCAAAATTTGACCCTTAAACTTTACTCTCAACTGATCAGTGAACTATTCTAGTGCACTTTAGAATTTGTCAAATCTCAAAGTCGAAGTTTTCTTTCACTCTGCAACATTCATACCAACTTGCTGACCACGCCCGATCAACCTATTAAACCGACCAGATCACAACATCAAACAAGTGTCACATACACTTTTCAACATACTCCCGAGTCTCTTGACCTCGCAGGGCCCGTCTCAACATCAACAACCACATGGACAATTTTTTTTTCTGCTCAAAGCGCTACACACACGTGAAGTTCGACGACTTCCCTACTCTCACACCTTTGGAGGAACAGTCCTCTAATATCTTTTAACCCCTTAAATCCTCACAAACTTCTCAATTAATCTGCGGCGATAAGCTGTGCAAGTGCGAAACCCTAACTTCACTCATACCGTCACTAGAAATGCTGAGACCATTCTCATACCTCTATATTCCTCATTCGCAAGCTCCGAGATCCCGGGAAAGTCATTGGGGACTTAGGGCATCATCATCTCTCCGACTTGTTTTATCAAAGAAAATTCTAACCTGACTCTGTCTATTGTTCGGATGGGGTCCCAAAGGGCTAAACCATCAATCTCTGCTACCATCTACTGATAACGCGTCCAGCCCTTATAAATTACCTGTACCTGGACACGTTGGAGGTCGGTGAATCTTTTAACCGAGTCGGGCTCTCCTCATCCTCAATAGTCGGGTCACTCAAATCAATAATCACTAACTGTTGTAATCGGTAATCAGTATTCAATTAATAGATCAATACAACACATCAGAAATCAATAACAGTTGGTATTTCGGCGCACCATGACCTTTCAGTCATGAATAACCACACCAGTTTATTAAAAGTTAGTGGATTTATTTCCCTATATTAACAAAGCTAGCACGATATATATGTGTCTCAAAACCAATTGATATATGTATATGAACATTACTAGCTGTCCATAACGGCGGAAGAAACGCAATCTACGCAAAATCTGAATAATGATACACTCTGTTATAGCAATGCAAATCACCAATGTGACTAACTGTATTTGACTAATTGCATACATTCGGTCAGCATAACAAGATTTCAATTCTTCATGGTACATTGAATGAATACCTCGACTAACCTCTAATTAGCATTGGCATGTGGGACTTCATGCAAAACAAATTTAGTCAACACAAATTTGGAAAACTTCTAGCTAGGATCCTATCAAAAATAGCAGTTGGTACCTAAAAGGAAAAACACAATGCATAATACATTTATCCTTTCATATTTACCAAATACAATCAGCATTCAAGAAAAGTCTTCGTCCTTAAGGTACCGGTTGATCAGCATGGGGCAAGTTTCAAAAGGGGGCAAAGTTAAGGGCAAGCTCCCTTGCAGCGGCAAGGAGAATGGGGCAAAGTTACTGCATGGGCAAGACGGGGACAAATCAAAGTTAAAGTCTCTAGGGTGAGAATTCTTAAGTCTCTTTCTCTCGAATAGAGAAAAGGGCATCAGGGTGTCGTCCAAAATGGAGTCTGGCATCAGGCTTCAAACTGGCATCAAGGAAAATGGCTGACTTCTCTTTGTCCGGTGGGTTTAAGTAAGAAACATTCCAAATTCTGTAGGGTCTTCCATTGGAGGGTTCATAGGTTGGCTTCAAATTGTCCAATCAAAAATTGTCTTTTACTAGCGCCCATTTATGCATACACTGTCCTTGGCGCCTTGGAACACAAACTGTATCATGGTTTGCCAATTATTTTACTATCTGTACCTTCATTGTCCGCACCTGCAGAGACTGACCTTGTATCAAAGGGGATGTAACCGGCCTAGCACGAAGCAAAAACAACAAGTGATGGACGGAATGCTGAACATTGTCCAACACTCACCCCCAGTCATAGATCTGGGTTTAATCCATCGTTCTTTTGCTCACCATGCCACCCCAGTTTGGACCCAGCCATATGCAAATCAGTCTTGACCCTGTTCCTCATGGGAACAGTCCAGACCGAACTGCCAAGCCAGGTCCTCACTGGACCGGAAACAAGCATCCTGGGACCGGTTTCGGGGTTTCACCCCTCATCAGCCAGGCTAGCTTGAATCCAGTGGCATGGGAAGCACGGGACCCACGTCTGGGCATACCCTTCCCCCTTAGGGCGACAAAGCAAAAACAACAAGTGATGGACGGAATGCTGAACATTGTCAAACACTCACCCCCAGTCATAGATCTGGGTTTAATCCATCGTTCTTTTGCTCACCATGCCACCCCAGTTTGGACCCAGCCATATGCAAATCAGTCTTGACCCTGTTCCTCATGGGAACAGTCCAGACCGAACTGCCAAGCCAGGTCCTCACTGGACCGGAAACAAGCATCCTGGGACCGGTTTCGGGGTTTCACCCCTCATCAGCCAGGCTAGCTTGAATCCAGTGGCATGGGAAGCACGGGACCCACGTCTGGGCATACCCTTCCCACTTAGGGCGACAAAGCAAAAACAACAAGTGATGGACGGAATGCTGAACATTGTCAAACACTCACCCCCAGTCATAGATCTGGGTTTAATCCATCGTTCTTTTGCTCACCATGCCACCCCAGTTTGGACCCAGCCATATGCAAATCAGTCTTGACCCTGTTCCTCATGGGAACAGTCCAGACCGAACTGCCAAGCCAGGTCCTCACTGGACCGGAAACAAGCATCCTGGGACCGGTTTCGGGGTTTCACCCCTCATCAGCCAGGCTAGCTTGAATCCAGTGGCATGGGAAGCATGCTTGGAGATAAGTGTACCAGCCAGTTTCTACTGGAAAAAATACAACTTCAAGCAAGAATATATGTTTCATTAGTTCAAGGAAAAAAAGAATCACGCAGTTAGAATTTGAAGCCAGGCAACTAGGCCAAAGCCTATACTAAATTTAAGCTAAGCAAAACAGTTTTCAAACAAGAAATCATGGCATACATTTGCGATTATGACGGATTAGTACATTTTTAATACTTCATGATTAATAAAGCTCGTTTATAATGATGGCGAACTACCCCGAGGGCACAATTTCCCTCGTACATTATTTATTTTACTTAAAATCACACTTCAATATATATGTCGGTTACACGGTGTACATGAATATATGTCGAACCTTCTGTTCTGCGTCATCAAAGCTCAGAAGAAAATGGTGTTCCTAGGCATATACTCTCAGAATGTACCACTGACTGTGCAAAAGGGACAGGAATCATCCAGAAGGCCTTGCCTTGGGTACTGAATTGTCACAATGAGAGAGAGCCAACTGTATGCATCAGATGCGTAGTTATACACTGCATTGTAGCTTTCTATGCTTGCTACTCGGACTGCTGAATCTGAAGGGTTGATAAAAGTCATACACCGTGGTTGAAAAGAGGGAATACTCAGTGGGACAAAGGAAAAGTTATCTGGAGCGCAGCTAGTCCTAACGCGTGTAGCTTATCCTCTCCTCCTTGCCTATTGAGAAATAAAATACAGTGAACGAAATAGTAAGAACCAACACAAAGAAATTGCATAAATTAAAATATCAAATAAAGCAAAAAGTACGCCTAAAAGAAAACAAAAATGTAAAATGAAGAACAGGGCGCAGTACCCTGGTCCCTTATTATACAAGGGACAAAAAAGGGGTGAAAAGCAAATCTGAAACTTTCTCAGATTAAAGCAGGCATTTGCAATGCAATAGGTCACACATTTGGGAGAGTTAAAGCTCTTGACTTTTACCTATGTGTTTTGGCTTGGAGTGGATGTATGTGGTGTGGAATGGAATTATGTGTGTTGGATTGGAATTATTAGTTGTGAAATTGTGGGTGGTGGAAATGTGTGTATGTAGTGTATTTGTGTAGTGGAATTATGTGGCATGGTGAATAGATAGGGGCGAGAGCTGCACAGATAAGTTAGAAAGGAAGATAGAGAGGGAAAGGTAGTTTGCACATTAAGTGGTGAATGAAGTCGGGATAGAGGAGCAGAAAGTGTGAGAAAAAAGAAGGGGAGAACAGGCCACAGATGCATAGAGAGGGTGCACCTGTGTACCCAGGAGACACCCCAAGAAGTTGAGGAGAGGGTGGGTTTGAGGGAGAGAAACCTTGAAAGGCACTGGAAAGAAACTGTGCTCGTAGACCTGATGCCGACCACATTAGAGGGGCAGGAAGAGTGTATGAGAGAGCGTTAGAGAAGGGAGAGAAATGACACAATAGAGAGAGGGATGAGTGGGAGGGGCACCTAGAGGGCGGTAGAGGTGGACCAGTGCATAGCCCGAAGAGATACAGGAAGGTAGCGGTTCATAGAAGCCAACAATGTGAAACCTTGAAAAGATTGTTTTGAATTTCCCACCAATAACTAAACAGTTAAAGAAATATATAATTATCTAGGGCAACCTTGTGAAAAAGTTTGCTTCACACATGTCTGCAGAATGTGTAGTTTTGATGCAGTACGATCTCTGAGAGTTAAGACTGAGAAAGGGAGTGAATACTGGTTGGCACATCTGACATCCAAACCCAGGAATCCCTCTCGCCTGTCATGGGAAGCCAGAGTGAGCTGAATGGCCTGGATCAAAGAAACATGGACTAAACAATGCCTGGGAGGAATTTCACACAGTTTGAACATAGCTTATTTCTTTATAGTGCTTCAAGCCAACAGCTCAGCATGTCCCTAAACGCTTCTAGTTATGAAGACCAACAAAGCGTGCACACACACATAGATCAATGCCCTCCCCTTTAAGGGCAGGATTAAATAGCACTTAAGGCTGGGGGTGAGGTGGAGAGGAGAGACAATGTAAAAAAATATTAAGTACCGGCACTAGTGGTCAGTAAGAGGACTATGTTCCATCAGTTCATGCAAGCTTATCATGTCAGGTTCAGAAATCACATATCATGAACAACCCTTTTCTGTAAAGCGACCCAACTTTGGATTACTCTTGTGCTGAAGATCACTGCATGTGTAGAGAAGGGCTAGCAGCAGTATGCTTTTTTACTATTAAACTGATATATAGGCCATCATTTACAAAAGGTTGACAAAAGGTTGGGAAGTGTAAAAAATCATGGTAGATGAGCAGAAAGTAGATCTTCGTGCAATTAATATGATTTTTATTTACAAGGAAAAGTGGTATAAGAAATGTGATAGCTAATGCCACTACTTTGGTGAATTTGTGCCTGTTAGCATCAGCAAGTGAAGTTATAAACCTTGCACCATTAAATGTGGAAGTGTTGTAAGTAAATATGCATCTGAATACCACAAATAACATGATCTTCACTAAATGAGGATCACATTGTTGTAATATCCATTAGGATTTTTTTCATGGCATTGCCAGTAGGGCACTACGGTGGAACCCGTTGTGCTCAGCAAAAATGACACTAACATACATCGTGGATGCTGAGCTCATGTCTTTGGGAAGCTTATGTTCAAGGCTACTTTTTAACACCTTGGCCCCTTTTCCTGTTTCCATATTTTAATATCAAGGAGTGCACAAATGCATGCAGCATAAAATTCTAAGAAAAAAACGATGCATATCTGACCTGACATCAATAAATGAAATGGAATACCAGAAATATAAACGTTATCATTCATACTTGCCTCTTGTTTCAAACCAGTGGCTTATCTAAAATGCCTCCTCTCATATTACTCTTCATTTATATTTCTGAACCTTCTGTAAAAGATGAAGTGCTGTGATTAAGGGAAGGCAGAAATATGCAGCGCTTCATTGGACAGTCTTGCTTTTCGCCCACTGAACGTGGTAATCAAGACACAAGGAATGACATGATCAACTTTAAAAGAGATATTCTGTGTAAAAGTATGTGAACCTTGCTGTGTGGTTTCCATTACACTATAGTTTGGTAGTGGATTTTTACTTTACATCGAAGAGTTTTCTGGGAGTTATAAATCTGGCTCTTTGCAATTGGACCAAAGTTATGGATTTCCTATCATACAGGAACATCATGATGATCTCTAGAACGTGTAATAGGCAGATCAGAGTGCATATGATGTGAAAACGATGCTGCCGATGGAGTTAGAGATCTGAGTGCTGTGAGCTCCATGGCAGCCAAAATAATGTACTTTTGTCTAGTGGAAGCTTGGAGTCATCATAAGGTAGTGCACAGGGTTAATGTGCCTGCTGCAAAGAACATGTTCAAGGCAAATCGCAAAATACATGTAATCTAAAAATGTCAAAAAAATCTTTTGACTAGTGGAGCTGGGAGTCATCATTTGGTAGCGCACAGGGTTAATATGCCTGCTCCAAAGAATGCGTACTAAGCAGATCAGAGTGTATATAACGTAAAAACGATACCATCAATCATATTCACACTCTGAGCTCTGTGAGGGCCGTGGCAGCCAATAAAATGTACCTTTGTCCAGTGGAAGGTTGGAGTCATCATAAGTTAGCGCACAGGGTTAATGTGCCTGCTGCAAAGAATGTGTACTAGGCAAATCACAAAGTGCATGTATTAAAACAAATGTGAAAGTAATTGGTGATTTATGTTGTTTCTGGATAGAGAACATAACTGTTGTCTAGTGGAAGCTTGGAGTCATCATAAGGTAGCGCGCAGGGTTGTTATGCCTGCTGCAAAGAATGTGTATTAAGCAGATCAGAGTGAATATAATGTAAAAACGATACTGACGATTGAGTTCACGCTCTGAGCACTGTGAGCGCCATGGCAGCCAAGAGAATATACTTTTTCTAGTGGATGCTTGGAGTCATCATAAGGTAGCGCACAGGGTTAATGTGCCTGTTGCAAAGAACGTGTTGTAGGCAAATCACAAAGTGCATGTAATGTAAAAATGTAAAACTAACTCTGGCAATTTATGTTCTTTCTGGAGAGAGAAAGTACTTTTGTCTAGTGGAAGCTTGGAGTCATCATAAGATAGCGCACAGAGTTAATATGCCTGCTTCAAAAAAACTGTACTGAGCAGATCAGAGTGATTGTAATGTAAAAATGATAGTGCAGATCAAGATTGCGCTCTGAGCGCTGTGAGCACCATGGTAGCCATGAAGCGCAGACAAAGAAAAAAATACTTTGCCCACACTGAAGTATATCGGCAATGGTGCAATTATCCCTGTAAAAGGCAAGGTGGTTCTCCTTCTGCGGGGGGGAGGGGTGCTGGTGGCCTGTTGGTCCTGTGGCGGGTACTCCTGTCCACTAGCGCTGGCGGAGGTGGAAGGCTGTTCCTCGGTTTGGCTAGTGTAAGGCGCACTTTGTTGTGCTACTCCCTCCCTCATGATCTTGCCTATGTCAGCCAGCACCCCTGCAATGGTGACCAGGATGGTGTATATTTTTGTTAGGTCCTCCCTGATCCCCAGGTACTGTCCCTCCTGCAGCCGCTGGGTCTCCTGCAACTTGGCCAGTATCTGGCCCATCGTCTCCTGGGAATGGTGGTATTCTCCCAGGATGTTGGAGAGTGCCTTGTGAAGAGTGGGTTCCCTGGGCCTGTCCTCCCCCTGTCGCACAGCAGTCGTCCAAGCTTCCCTGTTGTCCTGTGCCTCTGTCCCATGAACCGTGTGCCCACTGCCACTGACCCCATGTCCCTGATCATCCTGTGTTTGTGGGGTTGCCTGGGGTCCCTGTAGTGGTGGACACACTGCTGATTGACGTGTCCTGGGGACAGTGGCAAGGGCCCGCTGGGTGGGTGCTGGTGTTTCCTGAGGGGGGAGGCTCTGTGGTGGGTTGGGACTGTGGCAGGAGAACCGAATGTCCAGAGGCCCCTGATTGGCCAGGTTGGTAATCCTGATCCAGGCGTGCAGAGCTGCTGTCTCGTCACTGTGGGCCTCTTCAGTGAGGGGACTGGATGTAGCTAGTACCTCCTCTCCGGTGACTTTGATTAGGGGTCCTGTTGGGATGCAAATGCATTGGTAATGTATCTGCGTGGGCCATATTGTGCATGGGTGTGTTTCCATCTATGATTCTGATTTCCATGTCAGCTTGCCCTTGTGTGAGTTGTGATTTTGTGGGCTGGGTGAGTCTCTCTACTGGGCATGCTTGGGTGATGGGTGTCTTTCCCCGTAGGTCATTCCAACTCTTCCAGGTGTCATTCCTGGCTTTGGGTGCTGTCCAACGGTGTTGACCCTGTCCACCATCCTCCACCATAGTTCTATCTTCCTTGCAATGGACGTCTGCTGCACCTGTGATCCGAATAGCTGTGGCTCTACCCGGATAATTTCCTCCACCATTACCCTTAGCTCCTTCTCAGAAAACCTGGGGTGTCTTTGGGGTGCCATGGATGTGGTGTGAGTGATATGTGTGAGGATGTGTGGGGTGATGTGTGGGGCGATGTGTTGTGGTGTATGCTGTGATGTGCGTGAATGGTGTGTGGGTGATGGTGTTCTGTGCCTCTGATTGAGTGGGTACTCCTTGCTTGTCTCTCTGTGCTTGCTATCTTTTTTTTTCGCTGTAAGGGGTTGTGGGTAATGTGGGTGTATGTTTTATATTGGATTGGGTGTGTGGGTGTGGTGTGTGTATGTGTGCCAGGTGTGTTGTCCAATGTGGTGTAGTTTTGTAAGAGTGTGTGTATTTTGAGGGCGGCGGTATGTACTGCCAATGGTTTCGTGAGTCGTGATACTGTGGGCGTATTCCTGTTGGCATAACAGTGTGGGTTTGGCTATCGCCAGTTTATCACTGACCTTTGGTCTGGCGGTCTTGTGTGGGTATCTGTATAGTGGCGGATTTCTATGTGTAGATCATAATACCCGTGGCGGATTACCGCCGTGGTCACGGTATGTTGGCAGGCGTCAGAACGGCGGTAGGCGGCATTTCCGCCAGGGTTGTAATGAGGGCCTTAATGTCCCATTTATGCAGGGCTGGGTGTGGTTGTCTGACAGAACCACGCATGCCGGAACAACACATGCCTTAACAAAGCGGTCAGAGCCATGACTGCTTCATTTCCACGCATGCCTTTACAATTAATTTTGTGGTAAAAGCATGCCTAGTAAATGCATATGTGGAAATGGCATGCGAAACAGCATGTGTGGTTCTGTCATACAACCCACCCTGAATCCCAAAACTACCCCCACCCCTATAGCCACACTACCCCAACCCTCCACCTGCCCTTAGCCCTAAAAAAAACTATCTCAACCCCCACTCTGCTCCTAACAACTAAAGTACCCCAAACCCCCACCCTCACTGAACCCTAAAAAAAACCTACCCTGACCTCCACCACTGCCCCATAAAACTAAACTACCCTGACACCCCCACCTGCCTCTAAAAACTAAGCTACCCGAACTCCCCCACCCACCATAAGCCCTAAATCCACTCCCGCTGCTAAAAACTGCCCACCAACCCTGCCCCAACCCCACTTATCTCACCATGTCCCCTACCGATCCTTCCTCCTCTTCTCTCCTCCCTCCTATCACCCTTCCTTAAACCTTCCTCCACCCATTTAAAAATAGACTATCCCACCCTCCATCCTAAGCCCTAAATAAAAAAATACCCAAACCCCTCACTCCTTCCCCTAAAAAAAATAGCCCAACCCCCACCCTAAGCCCTAAAAAAAGATACTCAAACCCCAACACCTCTCCCCCCTAAAAAAATAGCCAGCCCCTACCCCAAGTCCTTAATCCACCCACCCCTGCCCCAACCCCACTTACCTCACTGCATCATCTCCCGATCCACTCTGGCTTTCTCTATGCCTTAACCACGCATATGTGTAGTTTGACACATGCATTGTTAAGGCACAGAAAAAGCCATGCGTTGATCCGGCAAGCGTGATTATGCCTGTGTGTTAAATGTCCTCTCTGTTCGCATGCATTGTTAAGGATGCTTCTTTTGGGTGGAGGGCGAGGAAGGCCCAGTGCTTGTCATTTTTCTCTAGTAGTCCCCAATAATACAGACCTCGTTGCCCGCATAGTCAAAGGGACCATGTAAGTAGGCTGAGGTTAGGAGCTGCTGGACCTGGGCATGAAACATGGAACAAGTGATGAGTGGACAAGGCCCATCAGGAGGTGCAGTGTGACAGGTCTTGATGCGTTGGGCATTTTGAACCTCCAGAGGAGGGGTGAAGGACAGCCCCAAGAGGCATGTGATAATGTCACAAAGGAAGTGCCCACCATTGTCCTGCTTTATCTACTATGGGAATCCATAGATGCTGATGTCATCCCGGCAGCTCCTTGCCTCCAGGTCTAAGCATTTGTGCGAGAGGCATTAATGCTTCACCTCCTGTCCTGCAGTTTTGGCTACCTGCATCTCTAGTGCATCAAGGTGGGATTCCACTCCGTCTAGTTGGCCCTGAAAAGCCCGGAACTCCATCTGCTGTGATTTCCTGGAGGATGTGACCCATCAAATCACCTGGGCAGTCCAGCGGGCCACTGCAGCTGACTTGTGAAGGGCCACTGCCTCAGAAAAGAGCAACTGTCTGGACTTATTCCCAGAGGCTTACGTGGATGATCAAGGAACCAGGAAAAAATAGGCAGGAGAGGGGAAGGACAAAAATCCACCCCATAACCAAACTATTGTCCCAAGAGAAGACTGAGTGGTCACAGGGCAGACATGGGTCCCTGGAGGAGGGCCAGGAGCACAGCACCGGAGCTGACAGGAAAGTAGAGGAAGGCAGACATACCTTCCAAAAGCCAAATGAGGTCCCTCACAGGTTCTGGGCACCAAGTCACCCAGGGCCATGCAGCGTGTGCCAACCCAGCTAGCACAAAAAAAGCCAGACTGGAGAACCAAGCCGAGGCCTGTGGCCCCTGTACCAATGATCGGGTAGGGCTGGCTAGGGCCAAAGCAGCCTGAGGAGGGTGTAAGGCAGACATTCACAAAATCCTCTGTGGGTAACTGAGCTGGGGCCCCTAAAAGCCCAGCTCAACGTTGTGCTCCAGACCGAGAAGGCAGGCCTCCAACAGGAGGAAGGGATATGTGCTCAGGCAGTAGGGAGCAACAGTCAAAGTAGCTGGCAAAGGTCTGCTTCTCCCCAGGCCCTCAAGTCCAGGGGGCAATGAGCAGACAGGGGAGAATGCAGTGTAGGAGGGGGTGGCAGAGGGAATAATCAGCCCCTCTTGGGTCGACAAGGCTGCCTCTCCCTGCCTCCACCAGCAAGGAATGAGGGTGAAGGTCCAGGACCGCAGGGTAATGCCCCATTGGGCAGAGAGGAAAAGCCTTCATAGGCTACGTCAGTCCGGGATACAGGCTCCAAATGCACTCTGACCCCTCCTCGTGGCCAGTAAATAGAAGGTGTGGTGCCCGGCCACCCTGGCAGGCAGGGCTCCGGGTGTGAACTGATCCAGTGTGGGCTGGTGTTGGGACTAGGCCCTCGCATGCTGCACAGCCCTCAGCTGCTGTTGTGAGTTCCGCAGTGGGTGCCCCACAGCACTACTAGGGTATGAATAACCTCCCAGCAGGTACACAGAAGCCTCTTCAATGCCACCGGTGCTGTCGTGGTAGGACAATGCAGGGGTCTGGTCGGCAGGTCTTGGCAGCAGCAAACAAGCCAAGGCCCAACCCTGCTGCACTAGGCTTGGCTGTGTGCTCCCACATCCGCTCCCTCTCCAGTCATTGTGAAAATGACAGAGCGTGGTGCAGCAAAGATTGGTGAAGTGTCACACTCCGTCATTTTCTTTAAATATGGGCCTCAGTTTTTTATTTTGAACCTGTCTTTCTGTTAAGTGACCAGCACTTCCAGCCAATTGCCAAGTTTTGAAGCCATCCCAAAAATGCTTGGACAAAGTGCCCTTGAAATGCATTGAGAGAAACTGTTGTTGATGTCTATTGCTGGAATTGGTCTCATGAGAGTCAGCTGCCGTTATCAGAATGTGTCATCGTATTGCAGCTATGCCACATCCTAAAACCTATCTATGCTTTCCAAATGGCACCCATATATTTTAAAATCACTATGATTAAAAAGCTTTTTTCAATATGTGCTCACTAAAATTATAAATGCCAACGTTTCAGTGGACGCAGTCAGTCACCCGGATAGCTCCATTTTCCATTCTTGAGAGCTTGCCTTGAATCGTGTAATTTGGCCAAGTGCTTCACGTGGATACATGGTATTCACTGTCAGTCGTGTCTCTTTTGTCCTGCAAAGTTCTAACCTGCCTGGTGCATACATACAATATTATGATGTATGCATGATATATTAAACTGGATTTTCAGTCAATACATTGTTTACATATTTATTATAATACCTATGTCTCTAACTTCCTCAATGGGTGTCAGCAATTTCTTTCATAGAGGGTTGCACTTCTCCAGGTCGACTCTACTTTGCAAAATTTCTCCCATTTCTAGTCGGTCTGTATGTCTTGAAAGGAAGTTTTATTTTTTCAAAATGATTCGTTTTGCCATTAAGGCAGTGAGACACCCTGCTGCATATATGTGCTATATTTAGGATCATAAACGAGATGGAGGGGAGTCATATACAATATGATAACCTACAACACATGTGCCATTATATTTCCCAGCAGAGTAGTCAATGGATAATCACTACCATCCATGAATTGCCCAATATAACAATTGTAGTCTCCATTAGGAGATCTATATTAGTAATTGCTTTAATTAATTAAAGGATCTCTTTCCAAATGTTTTGAATGTATATACAAGTCACCAGACATGAATGCATGTCCCCTCTTCCCCACAAATCCGCCCACACTGCTGATACCCACCAAGGATTGTTGGAACTTCGTGGGAATGAAATATCATCTGGTGATTTTGATATAAATTACCCTTATACTGAGAGCAAATACGTGATTTTGCAGTTCTTAAGCAGACGTTACTCCAGGCCTCTTCCAAACTGTCTTTATCTAGATGTTTTTTCCCATGCAGCTGAATACATATGTTTCTTGGGATGGCCGACATCGTTATTTTGGATATATAATAGGAAGGTCCCTTTCTTGAGGCCTTCCTATGTGAACAGAGTTACTAGAAGTGTTTCTCTCTGCAGCAGTCTCTTTCACCATACATAGGTTTGGTCAATGCATTAAACGGGAGAAACTGTATTCACCCGTTCTGTTCAAGGAAAATGTTTCAATGCATGTTTGCCACTTTAAGGGCTCTATGGCCCTCATTATGACATTGGCGGTGTACTGACCGCCACTGTTAAAGTGGGGGTAATACCGTCAACGGGCTGGTGGTAAATACAGCCAAATTATGTCCATGGCGGTGATACTTCCCATAGACAGTCAATGTACCACACCAACTGCCAGGGCGCTAACACAATCGGCCACAGCAGTAGCCACCTACAGCCAGGTGGAAGTCAAGGTACCACACACCATATTATGACAGCAAACGGACAGGATTTCCAGGGCGTTAGCAACGCCATCAAAAGCCTGGGGGAAAAACTTTACAGAAAAGTAAAGACTCACTTTCAGGGACACACAGGACTCTACGGCCACCATGGAACCGGAACTCCAAGGCCCATATTTATACTTTTTGACGCAAACCAGTGCCGGCACTGGTTTGCGTCAAAAATTTTACTGCCGGCTAACACCATTCCTAAACGCCATGCGGGCGCCTTATTTGAGGAATGATATTAGCCGGCGCTGCGGACTGGTCAGAGTAAAAAAAAATGACTCAAACCAGGCAGCGCCGGCATAGGGGAAAATGGGGGTTGTGCCTCAAAAAATGGTGCAAGGCAGGTTTGAGGCACAAATCATGCCTCAAACCGGACTTGCGTCATTTTTTGATGCACAACCCCCATTGAAATGACTCCTGTCTTAGCAAAGACAGGAGTCATGCCCCCTTGCCCAATAGCCATGCCCAGGGGACTTCTGTCCCCTGGGCATGGCCATTGGGTATAGTGGCATGTAGAGAGGGGAAATTAGGCCCCCCATGCCACTTAAAAAAAAAAAAAACAAATACTTACCTCAAATTACCTGTACTTACATGGGATGGGTCACCCCATCCATGGGTGTCCTCCAGGGGTGGGCGAGGGTGGCAGGGGGTGTCCCTGGGGGCAGGGAAGGGCACCTCTGCAGTCCTTCCATGGTCAGAGACCATGGAAGTGAGCCCACAGATCCAAATATGCCTGCCCCATCCCAGGTGTTAAAAAATGGCGCACATCAGGCTGTGCGCCGTTTTTTAAGGCCCGCGCTCTCCTGTGCGTCAAAATGACGCTGGAGTATAAACAAGGCGCACAGGCCTTAAAGTCATTTTTTGGACGAGAACTCCTATCTTGCATGTCATTAAAGCAAGGCAGTTTCCAGCATCCAAAAAATGACACAGAGGAATTTGGACGTCCGCGGGCTACAGGGCATCATCCAGGCCCCAACTTGACTCCTGACATCATCCGGACTCCACTGTTCAAGGGCATATTGTTGGAAATGAGCAGGCATCTCACACCGAGGGAGGTGCATCTCAGCTGGAGTGGGTATCATGCCCACTGGTTCTGGAAAGGACTCCCTGCCCACTGGTTCTGGAGGGGAGTCGTAGGCCATAGTCTCTGGAGTGGGTATCATGCCCACAGGTTCTGGAGAAGGCTCCTTGCCCACTGGTTCTGGAGAGGAGCCTTAGACCACAGTATCTGGAGCGGGTATCATGCCCACTGGTTCTGGAGGGAGCTCCATGTCCACTGGTTCTGGTGAGGGTTCCTTGCCCACTGGTTCTGGAGGGGGGACTACATGGCCTCTGCTGGTTGAGGGGGATCCTTGCCTTAGGTGGTGGATGGGGATCCTTGCCCTCAGGTGGTGGATAGGGATCCTTGGGTTTATTCCTGTGAGGGGCCCCCCGGCCATTGTCATGTGACTTGTGTCCTTACCTCCAGGTACAGGAGGTGCCTCCCCTGACCTTGTCCTTTGTCTCAAATGTTCCGCCACCCTAGACCTGCCTTTCTGAGGCGGAGATGTGTCCTTGCTGGGAGTGGCTGCTGTCCCACTGAGGGGCCCCTAAGTGGCAGCAGCAGATGTTTGGGTGGGAGCAGTGGAAGACTGGTTGGCTTCGGTGCCTGGCTGGGTGGCTGGGACCTTGCACTTACAGACAGGGCGGGGGTTGGGGAAGTGAAGAGTTCAAGATGGGCAAGGAAAACTTTCTTAAGGACATTGGGGCAGGATGTGGGAGAAGGGATGGGAGTGGAGGTAGAGGGAGCGGTGGTAGGAAGAGTAGGTGTGCTGGACTTGGGGACAGGTGCATGGGCAGTGTGTGAGGTGGATGGCTGTTGGGGTCTGATTGCAAGCGTTTGTGTTTTTTTGGAGAGGGTAGACAGGGTGGAAGAGGACAAACAGGATGTGTGGATGGATGTTGAGGTGGTGTCTGCAAGTGAGGTGGGTGTGCTGCATGAGGTGGTGAAGGTGGTGGTGGTGACTGCATGAGGTGGTGAAGGTGGTGTGTGGGGTACATGTCTGTGGGTCTGCTCTTGGGGTGTCTGTGGGCAAGGGTGTACAGGTGGCAGGGCCTGGGACTGTTGATGCAGTGCATGCAGGTGTGAGTGCGGATTTGACAGTGAGGGAGGAGGAGTGGGAGACAGTGAAAACAGTGGATGTTGTAGTGTGTGCATCTGTCTGTTGTTTGTGTGAGTGCTTGTGGCTTGAAGTTTGGTGCCCGTGTTTGTCTGTGCCACTCTTGTGTGATGTCTTGTGTGCATGCTTGTCTGCATGTGTGCATGGGATGGGTTGGGGTTGAGGAGACTGGGACTGGGAAATGGTAGTTGGGAGGGGGACTGTAGAACAAGGGACAGTGGCTGCCATCAGAGAGGAGGCTAGAGCCTGAAACGATCTCTGTAGGTCCACCATGCCACCATGAATGCATTCCAGGAAGGCATTGCATTGCTGCATCTGGGATGCTAGTCCCTGGATGACATTCACAATGGTTGATTGCCCTACAGACCTACAGAGATGGATCTCAGGAGGTCAATATCCTTCTCCATGAGGGCAGCAGGGCTGACTGGGGCGAAGGAGATGCCCATCCTCCTGCGTGAGCAGGTACGGGCAATTCGGTGGGGGGCTACTGGGAGGACGGTGCTTGTTCGGTGGGTGGCGGCTGTACCTGTAGCTCGGGTGGTTCCAGAGGTGTCCGCCACCACCAGGGAGCTCCCACTGGAGGAGGTTTCAGAGTCAGTGTTATCACCTCCTGTCCCCGCCATGGTGCTCCCCTCGTCCTCCATCCCACTGGTCCTCTCAGCATCAGTGTACTCTGTCTCCTGGGTCTCGTGGGCTGCAGCTCCCTCACTCGCCGGTGCCCTTGCTTCTTCGCCAGATGATGCTAATACACACATGGACAGGATGACAGAAAAAAATGGCGAGGGAAGAAAGGCAACACTGGGTCAATTACAGTATCAACACCACAGATGGCATACACATCACCATCACACAGGGACCAAGATTCAGCAGAATGCACTGCATTAGCATACCATTGGCTAGGTACCACAGCAGGCTAAGAGCCAAACACTGCCATCTGCACCTCTCGTGGAACCTACTAAGCCCTGTCTGACATGTAAAGCCACCTAGCTAGCGATCCAGATTTTGCTATCCACCCAATAACCCTGAGCTGGACCATGCAGCAATGTATGAGCTAGCATTAAGGAGCATCCACTGACTAAAACCCACCACCAGAATCCCATGCCAGGCAACAAAAATTGTTGTCACACACTAGACTTCCCCTCTTGTGGCTGCTGTGATGCCTCAAGCGCCCATCCAACTCTAAAGAGGCCACTGCCAGTATACGGGCAATCAGGGTGGTCCAGTTCCAGCAGGCACCCCTTCATCATCGGGAGGCTGTCCCTAGCGGGCCCCCGTTTTCTTCCAGGCCCAGGTCCTCCCACTGTTCACTGCAGTGGGTGCTCCGCCAGCTATAAACCCCCATGTCCACATCTCCCTGGTGATGGCAAGCCACAGGCCCTTCTTCTGATGGGCGCTGACCTGCAGGGAAACATGAACAGAGGGACACCATGAATCCGAATATACATCCTGTCACACATATGGCATTCAGACATCATTTGCCTCTCAAATGGCACACAAATCCCCCGGAGCCCTCCATGTACACTACCACCAGCCATACCCCCCACCCAAATGACACACTGCCATCACACATATCTCCATGCAGCCTTGTTGCATGCAACCTCCCCATGGTGTACTCAGCTGCTGGTCTGGAGGCCCATACAGGTATAGGACCCCATCCATCAGGCGCTCTAACTCTTCCGAAGTGAAGGCAGAGGCCCTTTCCCCTGTCGCATGGGCCAAGGCAGGTTCCAGGCACAGGTCACAGCAGCACACGTAATGGAAGTGTTGTCCTGTGGAAAGTCAGGAATCAAGTGAGGTTATAGTCAGAAAATAGTGGCCATGTCCACGGCGATGTACAGTGTCACTGCCGGCTGTGATCCTCATTGGATACTGTACTCCATTAAGCCCCATGTTAGCCAATGAGGAATTGCCCAGCGGTGCAGACCACCTTCCACCATGAAGCCCAACACCGGCGGAGTGAGATTACTTCCACCTTTCCCTACAAATGAACAGGTGGTTGCCATGTTATAGTGCTGGTACACAATTTAGAATAAAAACTGCGTCATTGTTGTCGCTTGTACATACATAGCCATTTTCAGTGTCCAGTTACATACATGCTCTATGTACACTGAAGTGGTGGATCCATTTCTCATGTTGTCACTCCTGTCTCACTCTTCTGTCCCTTAGGTACCTACCACTGTGGAGGAATAGCAGGAGGAGGCGAGCCCCCATGCACAGACCCCTTGTAGACTTGGTTACCTTGAAGGACAGGCATATAATAATTACCTATAGACTGGACAGGGCCACAATCACAGAGCTGTGTGCTCAATTGGAGCCTTATGTGATATCCGCTATCCGTCATCCCACTGGGATCCCCCCTCTTGTGCAGGTCCTATTAGTGCTCCACTTCCTGGCTACAGGCTCTTTCCAAGTGACAGTGGGCTTGGCTGCAGGACTGTCACAGCCAATGTTCTCAATAGTGCTGGCAAGGGTTTTGTCTGCCTTGCTCAAACACATGTGCAGCTACATCACTTTTCCCCAAGTAGAAGACTTGGCCACTGTGAAGGCTGGATTCTATGTGATGGGACACATACCACATGCAATTGGGGCAATTGACGGGACCCATATTGCATTAGTCCCCCCTGGGCCAATGAACAGGTCTTCAGGCATCGGAAGAGTTTCCACTCACTCAATGTCCAGATGGTGTACCTTGCTAACCAGTACATCTCCCACGTCACTGCCAAGTATCCTGGGTCCGTGCATGACACCCTCATCCTGAGGAATAGCAGCGTCCCCCCCAAAAGTGATAGCACAACTACAGAGGCACAGAGTGTGGCTTATAGGTGAGCCTGAGTCCCCAATAATGTCTGCCAGTGTATGCCTTCAGGAGTCATCCCTCATGCCAATGGGCAAGGCTAATGCTTGTCCCTCACTTCTTGGCTACCCAAACTTGTCCAAACCTGTCCTAGCTCTTGACCCCTGTAAGGAATTCTAGGACAGGGGCTGAGAATGTGTACAATGATGCTCATGGGCATACCAGGAGCATAATTGAAATGACCTACGGTCTCCTGAAGGCCAGGTTCAGGTGCCTCCATCTGAGAGATGGACCCCTCTAATACTCCCCTGAGAAGGTCTGCCAGATAGTTGTTGTACGCTGCATGTTGTACAACCTGGCCATCAGACGAGATGTACCCTATCTACAGGAGAAAGGAGGGTGAAAATGCACCAGTGACAGCAGTGGACCCTGAGATGAGGATGTGGACAACAGGACATCAGTTATACAGCAGGACTTCCAATGACACACAGGTAAGACAGTAGAACTGACCATTCCTCTAATAAAATTAATTTTTCTGCATAGCATGATGTCAGTCAATTCCGCAGCTTCCCAACTGACTGTCACCTATGGCTTCCCATTTTGCAGATGTTGGCGTGGTTACAACTGTGTACTGATGTGATGACTACAAACTGCTACTGGCCATTTGTTGGACGGAATCACAAAGTTGCGGACAATGGCACAGGATGTTACAGTTCAATTCATTGCACATTTCTGTCCGATAAAGCACTAATACTCCAGTTGTGTTCAAGGATGTTTATTGAAGCAAAGATTATGAGGGAATAGTGCAATGGAATGGGGTGATGGTAGAGGAAAGTCCAGTGTAGTGCTCCAGTCTGTTTGTAGCACAGGTCCATTGTCCAAGGGGCCATAGGAAGGGGAGCAATGGCAGTTCAAAGTGGACAAGGCGACACAGTGGAACTCAAGGGGGACATTCACGAGGTTCTCATTTCCTGGTGGTGGTCTTGGCAAGTGTCTCTGGTGTCTGTCTAGGTCGCAGGGAACGATTGCGGCGTAGTTCACCTTCTGCAGGGGGAGGGGTGCTGGTGGCCTGTGGGTCCTGTAGCAGGACCTCCTGTCCACTAGGTGCAGCAGATGTGGAGGGCTGTTTAGTTGACTGGCTAGTGGAATGGGCCCTCTTGTGTGCTGTATACTCCTTCATGGTCTTGGCCATATCACCCAGCATCCCTGCAATGGAGACTATGGTGGTGTACAGGACCTGCAATTCTTTCTTGATCTCCTGGTGGTGTTCCTCCTGCAGCCACTGATTCTCATGCATGATGTATATCACCTGACCCATCCTGTCCTGAGATTATTGGTAAGCCCCCAGGACATTAGTGAGTGCCTCCTGGACAGTCCGTTCCCTGGGCTTATCCTCCCCCTGGCACACAGCTGTCCTCCGAGTGTCCCTGCCCCCCTGTGCCTGTGTCCCCTGAACGGTGTGCCCACTGCCACTGACCCCAGGACCCTGATTGTCTTGCCTGTGAAGTGTGGACTGTGGACCCTGTACAGGTCGGCACACTTCGGATTGACGTTTCCTGGGGACAGAGGTGTGGGGATGTTGGGTGGCTGTTGTGGTGTTGGATACTGAGGGAGGAGGCTCTGAGGTGGACTGGCTTTGGGCTGGGGAATCTGACTGACCAGTGGTCCCTGATGGGCTAAGGAGTTCATCTAGATCCAGAACTCCAGAGTTGCTGTCATCACTCGGGACATCTTCTGGTAGGGGACTGGGTAGCCGTGGCACCTCCTCACCACTGAGATTGGCTGGGGCACCTGTGGGTAGGTAAGTGGTTTATTATGCTACATGTCTGTGACATATTCTGCATCCCTAGCTTCCCCTATATTGTTGCGGTTGCCCAGCCACCTTTGTTTGTATATGGTGATGTATTGTTAGTGCTCCATGCTGTGCATGCAGTTGTGGTGTGTGTACACGCAGGGCTGGGAGGGATGTGCAGGTTACTTAATTGTGGTGGTGCACTGTGTGGGATGGAGTAGAGTGATGGGTGTCAGGGTGATGGTGGCATGCAGGCATGGGGGGATAGGTAGTCAATATTGACTCACTAGTGTCCACTCCTCCGGCAACTCCATTGAGTCCTTGAGGATGCAGGATTGCCAAGACTTGCTCCTCCCATGCTGTCAGCTGTGGGGGAGGAGGTGGGGGTCCACCGCCAGTCCTCTGGATAGCAAGCTGGTGCCTTGATGCTATGGAACTTACCTTCCCCTGTAGGTCGTTCTACCTCTTCCTGATGTCGTCCCTTATTCGTGAATGCTGTCCCATGGCGCTGACCCGGTCCACGATTCTCTGCCATAGCTCCATCTTCCTTGCAATTGACATCTACTGTACCTGTGCTCCTAACATCTGTGGCTCTACCCTGACTATTTAATCAACCATGACCTGCAACTCCTCATCAGTGAAATGAGGGTACCTTTGTGGGGACATGGGTGTTGTGTGATGTTCAGAGGGTGTTGAGTGATGGGCTGGGGTGTGGGGTGCGTGACGGATGAATGGGTGGTTATGGTGTGTGTGTGTGTAGTTGTTTCTGTGATATGCGTGCCTAGCTATTGCAGTCTTTTCGTGTTGGCAAATGGTTGCTGGTAATGTGGGTGTGTATTTTATAGTGCTGTTGGTGGGTATGTGTATTAGTGTCAGGTGTATTTTTTTGATATTGGCCAATGTTGTGTTGTTTTTTGTTTGGGTAGCCATTATGACCGTGCCGGTGTATACCTCCAGTAGTTTACCGCCCATTGAATGTCTGCTGTGGTGATTTGTAGGTCATAATGTTGAGGGCGTTGTTTTGTTGGCGTAACGGTATGGATGTTCGTACAGACAGTTTAACACTAACCTTTGGTCTGGTGGATTTGTGTTTGTGGCAGTATTCAGTTGGTTTGGTGTGTGTGTGTGTGTGAAAATATGGCAAAGGGATGTTTGCCTCCGCGACCGTATGTTGGCGGTCATCCCAGCCACGGTAAGTGAGATTTACCCCCAATGTCATAATTACCACCTATGTCTGAGAACAATTTCCTTAGTATTAGTGGATTATTGCTTTACCACTTTTTAAATCCTAAGGCGACTCTTCACAAACTGCATTTTGTAGTGCATTTAATAGTACTAATCTATTTATAAACCGATGAATGTAAATCTTCACCTCAAACTCTCCTATTTTTTGTATGGGAAGATCCTCACACAAAAGAGATGTGCTCTAGGAAGGAAGGTTAAAGGACTGTTAAGGTGGAGTTTAGGGTGGAAATGTGCATCCAGCCATAAATGAGTATGCACATTCCAATCCACAAACTGCACTTCTAAAATTACTACATATAAGAATGACAAAAAAAAAACAGTAAATGTAATCTAGCTCAGAGCTAGACTAAGTCCAGCACCTTCGTGGCTATCCACTGGTACTGCAACACCATTCTCTAGAAAATAATGGAGAAGGGGCTTAAAAAATGCAAAAAAATGCTGTTAAATTATATTATTCAAAATAGTTAACTATAAATGAATTTTATTTATTGTAAATTATCCAAAATAAAACATGTTTTGTTTCATTCCAACTGAATTTTATAATATAATTCTAATGAATAAACTTAGTGTAACATTCATTTTTATTGAAATATTATTTAACTGCATTTCATTAATTCTATACATCACTTTTAATAGTTTTTATGACATGAGTTTTTATAGTAGTTGAGAATTAATTTTTTAATTTAAACTTCATAATGATAACTTTCATTTATTTAATGTGTTGAAGATAATTCCCGGTGCTAAAGGCAATACCTCTCTATCAAAATAGTTTACTATAAATGAATTTAATTTATTGTAAATTATCCAAATAGAAAACACGTTTTGTTTCATTCCAACTGAATTTTATAATATAATTCTAATGAATAAACTTAGTGTAACATAATTTTTTATTAAAATATTACTTAACTGCATTTAATTAATTCTATACATCACTTTTAATAGTTTTTATTACATGACTTTTTATAGTTGTTGAGAATTTGTTTTTTTTATTTAAACTTCACAATAATTCCATTCATTTATTTAATGTACTGGAAATAATTACATTTGCAATTTAAAGCAAGTTACCAGTGGTGTTACTTTTTTATTTAGTTCCAAATTTAAAATAAATATAAAAATGACTTACAGTAATATTTAATACAAAAAGATTTTTACTGTTAGTTTTTCTAAGTTTAATAAGCTTTTCAACGTTTTCTTGTATGTTTTGATAGGAAGAGCTCCACCATAGAGGTGGAGAATCCTTGTGGTGAAATATACAGCAATTTAAAACATTCATTAAAATTGAAAAACAAAAATATTAAACACATTTTTATGTTAAATATTAAAGTAACTGAATTCTATCTTTTCATTATGGATGTTAAACAAAATAAAAAAATACTACCACAATAGTAACCTATTTTCCAAAAATATTTAACGAGTTAAATTAGATTCACTTGTTTTTCTTAAGCTTTTTCTAGGGTAAAAACACTGTTGCATTAGTTACTACATGAAGACAAGCCGTGCTGGCGTGTTTTGCACCTGGGGACCTGCAACTGAATTGTGGCCTAGTGAATTTCTATCCCTGGTAACACAAAAGCAGCATCCAAAAACACAGTGAGCCACCAACTTTACGCAGCATCTTTCTCCAATCGTAAATACGGACCTTTATGGTACAAGACCTCCACCATCATGACAAATGGGGTCCTCAGCCAACACCCTGACTAAATTAATCAACCAGTTAAAAACTGTGGGGGTCATTACAACAATTGCGGTAAAAGCCGCTTTCCGCAGTGCAGAAGACCACCAATACACCGCCACAGCTATTATGACCCACATCTCGGAATCCGCCGAAATTATATGGGTAGAGCCACAGCTATTTGGATCACAGGTGCGGCACACCTCTGTAGCTAGGAAGATGGAGCTATGGCGGAGAATCGTCGACAGGGTCAACGCAGTGGGACAGCACCCAAGAAATCGGGACGACATCAGGAAGAGGTGGAATGACCTACGGGGGAAGGTGCGTTCAGTGGTCTCCAGGCACAACATCGCGATTCAGCAGACTGGCGGCGGACCCCCACCTCCTCCCCTACAACTAACAACATGGGAGGAGCAGGTCTTGACCATTATGCATCCAGAGGGCCTCGGAGGAGTCGGTGGAGGAATGGACACTGGTAAGTCAAATATTAACTATCATATCCCCCACCCTACCTGCATGCTATCACAGACCCACCCCTCACCCCCTCCCCTATCACTCCAACTCCTCACTAATGTACTAATAACACAAACCACACATCCCAACACCAAGCCCTGCATGACACAACAAAGCATGGACACCCATCACTAAAGCATGCCCACTGCACATACCCATAACAACCCCTAACCATCATCACATAAGCCCCCACACAGGAATGCTAGAACTGGGGTACATGCTCACCCACCTATTGCACACCATGACACACACAGATGCAATAATCATGCTTTTACACCCCTGCAGGACCACTACCTAACGTCACCACACAGGAGGGTCCAGGCATCTCCACCCCACCCACAGAAGAGGCCCACAGTGATGACAGCAGCTCTGGCCAACTGGATCCATATGACCAGCCCGGACCATCGTGGGCCTCGGGACAGTCGGTTGCCCTCGCACAGGCACAGCCCAACACTGACCTTCCATCCTCTGGTAACACCAGCACAGCACCCACCCAGCGGGCCCATACCTCCGTACCCAGGACACGTCAATCAGCTGTGTGTCCACCACTACAGGGAACCCAGGATAACCCACCACCCCAACAACAACAGGGACCTGGGGGAAGTGGCAGTGGGCACACGGTCCAGGGGACAGAGGCACAGGAACACAGGGGAACTGGGAGGGCTGCTGTGCGGCAGGGGGTGGACAGGCCCAGGGAACGAATTCTCCACGAGACCCTCTCCTCCATCATGGGAGCATACCACCACTCCCAGGAGACAATGGCTACGGTCCTGGCCAAGTTTCAGGAGACCCAGCGTCTGCAGGACGAACAGTATTTGTGGTTCAGGGAGGAGCTCAGAACCATCAGCCCCGCCCTGGGCACCATCGTAGGGGTGCTGAAGGACATACAGAAGACCAGGAGGGACACCGTGGCACTCCAAGGAGCCCCTGACACTAGCCTGGACGATGAACTGCCCACCACCTCCGCCGGCACTAGTGGACAGGACGCCCTGCCACAGGACCACCACATCAGCACCCCACCCCCTGCAGACGGCGAACCACCCCACAAGCGGTCCCTGAGATCCAGGAACAGGACAGAGCAAGATGGCAAGACCCCCGCCAGGAAATTAGACCACCCTGATTGTCATCCCACTGTCCCACTTTGTTACCCTGTCCAGATTGGAACTGTCCCAGCTCCACTTCCTATGCCCATATGGGCAGTGCACCTGTGAGACTAATAGACTGGACTCTGCCATGGACATTCCTCCACCATCACCCATTACCATTTTGCCACCCCCTCCAATAATTAGCACTTCAATAAACACCCTTGAACCACAAAACAATCTGGAGTCAGTCTGTGATTTTGTAAATGTGTATTATCTATGACAATGACAAAATTCGTTCGAAAATGTAATGTCAGCATACCTATGTAACACATCACAAGCCCATGAAGGATGCAAGCAGATGACACACGTTGGTAACCACACCTGTGAAACCGTAATGGAAATGGACCACTCAATTAGCTTCAAATTGACAGACAGGATAGAGGTAGAAGTGTGAAAGTAAATATAATAGTCAAAAAATTGTTCTCACCTGTGTGTCACTGGAAATATTGCTGTATGACAGAGTCCCTGTTATCAATGTCTTCTTCCTCTGCTTCCTCCTCATCATTGTCCACAGGCTCCACAGCTGCCACAACACCGTCATCTGGACCATCCTCCTGCAGAAAAGGCACCTGGCGTCGCAAAGCAAGATTGTGAAGCATAGAGCAGGAGATGATGATCTGGCACACCTTCCTTGGTGAGTAGAATAGGGAACCACCTGTCATACGGAGGCACCTGAACCTGGCCTTCAGAAGTCCGAAGGTCCGTTCGATCACCCTCCTAGTCCGCCCATGGGCCTCATTGTAGCATTCCTCTGCCCTGGTCCTGGGATTCCTCACTGGGGTTAATAGCCATGACAGGATGGGGTAACCAGAGTCCCCTAATAGCCACACCCACTGCCTCTGGAGTTGACCCATCACATAAGGGTTGCTGCTATTCAGCAGGATGTAGGCGTCATGCACTGAGGCAGGGAACATAGCATTTACCTGGGTGATGTACTGGTCTGCCAAACATACCATCTGTACGTTCATGGAATGATAACTCTTCCGGTTCCTGTACACCTGTTCACTCCTGTGGGGTGGGACCAGAGCTACATGGGTACCATCAATGGCACCTATGATGTTAGGGATATGTCCCAGGGCATAGAAGTCACCTTTCACTGTAGCCAAATCCTCCACCTGAGGGAAAACGATGTAGCTCCTCACGTGTTTCAGCAGGGCAGACAACACTCTGGACAATACGTTGGAAAACATAGGCTGGGCCATCCCTGATGCCATGGCCACTGTTGTCTGAAATGACCCACTTGCTAGGAAATGGAGTACTGACAGCACCTGCACTTGAGGGGGGATTCATGTGGGATGGCGGATTGGTGACATCAGATCTGGCTCCAACTGGGTACACAGTTCCTGGATTGTGGCACGGTCAAACCTGTAGGTGATGATTAAATGTCGCTCCTCCATTGTCAACAGGTCCACCAGCGGTCGGCACACCGGAGGATTCCACCATCTCCTCACATGTCCCAGCTGACGGTGCCTAGGAAGGACAACAGCGACCACAGAGTCAACCAATTCTGAGGTATGTACCCACAGCTACACGACACAAAATACAAAAATCTTCCTGTATGTGTGTTGAGTCCAGGCCTAGGTATGTGTGACACAGTTGTAAATGAAGCCATGTGGGCCCCTGAAATGGCGGCTGCCTGATCTCTAAAGTGGGACAATGGGATGTGAGGTAACTGCGCTGGCATTGTACACCGTCGTGGTAGGCGGTCAAAGACCGCGGCGCAATGCTGCATTGGTTAACATTGGACCCTATGGGTCCCAGGCGCCAATGACGAAGTGCGCCGGCGATGATGATACGCACAGCCGCGGACGTCACTGCCGCGGACGTGACCGCCATTTTCTGTCTGTTCAATCACTCGATACCTGATCTTCGACAGGAGAGGACTTACACTGCAAGTGCTGCTGTGACCTCGGTCTAGAAGAGACAATGGCACGTGCGTCTGGGGAAAGGGCCCCTGCCTTCACTGCACAGGAGTTGGAGAAGCTCGTGGACGGGGTCCTCCCCCAGTACACGCTACTCTACGCTCCTCCAGACCAACAGGTGAGTACATAGGGTGCAAGTTGTATGGGCTATGCCTGGGTGGAGAGGGCTGGATGTAAGTAGGAAGGGGGCGGAGTTATGCGAGCACAACGGACTGTGAATGCATGTGCCACATGGCAAGGGTAGGGATGTGGGCCACTCACTTTGATGGTGCAGTTGGTAATGACTTCTCTTCTTCCCCTCTACATGTCATGTAGGTCAGCGCCCCCCCAGAAGAAGGATATTTGGCGTGCCATCGCCAAGGACGTCCGGACCCTGGGGGTCCACCACAGACAGAGCACCCACTGCCGTAAAAGATGGGAGGACATTCGCCGCTGGAGCAAGAAGACGGTGGAGGCTCAGCTAGGGAGGGCTTCCCAACGTGGGAGGGGTGCCCGTCACACCATGACCCCCCTGATGTTCCGGATCCTGGCGGTGGCCTACCCTGAGTTGGATGGGCGCATGAGGGCATCACAGCAGACACAAGGGGGTGAGTACACTCACATTCTCATGACTTTGCGTGCAGTGGAGGGGTCTGGATGGGGGAGGAGGGCTGTGGGTTTCCCTAGGCCAGGGCGAGTTCCGTAGGCTAGGCCCCTCCGTACTGCAGGCCATGTGCCACTCCACCCCACCTCTGTAGAGTGCCAAAAACAGGTATAAATGCCCCTGTGTCATCTATGTGGGCAGATGAGACTCATAGGCAAGTAGGCCATATCCCAGGAACTGCATCTGTAGAGGCCAAGAGCACGGCGTAGTGCAGGGGGCATCTGTGTCTGTATTGTCCGCCAACGGTAGCGGTAAGCCATGCACTCAACCTGTCTTTCTTCTGTTTCCCCACCCCTTTTTGTGCTCTCCCCGTTCTTTTGTGCATCAGCATCATCAGGCGGAGGTACAGGGGCACCGGAGCACGAGGGGGCTGCGTCCCACATGGCCATGGAGCGCCACACCACGGACTTTGAATACACCAGTGGGACGGAGGGCGAGGGGGGCTTCACGGCAGTCAGCGGATCAGCAAGCAGCGACACAGACTCGTCCTCCGATGGGAGCTCCCTTGTGGTGGCGGCAACATCTGTGTCCCCCACTACTACAGGTACAGCCACCACCCCCCCTACCAGCACCGCCCTCCCAGCAGCCCCTCAGGCTTCGCCCCGTGCCCGCTCATCCAGGAGGGTGGGCATCACCTCCGCCCCAGGCACCTCAGCCCCTGCCCCTGTCACCCCTGCTGCCCTCAGTGAGGAGGCCATTGACCTCCTCAGGTCACTCACTGTTGGGCAGTCTACCATTGTGAATGCAATCCAGGGTGTAGAGAGGGAGTTGCAACACACCAATGCATTCCTGGAGGGCATTCATTCTGGTCAGGCTGCCCATCATCGAACCCTGCAATCTCTGGCCTCAGCACTGATGGCAGCCATTGTCCCAGTGTCTAGCCACCTCCCTCCAACTTCCTCCACCCAGACCCAATCCCTTGTACCTCAACCTATCCCAAGCACACCATCAGACCAGCCTGCACACACCTCAACACACAAGGGCAGCTCAGGCAAACATGGGCACCACACATCCCACAGGCACTCACACAAGCATCACCCACATACAGACACAGCAACATCCACTGCCTCCACTGTGTCCCCCTCCTCGTCGTTTCCCTCCTCCCTCCCATTGTCGTCTACATTCTCACCTGCATGCACTACCACTACAGCCACTAGGACTCGCACCAGAACACCCAGTACCACACCCCGCTCACCTGCACTCACCACCCCCACTACCATTTACACGTCCCCTGTGTCCTCTCCCAGTGTGTCTGTGACGCCCCCTCCCCAAAGTACACAAACGCGGGCACACACACACCCAACATCCATCCACCACACAACAGCCTCCAGAACATGCACCTGCACCCAAATCACCAAAAGTTACACCTCCTACAACCACCTCCTCTTCCTCCACTCCCAGACCCCCTCCAGCTACCCGTCCCAGTGTTTGTCAGAAACTTTTCCTGAGCAACCTTGACCTCTGTCCCATCACCCCCCCTCCAACTCATAGGTCCCGTAGTAGCACCTCAGCAAAAAAGAGTCCGGCACCAGTGGTGCCTGTTTGAGGTATGTGGAGTGCACCGGGCACCAGAGCAGTGTGACACGGAGCCAAAGCACTGCAGTCCACCCCCTGTGAAGCACCAGAAGTTGGACAGTGCCCGACGGGAGAGGGGGAAGACACCTGCCGGCAATGCCGCCCACAAGGGTCCCGCGGGAGTGTCGAGTCAGCTGTGACTCCTACCAAGGTGGTGAAGGGGCAGAAGAAGTCTCCAAAGTCTGGGAAGAGCAGCATGGCGGAGAAGGCCGCCATCCTCCCCGCTGACCAAGACGCCACCGCCAGCCCCATCATCACTGGTCAGGAGACCACCGCCGGAGTCAGTGCCCAGGAGGGCAGCACTATCGTCACTGGTCAGAAGACCACCGCCGGAGTCAGTGCCCAGGAGGGCAGCACTATCGTCACTGGTCAAGAAGGCAGCACTATCGTCACTGGTCAGGAGACCACCGCCGGAGTCAGTGCCCAGGAGGGCAGCACTATCGTCACTGGTCAGGAGACCACCATCGGAGTCAGTGCCCAGGAGTGCCCCGGCAGCCACAGCCCCGCTGGCCAATGAGGGACCACCATGGCACACACCGCTGCACAGGTCAGAGACAGCAAAGTCAAGCACCGCTGAACAGGGCAAAGACCGCCATGGCAAGCACCGGTGAACAGGGCAAGCACCGCTGAACAGGGCAAAGACCGCCATGGCAAGCACCGCTGAACAGGGCAAGCACCGCTGAACAGGGCAAAGACTAAAAGGGCAAGCACCGCTGAACAGGGCAAGCACCGCTGAACAGGGCAAGCACCGCCAACTCAAGCACCGCTAGCCCATGAGCGGCAGGGGCAGTGACACCACAGGGACCGTCACGGGGTGAGTGATGCACTCTGGGCACCAGTCCCCCTCCAGAACCAGTGGAGACTGTTATCCACTTGAGAGACTGTGGCTTTGCACTCCCCAGGATGGTACAGTGGGCAAACCACCCACTGTAGAGACTTGAGAGAATGTGGCTTTGCACTCCCCAGGATGGTACAGTGGGCAAACCACCCACTGTAGAGACTTGAGAGACTGTGGCTTTGCACTCCCCAGGATGATACAGTGGACAAACCACCCACTGTAGAGACTTGAGAGACTGTGGCTTTGCACTCCCCAGGATGTAACAGTGGGCAAACCACCCACTGTAGAGACTTGAGAGACTGTGGCTTTGCACTCCCCAGGATGTAACAGTGGGCAAACCACCCACTGTAGAGACTTGAGAGACTGTGGCTTTGCACTCCCCAGGATGGTACATTGGGAAAACCACCCACTGTAGAGACTTGAGAGACTGTGGCTTTGCACTCCCCAGGATACATCAATGGGCATGGAGCCCGTCATGGATCTGGCGTGGTGCAGTCATCCGGCTGAGGTGCCCCCCCCTTCCCTTCCCCCTGAGGTGCCTGTTGTATTTCTATCTGATGCCCCTGCAGTGTTCTCTCCGTTTCAGGGCAGGTATCGTGTGTGGGCCTCGCCCATGCATTTTGGGCCCAGTGGTCCACAGACATTGAAATGTGCATACCTGCACTACTAATCGTGATGTATATATTTGGAATGTGTATATATTGATGTATATATGAGCTTACTGTATTTTGATACATTATCATGGTTGAACTCATTTCCTTTTGTCTTAGCATTCTTCCGGGGGGGGTTGGGGGTTGTTACTGTGATGTTCGGAAATGCATTGGTGTGTGTGTTGTAGTGGGTGAGGGTCGGGTTGGGGGTGGGGGTGTTGCGTGTGTGTGTCCCTGACTTTTGCCTCCCCCCTCCCCTATGTCGTAGGTGCAGTACTCACCGTTGTCTTCGGCGCCGCCGTTGCTGATGTTCGTAGAGGAGCAGGTAGACAAGTGCAGGGAGTATTTGGAGTTCCGGCTCCATGGTGCCCTCCTTCCTCGTGGAGTTTGGTTCGGTGAGCGCTTTCCCTTTGAAATGGCTGTTTCCGCCGTGTTTTTATCCATGGTGAATCCGCCCCAGAGAAGGTGGCGGATTGGCCTGTTGTAATACTGTGGGCGGTACTTTGTCTTCCGCCGGTCTGTTGGCGGTGACCGCCGCGCTGCTTGTCTGTACCGCCCTGGCAGTCGGAGTGTTAAAGTGGCTGTCTATTTTGGCGGTCTCCGCCGCAGTCATAATTCCCTTTTTTTTTCCGCCGGCCTGTTTGCGGTATTACCGCCGCTTTAACACCGTCCGCCAGGGTTGTAATGACCCCCTATGTGCCTAATGACTGCTTATATTTTTAAAGATTTTAAACAGTTGACCAATTGTGTCAATATTTTTATGCAATGGTTGTGCTAAATTGTTTTATGCAATGGTTTTAGGTAATTATGCAAATAAAGTATCTATCTATCTATCTGTCTATCTATCTATCTATCTATCTATCTATCTATCTATCTATCTATCTATCTATCTATCTATCTATCTATCTATCTGTGTGCTGCATTTCATTTTTTCTGACTTTAGGACTCTGGGCACTTTACTAATGCTCACCAGTGCTAAAAGCAAGACCTCTCTGTCTAAATTGTATTTGTGATTGGTTTATCCATGATTTGCATATATGATTTACTAGTAAGCCCCATAGGGCACCATGTGTGCCCAAGGCCTGTAAACCAAATGCTACTAGAGGTCCTGAAACATACTGATTGTGCAACCCACATGAGGAGCCCTGTAAACGTGTCTCAGACCTGCCATCACAGTGCCTGTGTGTGCAGTTTTAAACAGCCACTTCGACCTGTTAAGTGCACCCATGTGCCAGGACCAAACCTTCCCTTTTACTACATGTGAGTCACCCTTAAGGTAGATGTAAGCCAGCCCCATGGGCAGGGTGCAATTTATTTAAACAGTAGGACATGCACTGGAGTATTTTACATGTCCTGATAGTGAAATACTGCTAAATTTGGATTTCATTACTGCAAGGATTATCTCTCCCATAGGGCAACATGGGGATTGCCTTGAAATATCTTTTAAGTGTAAATTCTGATTGGGAGCAGATAGAGATGTGGAGTTTGAGGTCTCTGATCTCACAATTTAAAAATGCATCTTTTGGTGAAGTTGTTTTTTAAATTGTAAGTTTGAAAATGCCACTTTTAAAAAGTGGAAATTCTCTTGCTTAACCATTCTGTGTCTCTGCCTGTCTGTGGAATGCATGTTTGGGTCAGGATAATACTTGGGCTGTTTGTGAATTCACTCTAGACAACCAAACAAAGAGAGCTGAGGTGTGCCCTGCATATCCTGGTAGGTCTTCATGAACCAGAGTGGTTGGCGGAGCTGAGACATGCACCTGATAAGGGCTGTGCCTCTACTCACATAAAGTAATAAAGTAGTCTCCAGCCCCCTTGAGTGTATCTGGGGCAAGGCAGGAACGTCAAGGTCTTGAGCACTACAAGGACTTTTCTTTTAAGTTTGCCTTTGAAGGCAATTTCAAAGGCAGAAATGGGTATATGTACTGGACCTCTGACCCTACAAAGTTGGAATTCTTCTGGACTTATGGTATTCTGACAGGAAAAAGAGCTAGATGCAGTAGGAGGGACTGCCACTCTGCCTGTTGCTTTGTTGTGCTGGTCTGCTGCTTTCTGCTTCTATCCTGGGAGAGAAAGGACTGGACTTTGCTTTCTGTGTCCTGCTTACAAAGGCTCTCCAAGGACGTGGACTAAGCTTGCCTCTTGTTAAGAGGTCTCAGGGACATCAAAGACTTCATCTGCCAGCACCAGGGCTCTCTTGCTGCAAGCCCTGACTTGCCAACTGGTGCCAAATTCAGTTCCTGGCCCCTTGGGAGTGAGTTTGTGTGTAACCAAAAAGAAATAAGCACATTGATTTCAGGGCGACTTTGGAACTGGTGCTGCTGTCTAACTCAATGATGCTGCCTGCACCGGAACCGCTGTCCCCACTGAGTGCAATGACCACAACCGATTGCACAGGCATGACAACACCGCAGCACCTCCAGAGTCCTGAAACAGCATGATTTCAAAGTGCTGTGACTCCCGACTCGGACTCTGATGCAGCACTTGTGGCCTTGTGACACCATGAAGTCGACGCCTCATGTCTTGACCTGCTGGATACACTGACCCCATTGGATCGTAAGGAACCAACACTTTTCCAATGATGCCGCATCACCTCTCTTACAACCAATAGAAACTAACACCTCATCTCCCCTGCCTATCAGTAAGGAACGACACCTCACCTCCCCTGTGGCAGTAAGGAACCAACACAGAACCGGCTCCAGCAATGCCTCACCTCCCCCACTCCATGCATCGTTTTTGTTTCCTCTTTTTCCAACGAACTGTACCTGGGAGTTCTCTGTGACTGGCCTTCAATCCATCGCGAGTGCTGTCGGACTGTTGAGAATAACTCTATCAAGATGTTGCCCCAGTTGGAACTAATTTGTTTCTAAGTGCTTTACTGACATTTAGGGTCTTATTACAACTTTGAAGGACGGTGTTAATCCGTCCCAAATGTGACGGATATACCACCTACCGTATTATGAGTCCATTATATCCTATGGAACTCGTAATACGGTAGGTGGTATATCCGTCACATTTGGGACGGATTAATTTTAACACCATCCTCCAAAGATGTAATCAGGCCCATAATCTTTAACAACTTGTATCTTTGCTTGTGTATGTTGGATTTTTGTTTGTTTTGGTCTTCTTTTCCTCAGATAAATATTGGCTATGTTTCTAAACTGGTGTGGAGTATTTTTGTGGTGTTTTCACTGTGTTACTTTGAGTGTGTACAAATAATGTACACATTGCCTCTGAGATAAGCATGACTGCTTGTGCCAAACTAACAAGGGGGTGAGCAGGGCTTATCTTAGCTGTGTGGCTTCCTTACCCTGACCGGAGTGAGGGTGCCTACTTGGATAGGGTGCAAACCACTGCCAACTAGGGACCCCATTTCTAACAGTGTGTATATGTCCCATCCATTTTCCAAGGTTCAGCCCCCATTGTAAACATCAAAATCATCCTTGTGACCCTCAGGTTCCTGTCCTTCAACATCCTGCTCTTGTTCATTGATCACATTATTTTCTGATTGAAGATCTTCAACATGTATGATGGCCTCAAGTATGGTAGTGGTGGACTGAGGGATGTGTACTTGAGACATCAGTGTAACTGTAAGTGCTGCTTGTAAGAAGTTTGTTATTGACAAGCTACTTGATGTTAGTATGTGTACCACATTAGTGGGATGATGTGAAGCTACTGACACAGGTAGTAGCAATAGTGGTTATAGTAGTTAGCGGATTCACATCCTTTGCTGAGGATCTTCTCTGTGTAATGGCACTACAGTGCAGAACATACCCCTCAGTGCTCTTACATAAGTATGTAAGGGCACTGAGAGGTATCCACTGGAGTGGGTCCCCCCCAGTGCCCTTACACGCTTATATAGGGACTCCAAGTGGTATGCATCTCTGCGCAGTGCATACCTGAGTGCCCTTACATACTTATTTAGAGCACCAAGAGGTACTATTCCAGTACATACTACTCAGTGCACTTGCATACTTATTTAGGGGCACCGAGGGGTATACACTGCAGTGTAGTGGTACTTTGCAGGGCTGGAAGAGGGAGCAGTCTCTCTATGTTTAAAATCACTGCAGATGAAAGTTTAATCAAAGGACTGCTCCCTCTTCCAGCCAATGTGCTGATTTAATTCCGCAGACGGAACAGTAGAATTAATGACTAATTCTGAGTAGCACAGTAACGCAGTAACGCAGAAACACTAAATTACTCCAATGCTGCCAGCGGAATTAATAATTACACACTTAGGGGGTTATTACAACTTTGGAGGAGGTGTTAATCCGTCCCAAAAGTGATGGTAAAGTGACGGATATACCACCAGCCGTATTACGAGTCCATTATATCCTATGGAACTCGTAATATGGCTGGTGGTATATCCGTCACTTTACCGTCACTTTTGGGACGGATTAACACCTCCTCCAAAGTTGTAATAACCCCCTTAGTATTTTCAACAAAGTAATTATCATTTTGTCATTTTGTACTGAATTATCCAGATCTAAAACTGCTTTGGTAAAGTCCTGTTTTGACAACATCTTTTTTCAGTTCCTGCTATAAAAGGTATGTTTGTTTTTGGTTGAGGGCACTGTGGGGTATTCTAGATTGGGAACATCGTCTGACCTTGTTTGGATACAACTTAAACTTAAACAACAGTGGTGGAGGGGTGAGATGACCAAGATTTGGGATGCACAGTTTCCATGAGGAACATAGTCAGTTTATGCTATGAGAAGCCTAAATGGTAAGAGGTGTCAAATTGGTGCATGTATTCAGGGCTCAATGATTCCATTCTCACCTCTTATAAATAATTTTATCAAGTGACAGATGGCCCAATGTACTAAGCCTGAGTTTCAAATGGGTGCTCGCATCAGCAAATTAATGGGGTGTGACGTGCAGAGGGCCTGGCTCGGTTTTAAGAGTCCATGTACGAGTCAAGTCATGAAAACGTTTAGCATGTTTATTGTACAATAAACATAGTGGTAAAAATATGATACAATCTCTTCACAATGCAAACATTTTTATTTCGTGAACACAGGGAAGCATTTCACCTTAGTGCATCAGACTATGGGGGTCATTCTGACCCTGGCGGTCATGGACCGCCAGGGCCAACGACCGCGGAAGCACCGCCAACAGGCTGGCGGTGCTTCCTGGCCAATTCTGACCGCGGCGGTAAAGCCGCGGTCAGAAAAGGGAAACCGGCGGTTTCCCGCCGGTTTTCCCCTGGCCATAGGAATCCTCCCTGGCGGCGCTGCAAGCAGCGCCGCCATGGGGATTCCGACCCCCTTCCCGCCATCCTGTCCCTGGTGGTTTTTACCGCCAGGAACAGGATGGCGGGAACGGGTGTCGTGGGGCCACTGGCATGGGCAGTGCAGGGGCCCCCTAACAGGGCCCCATAATGATTTTCAGTGTCTGCTTAGCAGACACTGAAAATAGCGACGGGTGCCACTGCACCCGTCGCACCCCAGAAACTCCGCCGTCTCCATTCGGAGCCGGCTTCATCGTTGCTGGGTCTTTTCCGCTGGGCGGGCGGTCGCCCGCCCGCCCAGTGGGAAAGTCAGAATGACCGCCGCGGTCATTTGACCGCGGTGCGGTCTTCTGGCAGGGGAACTTTGGCGGGCAGCCTCCGCCGCCCGCTGAAGTTGGAATGACCCCCTATATCAGTACATAGATAGACATTTTTTTAAAATCTGATAGCTTTTAAACATGAAATTAGAAACATTAATCGAGTGCACCTGCCCAACGCTATGCCTTTAGTGAACTATTACTAATCATGAGGTCAGTAGTCATGTAAACCTTAACATGGACTAGATTCTTTTGGTAGTTGGAGCAACATTATGGCGGTCATTCTGACCGCGGCGGGCGGCGGTCGCCGCCCGCCATGCGGTTACCGCTGAATGACCGCACCGCGGTCAAAAGACCGCGGCGGTCATTCCAACTTTCCCGCTGGGCCGGCGGGCGACC
Organism: Pleurodeles waltl; assembly: GCF_031143425.1. NCBI lineage: Eukaryota > Metazoa > Chordata > Amphibia > Caudata > Salamandridae > Pleurodeles > Pleurodeles waltl. The sequence goes on along the minus strand of NC_090450.1, from coordinate 147,594,908 downwards.
GCCAAAAGGCCGTCCGCCGCCCCAGCGGGAAAGCCCCTGCAACAAGGAAGCCGGCTCCGAATGGAGCCGGCGGAGTTGCAGGGGTGCGACGGGTGCAGTGGCACCCGTCGCGATTTTCACAGTCTGGAAAGCAGACAGTGAAAATCTTTGTGGGGCCCCCAGGGGCCCCACGTCACCCATTCCCGCCATCCTGGTTCTGGCGGTGGACACCGCCAGAAACAGGCTGGCAGGAAGGTGGTCGGAATCCCCATGGCGGTGCTGCAAGCAGCACCGCCATGGTGGATTCCCTGGGGCAGGGGAAAACCGGCGGGAAGCCGCCGGTTTCCCTTTTCTGACCGCGGCTTTACCGCCGCGGTCAGAATTGCCCCGGAAGCACCGCCAGCCTGTTGGCGGTGCTTCCTCCGTCCCCGGCCGTCAGAATGACCCCCTATATTCTATTAAACATAAGAGTGCTTGTACAGAGCACTTTCGGAACTCAAGTATTTAAAGCTGTTTTCATGTGTGATAAGAAAAAGGAGGCTCTATGAAATAAAATGTTTGCCTATGATCATACAATTTGGACATGCAAGGAGGGCGCTATTGATTCCAGGTTACCTGGTTTCACATCTCCTCACTTCATGCCAGCCATTGAAGCTATCACGCAGCAGCTTCCTTGGATACACTTTTGGACCAAGGTCGTTCTCTTCTGCATCACATCACCTTGATTTCTATTAGGATCTTGTTACAATATTTCCGCAACTGTGTAAGTAGCTGCCCGCCAGGTGGTAACCGCCGTGCGGCCGCCAATGCGGGCGCACTCACGCAGCCCCCATTATGACATTCCCGCTGGGCCGGCCGGCGCAAACCACCGGGAATGAGGCCGCAACATAGGAGCCGGCTCCTAATGGAGCCGGCGGTGTTGTGGCCGTGCGACGGGTGCAGTTGTACCCGTCGCGCTTTTCACTCTCTGCTATGCAGACAGTGAAAAGCTGGCTGGGGCCCTGTTAGGGGGCCCCTGCACTGCCCATGCCAGTGGCATGGGCAGTGCTGGGGCCCCCAGGGGCCCCAGGACACCCCTTACCGCCAGCCTCTTCCTGGCAGTGCAAACCGCCAGAAACAGGCTGGCGGTAGGGGGGTCATAATCCCCAGGGCAGCGCTGCTTGTTCTGTGTGGGAGTTTGAGTCTGAGTGTGGCTGGTGAGTTCTAGATGTTTTTTGTTTTCTAATAAGTTTCTTGGTGATCCTGGCATATAGGGTGTTCCCATACTCCATTTTGCTGGGACTAGGGTGTAAGTGATTGTTCATTTAGTGTTGCTTGGGAGCCATTTGAGTATCCTCCAAAACATCTTCAGCATGTGAAAGCAAGATGCACTGATGGTGTTGAATTGTGTGGTCATGTCCAATTTGCTGTTGATGATTATTCCAAGGTTCCTTGCATGGATTCTGGGTGTGCATCCAAGTTTGGCCGGCCACCAGTTGGAGATTCCCTGGTGAGATGTTTTTGTTGAAGATAACACTTCTGTTGGTGTTGAGCTTGACATAGTTGGCTTTCAACCAGTAAGCAACTTAATTCAGGCAGGTTTTGAACTTGTTTTGTGTGTTGGTATTCTTGTTCAAAGGGCTGAGTATGAGTCGCTATATTGATATGAAAAAGTTGGTATGAAAGTTTCAAATTTATTGAATTCAGAAACTTTTTCTGAGTATACAGTACTGTGCAACCAGTCAAAGTTCCAATTAAATATTTAATGCTTATTGGCTTTTTGGGTCATGTGAGACCTATCAGGTCAAAAGCAAGCCCAGTATGTCTGCAGGCTTACATCATTGGCCATGCATCAGACTGTGGTTTTCCCTATCATCAACAGATTTTGGCTCTTTAGTGAGCAATTGCTGATTCAGAGCTATTAGGCCTTAGTATCTCATTTTCCTGAATGCTGGGACACTGTCCCTTTTGGATGCAAATTACAAGATTAAGGGCCAGAGGTACGACCTTTTGTTTTGCGGCTCGCAATTTGTGATCTGTTTGCAAATCGCAAAACAAAATGTACAACAGCGTGAACCACGCTGTTTGCTATTCCCAAATGGGTTGCAAGGGACCTGACTCATGAATATTCATGAGGCAGGTCGCAATCTGCAACCCATTTGGGAATGGCCGCACTCACAGGGATGTTGGCCTGCTGGGCTCAGCAGACCACCATGTCTGTGACTGCTTTTCAATATCAGTTTTTTTTAATGCAGCCCATTTACCTGGGATGCATTTAAAAAAGAAAAGTGAAAAGTTTTCTTTTCATTTTTAGAGTAGACAGTGGTCCATGGGACCACTGCCTGGTCTGAAAAAACATTTTTGCTACCATCCATAAAAGGGAAGAGGTCCCATGGGGAGCCCTTTCCATTTACGAATAGGATAACACCAATATGAAATTGGTGTTAACTGCAATTGGTTTGCAACCACATTCACAGTCACAAAACAATCATACATACCACTGCGACTCGCAGTTAGGAAGGGACGCCCTCAGGACACCCCTTCCTGCTTGCGAGTCACAATCCCTATTTTGTAAGTCGGTAGCTGCATACTGACTTGCAAAAAAGGGATGGCACATCGTACCAGGCCATTTTGCAGTCGCAAGCAGCGATTTTCACCTTTTTTGACCGCAAAATTGCATCATATTTCGGACCCTTAATAAATTGGTGAATTATATTGTGTTTTGATTAACCTATTTTCAGTTTTTTTTAACTTGAGAGCTGTGAACTATAAAGGTTAATCACTTTGTTGTAGAATATATCAGTGTTGGGGGAGGGTTACAATATGTAATTTTACAGTGGTGGGATAACTATCAGCTAATCATCATGAGCAGTATATTTGTGAACATTATTGCACATTTCTAACATATTGCGAAAGATATTACCAGTGTATTGTATTCACTTTGATGATAGTGATATTGTTCTTTATCATCACAGTGTAATGTGCACATTGCCAGGAGTAATAAAATGCAAGAAACTGAAATTGAAGACAGAACTGGAGACAATTCTCCCCACAGGCCTTTTTGATTAAGGCTGGAATTCCTGTGTACACCAGCTGAGAAGTGTTCTGTCTTGCGCAGACAAAGACAAGGATTATTATTGGAGCTTGCAAACTATCCTATTTTAAAGGTAAAATCAGTCACTTATTGGTCATGATCCCTGAGCCTGCACTAAATAAATTCTTAGCGTTTAATAGAAGATGCTGACAGAGTGAACTAACTGTGAAATGTTCATTGTTTTATTAAATTGCTTAGCAGAAGCTTTCCATGAGAACCAACTAACAAGAGACAGTGGGGGTGATTCTAACCCTGGCGGTCGGTGTTAAAGGGGCGGCCAACCCGCCAACAGGCTGGCGGTAAAAAATATGGGATTCTGACCCTGGCGGGAACCGCCAACACAGACAGCCACTTTAACACTCCGACCGCCACGGCGGTACAAACAAACAGCGCGGCGGTCACCGCCAACAGCCAGGCGGCAGACAATGTACCGCCCACACTATTCCAACTCACCAATCCGCCACCTTTTCCGGGGCGGGAGCACCGCCGATAAAAACACGGCGGAAACAGACTACGGACGGGAAAACGCTCACCACTACGCACTCCAGGAGGAAGGAGGACAGCATGGAACCCGAATTAAACATCCTACCTGCTCTCGTCTACCTTCTCATCTACCACGAGTACGAAGTCCGGCGCAGACGACAACGGTGAGTACTGCACCTACGACACACGGGAGGGGGAGGACAAAAGGTTACGGGCACACACATATGCGACCCCCCCCCCAACTATGTACACACCAATGCAGAGCAACAAGTCACAGTGACACCACCCAAACACCCCTGAAAAATGCTAGGACATAATCAAATTTGGAATAAATATTTATGTACCAAAAAGCTCCAGAAAATTATCGTACAACCATGAAAGATATTCACAACAAAACTAATGACATACACATCAGTGTATAACTGAAGTACCAAGTCCTGCACATCCTACGAATTCATCATGTCCGTGGGCCAAAGTCTTGAGAAATAAGGGCAAAGCCCACACAGGAGACCTGAGTCCTTTGGAGAGAACACTGCAGGGGCATCAGATGTAAAAACTACAGGCACCTCAGGGGGAAGGGAAGGGGGGGGCACCACAGCCACATGAGTCCACGACGCCAGATCCACGAGGAGCCACGATGCCCACTGTACCATCCTGGGGAGTGCAAAGCCACAGTCTCTCAATGTCTCTACAGTGGGTGGGCTGCCCACTGTACCATCCTGGGGAGTGCAAAGCCACAGTCTCTCAATGTCTCTACAGTGGGTGGGCTGCCCACTGTACCATCCTGGGGAGTGCAAAGCCACAGTCTCTCAATGCCTCTACAGTGGGTGGGCTGCCCACTGTACCATCCTGGGGAGTGCAAAGCCACAGTCTCTCAATGTCTCTACAGTGGGTGGGCTGCCCACTGGACCATCCTGGGGAGTGCAAAGCCACAGTCTCTCAATGTCTCTACAGTGGGTGGGCTGCCCACTGGACCATCCTGGGGAGTGCAAAGCCACAGTCCATCAGGTGGATGACAGTCTCCACTGGTCAAGGAGGAGGCATGGTGGGCACAGTGAACCATAAACAGTGATTGAGACAGCGGTGCCCAGCGGAGCGGTGCTTGAGAAGAAGGGCCCAGCGGAGCGGAGCTTGAGACGGCGGTGCCCAGCGGAGCAGTGCATGACAGGAAGGGCCCAGCGGAGCGGTGCTTGAGATGAAGGGCCCAGCGGAGCGGTGCTTGAGAAGAAGGGCCCAGCGGAGCGGTGCTTGAGACGGCGGTGCCCAGCGGAGCAGTGCATGACAGGAAGGGCCCAGCAGAGCGGTGCTTGAGATGAAGGGCCCAGCGGAGCGGTGCTTGAGATGAAGGGCCCAACGGAGCGGTGCTTGAGATGAAGGGCCCAGCGGAGCGGTGCTTGAGACGGCGGTGCCCAGCGGAGCGGTGCTTGAGAAGAAGGGCCCAGCGGAGCGGTGCTTGAGACGGCGGTGCCCAGCGGAGCGGTGCATGACAGGAAGGGCCCAGCGGAGCGGTGCTTGAGATGAAGGGCCCAGCGGAGCGGTGCTTGAGATGAAGGGCCCAGCGGAGTGGTGCTTGAGACGGCGGTGCCCAGCGGAGCGGTGCTTGAGAAGAAGGGCCCAGCGGAGCGGTGCTTGAGACGGCGGTGCCCAACGGAGCGGTGCATGACAGGAAGGGCCCAGCGGAGCGGTGCTTGAGATGAAGGGCCCAGCGGAGCGGTGCTTGAGATGAAGGGCCCAGCGGAGCGGTGCTTGAGACGGCGGTGCCCAGTGGAGCGGTGCTTCAGAAGAAGGGCCCTGCGGAGCGGTGCATGACAGGAAGGGCCCAGCGGAGCGGTGCTTGAGATGAAGGGCCCAGCGGAGCGGTGCTTGAGATGAAGGGCCCAGCGGAGCGGTGCTTGAGAAGAAGGGCCCAGCGGAGCGGTGCTTGAGATGAAGGGCCCAGCGGAGCGGTGCTTGAGATGAAGGGCCCAGCGGAGCGGTGCTTGAGAAGAAGGGCCCAGCGGAGCGGTGCTTGAGACGGCGGTGCCCAGCGGAGCGGTGCATGACAGGAAGGGCCCAGCGGAGCGGTGCTTGAGATGAAGGGCCCAGCGGAGCGGTGCTTGAGATGAAGGGCCCAGCGGAGCGGTGCTTGAGATGGCGGTGCCCAGCGGAGCAGTGCTTGAGAAGAAGGGCCCAGCGGAGCGGTGCTTGAGACGGCGGTGCCCAGCGGAGCGGTGCATGACAGGAAGGGCCCAGCGGAGCGGTGCTTGAGATGAAGGGCCCAGCGGAGCAGTGCTTGAGATGAAGGGCCCAGCGGAGAGGTGCTTGAGACGGCGGTGCCCAGCGGAGCGGTGCTTGAGAAGAAGGGCCCAGCGGAGCGGTGCTTGAGACGGCGGTGCCCAGCGGAGCGGTGCATGACAGGAAGGGCCCAGCGGAGCGGTGCTTGAGATGAAGGGCCCAGCGGAGCGGTGCTTGAGATGAAGGGCCCAGCGGAGCGGTGCTTGAGACGGCGGTGCCCAGCGGAGCGGTGCTTGAGAAGAAGGGCCCAGCGGAGCGGTGCTTGAGACGGCGGTGCCCAGCGGAGCAGTGCATGACAGGAAGGGCCCAGCGGAGCGGTGCTTGAGATGAAGGGCCCAGCGGAGCGGTGCTTGAGATGAAGGGCCCAGCGGAGCGGTGCTTGAGACGGCGGGGCCCTGTTCAGCGGTGCTCTTCTGCCCCGCGGGCCCTGTTCAGCGGGGCTCGTCTGCACCGCGGGCCCTGTTCAGCGGTGCCTATCTCCACGGCGGGGCCCTGTTCAGCGGTGCTCTTCTGCACCGCGGGCCCTGTTCAGCGGTGCCTATCTCCACGGCGGGGCCCTGTTCAGCGGTGCTCTTCTGCACCACGGGCCCTGTTCAGCGGTGCCTATCTCCACGGCGGGGCCCTGTTCAGCGGTGCTCTTCTGCACCGCGGGCCCTGTTCAGCGGTGCTCTTCTGCACCGCGGGCCCGGTTCAGCGGTGCTCATCCAGCAGGTCAAGGGAGCCAGACCTGGCCTGGACTCCCGGCTCAGTCGCCCTCGGACCGTGACGTTTCTGGACCCTTCGGGGACGGACTCCTGGCCTCCTTAGTGTCCTCCTTCCCAGCTGGGATGTGGCATGTGGGGTCCACCTTCTCCGCGCTCCTGCTGCCCTTCCGCTCCTTTGATGGGGCTCTCGGGCCCTTGCCTCCCCTAGATGGTGTGGGTGGTGAAGTGGCCGCACATTGCTCCTTTGGGGCAGCCCTGTCGGTCCTCGCACGGCGGCCCTTGTTTTTGCAGGTCCTCTTGCCGGGGGGGGGGCTGGACGTGTCCTTGCTGCTGATGGATGTGTCACTGCTGGCAAAGGGTGGGCTCCAGAGCCCATGCACAACAGTGACACCCGAAGCTGAGCTGGTGGTGGCTGCGGTGCTCTTGGGACTCTTTGAAGATGGATGGGGGAGCTCATCGGGGGGAAAGAGGTCAAGGTTAGCCAGGAAAAGTTTTTTAGGGCCAAGGTAAAAGGTAGGAGAAGTGGAGATGGAAGTGGAGGTAGAGGAGGTGGTTGTAGGAGAGTCAGGTGTGCTGTCATTGGGTGAAGGTGCTGGTGCTGTAGGCTGTCGTGAGGTGGATGGCTGTTGGGTGGGTGGCTGCCTGCGTTTGTGTGTCTTGGAAGAGGGGGTGACAGACACATGCTAATGCACACATGCACAAGAAGATGAAGAGAAAGGGTGGGGGGAGAAAAAAGAAGACCAGGTTGAGTGCATGCAATGTCAACACCGTTGGCGGAGAGGACAGACACAGGAGCCTAATGCACTAAGCCGCGCATTCGGGGTACACTACTCAGTACTACTGACTAGGACAACAGGCCAAGAGACGTCAAACTCGCACATGGGAGATGCTGGACCTTCAATGGCTGTACTTGTCACCCTACCGAGGTGGGGGCCGGGGGCACAGGGCCATGCCTAAGGGAGAGGACTACACTACAGAAAGCGCCCTGGCCTAATGTCACCCACAGCCCTCCTCCCCCACCCAGACGCCTCCACTGCGCAGAAAGATAGGAGAATGTGCTGATACTCACCCCCTTGTGTCTGCTGTGATGTCTTAAAGCGCCCATCCAATTCTGGGTAAGCCACCGCCAGGATCCGGGACATCAGGGGGGTCATGGTGCGACTGGCACCCCTCCTAGGTTGGGAGGCCATCCCCAGCAGTGTTTCTGCGGTCTTCCTTGTTCCGTGGCGGATGTCCTCCCACCTCTTGCGGCAGTGGGTGCCCCGTCTGTTGTGGACTCCCAAGTTCCGGACTTCCTTGGCGATGGCATGCCAAATCTCGATCTTCTGATGGGCGCTGACCTATTTGACATGTACAGGGTGGAAAGGAGGAATTAATCAATGACCTGCATGTTAGATGTGATTGCCCCCCCCCACCAACTTTGCCATATGGCACATGCTCTCATCTGTCGGGCGTTGCACTCCTCATTCGCCCCCCACCCCACCAACTTACATCCACCCCAATCCACACAGGCATAGCCCATCCCATGTGCACCCGGTGTACTCACTTGTTGGTCTGGAGGACCGTAGAGTACCGCATACTGGGGGAGGACCCCATCCACGAGCTTCTCCAACTCTTCAGACGTGAAGGCAGGGGCCCTTTCCCCAGTCGCAGCAGCCATTGTATCTTCCAGACCGAGGTCACAGCAGCACTTGCAGTATAGGTCCTCTCCTGTGGATGATCAGGTCTCGAGTGATTAAGCAGATTGAAAATGGCGGACACGCCCGCGGCGGTGCGTACCGCGACCGCCGGCACACTTCGTCATTGGCTCCTGAAACCCATAGGCTTCAATGTTAACCAATGCGGCTTTGCGCCGCAGTCTTCGACCGCCTACCGCCACGGTGTGCCCCGCCAGCGCATTGACCTCACATCCCATTGTCCCACTTCACAGGTCAGGCAGCCGCCATTTCAAGGGCCTACATGGCTTAATTTTGAATGCGACACACAGGCCTAGGCCTTCCATTGCCACACATACACGCCTTTCAACCCATTGCCATTCTTTAACTGTGCAAGCTGTCTGTACGTACCTGTGGTTTGGCTGACTCTGTGCTCCATGTTGTCCTTCCTAGGCACCGTCCGCTGGGACTTGCGATGAGAAGGAGGAATCCTCGCCTGTACCGACCGCTGGTGGACCTGTCGACAATGGAAGAACGCCACATCATACTACGATACCGACTTGACCGAGCCACTATCCATGAACTGTGTGCCCAGCTGGAGCCAGCCCTGATGTTCCCCATCCGCCAACCCACAGGGATTCCCCCTCTGGTGCAGGTTTTGTCAGTCCTCCATTTTTTGGCAAGTGGGTCATTCCAGACCACAGTGGCCATGTCATCTGGAATGTCTCAGCCTATGTTTTCAAAGATTTTGAGTAGAGTGTTGTCTGCCCTGATGAAACTCATGCGGAGCTACATCATTTTCCCAGAGGAGGGTGACTTGCCTACAGTGAAGGGTGATTTCTATGCCCTTGGACATATCCCCAACATCATTGGTGCCATTGATGGGACCCATGTGGCTTTGGTACCCCCAAAAGACGATGAGCAGGTGTACCGAAACAGAAAAAGTTATCATTCGATGAATGTCCAGGTGGTCTGTTTGGCTGACCAGTACATCTCCCATGTAAATGCCAAGTTCCCAGGGTCAGTGCATGACGCGTATGTGATGCGAAATAGCAGCATCCCCTATGTGATGGAGCAGCTACAGAGACAACGTGTGTGGCTAATAGGTGACTCTGGTTACCCCAACCTGCCTTGGCTACTGACCCCAGTAAGGAATCCCGGGACCAGGGCAGAGGAACGGTACAATGAGGCCCATGGGCGAACTAGGAGGATCATCGAAAGGACCTTTGGCCTCCTGAAGGCCAGGTTTAGGTGCCTGCATATGACTGGGGGATCCCTGATGTACTCACCAAAGAAGGTGTGCCACATCATCGTGGCCTGCTGTATGCTTCACAATCTGGCATTGCGACGTCAGGTCCCTTTCCTGCAGGAGGATGGTGCAGATGGTGGTGTTGAAGTAGCTGTGGAGCCTGCGGAGAGTGAAGAGGAGGAAGACTCAGAGGACGACACAGACAACAGGGACAGAGTAATAGCACAGTATTTCCAGTAGCACACAGGTAATGATCACCCATGCCATTTTACATTTCCTGAAAGCCTCCTGCATCTCAACTTTGTCGGTTTCCCCCCAGACCTATGGACATGATGTTTGAATTTCCCTTCCCTTTTCTGTGCTGTAGGAGCCACTGCGTGACCTCGGCTTGGTTGGCCCATGGACTAATGCTAAGTTACCTCGGTATGTGTAATTCACAATGTTCACAATACGTAATTGATATGTAATGTGTCATACATTTGTAAATAAGACAGCCAGAGTCCTGATTGATTTCAGTGCAATGTGTGATTTATTATTAGTGCATAGATATTGGTACATGATGGTGAAACAGTGATGGGTGGGGGTGGAGTAATGTCCATGGCGGAGTCCAGTTCTCAGTCTCACAGGTGCATTGTCCATACGCCTGTGGCAGGATGGAGCAGGGGCAGTTCAAGGTTTGACAGGGTGGCCATGTGGGACAGTGGGAGGACTTCAGGGGGTATGTGATGCTGGCGGGGGACTTGACATCCTACTCTGTCGGTTTTTTTGATCTCATGCTCTTTTTGCGGGGCGGTTGTTGTTCAGCAGGAGGTGGGGTTCTGGGGGGCTGTCGTTGTGGTGGGGCCTCCTGTCCACTTGCACCGGCGGAGGTGGTAGGCTGTTCCTGTTCCTGGGTAGTGACAGGGGCCCGGTGTGGTGCCACATGGTCCCGAAATGTGTCCTCTATGCGGTTCAGGGCCTGGACTATGCTCCCCATAGCGGTTGAGATGTTGGTTAGTTGGTCGCTGAACCCCATGTAGCGTTGCTCCTGCTGTGCCTGGATCTCCTGGAACCTGGCCAATACCGTCGCCATCGTCTCTTGTGAGTGGTGGTAGGCAGCCATGATGGTGGTGAGGGCCTCTTGGAGAGTGGGTTCCCTGGGCCTCACCTCCCCCCCCTGTCGCTCAGCAGCCCTCCGAGTTGCCCTGTTTCCCTGGGCCTCTGTCCCCTGGACGGTGTGCCCACTCCCACTGCCCCCAGGTCCCTGTTGTTGTTAGGTTGGTGGGTTACCCTGGGGGCCCTGTAGTGGTAGACACACCGCTGCTTGACCTGTCCTAGAGACAGAGGCATGGGCCCGCTGGGTGGGAGCTGTGCGGTTGTTCCCAGAGGGGGTTGGGTCTGCAGCGACCTGTGTCTGGGTGAGGGGAACCGACTGCCCAGAGGTCCCTGATGGTCCGGGCTGGTCGTCAGGTTCCAGGTCGACAGAGCTGCTGTCATCACTAGTGGCCTGTTCCGGGGGTGGGATGGACATTTCTGGTCCCTCCTGACCGGTGTGTTGTCGTTCGGGTCCTGCATGGGGTAAGAGGGTATGGTTATTGTTTCTGTGTGTGCATTAGCTTGCGTTTTATAGGTGCCCTTGTCCCCCAGTGCTGGCATTCCCTTGGGGGAGGTGTTGTGAGGGTGTTTTGTGGGGGGGGTGATGGGTATGTGCAGTGGTCATGCTTAGGTGATGGGTGTCCATAGTTTGGGGGTGGCATGCAGGGGTTGGTGTTGGGTGGGTTGTGCTGGGGAGACATTCTCAGGGAGGATGTGTGCTGGGGGGTTGGGGGTGAGGGTGGGGGTTAGCATGCTGGGGGTCGGGTGAAGTGGTTGGCCTTGTACTTACCAGAGTCCATTCCTCCGTGTACTCCAGCGAGGCCATCAGGATGCAGGATGTTGAGTACCTCCTGCTCCTATGTTGTGAATTCGGGTGGAGTGGGTGGGGGTCCCCCGCCAGTCTTCTGCACTGCGATGTTGTGTCGCGAGACCATCGAGCGCACCTTCCCCCGTAGGTCGTTCCATCGTTTGCGGATGTCCTCTCTATTTCTGGGATGCTGTCCCACCGCGTTGACCCTGTCCACGATCCGCTGCCAGAGCTCCGCCTTCCTCGCTATGGTGGTGTGCTGGACCTGTGAGCCGAAGAGCTGGGGTTCCACTCTTATGATCTCCTCCACCATGACCCGGAGTTCTTGGTCCGAAAAGCGTGGGTGCCTTTGTGGTGCCATGGGGTGGTGTGTATGAGGTGTGGGGTGGTGTATGTGATGATGTGTGTGTTGGTGTGTTGTGCTTTGTGCTTCTATGTGGTGTGTGTGATGTTGCGGTGTGCCTCTGTGTGTCTGGCTATCTATTCTCTGATGTGTGTCTCTCTCTCCTTCGTCTCTGGTTTTTGTTGGTAGGGGTTTGTGGGTGATGTGGGTGTGTGTTTTATATGGTATTGGATGTGTGGGAGTGGTGTGTGTATGGGTTTCAGGTGTGTGCCTTTCAAATTGTCCAATGTGGTAGGGGTTTGTAAAGGTGTGTGTATTTTGACCGCGGCGGGGTCTACCGCCAATGGAATACCGCGGTTGAATGACCGCCGCATGGATTTGCGGGTCATAATGGGATGGGCGTATTTCTGTTGGCGTAGCGGTGGAGGTTTGGTCTTCTCCAGTTTACCGCTGGCCGCTGATGTGGCGGACTGCAGTGGAGGGCGGATTTTCAGAGGTTTTGCAGTTGTGGGTCAGAATGTCCGTGGCGGCTGACCGCGGCCGCGGCGGTATTGTGGCGGCCTTCTGACCAGCGGTAAGCGGCTTTTACCGCCGAGGTCAGAATGACCCCCAGTGTCCTAAAAAGTGTAACAATTGTGTGTAATGTGTGAGAGCAGTACTTACCCAAAACGCGAACAATGAAGACACTGACTGGAGAAGAAATGCAACAAAGTGGATACCTGACGGGCCGGATGATGAGAACATCGTAGGCAGACCAATCAGCGACATGTGAAGGGCAAAATATTAGGATTCATATATTTGGTATAAAATTATTATTGGGTAGAGTAATAACGAACGATTAATTGATCAATAGGGAATTAGGGAATAGTTTGGGTGACTTTGATATAACTACGTGGCAGAGGGAACTTAGACAGATTGCGAGACTAGAAATCTAGAGTGACGGTGGAAAGAAGAAGAGACTCAAGATTATGTCATTGGGCTCAATACTCTCTGACTGAGAACCTGATGTTTGCTGATCGATTGATGATCTGAGGACGAAGACTGATTCTGTTTGCTGACCCTTACCGTGGATGGGTAGATATGACATTATGACTGAATTGTATTTTTATGCCTTTTCTTTCTAGGCACCAACTGTGCTGTCTTAGATGGGTTAGATGTTTTCAACATGCTGATGCTAATCTGGGTTAGTTAGGAGCTATCTAAATGATCACTGACAAAATCGCAGGGTCAGATGTTTGAGCTATCTAAATGATGACTGACAAAATTGCAGGGTCAGGTGTTTGATGACTTATCTTGCTGAATTTTATGTATACCATATCAATATTGCAGCTGACCTTGCTATTGGATTGCAATTGGATTGCACCATTGCCTTAGAGTGTATTGTGATTCAAGCTTCGATTAGATTGCGTTTCTTTTGTCGCTTTGGTCAACCAGTATTGTTCTTATATGTGTTTCATTTGATTTTGAGATTAATCTACCTTACTTTAGCATTGTTAATATAAGGGAAATAAACTTACTAAACTTTTACTAAAGGTGTGGTTATTCATGGCTGAAAGTTCTTGGTGTGTGATAATTACTGACTCCATTGATTATTGATTTGACTAATGATTATTGAATATTGCATATAGATTATTGTTCCTATTCTGGAGCTACGGTAAGAACATCTTAAATGAGTCAAAAGGTTCATTGACCTATACGCGTCCCCTTGTAAGCTTACTCATTAAGGACCGACACGCTAATACATCTAAAGCAAGAATGAGCCATGTCTTCAAATTCTTCCTAAAGCTGGTTGCGTTCTCAATGAATCGAAGTGGTTCTGGAAGTTGTTTCCAGGCTTTTGATCCTAGGACCATACATATTTTGCCTCCTAGGGATTTCAGCCAAAAGAAGGAGGTTTTATCAGATTGGCATTCAAAGATCTAAGAGACCTCCTAGAAAGGCAGAACCTATCAGATAGATATTTAGGGCCTTTACCATGAAAAGCTTTGAAGACCAGAAAAAAAATCTTAAATAAAACCCTCTTATGAATCGGGTGCCAGTGCAACTCCCTGAGTGCTTTAGATGTGGAACACTACCTAGGGAGTTTAAGCACCAATCTGGTGTCTGAATTGTGAACAACCTGGAGTTTATGAAGCAGTTGCTTTAAACATTCTTGCAGCTAGAGAGAAGAAGTAAAAGATTTAATAAATGAAAAGCACACGCGGACAATGATAGTGCTTGAGGCTGGAAAGAAAGTGCGTTATAGAGTCTTGATTTACACATTTTTTGCCACTTCTACTGTGGGTAGGGGGGGGGTTACATAATCTGACCACCACATCATAGAGGAAAACAAATTTGTCTTCCCAAACAAAAGAATTTATGTTTTTTTGGTGTTACACTTTAAGCAATTCTATCCATAAAAAATGCTTACCAAACAGTTCTTGAAATTATGTTCAGAACCAAAGGAATCCTTATCCAGGGATAGAATCAATTGTGTGTCATATGCATAGGAAGTGGTCTGCACTCTTCTGGCTTTCTTATTCTGTTACTGAAAAAAAGCATATTTGATCTAAGGAAGGTACTGGTACTATTGGCCTTTGTGTGGCTTTATGTTATAGTACCTACTGTTGGATCATAGGACGAAGGCTAGAGGGTAGTAGTGGTATAGAATGCCGCACCTCCTGGAGGTAAACACAGTAATGAGAGCATGGAAGAATCCCAGTTTATAGATGGTGCAAGTAGTCAGGTGCCTTACTACCCGTAAGCACAGAGTATGTGTATGGATAAACACAAATAACAATGAACAATAAAGACCACAGCACACAATGTACAGAGCAGTGATACATAAATAGTAACATCCAAGGTATGAAGAATTCGTTGGTGAATAAGGCACATTAATGTCCCATGTTCCTCATAGAAAATCTTTTTATTTGAAAACACAGTTTGCTTCAATGAGAAGGAACGTCCATCAAACACAGCCAACACGTGTTTCGTCACACAGGTGACTTTTTCAAGGCTTTAAAGAGACATACATACACAATAGTGTTTCATTTTGTTCCAAACTGATCACCGTAAAAGCAAAAACAAAAATTTATGAGTATATGAAGCAAATAAGTAACTAGGGGCCAGATGTAGCAAAGGGTTTGCGCCTCGCAAACAGCGAAAATCGCTGTTTGCGAGGCGCAAAAGCCTCTTTGCTATTCAGAAATGCATATTGCGAGTCGGGACCGACTCGCAATATGCATTTCAGAATCGCAAATAGGAAGGGGTGTTCCCTTCCTATTTGCGATTCGGAGTGGAATGCAATTCCATTTGCGACCGCATATGCGGTCGCAAATGGAGTCGCAGTTACCATCCACTTGAAGTGGATGGTAACCCACTCGCAAATTGGAAGGGGTCCCCATGGGACCCCTTCCACTTTGTGAATGGTCCCACAAATATTTTTTCAGGGCAGGGAGTGGTCCAAGGGACCACTCCCTGCCCTGAAAAAATACCGAAACTATAGGTTTCATTTTTTTTTTTAAGTGCAGCTCATTTTCCTTTAAGGAAAACGGGCTACACTTAAAAAAAAAAAAACTGCTTTATTTAAAGCAGTCACGAACATGGAGGTCTGCTGAAGACAGCAGGCCTCCATGTTTGCGAGTGCCTAGACTCGCTATGGGGCCGCAATTAGCGACCCACCTCATGAATATTAATGAGGTGGGTCATTGCGACCCCATAGCGAGTCGCAGTCGGTGTCTGAGACACCGTACTGCATACCAATTTGCGAGTTGCAAATTGCGAGTCGGATGGACTCGCAATTTGCAAGTCGCAAATTGGCGTTTTGCTACATCTGGCCCCTAGGTGCAGAAACCAAAGGTAAGCAAACCCAGTACATAAAACAAATAGAGAAGACAGTAGACATGGCAATCAAAAGTAATTTGGATAGTGAGCAGACACCATACGGAAACACCACAGTGAAAAATACGGCGTTACAAATTTCAAAATTCCAAAATTAATGCCAAACCAAAGTTAATGACATGTACTCATACCTTAGTACTAAACACCCAAAGTAATTGTTATTAAAGTTTGTGAGCAACGTGAGTGAATTAGTCAACCCACGAGAAATGGGTGTGTTGTGTTTGAAATAAAGTACAACATTTTGTGAGTCAACTGAGCGGAAAAAGTGCGTGCCTGAAGAAAGGGAGGGAGTAGTGGCTTCAAATCGTACCTAGAAAATGGATAGAATTGTAGAAAATTCCAAGTTGCGATGTAGTATGCAAATTGGGAACTGGAAAGAAAAAGAACATGATTGTCAGTAAAGTAGACAAAAAGGGGGCTAGCCAAACAGGAAGCGGGAAATGGTAAATAGAGAATGAATTACTTAGGTAAATTACCTGTAATGGGCAGGTGAATAAACGCGCCCGGGTAAGGAATGTCAAAACAGATAATAAGTAAGTGGATTAAAGGACCTTGGTAAGTCCTAACGCAGTCCTTAAAAGAGATACAGGATAGTAAGTCAAAAAAGGGGCTGACGATCATGAAAGTAAAGCAAGTCGGGATAACGGGTGCCAAGAGCGAATAGCCAATGATCGTCTCAATAACATGAGGAAGGAGACTTGCCATGTTGGATCATGTTGAGAAAGGACTTAGGGCCAGATGTAGCAAAGGGTTTGCACCTCGCAAACAGCGAAAAACGATGTTTACGAGGCACAAAAGCCTCTTTGCTATGCAGAAATGCATTTTGCGAGTCGGATCCAACTCGCAAAATGCATTTCCGACTCGCAGATTGGAAGGGGTGTTCCCTTCCTATTTGCGACTCCAATGCTATGTAATTTCATTTGCAACCGCGAAAGCGGTCGCAAATGAAATCGCAGTTACCATCCACTTGAAGTGGATGGTAACCCATTCGCAAATGGGAAGGGGTCCCCATGGGACCCTTTCCCCTTTGTGAATGGACCTAAAAATAATTTTTCAGAGCAGGTAGTGGTCCTATGGACCACTGCCTGCTCTGAAAAATACCGAAACAAAAGGTTTCGTTTTTTTTTCTAAGTGCAGCTCATTTTCCTTTAAGGAAAACGGGCTGCAGATAGAAAAAACAAACTGCTTTATTAAAAAGCAGTCACAGACATGGTGGTCTGCTGACTCCAGCACGCCACCATCCCCGTGAGTGCCCATACTCGCAATGGGGTCGCAAACTGTGACCCACCTCATTAATATTAATGAGGTGGGTCTTTGCGACCCCATTGCGAGTTGCAGAAGGTGTCTGAGACACCTTTCTGCATAGCAAATTGCGACTTGCAATTTGCGAGTCGCACGGACTCGCAAATTGCAAGTCGCAATTTGCTTTGTTGCTACATCTGGCCCTTAGATAGTTAAATTGAAAGGTGTCATAGCTAAGGTTGTGTATGGTGTTTGTTTTTTTTATTCAGATGAATTTAGCAGAATATACTTCATATTCCCAAACTAATAAATGTATTGGTTGTCATTCAAATCCACCATACCATGAGTCTGCTAGTGCCCGTGGTCCTTAGTAAGTAAACTTACAAGGGGATGCATATAGGCAGATGAACCTTTTGGATAGCACGGAGTATCCTAGCCATGTGGTGACCAATGTCATCAATAATCAATGTAATCAATCAATAACCACTAAGAGAATCATTAAACACTAGACAATATATGAACATTTCATGAATAACCACAACTCAATAATCGTTTTAACAAGTTTTAATTCCCTATTAGTTACAATTCTAAACCATCTGAATAATTCAAACATTATTCAATTATCTCATAGTTAATCCATTAGGGACTACCAATAACACAATCTAATCAGAATTTGAAAAAACATATGCTCTAGTGCTTCAGCGTAAGCTAACAAAGATGAATATATCAACATTAATAGCAGAGTTCAGCAATCAGTTCGTCAATCATTTGACACTGTCAACGTCACCCAAAGGAACCTTACACCTAACCCAGATTAGCATTAGCATGTGGGACTTCATGCGAAAATAATTTAGAACATGAATTTAGAAAACATCTAGCTAAAAGAAAAGAACTATTAAAACAGCGCAGTTGGTACCTAGAAAGAAAGGCACAATAAGTTAACAGTCACATTGTTTTAGCTACCTATCCACAGAATGGATCAGCAACAAAGTCAGTCTTCGTCTTCAGGTCATCAATCGATCAGCAACACATCAGACTCTCAAGAGTATGAGCCCAAAGACAGAATCTCGAATCACGTCTTCTGACATCATCAATTCACCCCTCGCATCTCACATCTCAGCGCCTCCCCAACAGTTCCGAAGTTTTTTGCCCTCTGTCATGACTTTTTATTGAGGTTTTCCAGTCCATCCACCTAATTCCTAATTGGTCAGTCAATCACCAGTTATTACTCTACCCAATAATATTAGTTTTGCAAATCTATGAATTCTAATATTACGCCGTTCTCAGTTCATAGATTGGTTCACTGTACGATGTCCTCATCATCCGGCTCATCAGGTATCGAAATTGTTGCATCTTCTTCTCCAGTCAGTGTCTCTATTGTTCGAGTCTTGGAAAAGTACATCTTGTCTGCTCTACACAACATATGTTGTGATTTGATTCACTCATCTCCTGTCAGTCGGTACATTGCAGAAAATTCTAGCTAATCGGGCTTTAACAGCGAATGGTTCAAGGTCAGTTCAATATATCAGCTTCTCTAAAGTGCTAGTAACGCTTCTGCATGAGGCCTGGCAACTAGGCTACAACTTTGGCTAAGTTAGCTCTACAATATAATGCAAAACATAGGATATACATCTCAATAAGACATACTACTACATTATTTTTAGACATTTTCAATATTTTATGCAGTTTTTAATCATTTTAGTACAGATCCGTATAAATTGACTGTCACTCTCCGTGGGCACATTTTTAAACATAAACACTCATCAATAATTCTAATTACCATATCTGCGTCAGCAAGTCTTTTCAAACCAGGTTACTTATCCCATACAAATTTAGTTTTGATTTCAGTTCTTTATCAAAAGTTTCTGAATTACTTTTTTTATCCATTTTATGCATCCGAAATATATCCTGCAGCCTAGCCGTGAAAACGACTTTTTCAAGGCTCATTAAAGACTGTGGTGGTCATTACAACCCTGCCGGACGGTGTTAAAGATGCGGTAATACCGCAAACAGTCAGACGGACAAAAAAAGGGAATTATGACCCTGGCGGAAACCGCCAACAAAGACAGCCACTTTAACACACCGCCCGCCACGGCGGAACAGACAAGCAGCGCGGCGGTCACCGCCAACAGACAGGCGGGAGACAATGTACCGCCCACAGTATCACAACAGGCCAATCCGCCACCTTTTCCGGGGCGGATTCACCGTGGATAAAAACACGGCGGAAACAGCTTTTGCTATGGGAAAACGCTCACCTTCTACACATCCCACGAGGAACGACGACTCCATGGAGCAGGAAATCCAAATACTCCCTGCCCTTGTCTTTCTGCTCCTTCACGACCAACAGCGACGTAGGCGCAGAAGATACCGGTGAGTACTGCACCTACGACACGGGGAGGGGGGAGGCAAAAGTTAGGGGGACACCCACCAAACACCCCCACCCTCGCATGGTACAACATACACACCAATGCAGTCACAAAAAGAACAGTAACAACCCACAATCCCCCCGGAAGAATGCAAAGACAATGCGAATTTCGGGCAAACATTAGAATGTGCCAATATACATGTCATACAAAAATATACAAATATATGTATTCCAAAATCACTCATATTTACATAAATAATCCAATAAGTATTGCAGATATGTACACAACAATGTCCGTGAACAAACAGTCCAAAAATGCATGGGCCAGGCCCACAATAGATACCTGACCAAAATCCGAGAGAACACTGCCGGGGCATCAGATAAAAACACTACAGGCACCTCAGGGGGAAGGGAAAGGGGGGCACCTCAGCCAGATGAATGCAAAGCCAGATCTACGACGGGGCTCCATGCCCATTGATATATCCTGGGGAGTGCAAAGCCACAGTCTCTCAAGTCTCTACAGTGGGTGGGTTGCCCACTGTGACATCCTGGGGAGTGCAAAGCCACAGTCTCTCAAGTCTCTACAGTGGCTGGGTTGCCCACTGTGCCATCCTGGGGAGTGCAAAGCCACAGTCTCTCAAGTCTCTACAGTGGGTGGGTTGCCCACTGTGCCATCCTGGGGAGTGCAAAGCCACAGTCTCTCAAGTCTCTACAGTGGGTGGGTTGCCCACTGTTACATCCTGGGGAGTGCAAAGCCACAGTCTCTCAAGTCTCTACAGTGGGTGGGTTGCCCACTGTTGCATCCTGGGGAGTGCAAAGCCACAGTCTCTCAAGTCGATGCAGGTCCATACTGGTACTGGGGGGTGACTGGTGCCCAGACTGGATGAGTCTCCCCGTGAAAGGTAGTGTCCTGTCACTGTCCCAGCTGCACATGGGATAAGGATGCCTGATGTGGTGGGCCATTCATTCCTACCCGGTGCATTGCCCTGTTCAGCGGTGCTTTGCCATGGCGGTCTTTGCCCTGTTCAGCGGTACTTTGCCATGGCGGTTCAGGACTGTTCAGCGGTGCTTTGCCATGGCGGTCTCTGGACTGTTCAGCGGTGCTTTGCCATGGCAGTTCTGGACTGTTCAGCGGTGCTTTGCCATGGCGGTCTCTGGACTGTTCAGCGGTGCTTTGCCATGGCGGTCTCTGGACTGTTCAGCGGTGCTTTGCCATGGCGGTTCTTGACTGTTCAGCGGTGCTTTGCCACGGCGGTTCTGGACTGTTCAGCGGTGCTTTGCCACGGCGGTTCTGGACTGTTCAGCGGTGCTTTACCACGGCGGTTCTGGACTGTTCAGCGGTGCTTTGCCATGGCGGTCTCTGGACTGTTCAGCGGTGCTTTGCCATGGCGGTTCTGGACTGTTCAGCGGTGCTTTGCCATGGCGGTCTCTGGACTGTTCAGCGGTGCTTTGCCATGGCGGTTCTGGACTGTTCAGCGGTGCTTTACCATGGCGGTCTTTGCCCTGTTCAGCGGTGCTTTGCCATGGCGGTCTCTGGACTGTTCAGCAGTGCTTTGCCATGGCGGTCTTTGCCCTGTTCAGCGGTGCTTTGCCATGGCGGTCTCTGGACTGTTCAGCGGTGCTTTGCCATGGCGGTTCAGGACTGTTCAGCGGTGCTTTGCCATGGCGGTCTCTGGACTGTTCAGCGGTGCTTTGCCATGGCGGTCTCTGGACTGTTCAGCGGTGCTTTGCCATGGCGGTGTCTGGACTGTTCAGCGGTGCTTTGCCATGGCGGTCTCTGGACTGTTCAGCTGTGCTTTGCCATGGCGGTTCTGGACTGTTCAGCGATGCTTTGCCACGGCGGTTCTGGACTGTTCAGCGGTGCTTTGCCATGGCGGTCTCTGGACTGTTCAGCGATGCTTTGCCATGGCGGTTCTGGACTGTTCAGCGGTGCTTTGCCATGGCGGTCTCTGGACTGTTCAGCGGTGCTTTGCCATGGCGGTCTCTGGACTGTTCAGCGGTGCTTTGCCATGGCGGTTCTGAACTGTTCAGCGGTGCTTTGCCATGGCGGTCTTTGCCCTGTTCAGCGGTGCTTTGCCATGGCGGTCTCTGGACTGTTCAGCAGTGCTTTGCCATGGCGGTCTTTGCCCTGTTCAGCGGTGCTTTGCCATGGCGGTCTCTGGACTGTTCAGCGGTGCTTTGCCATGGCGGTCTCTGGACTGTTCAGCGGTGCTTTGCCATGGCGGTTCTGGAATGTTCAGCGGTGCTTTGCCATGGCGGTCTTTGCCCTGATCAGCGGTGCTTTGCCATGGCGGTTCTGGACTGTTCAGCGGTGCTTTGCCATGGCGGTCTTTGCCCTGTTCAGCGGTGCTTTGCCATGGCGGTCTCTGGACTGTTCAGCGGTGCTTTGCCATGGCGGTCTTTGCCCTGTTCAGCGGTGCTTTGCCATGGCAGTCTCTGGACTGTTCAGCGGTGCTTTGACATGGCGGTTCTGATACGGACATTGGTGTGTGGCATGATGCTCTCCATACTGGACATTGGTGTGTGGCATGACGATCTCTATACTGGACATTGGTGTGTGGCATGACGAACTTCACACTGGACATTGGTGTGTGGCATGACAAACTCCACACTGGACATTGGTGTGTGGCATGACGAACTCCACACTGGACATTGGTGTGTGGCATGACGAACTCCACACTGGACATTGGTGTGTGGCATGACGTTCCATCATTGCCCAGCGGGGCTGTGGCATTCTGGCCCCGCCTGGGCTGTGTCTTGTGCGGTGGTCTCAGTACCAGTGATGATACTTGGGCCCTCCTGGGCTGTGTCTTGTGCTGTGGTCTCAGGACCAGTGACGATACTTGGGCCCTCCTGGGCTGTGTCTTGGGCGGTGGTCTCAGGACCAGTGACGATACTTCGGCCCTCCTGGGCTGTGTCTTGTGCGGTGGTCTCAGGACCAGTGGCGATACTTCGGCCCTCCTGGACTGTGCCTTGTGCGTTGGTCTCAGGACCAGTGACGATACTTGGGCCCTCCTGGGCACTGACTCTGGCGGTGGGCTCTGGACCAGTGACGATACTTGGGCCCTCCTGGGCACTGACTCTGGCGGTGGGCTCTGGACCAGTGACGACAGTGCTGGTGTGTGGTGCTGGGTGTCCTGGTGCGAGTCCTAGTGCCTGTAGATGTGGTGCATGCAGGTGTGTGTGTAGACGAGACTGGGAGGGAGGAGGGAGAAGAGGAGGAGGGGGACACAGTGGAGACAGTGGATGTTGCTGTGTCTGTATGGGTGTGATGCTTGTGTGAGTGCCTGTGGGATGTGTGGTGCCTATGTTTGCCTGAGCTACTTTTGGGTGTTGACCTGTGTGCATGCTGGTCTGTAGGTGTGCTTGGGATGGGCTGGGGTACAGGGGATTGGGTCTGGGTGGAAGAAGTTGGAGGGGGGAGGCTGGACACAGGGACAATTGCTGCCATCAGTGCTGAGGCCAGAGATTGCAGGTTTCGCTGAAGGACAGCCTGACCAGAATGAATGCCCTCCAGGAATGCATTACCATGTTGCAACACCCTTTCTACACCCTGGATGGCATTCACAATGGTAGACTGCCCAACAGTGAGTGACCTGAGGAGGTCAGTGGCCACCTCACTGAGGGCAGCAGGGGTGACTGGGGCAGGGCCTGAGGTGCCTGGGGCGAAGGTGATGCCCACCCTCCTGGGTGAGCGGGAACGGGGCGAACGCTGAGGGGCTGCTGGGAGGGCAGTGCTGGTAGGGGGGTGGCGGCTGTACTTGTAGAAGTGGGGCACACAGATGGTGCCGCCACCACAGGGGTGCTCACATCGGCGGATGAGTCTGTGTCGCTGGTTGGTGATCCGGTGGCCGACGTGAAGCTCCCCTCGCCCTCCGTCCCACTGGTGTATTCAGAGTCTGTGGTGTGGCCCTCCATGGCCATGTGGGATGCAGCTCCCTCGTGTTCCGGTGCCACTGTACCTCCGCCTGTTGATGCTGATGTACAAAAGGACTGGGAGAGCAGGAAAAGGGGGGGAGACAGAACAAAGAGAGTTTTAGTGCATGGCATACCGCTTCCGTTGGCGGACAAGACAGACGCAGCAGCCCCATGCACAACGCCGCGCTCCTGCCCTCTGCACCTGCAATTTCTGGGATATGGCCTACATGGCATTGGTGGAAATCTGCGCACATGGATGCCACAGGGGCAACTATACCTCAACTTGATAGTTAACTGAGGTGGGGTAGAGTGCCACATGGCCTACATTACGGAGGGGCCTTGCCTACCTAACTCGCCCTGGCCTAGGGACACCCAGAGCCCACATCCCCCACCCAGACACCTCCACTGCACGCAAAGTCCGCAGAATGAGAGTGTACTCACCCCCTTGTGTCTGCTGTGATGTCCTTAAGCGCCCATCCAACTCCGGGTAGGCCACCGCCAGGATCCGGAACATCAGGGGGGTCATGGTACGATGGGCACCCCTCCCACGTTGGGAGGCCATCCCCAGCTGAGCCACCGTCGTCTTCTTGCTGCAGCGGCGAATGTCCTCCCATCTCTTACGGCAGTGTGTGCCCCGTCTGTGGTGGGCCCCCAGGGTCCGGACCTCCTTGGCGATGGCACACCAAATGTCCCTCTTCTGGTGGGCGCTGACCTACATGACATGCACAAAGAAAGAGGAACAGTCATTACCAACTGCACCATCAATGTGAGTGGCCCCCTCCCTACTCTGACCATGTGGCCCATTTATTCCCATGCTTTACCGTAGTATGACTTCTGCCCCCTTCCCTCCTCCACCCAGCCCTGTCCACCCAGGCCTAGCCCTTACAACGTGCTCCCTGTGTACTAACCTGTTGGTCTGGAGGACCGTAGAGTAGCATGTACTGGGGGAGGACCCCATCCACAAGTTTCTCCAACTCTTGTGCAGTGAAGGCAGGGGCCCTTTCCCCAGACGCAGCAGCCATTGTCGCTTCCAGACCGAGGTCACAGCAGCACTAGCAGTGTAGGTCCTCTCCTGTCGAAGGTCAGGTATCTAGTGATTGAACAGATAGAAAATGGTGGTGACGTCCGCGGCGGTGATGTCCACGGCGGGGCGCATCATCACCGCCGGCGCACCTGTTCATTGGCTCCTGGGACCCATAGGGTCCAATGTTAACCAATGCAGCATTGCGCCGCGGTCTACGACCGCCTACCACGACTGTGTGCAACGCCAGCGCGGTTACCCCACAATCCCATTGTCCCAGTTTAGAGGTCAGGCAGCCGCCATTTCAGGGGCCCACATGGATTCATTTTCAACTGCGTCACACTTACTGAGGCCTACACTCAACACACATACAGGAAGGGTTGTGTGTCTGCTGTAGTCTTGTGTGTAACTGTGGGTACATACCTGGAGGAATAGTGACTGGTTCTTCGCTGTTGTCCTTCTTAGGCACCGTCATCTGGGACATATGAGAAGATGGCGGAATCCTCCGGTGTACCGACCGCTGGTGGACCTGTTGACAATGGAAGAGAGACATTTAATCGTGACCTACCGGTTTGACCGTGCTACAATCCAGGAACTATGTACCCAGTTGGAGCCAGACCTGATGTCACCAATCCGCCATCCGACTGAAATCCCCCCTGACGTGCAGGTGCTGTCAGTGCTCCATTTCCTTGCAAGTGGGTCATTTCAAACAACAGTGGCCATGGCATCAGGGATGTCCCAGCCTATGTTTTCCAACGTGTTGTCCAGAGTGTTGTCTGCCCTGCTGAAACACGTGAGGAGATACATCATATTCCCTCAGGTGGAGGATTTGCCTACAGTGAAAGGTGACTTCTATGCCCTTGGACATATCCCCAACGTCATAGGTGCCATTGATGGGACCCATGTAGCTCTGGTCCCCCCCCGCAGGAGTGAACAGGTGTACAGGAACAGGAAGAGTTATCATTCAATGAATGTCCAGATGGTCTGTTTGGCAGACCAGTACATCTCGCAGGTAAATGCTATGGCCCATATTTATACTTTTTGACGCAAATCTGCGCTAACGCAGTTTTGCGTAAAAAAAATTAGCGCCGGCTAACGCCATTCTGAAGCACCATGCGGGCGCCGTATTTAAGCAATGACGTTAGCCGGCGTTAGCCGTCGGCGCTGCCTGGTGTGCGTTGAAAAAAACGAAGTACACCAGGCAGCGCCGGCGTAGGGGGATATGGAGCTTGGGCGTGAAAAAATGGGGCAAGTCAGGCTGAGGCAAATTTTTCGCCTCAACCCGATTTGCGCCATTTTTTTCCACTCCCAACCCCCATAGAAATGACTCCTGTCTTAGCAAAGACAGGAGTCATGCCCCCTTGCCCAATGGCCATTCCCACGGGACTTCTGTCCCCTGGGCATGGTCATTGGGCATAGTGGCATGTAGGGGGGCACGAATCAGGCCCCCCTATGCCACAATTTAAAAAAAAAAAAAATACTTACCAGAACTTACCTTATTGTCCCTGGGATGGGTCCCTCCAGCCTTGGGTGTCCTCCTGGGGTGGGCAAGGGTGACAGGGGGTGTCCCTGGGGGCATGGGAGGGCACCTCTGGGCTCCTTCCGAGCCCGCAGGTCCCTTAACGCCTGCCTTTTCCAGGCGCTAAAAAACGGCGCAAAAGCGGCCGTGCGTCATTTTTTTGGACCCGCCCACTCCTGGGCGTGAATTTTGCCCGGGAGTGTAAATACGGCGCACATGCCGCGGAGTCACTTTTTTAGACGGGAACGCCTACCTTGCATATAATTAACGCAAAGTAGGTGTCCACGCTAAAAAAGGACGCAAACTCCATGGACTTTGGCGCTAGACGCGTCTAACGCCAAAGTATAAATATGAAGTTACTTTTGCGTCGGAATTGCGTCAAAAAAAAGACGCAATTCCGGCGCAAACGGAGTATAAATATGCCCCTATGTTCCCTGGCTCAGTGCATGACGCCTACATCCTGCGGAATAGCAGCATCCCTGATATGATGGGTGAACTCCAGAGGCACCGTGTATGGCTATTGGGGGACTCTGGTTACCCCAACCTTTCCTGGCTATTGACCCCAGTGAGGAATCCCAGGACCAGGGCAGAGGAACGCTACAATGAGGCCCATGGGCGGACTAGGAGGGTTATCGAACGCACCTTCGGCCTCCTTAAGGCCAGGTTCCGGTGCCTCCATATGACAGGTGGGTCCCTATTCTACTCACTGAAGAAGGTGTGTGACATCATCATCGCCTGCTCCATGCTCCATAACTTGGCATTGCGACGCCAGGTGCCTTTTCTGCAGGAGGATGATCCAGATGATGGTGTTGTGGCAGCTGTGGAGCCTGTGGAGCCTGTGGAGCCTGTGGACAGTGATGAGGATGAAGCTGAGGAAGACGAAAACGACAACAGGGAGTCAGTCATACAGCAATATTTCCAGTGAGACACAGGTGAGAACATTTTCATTTTTACCATTACATTAACTTTCACACATCTACCTCTATCATGTACCTACATTTCACTCACTATTTGTTAACTGAGTTGTCCCCTTCCATTTCAGTTTCACAAATGTGGTAACCTACGTGTCAACTATTTGCATCCTTGAAGGGCTTGTGATGTGTGACATAGGTATGTTAGCCTTCCAATGGGTAACCCAATATGAAACTGTAATTGATAATACAGATTTACAAATCATAGACTGACTCCATTTGTTTTTAGTGTTTCAAGGGTGTTCATTTAAGTGCTCATAAAATGATGGGGGGTTGTAAACTGGTGATGGGTGATGGTAGAGGAATGTCCATGGCAGAGTCCAGTCTATTAGTCTCACAGGTACATTGCACATCTGGGCATTGGAAGTGGAGCTAGGTCAGTTCCGATTTGGACAGGGTAACAAAGTGGGACAGTGGGGGGACAATCAGGGTGGTCTTATTTCCTGGTGGGGGTCTTGCCATCTTGCTCTGTCCTGTTCCTGGATCTCAGGGCCCGCTTGCGTGGTGGTTGTCCATCTGCAGGGGATGGGGTGCTGGTGTGTTGGTCCTGTGGCGGGGCGTCCTGTCCACTAGCGCCGGCGGAGGTGGTGGGCATTTCATCGTCGTGGCTAGTGTCAGGGGCCCCTTGGAGTGCCACGGTGTCCCTCAAGGTCTTTTGAATGTCCGTCAGCACCCCTAGAATGGTGCCCAGGGCGGAGCCGATGGTACTGAGCTCCTCCCTGAACCCCAAATATTGTTCCTCCTGCAGACGCAGGGTCTCCTGCAACTTGTCCAGGACCGTGGCCATCGTCTCCTGGGAGCGGTGGTGGTATGCTCCCATGATGGAGGAGAGGGCCTCGTTGAGAGTTGGTTCCCTTGGTCTGTCCTCCCTCTGTCGCACAGCAGCCCTCCCAGTTCCCCTGTGTTCCTGTGCCTCCGTCCCCTGGACCGTGTGCCCACTACCACTGCCCCCAGGTCCCTGTTGTTGTTGGGGTGGTGGGTTCACCTGGGTGCCCTGTAGTGGTGGACACACCGCTGATTGACCTGTCCTTGGTAGGAAGGTTTGGTCCCGCTGGGTGGGTGCTGTGCTGGTGTTACCAGAGGGTGTAAGCTCGGTGTTGGGCTGTGGCTGGGCAAGGGGAACCGACTGTCCTGAGGCCCACGATGGTCCAGCCTGGTCATCAAGATCCAGTGGGGCAGAGCTGCTGTCGTCACTGTGGGCCTCTTCTGGGGGTGGAGTGGTGTTGTCTGGACCCTCTGGTGTGGTGACGTTCCTTCGGGTTCCTGCGGGGGTATAAGTACATGATTATTGCATGTGTGTGTTTCATGGAGTGGAATGGTTGGGTGTTTGTGAACCCCAGTGCAGGCATTCCTGTGTGGGGGCTTGTGTGCTGATGGTTGGGGGGTGTTGTGGGTCTGTGCAGTGGGCATGCTTTGGTGATGGGTGTCCATGCTTAGTTATGTCATGCAGGTCTTGGGGTTGGGATGGGTGGTTGGTGTCATGGGTAGATAGGTGAGGATTTGGGGTGATAGGGGAGGGTGTGATGGTGGGGGGGTGTGATATCATGCAGGTAGGGTGGGGGGTATGATGGTTAAGATTAGACCTACCAGTGTCCGTTCCTCCAACGACTCCTCCGAGGCCCTCAGGATGCAAGATGGAGAAGACTTGCTCCTCCCATGTTGTTAGTTGTGGGGGAGGAGGTGGGGGTCCGCCGCCAGTCCGCTGTACCGCGATGTGGTGCCTGGATACCGTGGAACGCACCTTCTCCCATAGGTCGTTCCACCTCTTCCTGATGTCCTCCCTATTTCTTGGGTGCTGTCCCACAGCGTTGACCCTGTCCACTATTCTTTGCCATAGCTCCATCTTCCTGGCTATGGATGTGTGCTGTACTTGTGAGCCAAATAGCTGTGGCTCTACCCGGATGATTTCCTCCACCATGACCCTGAGCTCCTCCTTGGAGAAGCGGGGGTGTCTTTGTCGTGACATGGGGTGTTGTAGGTGATGTGTGGGGTGGTGTATGTGTTGATGAGTGTGGTGAGTGTAGTGGTATGTGGTGTTTTGTGCTTGGATGTTGCGTGGATGATGGTGTTGTGTGCCTCTGTGTGATGGGGTTGTCTGTTCTGTGCTGTCTCTCTGGCCTTCTTTCTGAATTTTTGGTAGTAGGGATTTGTGGGTGATGTGGGTGTGTGTTTTATATTGTGTTGGGTGTGTGGGAGTGGAGTGTGTATGTGTATCAGGTGTGTGTATTTGTAATTGTCCAATGTGGCGGTGTTTTGGAGATGTGTGTGTATTTTGAGCGCGGCGGTGTGTACCGCCAATGGAATTCGGCAGTTGAAAGACCGCCGCGTGGGTTCGTGGGTCGTAATGGCATGGGCGTGTTTCTGTTGGCGTGGAGGTGGAGGATGTGTTTCCGCCAGTTTCTCGCTGACCTTTGGTGTGGCGGTGTTGTGTGGGTGTCTGAATTTTCTGTGATGTGTGTCATAATAGCTGTGGCGGTCTACCTCGGCTGCGGCGGTGTATTGGCGGTCTTCTGCACGGCGGTAAGCACCTTATACCACCAATGTTGTAATGACCCCCTGTATGTTATTTGATCTGTGTCACAATATGGTCGTCTTGTAATATTCGGTGTAGAAGTCAGTACCACTACAAACATGAAACGGGATCGAACACATGACTGTTGGACTTATCATGGTCCTGGTACAAACCTTGATTCATTACCAAGGTGAACCGTCAAATATATATTGATATATCCACACATGTGATAAGCCACTTCTACACCGAATATTACAAGACGGCCATATTGTGACACAGATCAAATAACATACAGTCTTTAATGAGCCTTGAAAAAGTAGTTTTCACGACGAAACACGTGTTGGCTGTATATACATGGATTGGTACAACGTTTGCTGTTTTCATTGAATACCCAAGAAGAATAAAGGACTTACATTTGGAATGCTTGGATGTGCCGTGGTTCTTTCAACTTAACTCACTCATTGTGGACCTTCGGGATCACAATCTACACACCTTGTGGCTGGGTGTGGAGCCACTCTGGCACTCCGTATATTTTATATGTCTAACTGTCAATAATATGTACTTTTTTGGATTTTAATACCAGCAAAGAAGAAACATTTTTGGAAGTGCGCACCATCTTAGTACACAGCCACTGGCTATCTCTTTGTAAACAGAGAACATATGTTTGTGGTCTTGACAACAGGCCTTCAGCAGATGCAGAGGTAAAAACACAAGATGTCTAGACTGACAAGATAGAGGAATATGCCAAAAGATTCATTTCAATTCATAGTAAACATAATCAATGTCCATCTACTCAAAGGTGGAACGTTTGCATGATATGAGAGGGGGTAACTACTCAGCAATAATTTAAGATCCCAAACCTATAAATGGAGTTATGCACAATAATGCACGTACCGGTAGCTACTTTCAGGAACATCTTTAGCACCCTGAAGCAGCTTTAGATTGAAGGAAGGTTCATGTAAAAGTACACTAAAATTGTTTACTATGTTTACCCAAGCTGAAAACCGATCCAGGACTTATTTATGTCGAGATCGAGTCACAAAGCCCTTGGCTAAAAGTTTTATATCTGCTCTTGCAGTCTTAGTTCTAGTTCTGATGTAAATTTCTAAGTTTCTACCTGGTGGAAATTTTTTTTTGCAGAAAAAGAATGCAGTTTAAATTAGCACACTAATGATTTTTTTGTTTCTGAACTGGAAAAATATTTACCGCACAGGACAGCACTGTCACTTACACTCTGATTAAATATGGAAAACGTTCCCTACATATTTTCATTATCCAAATGCACTCAGGCCTACCCTTCAGAGAGTCAATGTGGTTATTCCTTTTTGGTTCAAAACTACTTGCAAAACCACTCCAAATGCCCTTAGCAGGACCCTCACAGCAATTCACCTAAATCCACTTGAACCACAAATTTTTAAATTGCGATAATTTATACTACTCATATTTCCTCATTTTCAAATGTGTTATGCCCAAAAGAGATTCCAGCAATCCTTACTGTGCAGTTCTGGGCTAGAAATATTCAAGTGCCAACTGTATACAATGGGGACCCAGCTTGATAATTGGGTTTAGGGTAATTTGCTTTAAAAGCATTCTTTGTAACGGTATATGTGTTGAGGATGAGACATTCAGGTCCTCTGCATTACCTATGCAGTATGGAGAATGTGAATGCCTCTGCATATGTAAAGAAAACCCTTCTGGGACTTTCTTTTAAAAAAAATATTTTTGAAGTGCAAGTGAACTAGCATCAGAATTTTTGATGCTAGTTCCGAGCCTTGCAGGATTTGGGTCAAAAGTTTTAACACTAATCCTCCAAACCCCATTGAGGTCCATTGTAAAAAATGATGTGCCTGCTTTTTACACCTGCGCTGAGGAGGCGTTAAAAGTGTCGCAAAAAATGATGCAAAGAAATCTCTTATATTTCTTTGCCCATTTTTATGCCCCCCCCATGGAGGAACCCCCATTTGCATACATTATGCGTAGCATATGCATAATGTAGCGCAAAGGGTCATAAAGTGGTGCAACGCATGCATTGTGTCACTTAGTAAATTTGGTGCAGTGATTTTGGCCTTGTTGGGCCAAATTATCAAAAAAAATGCTAATGTGGCGCAAGGAGGCACTAGGCACTCCTAAATCTGCCTCTATGTCTTTTTTTACATTGTGTGATGAGCTGCTCTCAAGGAGCTCATATCATACAATGTGAAAGTGAAAGCAGTTGGTGTTGTTAGGTGCCACCTGCCTTCGCTCTAAGTGGAGCTCAGAGGCAAATGTCAGGCCCATGAGACCTGATCAAAGCTAGCGATGTACCACTGGAAAGCAGACAGTGTCCCCGTTTCCACTGTATCTCTCCATAGTGGATTCCTGCTTGGGGTCCAATGCAGGAGGCCAATCTCCAATCATGGATACACCCACTAAATACTAGGGAGGGAGAAATGACTACCAAAGAATTCAGCTCCATGCCTCCTGGGAGGGTGATTGGAGGGATAACCACCCATGGTTTACTGTCAGTCTGCTCTCTCTGGGTGTGCACAAAGTCTACTAGACCACAGGGATTTCTCTAAAACAAATGGGTTGGAGTCAGCCTGATTAGTCATCAAACTGCACCCTCAAACCTAAAGTCACAATATGGGGTCTACAGCATTCAGATCCCCATGACAAGTGAGAGGAAAGTTGGATTATTTGGGAAGAGGTTTGAAAATGGGCCAGCAGAGAGGGTATTACCACATAATTTGCCTCACATTGTAGGAGAAAAGAGTGACTGGTGCCTAGGGTGGGGGATGTAGTGCCATGTCAGGTTTGACCCGCACCCAATTCTGTTTCACACATATTCCGTTGGTGGGTTTTGATCCCTTTGAGGCAGAGAGATAGGTGGTAAAAACCTCAGTCAAACCACCCAGAGAGACTGAATGCACACCAGTCCAATAGAGACAAATTTGAGAAAAGGAATGGGGTGGGTTGCTGGACCACCATGGCATTGGTTCCAAGACCCAGGCACCAGACATTAGTTCTAGAGGCAGAATTGAGGTGTTCACCCCCTGTCTGACAGCCCATCTATGAAAACAGTGCAGGAATCCCTACTCCCACTTGCCATAGTGTATGGCTGCACATTTCTAGCACTGAGTCAGCCAGCGACTAGAGAACTAGGACTGGGCAAACTTTAAATTACTCTGGTGTAATTTGTGTATTTTAGGCAATTTTGTGTTATTGTTGTTACAAAAAAGTCCTGAAACTATGCCATTACACCATTTCAAATAATGAGCATCATTCATGGCAAAATAATTACAGAAAATGGCATAATTTATTGATGTAAGGATACATTTTGCTCCTTAACCCCTTCTGTGCCCAGGACGTAATGGTTACGTCCTGAGGCACAGTGCTGCTGTGCCCAGGATGTAACCATTACGTCCTGGGCACAGAGCCCAGAGGGAGCGCTAGCGCTTCCTCTGTGGGGTCCCCCCCCACCCCCACCAAGGCCGTAATGGAAGGGGAAGCCCTTCCCCTTCCACCCCCGAACCACCCACCCCCCAACCCCCCTGTGACGTCAGCGCGCAATCGTGCGCTGATTGTCACAGGGCCTCCTCCCATCGCGCTCGAAGCTCAGCTTCCAGCGCGATCGGAAGAGAAATGCAAAGCATTTCTCTTCCAATCACGTGGGGAGGCCGTGAGAGGCTTCAAATGGAAGGAAAGGAATTTCCTTCCCTTTGAAGTCTCTCTCTGCGTTTCAAAAGCCGGATTGCAAAGCAATCCAGCTTTTGAAACGCCCACTAGACACCAGGGATGTATTTTATCAAAATGAAACTGGCATGATGGAGCGACCCCTTGGGCAAGGGTCGCTCCCAGGGGGGTCATTTTTTTGAAGGCCTTTAACCTCTAGGCACCATGGATAATTTTTTTGTTTTTTTTTGTTTTTGTTTTCTTTTAGAGGTGGGGAGCGACCCCTTAGGCAAGGGTCGCTCCCATAGGGGGCAAATTATATTTAGGTCATATCTGCCCCCCTTTGGGGCAGATTGGCCTATTTTTAGTAACATAGTAGGATTCATGCAAGTCACACCACCATTGACTCCCCAAAGTGTTTGGTGTACAAAAATAGCCCACTCACAAATTGGCCTATTTTTATGAGGCCAATCTGCCCCCAAGGGGGACAGAAACCACTAGACACCAGGGAGTTTTTTTTTTTCTTTCTTGAGTTTCACGTAAGGGGAGCGACCCCTTAGGCAAGGGTCGTTCCCCTGGGGGGCAAATGTATTTTAGGCCATTTCTTCCCCCCAGGGGGGCAGATCAGCCTACTTTAATTAGGATCTACACAAATTACCCCTTGCTGAATTCAGAATTTTGTCTACTTTTCAGAAATGTTTCGGTTTCTGGGATCCAGCATTGGTTTCACACCCATTTCTGTCACTGACTGGAAGGAGGCTGAAAGCACAAAAAACGTAAAAATGGGGTATGTCCCAGTAAAATGCCAAAATTGTGTTGAAAAATTGGGTTTTCTGATTCAAGTCTGCCTGTTCCTGAAAGCTGGGAAGCTGGTGATTTTAGCACCGCAAACCCTTTGTTGATGCTATTTTCAGCGAAAGAACCACAAGCCTTCTTCTGCAGCCCCTTTTTCCCATTTTTTTGAAAAAAACTAAATTGTTACTGTATTTTGGCTAATTTCTTGGCCTCCTCTTGTGGAACCCACAAAGTCTGGGTACCTCTAGAATCCCTAGGATGTTGGAAAAAAAGGACGCAAATTTGGCGTGGGTAGCTTATGTGAACAAAAAGTTATGAGGGCCTAAGCGCGAACTGCCCCAAATAGCCAAAAAAAGGCTCGGCACAGGAGGGGGAAAAGGCCTGGCAGCGAAGGGGTTAATAAAGCATGAAGTAATAAATTAGCATTTTGTGTAAATAGGAGTAATGTTGCATAGTTTTGTCAAACTCTTGCATTATAAGTCAAAAGCAAATTACATGGGTTTAGCACACTGCTACAGAGAACACTAGTAATCCTGGGCATTATGAAACGTAGAGACCCAGTGGAATCCAGGGTGCTAGGGCCTGCATGACCCCAACATGTTTTCTTATCTGGAATACCCTGCAAAAGTATGGGTTAAGAAAGGCTAGTTTTCCTATATTTAGGTGAGAAAACACTATAGCACTTTCAGCCAGTGAGTAAAGGCTTACTATCTGGATTTCCCACTCTTTTCTGATTGAAACACTTCCTCACGTGTGTATGGACATAG
The DNA here is from genome assembly GCF_031143425.1 of Pleurodeles waltl. Taxonomy (NCBI): domain Eukaryota; kingdom Metazoa; phylum Chordata; class Amphibia; order Caudata; family Salamandridae; genus Pleurodeles; species Pleurodeles waltl. The sequence continues at coordinate 147,560,626 of NC_090450.1, read as the reverse complement.
CACGTCATTAGAACAGACCACAATGATTTAATCAGTACACATTTTGACCAGTTTCTGTTGTGGGTGAAAGGTCTATCTACACAAGTGGGGCAACTGTCTTTCTCGGAAGGAGTGAGAAAATGCTGGGTGATGGGAATGGTACGGGTCCCTGCAAATTCTAGAACTTTCCCCCCATTGAAATATCAAGAAAATGTATACTTTTGATGAATTTTGAAGATTACAGAACATTCTGGGTAAAATAAACATAGTAGGATTCATGCAAGTCACACCACCATTGACTCCCCAAAGTGTTTGGTGTACAAAAATAGCCCACTCACAAAAATAGGACAACATTTTTACAGGGAAAAATGTGTAACTGCTGTGTAGCATGAATTTATATGGCACCCAATAGATTCAAGTACATTCCCTCTCAGAAATGAGAGGAAAATGCATTATTTCAGCCGAAGTTTGACATTTGCAGGGCATTCTGGGTAAGAATCCATAGCGGGATCTATGAACATCACACACCCTGGCCTTTTCTGTGTGTCTGAGTTTTGTGGGTTTCCCTAGATGGCAATAAAGCCCAGATAAAACTATTGCACCTACCCACATTGCCACAATGGTTACTTTCAAGGCAAAATATCAATGTCTCCATGTTGCTTTTTTTCAACCTGCCCTGTTGCGAGCAATGAGCTCAGCCACAGAGTAGGAAACCATTTTTGTTGACAGAAGTGTGGGAACTCAAGATGGTAGAAATTAAATGGATCTGGAAATAGAAGAAGAATTGTGGTATTTGTCAAAGTGTGATGTTTGCAGGCATTCTAATTAAGAAACCATAGACAGACCCATGCAAAAGTCACGAACCTGCACTCCCATGGGTGTCTAATTTTCAGAAATGTCTGTGTTTGGGAGAAAGAATGCATTTTACAAAATGCCATCTGAACTACATGATAGTCTGACTATCCCCAAAGTTAGAGCTGTACAAATCGGCACAATTTGTAAACTCAGTAGTATGGGCACAATTTGAAAATGCATAGGTTTCATTTATACCTACGTTTCCCTAATAAGATGTTACTATGTGAATTAATGCATCATTGGTACACGGTCAAAATCATCATAAGCTGCAACACAGTTATTGGCTCTGTATATCCTGTGTTTATGGATAAACAAAACACATAATATATCCAGGGGACTAAAAGAGCTTCACGGAATATCATTTTTGTAAAAAAGCCATTAGCGTAAAAACTTACAGATGAAACCACTGTTATCTGCTTCTATATTTTATATATTTCTACTTATTTTTGTTATTGTTTTCCTTTGGAAAACCATGAGAGAGCTACACAAATCTCTGCTTAGGCAATTCAAGAGTTTATCTACATTTCAGAGATCTTTCAGGATTCGCCTATGGGTTTCAAACCTTTCTTTCCATCACAAACTGCAAGTAGATAGAAACCACAACAATAGGAACAATGGACTATCTATCAGTTGTAAAAATGAGTTTTCTTCCAACTCTTACTGCTCTTGAAAGCTGGATTACTGAAAACTGGGAACAGTGTGATGTGATCTTAGCAAAGCAACCCGTTTATCAATGTCCTTTTTGGAAACAAACCAAAAAGAAACACTTTCTTGCACACCACCTTTATTTCCATTTAAAAAAAACTGCAATATTTTGCCTATCTTTTCCATCCCTTCAGAAGAGCTCACAAACTCTGGGAACCTTTGGAATACCCCACATGCATAAAGAAGGACACCAATTAGGACGGGACAGCTATTGCTGGAGAAAGATTATGAAAGCTTAAGAGCAAAATTCCACAAACATCAAATATCAAACCGAAGCTCAGCACTGGGAATTGGGGAGGCCCTGCAGTTAAGGGGTTAACAACGTTACCCTTATTGTTTAGTTGGAAGTTTAGATCCTGCTAGAAAATGGCGTTATTATTAATAATGTATTGTGTGCTTTGCCTCATAAATTACTTTGATCGCCCTCAGGAGTACATCATGCCAGGGCATTGGCAATTTAGATGTTTTCTTCCAGTCATGAATCAAAGAAATGTTCAGCATTACTATCAGACACCTAGAGATTGGAAACGTAATTAAATTCATTGTCAGTGACCTGTGTTGGTTAATGCAAGTCATTTCGAACCCAATAAAAGCTTCAAATCCTGTCATAAGAACTCCCGTCTTTAATAGGACTTCTGTTGAAGCTAAGGAGTTGTTGCCAAAAAAGGTCAAGTGATGCTGTGCCATCTTACAACTCTCATAATCTGTCCCTTTACCAATATAAAGATCCTGTTATTTATACATCATGTATATCAATCGATATAGGCATGTGGCATGTTTCAAAAGCTCTCACAATTTTCCCAGATGAACACTGAGGAACGAGGCGATGAAGTTATTTGTGTAGGATCACACAATACGGTCAAGTAAAAAAAAAAAGTCTGAATTAGATGAAACCAAGGACCAAAATTACCAACATGTCAGAAATATACTCAAATGTAGGAGGAAACCAATTGGTGTACACTTCTGATTTTCGCATGGGTTTATGACTTGCCCTTTTTTATTTGACCACATAGGCTCCCTGGAAACTTGTTGCTGTTGAAAATAAGCTAAGTACAGGCCAAGGCACAAATCGTGGGCCTTCGTTAATGCAGCTACGCCCCTTTTTACTGCATGAGAAATTTGCAGGGCACGGCAGAAAATGTGGGATGATTCAGGAATCTGACCTGACTTGCCTCATTTAATTTCTTCTTGTAATATTGAATCGCTGTTTGTGTTGCGAATAGAATGGTCAATTGTTCCAAAACATTAGCAAGCCATCTGTTATTTCCCAAAGAATGGCATTTTCTGAGCAGAACATCTTGTTGTTCAACATTTCTGAGTACAGATGCATCTTTGCCTGAAATGCATTTTTTTCCTCAAATAATTTACTCAGTGTTATTATAAATCGTGATACTTATTAAATGTATTAAGGGTAAACATGTACGATTTACGTTTCACTCCCTAATCAGCAAAATACAACAGAGCTAATGTGACTTGATTTTAGAGGAAGAGTATGACGAACTTCTAAGAAGTTACTATGTTACAAAGTTTTCACTTTAAAAGACCAAAAAAAGGTATGCAACAGAATGAAATAATCTATTGAAATGAAGTATCATTTCAGAGAAGCAGAATAATCTATGTGCTAGAAATATAAGTTTTAATCACGTTTGTTTCATAGAAGGAACACAACTTGGTTTTCATTGGCTAAAGGAACTCACTGTAGAGTTAAATATTTAAAAAGTCACATTAAGGTTGTATTTGCATTTTTTGAGAAGTAGTATTATTATGCCATACTCTGCATTACGCTGCTGTTCCTAATCCTTTCCCAGTGTTTAGTTTGAGTCAATGGTTGTAGGTAGGGGCGTAGCTGCGGTGGGAGTGGGGTGTTTGGGGTTTTCTCGGGGTGCTAATTCCCCCCAGTAAATGGATTCTCTAGTACATAGTTGGGGGCAGGTGGATATGGAGAGGTGGCTGTCGGATTTCGCCTGGGATTTTTACTTGCACACACAAACACACACACTGTCTCTCTCCTCTCTTATTTTGACTTTCTTAAAAAGGTTGGATATTTTACAACATGTTGTCTTTTAAGTAACTCTAATCTGCACTGCTCTCCCTTTCCACTGTCCCTTAAGCCCCCATAGGTCTTGCTTACATAATTTATTTTACTATGATATGCCAGTAATTGTTGGGAAATTTGAAGCTCACAAGCCCCAATCTTACTGACCAAGCTATGCCCATGGGTTTTGTGGCCCTGCACTTAATTTTCCCCATCAAATTTTCACCAAGAGCAAGACGGGGAGAGAAAGATTAAGAGAAAGACAGAAAAACAATTGCGCCACTGAGTGTATTGACCTTTAGCTATCAACTGAAAGTGTATTCTGGGAGCTAACATCAGTGCATCCATTTCAAATCGTAGTAAAACCCCATATAGTCCCACAAGAACGATAGAGAGAATGGCTTCCAAACCATGAAGGTTTAGTAGCAAATTAGTCAAAGTTACAAGATTTATTCATTCAGTAAATCATTTGTCAGTTTAAGTTTAAAATTCAGTAAAATCAATCAATCCAATAGCGTAGAAAGGGAAACATAGGCGTTCAACAGTATAACACGAGAACTAGGAATATAGGAAATCCTCAGAATTGGGGCAAGGTCTTTAAACATAAACAACCATAATGAGTTCCGCTCAATACTGACTGGACAGTTTTGCTTCCAATGATTTCAGCCTTTAATAAGTGTATCATCTATTCCACATCCACTGAGATAACTTCCTGCACACCACAACACACTTTTGTCATGTGGAAAATGCCCGTCATTGGAAAAAGATGATCAAATTCTACTTGATTGCTCATAGAAATGTCAGCAATAATACAGAAAACACATTAATTGCAGAACATTGGCAGGATAGACTGGTCCTCAAGCTGAGAAGGCACATTTTGACATTTTTAGGGATGTGTATACTGTTGCATAGTTTGTGACTGGAGATGGCATTACTGGTAAAAACCCAAACTTCTTCAGTAGGACGATATTCTGGGAGATGAGAGCATGAATTCCAGCCCATGGAGGAACTTGCTTTTCTTCATTCTTCAGTCCGCACAGAATAAGCGATATGATAAATTCAGTTAAATCAGCTGTGCGGACCGTAGCATCAGGTAGAAGATTCATGTCCTCAGTGGCTTTGAAACTTTCTGGTAGACGGCACGTGTTCATGGCTTGTAGTGATTTTGCACATTTGGTAAGGCAGTTGGATCATAAGCTTGCAGCTTTGTTTGTTTATGTCAACACAGCTTGTTTTCCAGCAGCTCCTTCATTGGTACAGACTTGAAAAAGCACCAAGGTAGTATCATGTGTGCTGGATGTTCCAGACAAAGAAGAGCTGTCTTCAAAATCAAAATTAGCAAGAGCAGCAATTGTAAATCCTTTCCTGGTAAAGGGACTTGGAAGTGGTCTGATTCACAAGATTTTACAGCATGAGCTGCTAACAAGTTCCTGTTCCATACTATGTTATTATAACTTGTTGATACACCAATCCTATTCAATGAAGTGATTAGCTCTCTACTTTTGCACTTGTCATAAAATGAGTGGGTAGTCATCACGTGTAGAGGAGTTTTCCTTTTGCTCTGATGTAATTCATAAAACATGATTTGGAAAAGATTGTACATTTGCACAGCATAAGCCTGTTGGTTCAAGGGATTGTCTTCCACTTCTTCGCTTATATCTTCAAAGCCATCATCAATGTTGTCGTCTTCTGTTCTGAACTCAGAAACTTTATTTTATAACCGTTTTGTTTTGCTGGTATGGAACAATGATGTAAAATAATGAAGGCAACATAAGGCTTTCTTGTTGATTCACATGATTTGCAGAGCTCTGGGGCATCTGTCATTTTGTCATTAAGTCCAAAATCTAAATCTTTCAGGACATTTCTTAAAATGGTCCCTGATTTTACTGCATTCTGTGATCTTATTTTGACACTTCCGGAGTCAAAACAGCTGAGAACACCATTAGTGGATCACTATTTTTGTTAGACTGACAAAAATTAATTCTGTCATTGTACATTTTCACCAGAAAAATCTTTATTTCATTATTATGGATCAATACAGTTTCATCAATGTTGACCATTATTTCTTTGATCTCACTCAGAGTGAATCCATAGCCAGCCCAAAAGAGTGGCTTTAAAACTTAATTTGCTTTTTCAGAGAGTGCAAACTTAACTCAAGACTGACAGTTACGTTGCTGCTGGGAGCTCATCGTACATTCATATTTTTGAATATATGCATGCACACAGTTTACGTGGGCATACAAATCCACTGCAAATACATTCACCTCGCTGTTTAGATCAGCTACTCAGCTGAAAACTTAATCTAGCTGCAGATAAAATCATTTGCCCTTTGAGACTCACATACTCTGTACTTTGTTCTTTTGTCAATCCCTTTGGCCCTTGTTCTGGCTAAACCACAGATAACACATTGAAGATCCTCTTTTTTCTGAGCAGTTGTTGGAGGTGGACAAGGGGTAGAAGTCAATGGATCAGTGGATGGGCATTGGGTTTGGTAGTCGTCGCTTCCTCAGAGGACTCAGATTCTTCTTGTGATTCACTGGTTTCTTCAATTTCTTAACACATTTTTTCAAGGTTTTTTCAATTTTATGACTTGTAGCACTTGTTGTTACAATGATAAAATATTTCTTCACTCATCAGTTTAAATCTTTTGTGGTCTTTGTCTTGCCTTTTTCCTGCAGCACTCCAAACTCTCTTCTGTCCAGCTGCAGTTGATGTTAGCTTTTCTTTTGGATTAGTTTGGCATATGACACATTTGTCTTTGTTGAACAAGTCCTCAGAATTTGTAGTTAGCAACAGTCTATCAGGAAGTAAAGATCCTCTGCCAACACCTGCTTGCTTACAAATTTGAATCAATGGAAAATGTGAAGCAAAAGGAATATTAAGCTAAATTATTTATATGATGGCTGAACCACATCATTATGTAGCCACCATTTTGGAAAATGGCAAAGGGGTGCTCTGAGGAGTTATTTTCTGTCTCTGTAAGACTACGTGTCCCCCAAAAGCTATGTTTTGACACCTAAATGAAGTACATAGGTCTCATGGTTCCTGAAATATTACATCATCAATGCAACACATCTTCCATTTTAAAAATGTCTTCCACAAACAATTGACCTGGATTAGCAATGTATACCCAAGCTAAATCCAGTCGAGCCTTATGACACACTGAAGGAACAGGGCAGCGTGCTGGGGTGGGGGGAATAACCAGTAAATAAACATTTAAAAAAAACAATTACCTGGATCATCACCACCGCACAGCTTCTCTGCTGCAGGCACAGACTCCATGCTTGCCCTGTGTCCAATCCTGATGCTGCTCAGAGCAGCATCAGGATTGGCTGAGAGTCCTCAGCCAGGGCACTCCTAGGCAGACTGAAAGCCTGTGCATGCTCTCTTCAGCCCGGCAACACAGTGCCGAGCTGGAGAGAGCCCTGTGTGCATGTCTGTTTGGCCGGCCTGAGACGGACGGCCAAACATACATGCACACTGAGGGGGAGTGTTGTGCACTCCCCCTTAGTGCTCGTCAGAGCCCGTGGCCCTGCCCCTTAACAGGAAAACAATAATAAACAAGGTTTATTATTGTGTCTTGTAAATGTTTTGCAGCTGCTGGCGGGGTAGGGAGTGATGCTCCTCTGCCCTAGCAAAGGAGCCGCTGCTGGCTAAATCACTTCTCTAATGATACAAAAACACAAATCAAAAATGAAAATATCTGGACAACAAGTTTTTTTACGGGGTATATAAAGGTGTCAATACTATATTTGTTCTACAATTTCTAAAAGTAAACAATTACTCTTCTAACTAGCGTAGGTTATCATACTCCTGTAACAAATAGAAAAACGAGAAAGCACATTTTAACATCAAGACTATGTTCAACATTGAAAAAGCTTTAAGCAACTGAGGCTTACTGACAGTTTAAACCAACATTCTAAATGCATATTTGGGTAATGTTAATATACTATAAGCTAAATATTATAATTTGATTATAAAAAGCATGGCTTCGTTATACATTTATAGCTGCCTATTAACACATGTTTTAACACATGATTAGTAGAGTTTATAAGGCAAGAAATTCTAGATCCTTCATAACCTTGGTATTAGCACAAAAGTGCTTGCTGTGGACATCTGAGAAAAACCTTAGGCTCCAGCACTTATTCTTTTACAAATTAAGAACTGTCCTTTCCTGATACTGAGTGCATGTAGCTCAGAGTTCATTAGTTCATTTGCTTGGTAAAGAAGTCCAACTCTCTAAATGTATGTAAAGAGGTGGAAATCTCCATCCATTGCTCCTTCTGGAAAGCGCACTGACAACTTGCCTAGATGGAGTCCTACTGTGACAAATTGGAACTAAGATGAAATGTAGAAATAACATTATACAAGAAAAGCTTTAGACAGTAAAGCAAAACTTCATGGAACAGGACGAGCTTCTGTTTCAAGGTATTGAGTATAGGTTTAGACACAGTACAGTACAAGAAATTACACGCTTATGATACATATGTCACAACTGTACATTTAGAATTTGTGTGTTTCTGGGTGCCAGAAAGTGAGGGGATATCAACAGTTTACAAATGCAAATAAAATCTTGGAGCAGGCTTGAAAGAGGATCCAAATGGAAGCTCATATTTTATTTTTGTATTTTGATGGCTAGCAAACACACGCACATATTTATATCTATATATATATATATATATATATATATATACACATATATATATATATATATATATATATATGTACATATATGAGTAAGTGTGCTTTCGAGACAGTAAACAACATCGGCTGGGTTATCAGTAGTAGGAAGGTTTGTATCAAAAGGCATGATTGTAGGGTAAGTAAATGGAGTAGATAGAATACAGGGTGAGGATATTGAAAAATTAGATATCTCTGGGTGGGAATGACTTAGATGAGGATGCGAAGTTTCAGGGGTTTTCTAGTAAGGTATGGGTGACATATATTATCCTGAGTTCAGGTGGTAAGACCTTCCATTGAAGCAGTGTAAGAAGCATAAATTAAGAGTAGCAATATTGCTTGCAGGGGATTTAGGAATAGTAAAACTGTAAAGATTATCAGAGGTTGGAGTTCTGAAAGGTGAGAAGCAAGAGAGAGTTTGAATAAAATATGAAGGCAGAGTTTCCAAGTAAAGGCTTGAGAACTTAAACTGTTCTCTGTTACTTATGGAAAGCCACATGAGGTGGATAGCGATGGACTATGTCCTGTAAAAGTGAAGTGTCTGGAATTTGCAAAATTGATGCCTTTGTCAATGTGAAAAATTACCCACAAGTATACTACTTCAGTAGCCAAGTTTGCTCATGACACATGTTCATGACTTGATTAGCAGCATACAATGGTAGGCAGCTGTGTCTCAAATGTACATTAACTATAAATAAATGAAAGTTCAAGAGGCATCTGGCAAAGCAGAAACAGTCTGTTTAATTAAAAGCAACAGCTGAGAGAGTGCAGTACAGAGTCGGGGTCTGGTGTTTGCTCTCAAAGTTACAGAGTTTTGAGCATCTTTTTATAAATTGTCTTGAGGGGCAATGAAACAATTGAGTACATTCTGTGAAGAAGGAATCCAGGCTTAGTCACAAGGACTTTATTCTGACCTCCTGATAAAGTATGCAGATGGATCTCGAACTTGCGTTTACATTGTGTGGGCCAGTAAGTAACATGTGCAGATGTCTGGAATGGGGAGTGTGTGATCACTGCGTGTAGTGTGTGTTGTGTGTTCAGATTGGCTGTGTGTGTTACGACTCTGTCCCATTTCTAGGGGGCGCTGTAAGGGAACTGTCAGTAGCCTGGGAATCACCTTGAACACTTATCTAGAGTCCCTTGCTGACTCCCGTTTGCTTCCTGGGACTGCAAATCCCATAATGCACAGCCTGGTAGTCAGGAAGCCTGGATTCTGTTTCCCATTGCTTTCTATGGGAGAAGTCCAGTTGCTCCTTTTCACCGGATCCTCTCCTCCAGGACTTGCAGTGTCTGAAACTACACAAACCTGAGACCTCTCCTGTGCAGCCCAATCATGTGATTCCACCTGGGGTTTTCTGCAGCTTGGAACTACTTATAAGCAGCCATTTCCTCAAGATCCTTGTCATTCGATTCCTTTGTGTTAAAGACCCTTTATCGGATGGAGTTCGGGTCTTGTTCTTGTTATGTTCCAGTTTTAACCTGTTTCCTGTTTCTCTGTCCTGCTCCTGATTGTTCCAGCCAGAGTCTGGTCCCTACCTCTTAGCTCTGTGCCTGTTTGTTTCTTCCAGAGCCTGCTCCCTGTTTCTCTGTCCTGCTCCTGCCTTGTTTCAGCCTGCACCTGCTCTCTGTTTCCCCGTCCTGTTTTATGCTTTCCTACTCCCTGTATTCCAGCCCTGTCCTTGCTTGTGCCAGCCAGAGCCTGCTCTCTGTTTCCCATTCCTGTCTCTGTTTGTTCCAGACAGAAGTTTGCACCCTGTTTTCCAGTCCTATTCCTGCCTTCGCTTCAGCCTGAGTCTGTTCCCAGTTCTTGCTTCTGCCTCTTAGTTTGTTCCCTTCTGTTTCCGTTTCTTCTTGGGTATTTGTGTCTGGTAAGTGTTCTATCAGTCTTCATCATTGTACAAGTGTCCTCCTTTGTACTGAGGTTGGCTCCTGGTCTCCAGGAAGCAATTCCAGCCCCCATCCTAGTCTAGTGTTATACGTTGTCTTTCGTGTCTAACAATGACAGTGTGCTATTGCTGTTTTTCCAGTAATTGCCACTGTGTTTCCAGCTGGACCTACAAGACCTTGTCTTGTGTATGTAAATATTATCTTTGTGCTCTAGGGTCCAGAGACAGAATCACTCTGCTACCCCTTTGTATGGGGCTGGCAGAGTGACTATCTGTAAGAGCAAACTGCACAGAGGCATTGACATTCCCTGTCAATGTGGGAGGTTCTGCACCCTACCCTGTGTACAACCACAGTGTGTTTGTCCATTAGTAATCCATTTCCTGTTTGTTCACACAAGGATTGCTCTGCTTTTGTTTCCTGTTTCCTGTGCCTGTCCATAGCTGTCCTTTCCCGTGTATGCCTTTAGCTGCTCTTCTGCCCCAGTACGCTACCACTTTGGGTTATTCTGTGACCTCAAGGGATGTCCCAACCAGAGTCCAGATCATACCCGCCCGAAACCGTGACAGTGTGTTCCTAAAGTCATGTGGTATTTACCTTTATAGTATTTGGGCACGTGTACCCCTCTGGCCAAATGTGTTTTTGGGGGGGCAGCTTCCTAGGACCTTTCTGGTGTTGCTGCCTATCTGGCGAATAGATCTGGGTCTTCCCTGTTTGGCGTGTTTGTTTAATAGCTACGTGTCACCCCACGGTGTGAACTGTGAATCAGTTTCTTCAGGCCTAGGTTGCAGGGCCTACTTGACCACTTACCTCTGGCTTAGGGTTGTCAGGGAGGTCATATTGGGTGGAATCGACAATAGCAAAGCAAATTCATTGTTTTGCTGGCACGTATCTTGGCATACATTGACATTGTTTTTAAACCAATCAACACAGCAATAGCAGTGGCCAAATTTAGAAACAAGCACGTTCAGTTCATAAACATGGGAACAATTCAGCCATGTCTAGCAGCTGTAGTTTTTCCCATTTTATATATTTACTCATGATTTATGGGTCAATTCCCATTCCCAAATGTTGATGGGGCACCTAGACCAGGAAATATTATGTCAGTGAATGTACCCACTCCTTGATCACCAAAAGGTGCACAGAAGGGGAGTCAGAACAGTAGGAGTGGGCAAGGTGACAGGAAGGATGATGACAGGTAGGATAGTGGTAATAGATGTGTCTGGGGTGAGATTGACTATGGGAGGACTAGAATACTGGTTGGGTGGGCTGCAACAGGTTTTTGTCAGTGTAGGTGAGTTTATGTGGGTCTGTAGTTTACTAACCAGGTTGTTTAGAAAATTAGGTGTAATCAGGAAGGTGGCTCAAAGCAGGGGATAGTGTGGCTTGCTTCCAAGTAGCAATGGTTTCCTACTGTGGCTTTACAACTTTGCACATATGTAAACTTTAGTAGATTCTTCATCCACAGAACAACTGATATTTAGCTGCAAAAGCTGTGATAGTGATGAAGAGATATAGATTCACTTTTGTCTTAAATAGCCCTCTAAGATTTCTGACAGAGAGTGATGGAGGGAGCTAGGAATTCAGGACAGAGCAGATTATGAGTTAAACCAGGTGAAAAGTAGAGAATTTCTGCTTTTGCACAATTTAACTTGAGTGACTGTAGAGCTATCAAATGCCTAACATCAATGAAAGAGTTATATAATTGAATGTAGAGCTGATCTGCATAAGATGGGTAAAAATCAAGATGTTGGGTGTGTCAGGATAGATGAGATAGAGGAAGCTGAAAGAGGAGAAAAGGACATTCTTGGAGAAGATGAAGAATGAGACATGTTAAGGCTTCTGGGACTCCCAATAAAATAGGGGCGGGTAAGGACTAGGTTAAGGATCTGAGACAATGAAGAATAATTGGAGTAGTGCTGGTCCAATTGAAGGTGATTCAAGAGTGTTAAGATGGTGTGGTCAACTGTATTAAAGTCTGAAGTTTGAGCAGGATAGGTGTGTCTGAAAGTTCATTATGGTGCATTGAATTGTAGTAATTCTATGCATGAAAGAGGTCCTCTCCTTACAGTGAAGCAGTAGCCGCTGGTCAAATTTGAAAGTGGTGGGGTGTAAGACTGATTACCAAATATTAGCATGAGAGTGAGCAAATCAAAGGTTTAGGATAGGCTCTTTAAAAATAATTTATTTCAAATTGGCATAAAATGATGCAATTTAGATCTATGTATGTACAACAATCTAGCCCACATATAGGGTTCAAATGACCATCTTAGTTCACTAACAACATTGTCATCGGAGCTGGGGCAGGTGTGTTGCTCAGTTCATGTTTTAAATCTCACACTTTTAATAAATGTGTGAAATGATGTGGTAAAATGAAATGCTTCAGTGTGTTAAAGAAATACATTTTTTAATTTTGACAGTTTATCATCTTCTAACATGATCTTCGTTGCATAATTTATATGTCAAATATATTAGAGGCGTGGCTCATGCATGGCCTCTTAAAGCCATAGCCAACGTTAAGCTTAGCACACTCTCAGCTCTCCCTGTTAATTTGTTGGCTCACACACCTATAGACCAATGTCTTCATTAGCACATATAAGAGTGTCATGTACAATTCACATATTGGGTGCACATATTTTAAAGTGCTCTCAAAACATGCTAATAATTTATTTGGCATATTTGAGGGCCCCATGTACAGAACAGATCCTGGTCTCACTTATTTTGAGACTCTCTTATATGTTCTAATGACTTCATATGGGTGCACCTTGAAATAGATGAGCTCAGGATGTGCCCTGTATAAACAATGAAACTTTGTTGATTCATTAATTCATTTTTTCTTGGTCTTTGTCAAGAAGGGGGTAAAGATGGTTATCTGGCTCAAATGGGGAAAGGTGAAAGAAATGGGAAAAGCTGCAACCAAGGTGGAGAACGCATGTCTAATATTGTTGATGTTAGACTTTCTACTGAGGTCTGAAAAACCATCAGCACAATGGCTAGGCTAAATAATTGTAATAGAGGATGTGTTTCACAATGAACCTTTATTTATGTCTGCTTTATGTCTGATCATGTATTTTCTATGAGGTATGGGTATGCTTTGGGGGTTTTCCTCTAACCTGCAGCATTTGTCCACACCTCAGTACTGTGAATAATAGCTGCTAATATTTCCCAAGATTATGTCACTTAATTTATGGGCCTTGAAAGGCTTGGTTTTCCCTAGCAGGATTTAATCTGAAAGTTGAAATGGAACATTAGATATAAAAGGCAATGACAGCTTCTATTGGTTGTGCAGTGTGGCTAGAGGACAGTCAATGTGAGCACAGTAAGTCAACATTTACCATACTGACTACCTAGCTATCAATCAAGTGGTGCATACAAGATAGAGGTGCAGGCCTATGCCCAGAGATCTTTGAGGAATGGCCTGTCTGAAGGCCAGGACCTGTCGCCAGAGGTTAATACATACAGCTCAAGTTTAAGTGGAATGATGTCTGATTCCTGGGGACCAGGATGACTTCAGTAAAGCCTTTAATGATTTCAGTGGTGATGTGATATCTGATTACACCACCAACATCACTATAAATTGAAAATGTCCATGTTGTTTAGATTTTGGACCCTACCCATAATGTCCTTCTCCTCTTGTCTCTGCTTACTATGTCCTCTCTGACATGAAGAAAGACTTTCTATGTACCACCATTAAAAAAATGGGTGCAGACGTTTCTCTCACTCCTTGATTATCCAAAGACCATGTTTCAGTTCCTGCATCCTTCTTCTAATTCTTTCTGGTGTGTCACGTCTGATGACACAGTGCAGTAAGACAATGCATGCTGCTTGTCAATTTTTAACATTATGTGTTACTGTTTGCATAGTTCTGTCCTTGACAGGTTGCTTCATTTATTACTTAGTGAGTTAGGTTAATTAAAAAATGAATGGATGAATGAATGTGTTATTGCAAGATTAATTACAATCATTGCAAATTCCCAGCCAATAAAACCATAACATATCTTTTCACAGTACACAACCATAAGCCCATAATTTGTTGCTTCTTCTAAAAATACTTCTTAAAAAAGGTCTGCCATAGGCACCCTTTTTACCTAGAACATCTTATGCAAGAAGCTACCTACTGTGGCAGATTTTCAACTGCAGTTAATTTAATCTATATCCCATTACATAAAAAGCATATGCAAAAGAGCAGAACAAGGTGCTAAGTCATCCTTGTGACTTGTCCGTGGTTAAAACAGAAAACAGAGCAAAGCATGAAGAGTCAACCTTGTGCAAAGAACTAATTTAAAGTGCCAAGCTGTCTCTTCAATTCCTCCTTGCCCTATTGCTTAAAAATGTGTGTGTGTCTTCCATGTGGGTTGTTTATGTGTCTAATTTTAGCCCTTATCTTATTGAAGCTTTACAGAGTGGCTTCAATCGAATGCGTTCTTGCCACCAGTATAAATTTACAGAATTTTGCCAAGTCCTTGGGTGTGGTGCTTGTAAAAAGGACTGTTCCTGATTCTAGACAGGTCCATAACCCCTTAAACAGAAAAGCTGGTTTTAGTATTTTCTGTCAGAACTGTTGCAGGATTGGATAGCAACGTATGAGATGCGGTAGTGACTCTTTTCTGTTGTTGTATAATCTGCATCCTATGTTGTGTGACAGGGATTTCACAATTCATATTTAGTTATTTTATTGGGAGAGGGACAAGCCTACCCCACAGCATCTCTTTCAGGTGTTTCTTTCCCACGGCCTGGCTCAAGTAGAGCCGTATTTTATGGACTTTATAAGATGTTCTCAATGTTATGTGCCTTTGTTTTTCTATCAGGCCAGCAATTTTGCATTCCTATGATAGCTGTGTATCCGTTTATTTATTGTGGCTTTTACAGCCATGTAACTTATACAATTGGTTTTCCAATTCTCATTAGCTAGGTTTAAAGTCTCCACTGCTGTGTTTAGACAGCAGTTCCTAGGGTTGTTCTTTGCCATGTATACAGGGTATAATACTTCCTTCACGGAGACTGCTGGGGTACCATGACCTATAATAAAACTTTGCATGAGTGCCCATGCATTCATATTTTTGCTGAGTAAGGCCAAACTCTAATCACACCACCCTGTTTTGTGTGTGTACTGGGGCAGCCATAAGATGCACTTGAATCCCTTGCACTGACTTTACTCTAGTTGGGTCTCTTATTGGCCTGGAAATGCCTGTTGCATATAGCCTGCTGTAGACCATTCTTTATGCTGTGGTTGTTGTCCTATATAGTTTTGCATTGAGCTTACACAGGGAGTATATGGTTACATGGACCTTCGTTTTAATCTATAAAAATATTGTCTGGGGGCCCAATCTCCATCTTTGTGATGTCTTCCTTGAATAAAGAACAAATATCAGCACTTTGGTCTTAATTCGATTAGCAACCAGGTCATTACGTTCATTGTAAGTTTGTAATGCATCTAGCCCTTCCTGGAGGTCTGTTTGTGTATGGTCTAACAACAGCAGGTCTACTGCATATTGCATTAGGGACACTTTCTTTTGAGCTATCTCCATGGTAGCAAGGTTGGTTTTTGAAAGTGCTTTGCCCAAATCTGCTGTGCATAGATTGAAAATTGTTGGAGCAAGAATGCATCCTTGTTTTAAGCCCCGCACTGTGTAGAGTTTTGGAAAGACCATGGGCCTCATTCCAGCCGAGGCGGGTGACGGTCGCCGCCTGCCTGGCTGGAACCGCCAGATGGCCGCTCCGCGGTAGAAAGACCGCTGGGGCCATTCCGACCTTCCCGCTGGGCCGGCGGGCGCTAACATTGTTAGCGCCCGCCGGCCCAGCGGGAAGGCTGCCTGCAACACAGAAGCCGGCTCCGAATGGAGACGGCGGTGTTGCAGGTGTGCGACGGATGCAGTTGCACCCAGTGCAACTAAGCAGACAGTGAAAAGCATACTGGGGCCCTGTTAGGGGGCCCCTGCACTGCCCATGCCAGTGGCATGGGCAGTGCAGGGGCCCCCAGGAGCCCCAGGACACCCGTTCCCGCCAGCCTGTTTCTGGCGGTGAAAACCGCCAGAAACAGGCTGGTGGGAAGGGGTCAGAATCCCCATGGCGGCGCTGCTTGCAGCGCCGCCATGAAGGATTCGCCCAGCCGGGGTTAATCAGGCGGGAAACCGCTGGACCCGGTTTTCTGACCGCGGCTGTAACCGGTTTTCCAACCGCGGCTTTACAGCCGCGGTCGGAATGGGCTATGAAGCACCGCCAGCCTGTTGGCGGTGCTTCAGTCATCCGTGGTCCTGGCGGTCTTGGACCGCCAGGGTCAGAATGACCCCCCATGTCCCCTGCAATTATTGCACCCAGGTCCCACTGTAGAGGGGAATGATGGCGTTCAGGAGGCTGTCTGGGATTTCCCAATTTTGAGGATTCCTCTAAAGGTTGCTGCGCCTTACCCCATCAAATGTGGTGGAGTAGTCTACAAAGCAGCTGAACACTGCCAAGCTGTTTTTGCCAGAGTCTTACTGCCAGCTTTTGGGCAAGGAGACTAAATTATCCATAATTGAGCTTCCCTAAGAGAAGGGCAGTATCTCATCTTCTTTGATCTATTTTGTTAATTCTGTCAATAAAGTCTTCTCTTATGCCTTCCCCTCAATATCCAGATGGGTAGTTAGGCTGTACTTTGTTTGTATCAGTGTTGTTCCCTTTTTTAAATATTGGGCGATGCAGCAACCCTCTCTATGATTCAGGGACTTTTGCTGTGATTCTAAATGCTGTGAACAAAATGAGAGAGGACCCCAGTCCACACCCTCGTGTTCTCTCTGAACATTACTCCTCGAAGACCATTTGGACCCAGAGCCCCTCTTTTCTTATCTTTTTTACTATTTTTAATTATAGGTAAATTATGTTTCTGTGATATAAATTTGCTGGATTGAAATACATTCCAATACCATCTATCAACTGTTAGATTCTTAAGACAGACCAGGTACTTCCACTCCTAAAGAAACCTACAGTAGGTCTTGATAACCATCCAACTCATCACTCACCTACCACTCATCAGCAAGATCATTAAAAAACAGTCTATGTTCACCTCCTACCTTTCCAACCAACACCAGTTTGTTCATTAGTCCACTCCAGGTACAAAACCATCCTTGTCACCTGTTGTGTCAACAGAGCTCACTCTCCTGTCATGGAGCTGCTGTTATAGACAACAGCATCAAAATTCACCAACATGTGATTGATACCCAACTCTACTTGTAAGTCTCCTCTGTTTCAGACATTCAATAGCTGAAACCTGGGTGTCCAACTGGTTTCACTCTGAACATCAACCACACCATCAAGGAACACATTGCCAAAAAAGAAGGATTCTGTAGTAACTGCTGTCTCTTGTGAAGAAAGTGAAAACATTTTTTCCAGAAAGTGACTTCAGAACTAGCCACTATACTCTTACATCTGGATGGTGTTAATGCCCTACCCTAAGGCCTTCCATACACCATACTGGCACCTCTTAAGGTCATCCTACTCATTGCAGCATGTCTCATCCACAGTCTGAAGACCTTTCATCACTTCGCAGATGAAGAGGAGCTTGCACATATGGCTGGCTTCAAGATGTGTGTAACATGACAACATGGTGAAGTGCAATAGCAACTTACCAATTACTAAACCAAAACGAACCAGTTAAAATCTGCAGCAATATGTAGTCTGTATCTGGCGTGGAGAAAATGCTAATTAGCTGAGTAAGTGTTGTCTCAAGCAAATTAACCAGTGACTTCTAGGTATTGGTGTTTAGAGTTACAGGTGACTAAGGTCAAAAGGCAATAATGAACAGTGACAATAGTTCAGAGCACACAGTAAAATACGTTTAAATGTGTTAAAGTAAATACAGTAACTTTGAGTTTCAAATGGTGGTAATCAAACACCGCTGCTTAGCTGCTTTCCCACACAGGAGAATATAACTAGGCAAAACTAACTCCAAAACGTATCAGTGGCACAAAAGACATACAACCCATTTATCTCTGATTTATGTGTAATTGTAAATGGTCTACAGAACACATATTTTTAGGTCTTGCTAGAGACAGCTTTAGGTCTGCTCAAGGCTTTAGTTTGAGGGAGACAAAATGGATTTTAGGAACCTTCTCTCAAAACATTCAACGGGGAGTATGAGCTGTGTTCATTGCTAACCCCCCAAAGTCCTTTGAACTGGTCACAAATAATTTGCTATTCATTGTCATAGGAAGATGGAAACAACATTTTACCCATAAGAACAGGGTCCCTCTCACCATTTACCAGTTTAGCAAAGCCTGATACATTGAGGGTTGGGGCTGGGGTATAACAACTTTTTTGCAGAAGTAGTGATTGCCAAGATGATGATAGAAGGGTTTATGGACATGGGACGGTGGAGGCTGAAGTGCTTTCAGAGATACAAAAACCACTTAATGACGTGCCTGGCAAGCAAACGATCAGAGATGTCTGGGGCAGGATAGACGAGTAGATTGCTGTAATCCCGAGGACTCAAGTCTCCTGAATTTGACTACCAGTTATGTTTTTTGGTGCAGTATATAAGTTTGAAATTCGATGCTTTTGTATTTACATGTGTTCTGGATAGGGGCCGTGGTGATCCTTGCATCCAGTAACTGTCCATAAGCCAAATCAATCAACTGGACTGAAGTCTCAGGCATAGCACCTTGCATATAGGTTGGATTCGATTTCCCAGCCATTGAGTATGCTTGGTGGATGTCATGCAAGGCGTTCTGTTCCTCACTAACGGGTCTCAACAGGCCTTCCACCCTTGCCATTTCCTAAAAGTTTTTAAGTGGGGCAATGCCAAGCTTGATGAATCGGTATCTTCAGTGTTAATAGTGGAACACAATGTGTAGACTTTTACAGGGGTACAGGTAGCTCTTAATTTAGACGCGCTTAATTTTCACCCATAAAGCATGTTTTTGAATAGCGTTCAGTTTGTGTTTACTAAATTAGCTACAAACATGATCTAGGCTCTGGGACTGCTTCAGTGGAGGGGTGGGAGCGGGGGATAGCTCTGGAGCTCGTCCGAGTAGGAGGAAAGCATTTTGCTTGCTGGCTACAGAGACACCAGATTGTAACCTTGTGGGACCGCTGGAGAATGAAGTCAGCAGATTCCAGTGCTACCCTCGTTTTGAGGACACGACTCTGTGTTTAGTGTGGGCACAGCACATTAAAACAAGGCAGCCATATGTATGTAGTGGGCAGGATATTACAAAATACATAAATTAGTAAGTAATACCCATGGAGTGCTTTGTTTCATCTCTCTCCAAATAAATCACCAGTTGTTATAGATGTAGAATTATAAGTTAATTATCCGACAACTGTTTTGGTGTGATGATAATTAAACCAGAGGATGCTCAAATTTTGCAATAATGCGTTCTCGTTCAACAATTTTTTAGGCTTGGATTATAACAACTTTGTTCTGGTGAGTACATTGTGTTTCAACCCACGTGCGAATTTCTTCAGTTTACCTCGTAGAATATTAATACGAAAACTGACATCCTGGCGATTGTCCATCAAACCACCGTTCCAAACGCTGCCAATTATATACCAACACTAACAGGACAACATTAGGAAACAAAAAAGAAACAGGTATTCCCCAGACTGCTAAGGCATGAGTATCAGTGACTCATATTCAAAATATTAGAAACACGAAACACGTGTAAAATGAAAGCTTATGGATAATGGGGAACAGCATATGGTATTTAGTTTATGATTCGGATTTAGGGGCATTAAACACCAAAAATCCCCATGTTAATTCCTACAAGCTTGTAATAGTCGTTATTTAATGCACCTGATAAATAACATACACCTTGGTATGTTATTTATCAGACGTGTTAAATAGTCCCCAAAACTTTTAATCAGGTCCCAAAAGTGCTATTTATCACACATGACAAATACCAGTACCAAAGGGTGCGTTGCTTATAGGGTGTGATAAATAGCACTTATTATGAGTTTATGGAGGATAACATGCAGGCTTTGGTTTTTAACGCACCAAAAACCGCATGATATAGTACATACTGTATGCTTTTCCCGTGTTAAATTTCAGCAGGGTTGAACCTGCCGAAATTGAAGAAAGGTTGAGTTATTAAAGCATCCCATAATAATGGGATATGCTAAATACCTTCAAATTCTAATTCTGACCCGAGTGTAAGCAGCGGTTTACACACAAGTCAGAATACACAGAGCAACTTGTAATCATGCCCCATAATTTGTTTATATGAAACAGAAATATTTTTAAAGAACAGCAGTAACCTATGTCACACCCTTCCTTATTACAACCATCTGCACAATGGAGCATTGATAACAGATCTATCTGCAGTTTTAGACATCTGCTCCGTAATACAAGCCAAAATATCATTAGCTAAGCACAATATTGTGCTTCCCACCCATTACTATCTGTTCCATCAATTAAGAAAACCAGAACAGGGTGCCCCACAGGAATCACCCCTCACTTTTTCACAGAGACCAGATACCAGGAGAGAAATCGTTAGAGTCTTCAGAAAGCTAAAGCTTATATCATTTACCAGTGAGCCATCTCATGTCAAAGTATGTGAAGTTTTTAAGTTAGCTGTTTTAGAGGTTCTTGCATTTTAGCTTGGCGGTAGCTGTGCAGTTAATTCTCTTCCAGTCGTGTGTTATAGCTGTAGCTGACCAGGGCGGTAGCAGCGCTGTAGGGAAGCTGTCAAATACAAAATTATAATTATATGAAGCTTATGTTACTTCTTAAAGACAATGATGGACATCCTAACAATAGGTTTTGCATGCAACCCAGCCAAAGTTTAGTGACAGACTCACCAACAGTTATACCTCAGCTAAAATGACAGCTTTAGAAATGCCCTCACTACAGCTTAGGGAGAGACTCACTCACAGACAGTAAGACTTTTAAGCTTGCAAGTTTGGGACAGATTTAGTTCTGGAATGATCCACAGGTTATAGACGTCGTATTACACAGCTAAGACTCAGCTTGATCACAGCTTAACTACAACCTTCCTCTTGAATCCTACATTGAGAACTAGTGACTCACACCATAACAAGTTGAGGCTACAAATCTGCATCATTTAGAGACGTTCCAACATGCTGCACACTCCTCATTGGGAGCCTGTGTTAATAAGCAGGTTTGAATTTCACATTTGGGAAGGAAGTAGTCTCTTACCAAGTTATAAATCACAGTTTGATAACAACACACTTCTAGGAGAATTTCTACTACCACCCACCACCAGTACCTGTGGCATAAGAATACGGGAGTGCACCCTAGATAAGTGTGTTAAGATTAAGCAGTAGTGAGAATTTTAAAAGCAATAAAACAACAAAATAAGGATCCAAAAAAATACAAAAGGAAAAGAATGAGCAAAAAGACGTCCAAAAGATAAAAAAAATGATAAGGAGAACTAAGGATATGAGTTTTGAAAGCTTTGAGAGGAACACCAAATTAGAAGTGGCAGTTCGCAGCTGACCATGAGCTATGCACAAAGTCAGACTGATCACCATGGAGTAGGACAAATGGGATGCTCTAAGTGTTCATCTTCTGTCTTATTTTATTTTTGGGGGCTGCAAGTCCTCCAATGGAGAAGGCAAGAAGCTGAAGCCAACAGTCACTCAAACTCAGATACACTGTTGTGTTATATAAAGTTCCTACCTAGATCATGCACGAATCCATACCTAGAGGTCACTTTGTCATCACAATAGGGTTGCCTCCCTGCCCAAGGCCAAGGTTTTACTTTTGGACTCAATCTTTTTACTGGTGCTCAAAATCCATCACTAGGGTAAGGACGGAGCTGTAGGTGGGCAAGGCTGTACTAGCCCAGATGCCTTCATTGTGAGGTTTTGTTGATACTCTTTTCAGTGTGGCTAAAAGCTCAGAGAATGTCAAACCTTATTTCTTGCCTACTAAAAGACACCTATGGAGAAGCCTCACCACCTTCCCTCAGTACTCCAGAAGTGTAAAAAAATACTAGGTCCCAAATGTTCCCAAAAGCTGGGAATATTCCTCCTGGTCACTCTCTCATGTCTTCAGGGTAGGCTTTTAGGTACCAGTCCTATCTCCAGTCAGGTCTCCTGCAGGGTCCAGTCCATAGAGGTCAGCTAAGTCTTCTTGGGGCTGCAAGTCCTTCTGCTTTTGGTGTCTTTGTAGCAAGTCAAAGAAGTTCAAACATTTCACCCTTGCAGAACTGTTCTAGTCTCTAGGTGCCAGCAATAGGCATGGAATATTGGAACGTAATTCTTCCAGCAGCCATATACACACTTCTCTTTTCAGTATATTTCTTCCCAAATCCAGAAATATTGTGAGAAGTTGGTGGTGAGGTGTCATTTTTGTCCTGTGCACTAGCAAGCAATTGGAGAATTTCATTAACCGGATCCTGGCTATTTTCTCACAAAATACCTATCTTCTTTTCCACCATTTTCTCTTCCAGTTTGTGCATTCCATACAAGTCCTCCACTGAAGATAGCCCTCGCCTACTCTCAGCTGCAAGAATCTAGTCCCTTTCTCTACCTTTTTTCCAACATAAATGAAGTATCCTCCTGGTTGACATTTCTAAAAAAGGTTTCTCCTCCTGCTGGAGACACAGACATAAAACCCTGAGTGGTTCTGTGAATCAATGGCTGTAGTTCCTGACATTTCTGCTGCAAATTAAAGTCTCTGAAAGATGTTATTTGCATTTTCAGCTGTTCCTGGTCCCACCACCAAAATACGTAATCCCTGCTAAATTGCCACTGTTTATTCCATTCCTGCCTTCTTGCTGCCTCAGACCATGCCATTGTCTTCGGGTAGCGGGACCCTTAGGAGTAAGCCATAGTGGATATTAATGGGCACAGTTACTAACATTTCAGTCAACCCAAGGCCTCAAACAAAGTTGCTGTGCTGCACTGTGTGAAGGAAAACAGAAATAATGTTCCATCTTTACAAAGAAATTGATCATTTCTGGTCTCTCCTTGCTCTGCAAACTGTGTGCAGCCTAGCACCAACACAGGCACCCTTGCACCATAGTGCAAGGGTGTTTATGTTACATGCATGTCTGTTTTTGTGAAGGAATGGACACCATACTGCACAAAACCAATTCAGACAGGCATTTTCCTATTTCTTTCTTTGCTGCAGAATGCAGCATATGTGGAAAGATGTAATAATGGGGAAAATGAAAGCTATCTCTCCTCAGTACACTTCACTTGGCAAGGAGTAGCATTTAGATGCATTCTCATATTTACAAATCTTTGTAAATCTGAGAATGCACCAAAATCCATGGGTGGAAGCATGGGAATGCCCATACTCCGCCCATGGAATGCCTCCCAAGTTAATATGTGATGTAGCACAGCTCAAGAAGCTGCTTTGCAGTACGTTTCTTTACAATGTACGCAAGGCCACAAAAAACAGGACTTTTGTGGCTTTGTAAATATTACTGTAGCATTTGCATGCCAAAATACACTTTTCTAAAGTAATATTTCTACTAAAGCTACAAAAATACAATTTTCTCACAGAATTTGAATTTCAAAACTAAGTGGAAAATGTTTTAATGCCCACTCTATGATTGTCAGATGCATACATAAGAAAACGTTTTTTTTATTTATTTATAACTAGGCTTGTTAACAAAAAAACAACTTTAGTTCCACACAGAGGGGGTATGCTTTTGTCAATGTGTAGACTTCCCAGTTTTTAAGTTGTTAGCATCCAGCGTCAATCCCTGTGCACTATCATGGCACTTATACTTAATGGCAAATTATTTACTTCGAATTGGCAAAAAGGCACTTTTTCTTGTCATGTGACATTGTAGTACATTTAAACTGCGGAACAAGCGTGCTTTTTGAAGTCATATATTTTTGCTACATTGGTGCTATAAATATACGCTGCAGACCATAAATGTCATTGAACTTTCATGCCACTCGTGCATTGTGTAAGGCATCTACCATTCCTTGGTGGAAAGTTAAGTATGACAATTAGGTAAAACTGATCTACTGTACTTCCTTAAGGGGAAAGCACATGCACTGTGCCATTGTTTAGAAGTAGAATTGAGCACAAGGTCCTAAAGACAGCAAAACCAGGCAGAAAAAAGGGGGGTTGAGTGTTTATCTGTTGTAATGCACATGTCAATGCAAAAATACACAGGCCAACAAAAAAAAGAGCTGCATTCAACAGCACACATTACAAAATCCTGCTTACGCACACTAATAGCAAGCATACCAAGAGCTTCACCATTTGATCCTTATCAGATCCTTATGGCTGTGCCTGAACACAGCTTCAATCCTGAGTGGAGATTAATCTCAAAGAACAGTGGAAGAAATTGTACAGTGAAATTTCGTAGAATGCGGTGGCATACATCAGAATAGCATAGAGTGGAGTGGCATAGAGTGGAGTGGCATACAGTGAAACAGAGTATAGTGTAGTAGCGTGCATTGAAGTGGCTTACAGAGGAGTACCGAATGTGAGTGACACACTGGATTAGGGTAGAGTGGAATATAATACAGTGGAGTGGCATAGAGTGAAGTGTTGTCCAATGGAATAGCATAGAATGGATGGTGTAGAGTGGAGTGGTGTACACTGGAGTGGCAAAGAGTGAAATGCAGTCTAGTGGAGTGACGAACATCGGAGTGTTGTAGAGTGGAGTATTATACAATGGAATGACACATAGGGGGTGATTCTGACCGCGGCGGACGACGGTCGCCGCCCGCCAAGCGGTTCCCGCCGAAAGACCGCTCCGCGGTCAAAAGACCGCGGCGGTCATTCTGGCTTTCCCACTGGGCTGGCGGGCGACCGCCGAAAGTCCGCCCGCCAGCCCAGCGGGAAACACCCTTCCCACGAGGAAGCCGGCTCAGAATGGAGCCGGCGGAGTGGGAAGGTGCGACGGGTGCAGTTGCACCCGTCGCGAAT
The DNA here is from genome assembly GCF_031143425.1 of Pleurodeles waltl. Lineage (NCBI taxonomy): Eukaryota > Metazoa > Chordata > Amphibia > Caudata > Salamandridae > Pleurodeles > Pleurodeles waltl. The sequence continues at coordinate 147,535,652 of NC_090450.1, read as the reverse complement.
TTCAGTGTCTGCAAAGCAGACACTGAAATTCTTTGTGGGGCCCTCTTACGGGGGCCCCTGCAGTGCCCATGCCATTGGCATGGGCACTGCAGGGGCCCCCAGGGGCCCCACGACACCCCATACCGCCATCCTGTTCCTGGCGGGTGAACCGCCAGGAACACGATGGCGGTATGGGCTGTCAGAATCCCCATGGCGGCGCAGCAAGCTGCGCCGCCATGGCGGATTCCCATGGGCAGCGGAAAGTCGGCGGCACACCGCCGGCTTTCCGCTTCTGGCCGCGGCTGTACCGCCGCGGTCAGAATGCCCGGCGGAGCACCGCCAGCCTGTTGGCGGTGCTACCGCCAACCTCCGCCATGGCGGTAATTACCGCCAGGGTCAGAATGACCCCCATAGTGTAGTGGCAATAAGTGCAGTGATATCAAGTTCAATACAGTGTAGCTGAGAGTCGTACAGTGCTGTTCAGTGAAGATTGCTGGTTTAGAGTGGAATAATGCATTCTGGAGTGGTGAGCAGTGGAATGGCATAGAGTGGAGTGGTGTAGAGTGGAATATAGTAGAGTCTAGTGGAGAGAGTGCAGTTTCATAGAGTGGAATACCTTAAAATAGAGTAGCACAGAGGGGAGTAGCACAGAGTGCAGTGGTGTAGACTGGAGTAGCATAGAATAAAGTGGCATAAAGAGGAGTAGCACAGAATTGAGCGGTATGGAGTGAAGTGGGGTAGACTAGAGTGCTATGGCATACAGTGGAGTGGCATACAGTAGAATACCTTATAATAAAGTAGTGTACAGTGAAGTGGCGTACAATGGGGTTGCATAGAGTGGAATAGCGTGGAGTGCATTACAGTGGAGGTGTGTACAATGGAATAGTGTAGAATGGATTAGTGTACAGTATAGTAGTATATAGTGCTGTAGTGTGTGCTGGGGTATGTTAGACTAGAGTGCCATACAGTGGAGTTGCTCACAGTGGTTTAGTGTATAGTGGATTGGCATACAGTGTAGTGGTGTACAGTGGAGTAGTATAAACTGGAGTGTCCTACAGTGTAGGGGCATACAGTGGAATAGGGTAGAGTGGAGTGGTGTGGAGTGGAGTGGCATAGAGTGGAGTGGTGTATAGTGGAGTGGTGGAGGGTGGACTGGGTTAGAGTGGATTTAGGTACTGTGTAGTGAAATAAAGTCGAATAGTATAGAGTGGAGTGTTGTACAGTGGAATAGTATATAATGGAGTGGGGTAAAGGTGAGTGGTATAGAGTGGAGTGGTGTTGAGTGAACTAACATAGGATGCAGTGGCATACAGTGGAGTCATGTACGGTGATGTGGCATAGAGTAGAGAGAGGTACAGTAGAGTGGCATGCAGTGGAAAACCATAGACTGGAGTGGCATAGAGGGAGTGGCATACTGTGGAGTGATATAGAGTAGAGTTGTGAGTAGTTGGACTCTAGCTCCTAGGCGAGACTGCTGGTTTAGGAATGAAAGCACTTTTGCTTGTAGGCGACTGGGCAATCCTACAACAGGTCACAACTGTCTGCCCAACCCTTCCGGCTCACAAGCAGTACCTCACTAAAACCCAAACAGTAAAAGGTGATTTCTGGCAGTCCTTACGCATGGACTCAAGAACGCGACACATCAGGGGAATCATGGTTAAACAGAGCGTACCCTTTTCTCACATGAGTAATAAGTCTCAGTCATACACCGGCAATGAAGGAGATGCAGTAAAGTTATCAATAGGTTTTATTAACAAGACTGCAATCTACTGTAAAATTCATGAGCTGCAATGATTAGGATAATAAACAATGCAAGAAGCAGAACTGTAAAAACGTTAGTCGTGAAAACAAAGGCCCCCAGCATCTTACAATAACATGAAATGTAAAATATCCCTAAAACCCTAGCATGGAGAACCTAGGGCCAGATGTAGGAAAGTCCCAAATTGCGACTTGCAATTTGCGAGTCCCTGCGACTCGCAAATTGCAAGTCGCAATTTGGGATGCAGAAAGATGTCTCAGACACCTTCTGCAAGTCGCTATGGGGTCGCAAAGACCCACCTCATTAATATTAATGAGGTGGGTCGCAATTTGCGACCCCATAGCGACTCAGGGCACTCACGGGGATGGAGGCCTGCTGGGAACAGCAGACCTCCATGTCCGTGACTGCTTTTAAATAAAGCAGTTTTTTTTTTTCAAAGTGCAACCCGTTTTCCTTAAAGGAAAACGAGCTGCACTTTGAAAAATAAACCGAAACCTTTTGTTTCGGTATTTTTCAGGGCAGGTAGTGGTCCATTGGACCACTGCCTGCTCTGAAAAATTATTTTTAGGTCCAGTCACAAAGGGGAAGGGGTCCCATGGGGACCCCTTCCCGTTTGCGACTGGGTTACCATCCACTTCAAGTGGATGGTAACTGCGAGTCCATTTGCGACCGCTTTCGAGGTCGCAAATGGAATTGCATACCATTGCGACTCGCAAATGGGAAGGGAACACCCCTTCCTATTTGCGACTCGGAAATGCATTTTGCAAATCGGTGCCGACTCGCAAAATGCATTTCTACATAGCAAAGACGCATTTGCGACTCGCAAACGGCGATTTTCGCCGTTTGCGAGCCGCAAAGTCTTTGCTACATCTGGCCCCTAATCTCTAACCTAAAGAGAGCTAGGTGTGATAAACTTAACCTGCCAGTACTAGGTCCATGAGATGCACCACCAACCCTTGTTACCTTTGGATGAAGTCTCTATATCAGACTCCGTGGGGACACAAAGGCTGGGTCTGCATAAAAACGACGTGTAGCATAAATAGTATTGATGGCATCTGGTAGGAATCCCTCTGATAACCTTGTCTGTGTGAGATTTATTTATACAGATCTTGTAGGACCCCTGACACAGGTATGTTCCCAAACAATAGATAAGGAGGCATGCTTGGAGTGGCAATTATATAAACAATTCCCTCCAAAAGTACATTATGTTCCTGTGACACGTAAGTGGGAAAGGAACATGATGTGAATATCTGCATATCTCACTTAACTTTGATGCTTATTGTAACACCTTTACAGAGTGGCACTGATAAGGTAAAATCAATACATTTCACTAACTATAAACATAGCAGCCATTTTGAAAGAAATAATGTATTAAGTAGGCCAAGACAGAGCAAGCTAAGTAGTTTAAAAGTCACCAGGTGACGGGGCACAGGCCTGCAAGCTGGAAGGCTAAGGTACATTCCAATTAAAACTAAATAGGATCCACTACACCCTCCCCAGTACCGAACAAGTATGATGCCATGGTCATGATGCCAGAGAAGGTGTATGAGTCCAGGCTAAAATGCCCTGAGCTAGAAACACGTTAAAATCTTGTTAAAAACTAATTAAAACAGCTAAAAACAAACAAAGATATAAAAATGTTGACCATGACAAGCACGGCATGCCAAAGTTACTTCGGCATAATTTTAAACTTTAGAATAAGCCAATGGTCACATTTGTTAACAGTAGTCATGATCTTGAAGAATGTCTCTGAAGTCATCGAAAGGAAATGCAGCTAGGAATGACTCCACATTGACAGATGTCAGATCGATGACAGGTTTGGCCAACCGGTCTATAGAGCAGAAGTGCACAGCAGCCTCAAGCAGAGGATCACCCATGAAGGCAGCACCATCCAAAGTGCCTGAAGGAGCCAAGTAGTTCACCATGGGTGGCTCATAGGTGGCCTCTCGAATCAGTCTCATAGGCAAGACAGTGAATGAACCCTCATCAGGAAAACTGGCAGTTCTCTGTTCACAGGAGGCACCGGTGGGACAGCAAGGCACATCGAAGGTAGGCACTCAAAGAGGCACTAGGTGTAACGCAAGACTGGTTGTACACACCATAGAATTTGGCCGGAATGACGGTGACCAATCGTGCTCTAATTCTTCCAGCAACAGAGCACCAAAGAACTGTACCTTGCGATCATGGCACAGCTGGGCTGGTGGTAGTAGTTATATCACTGGGCTTAGCTGAGAAGGCACAACCACTGTGTATCAGGAACACCAGCAGCAGTATCCCTCCAACCAATGCCAAAGTCATTGGAAAGTCGCCAAACACACTCAAAAAGATTGAATGGATTGCCAATTGAATGACTCCAAAGACAATCTGGAAAATGGAAACAAATCCACACCCAACAGCCTTAAAGAAGTGCACAATCCCTGTAGTGCTTGAAGCGTTGAATATTCTCCAAAGTGCTTGGGAAAGCTGGTATTTAATAGGGATTGTATGTTGTCTGATGATCTTGCTATCTGGAGAGAATACGCCTCTCTAGATGATGTAAACACAACTTGTTTCTGAAACAGTAGCGCCTTTAGTCTGTTCAGCTTGTCATAATTTACATTAGTAGTATCAATGTGAGCCCACATTTGTGCTACTCTTATCTCTTGTGTGGGGGGAATAAAGCATGTCCACAACAAGATACAATCTTAGAGACTGAAATTGTGTAGGCAATTCCTGGTCTCATACCGCAACAGCTCTGTTTGTTCAGAACCACATAACTTCCATTCAAATGTATATGAAATGCCCGACGAATCAAAGGGGCAGGAGTACCATACAGGAAACAGACCAAGTTTGCAACACCCACATTGTGAAGGCCATGAAGGGACACCTGTTTGTAAATCATTGAATGACTAACAGTAGTCTTGCATTCACTTCCACTGAGAAAGACCTCTATTTCGCCATTCAGACATCTGTACTCAAAAGGCAACTCCCACTCTTCTATAATATAGCTATCTCCTAGCTGCTTGTATCTGCCCACAGCAAGATGTTTCAAGCATTTCGTAAAACGAAAAGTAGATATGGGTAGATTTAAAATGCATGTACGCGCCATAATGCTGATGAACTTTCTGCAACCATGACAGGCAGCTTTTCTAACTTTTCTATATGAAGCATGGTGAAACTTGCTTCCCTTTTAGCCATTGTCTGTTGTTTCCTGGATAAGCTAAAAGCAGCAAACAGGTCACTACTGTTAATGTATTTCAATGGAACGTGGCCATTTTTCAGAATCTGTAATGTCGAACCTAATTGCATGATGGAACCCAGCTGATTTTGTCCATGGTGTAGAAGGAACATGTCATTCTGAATGATGTCAATCGTAGATGACCCTATGTTATTAAGGGTGTATATTCTGTATGACAGATTATTCATGCCATTATCAACAACAGCTAAAACGTTTTCCACATTTTCCTTATCTATCTGTCTCAAACGTGCAGCCGTTTCTATTTGCGAAAGCTTCCAGATCTCATTGTATATGGTGTACAAGAATCTCTTCTAGCGGGACTTTCCGGGAACTAGCAGGAAATCCTGCGAGTTCCTTTACTCTGTAAGAAGATGAAGATGTTCCTTAACTGCTGGTGTTCGTCTGTAACCATTGTTGGCACAGTTTACCCACACTGTAAGTGGTAACTATACCCCAGTGTTGACCTGAATCTTGAAACCCCCCGAGGAATTAACAAAATGCACATAACACCCATTTTATCTATTGGCCACAATAACCACTCTCTTTGACAATCTTGTACTTTTTACATTAATAGTGTGTGTCTTGTTGCTCAGTGCAGACAGTAATTATTATAGCAGAACATTTCCCCATAATTCTTTGTGTTAGTGTACACATCATCACTTTCAAATACAGTGGAATCTTGCAGCTCAGCAAGCATTTCATCAACTGTTTGAACATCCCAGTCATTAGAAAAAACACCAAGTGTAATTACATCAACACTGAAATTTCGAAAACATAAGGAATTTGTATAACCCCAGTAGGCCCATACATATCAAAGGGAACTTTTTCCCAAACACTCCTACCTGGAATTAGTTCTGCTGAAATGTTCACAAGGGACAAGTCGATTTTGGACCTTATGTGAAGAAAGATAGAGTGCTAGAACTTCATCCATTGGCTCAACCGAGGAGCTTTCAGGAAGATAATGACCATTTATCAAACGAAAGAAAACAGTCTCAAAATCAATCCATAACAGAAAGACAAGCAATGTCAGAAATAGCCACAGATAATTCCATGGATAAACCAAATTGTAATTTTTAAGCCATATGCACAGCTTATGTGTCTTTAAAACAGTTTCAGTTGCTGGTGTGGATAAAGTTGAAGATCAAGGTCGATGAAATAACAAGAAGCAGTGTCTGCAAACACAGGAGCAGGTGCATTATTGGTGGATGGATCCACTTCCTGTGGAGGTTCATAGTAGACAATGTTGTCTGTTGGTGTATAGTTGGAGTAGAAGACAGCCACATCTTAGACAGTTGTTGTTGGTGAAATGGCAACAGGAATCAGCAAAAGCTCATTTTCCACCCACCCCGTGCTCAAGGAGGCATTTGCAGCATCGTTGTAATTGCTGGTGTAGTCAGAAGAGTTGTTGTTTCTTCTTTGAAAAGGTATGTCCTGTTGGATTGTGAGGGGGAACCAGGAACCTCCCAAGGGACCTCTGGGTCTACGGTGCAGGATCAGCCCCATGGTGCAATTTGATGTTGTCGATGGAGACAAATCTGTTGCCTTTGGAACCTGGCAGCAGTGGTAATATGATAGTTCTGGTGCATTGTATTTCCAGGACTTGGACCGGTGCTCTGTAGGAGGGGCCAAATTACTTCTTCACACCAACTTTCTCACAAACCAGATCCCCAACTTTAGGAATCCAGCCTGTAGAAGTTGTTGGCAAATCCCTTATTCCTAAGGTGACCACACTGGTGGATGAATGTCATCACAAAAATCCTGAAGCTTCTGTAAGACAGTGAGACGTTCATTTATGTTAAAAGGTATGTCTGCTGCCACCAAACCAAGGCCATCTACATCTGGGACATACATAGGAATCCCAAAGAGGACCTTGCAAAGAGTGCCTCCTCCAAAGGACCGCCTTGGCAGATTAATCAGTGATTCCTGGACCCCATATAGGTGATGAAGCCAACTGCGGATGAACCTAATACTCTAGCTGTAAAGGACTGCTTTAGATCTTGATTCCTCCTCTCCAAAACCAAATTACCCTTGGGAAGGTAGGGTGAGGAGTAATGGAGTTCAACACCCATCATCCTCATGGTGTCCCTGAATGCCTTAGAGGCAAAGGCAGGGCCCTGGTCTGAATGGAATGCTGCAACCTCATATGTACCGATAAAGATGAACAAGTCTTTTATAACAGATTGTGCGTCAGCTGACCACTGTGGCCATACCCACAGGAACCTAGAAGAAGAAATGCAGCAACTAAGATATATTTGTATGCACCATCAGTTTGTAAGGGACTACAATAGTTAAGGTATTAACATTGTAGTGGCCTATTGGACACAAAGAGGGATGTCTGTGGTGGGCTTTTGATATTTGAGCCCTCAATTTTCTGGCAAATGTCACAGCAAAGGACATATTGCTTGGTCTGTTTGTATAGACCTGGCCACCAGAAGCATTTCTGTAAGAGTGTTATTGTGGCCACGACACCAGCATGAGCGGATGCAACACCCTCATGTGCTGCTTTGATGAGATCTAATTTCTGGTCCTGGCTGGAGATCATTCAATCTTCAACCCCAGGAATTGTCGCAAAAGAAACATTCTGTGCACTCATGTGGTAACAATATTTAGTATTGTATGTTTTTGTGAGAGGCTTGTCTTAAGCAGAGTCCTGACTGGCAGACAATATTTCATTTTCTAATCTCATATGGGAATGAGTAACTGCAGCAACAGAACCCGTAGCTACTGCAGATTTGGCTGCTTCATCAGCCAAGGTGTTGCAAAAAATGTGTACACATACACGTTGGTGGCCCAATGTATGGACTACATGAGCATCAGGTAGCTTATCCTTAAGATCAGCCACCCTTCCCCACAGAGTTCTGTGTTTTATGGTGTTCCCCTTTGAGTCTCTGAACCCATTCAACTGCCAATGATTGAGATAATCATTGTAGGACTGGTAAGAATCACACACTATAAATGTAAGGTGTCTTGGATCTGTATGTTCCAGTGCCAGGGTGAGTCTTTGAGTTTGGACAATTGTGCTGTGCAGTCCCATAGGGTATGGGTGTAGGTATTGTGAGGGTTGACTACACCATTCTTCATCACGCTGCTCACAGCTGCGCATGCGGCTGAATATTGATGTTTTGCACCTACCGTTGCTTGTGCTGAACCATCAGTGTAAATGACAGTGTGGTATCTGTCAAGTGGCAAGATGTTAAGAGGTGTGGGGTATTCCTTTTAGTATTGGAGAAATTCTTGTGTCTAAAGTTTTGGATCAAAGATGTAATCAACATCAGTGGCAGTCAGGGAGGTTGCCCATTGAATCCACATGGATGTAATGCTTTAGCGTTAGGAATGCTTGCTTTGGTGACAGCCTCTAAGGCTGGCACTGGCATAACAACAGAAATACTTTTCCCTTCGCCATATTGCCTCTCCTTGATGACAGCCATCTGCGCAGCAGTTAGAATTATTTTCTGTGGGTGCCAAGCATTGTTCTGTATTGGAATATAAATGTCATTTATATCCTATGAGCTCTGTGTCACTTTTGTTGAAGGGGACATAAGTGAACCCAATAGCATCAGCAATTATTCTGATGACCACATTTGTTTTGTTGTCACAAATGTGTAAGTGTTTTGCTTCCAGCATATCCAAGGCTGTTCTTGTAGCCTTGTGGCAAATGACAGAAGCATTTTTGTGAGCCGAATAAGAATGCACTCAGATTCTGGCAGAAAAAAAACATTGGAAATATCCAAGGTTGTTTTGTATTTTTTACACACCATGTTGTTAATTAGGGCTTTGCAGTGTGAATTTTGTATTGTGTATGTGCATGTGTGACTGTTTAAATGTCTGTGATTGAAGAATATTCTATATGAATGGTCGTTTTTAGCAACCGGTAATAACAGGTTATTCATTGCAGAGACACTAGGCTCAATTACATCCTGGTGCCCGAGCTGAGTGAGGATCTTCCTCACCGGAGCTTTGGCTTCATGTTTAACCGGATAATTGGGGCTGAGGCTGGGCGCTAAAGCCCAGTTGACAGCGTAGGCTTGTTTTAACGCCTCTGGAACAAGATCGGAGAAAGAAGGCAAAATTACATCTTCCCCATGCGGGAGCTTACGGACGTGTCTATGTGGCCCATCCCTCTCAGCCAGCGGGCTATCACAACTATGATTGTCCCAGAATATCACACTAATGGTGCACTCTATGTCTCCCTTAATTTGGATATTTAAATCATAAACCCTCTCGGGTGGTAGAACGAGCCCATCTGCATTCTTGACTGCAATAAAGTCACTAGTTGCAGTCACATCCGGATCATCTTTCAGTCGCTGGCGACATATTGTGACTTCTGCCGCGCTGTCCAGTCGTGTCACTGCCCATGTCTTGTTCTTCAGCAATATTCTCAGGTTTGCTGGCAATTTTAATTGAAAGTGATGGCACTATTTCTTTTTAAATTGTGGCTTTTATTGTGGGTACTTGTCTTCTTTCTTGTCTGAAGACCGGTGTGAGTCTTTCTTCTGTTTGACTTAGTCAGCATGTTGCTCTGACCGGCCCACTCTCTCGCTACATCTATCCAGTGCTTCCTGAAAGGGACATGAAGTACATGAATCAGTATATCTGTCAGGAGCTTTTATGTTTTCTCTTTTTCTGAGATGATATCTCCTTTTGGAGTTCTCTGGATGTGAAGAGTCTGCTCTATGACTTCGCCTGTATTTTATTTTTTTGTTTATCCCAGCATTTATTTAGAACCCTCCTGTGCTATTTGATACCTTCCTTAGGGGTGGTACTCTGAATTTCAGGTTTTCTTGGCTTGGCTCCCAAACTATCTCGTCCTATACTAGTATAGGCATCGGAAATAATTTTCAGTAGCTGTTTTTCCTGTTACAAGTGTAGAATCTCTCAAAGCCGCTAGCATATGGCCAGCGCTACTGCTTCCCCTTGAACATGACTAAATATTATTGAGGAGAAGTTACGCATCAATTTCATCCACAAGTCTAGGGCTGGTGCAGCCCAGTGTTCATTCTGAATTTGTTTTAACACTTCCAGTAAATTGGCAAGTGTAGAGGTACCATGTGAGGTGGTATATATTACAGCGAAGACTGTACCCTATGTGGTGCAGTCATCCACTGAGGGAACCGTTCCGAATGGCAAGTACATTGTGAGGAATCTATGTTTCTCCTGTGGTCCTGTATGGGGAAACACAGTTTCCAGCTGATTCGTTTTCTGGGCTATCCAGAATGGGATTTTCTCTCATTCTGTGGGCACCTTGCCCATGAGAGAGTGCACTGTTTGTGGGTTAATCCCAATAACGGCCAGTTAGTATCCAGTGGGTGCTGGTGGTGCTGGATGCGCTGGTCTTGTACTCAAAGTTCACATTACGGACAGAACAAGTTGCCTATATAGTGTTACTAGCTCATTGTAAAGATTGTGCAGATCAGCTGTCTGCAATTTTTCTACACCAGGTGTGGTGTATATGTGGCAAACATCAGCCACGTTGATCTGTCATTACCTAACAGACCTAATCGCATACGTTGTACTACATGTGGTAGGGCACCTTTATATCAGTTCTTATGTTCTTGATAATAATGATAATAATCAGTATTTCAAGATACTGGTATGCTTGGTATCACTGTGGTACGTTTACAACTCTGTATGTGTGGAATGTGTATGATGTAGAGTCTTCCTCGGGAAAGGTGACCCAGGAATAGAATGTTTCTGTTTGGTATGTTTCATGAGCTTCTACAATTAATGTGACATTCTGCCCTCATCTAAGCCATGCCCTATTAGATGTAGTGCTAATGCATGTCTGAAGTTCTCTGGAATGTCTTTGGGTTAGCCATGTTGTGAAATAGGTAAAGAGATGGAACACCAAATGGAGAGAAAAGTCCTCTGAAGAGTTTGAGCTCAAACAACCTACAGCCTAGTTAGGATCCCTGTTCCCTGTTAGTTCGCTATTCAGCTGAGGAGGATTATCCCCAAGTCCACGGACGTCTCCGTGTAATGTTACTTTTGGTATCTATTGTTGTGTGAGACAGAGATACTCAGGGCAACTGTAAATTAGTGCCAAAACACCAACGTTGGAGGTGCCATGTCGTAGTTGGACTCTCGCTTCTAGGTGAGACTGCTGGTTTAGGGATGACAGCCCTTTTGTTTGTAGGTGACTAGGCGAATCGTACAAGTCACAACTGTTGGCCCAATCCTCCCAGCTCACAAGCAGTACCTCACAAAAAATCTGAATAGTAAAAGGTGATTTCTGGCAGTCTTTATGCATGGAGGGAAGAGCGCAACATCTCAGGAGAGTCATGGTTAAACGGAGAGTATCCTTTTCTCACATGAGTAATAAGTCTCAGTCACACACAGGCAATGAAGGAGATGCAGCAAGGTTTTCAATAGTTTTTTTTTTTTTAACAAGACTGCAATCTATTGTAAAATGCATGAGATGCAATGATTAAAAAAAAAATGAACAGTGCAAGAAGCAGAACTGTAAAAACAAGAGTCGTGAATACAAAGACCCACATCATCTTACAATAACATGAAATTTAAAATATTCCTAAAACCCTAGCATGGAGAACCTAATTTCTAACCTAAAGAGAGCTGGGTGTGATAAACCTAACCTGCCAGTACCAGGTCCATGAGATGCACCCCCAACCCTTGTTACCTTGGAATGAAGTCTCTGTATCAGACTCCGTGGGGCAGGAAGGCTGGGTCTGCATCAAAGCGACGCGTAGCACAGATAGTGTTGATGGCATCTGGTAGGATGCCTCTATAACCTTGTCTGCGTGAGATGTATTTATACTAATCTTGCAGGACCCTTGAAACAGGTATGTTCCCAAACAATAGACAAGGAGGCATGTTTGAGGCAGCAGTTCCCTCCAAAAGTAAATTATGTGCACACTTAAGCGGGAAAGGGACCTAATGTGAATACCTACGTGTCTCACTTAACTTTGATGCTGATAGTGACGTCTTTACAGAGTGACACTGATAATGTAAAATCAAAACATTTCACTAACTATAAACAAAGCAGCCATTTTGAAAGAAATGATTAAATAAATAGGCTAAGACAGAGCAAGCTAAGTAGGTTGAAAGTCACTAGGAGACGGGAGCACAGACCTGTAAGCCAGAAGGCTAAACTGAACCCTGATTTGCATTAAAACTAAATAGGATCCACTACAGAGTGTTGTAGAGTGGAATGGCACACAATGGAGTGTTGTAGAGTGGTGCTGGGTAGAGTGTGGTGGGGTAGACTGTAGTGGCATACAGTAAGTAGTGTACTGTGGAGTGGAGTGGTGTAGAGTGGAGTGTTGTAGAGTGTAGTGGCGTACAGTGTAATAGTATAGAGTGTAGTGGCATAGAGAGAAGTGGCTCAGATTGGAGTGAAAGACAGTGGAGTAGTGTACAGAGGAGTGGTGAAGAGTGGAATAATTTTGAGTTTATTGGCATACAGTGCAGTGATGTAGAGTGGAGTGGTATGTGGTGGAGTAGTTTAGAGTGCCATAGAATGCAGTGCCATACAGTGGAATAGCATAGAGTGTAGTGGCATAGAGTATAGTGACGCAGAGTGAAGTGGTGTAGAGTGGAGTAGAATGTAGGGTTGTACAGTGTAATAAAGTATACTAGATTGTCGTCGAGTGGAGTGGCATGTAGTGCAGTGTTCTAAAGTGGAGTGGTGTATAGTGCAGAGGCGTAGAGTGGAATAGCATGCTGTCCAGTGGTGGACAGTGATGTGCAATATAGTGGAGTGGCATACAGTATAATAGCGTAAAGAGTAGTTTCATACAGTGGAGTACAAGCAGTGGAATAGCATCGAGTGGAGTACTGTGGAGTGGAGTGGCATGCAGTGGATTAGTGTAGAGTCTAGTGGCGTATAGTGGAGTGACAAAGAGTGGAGTGGCATAGAGTGTACTACAATAGAATGGAGTGGTATAGAGTAGAGTGTGTTCATTCATACAGATGCAGCATGAAAGTACGTGAACAGATGTAGATGTAGTGTAGCTGGAATCTACATCATGAGGTGTACATGGTATTTTTGATAGTGTGAATAGTTTAAGTACTGTGAAATCTATCAGTTTAATACAATGTATGTATATTGTGAACTGGTATACCGCAATATGTTCATGGTATACCCTGTACATGCAGATAAGAAGTCAGTATGGATTAGGCTAAAGACTGTGTTTGCCAAGTGTAAAAGGCAGCCATGTAATTTTTATAACAGTTTTGCTGCATTCTCTGGTCTGCATTTTACTGAGTTCTGAGCTAGGGTCTTAAATATAGGTAATTATTAGGTTTCGTTGCTGTTCACTACCTATTTCCACTTTATGAAAGTGTAGGTAAAGAAATGTTTTTATAATTTTCTATATATTATTATAGTAGTGTAGGGAGAATTGCAAATTTTTTGTAAGGAGGGCAGTAGTTTTAAAGTAGTAACCTCTACTCTGTCGACTTTTTTGTGCATATTTAAATATGTTAGAAATCGAAAATACACATTAGTATGCTATATTTGTACAATATTGTGTATTATAGTGTTTTTTAAATTTTTTAACATATTTTCAAAACTATTTTTGGTATTACGGTACTCCGAGACATACCATTTTTTTAATGGAAACCTATAAATATTTTTCCCTTCCAATTGCTACTTTACTAAAGTTGTAATAGGTGGGGGAAACATACCAAACCCTTACTTACCTAGATCTGAAGGCTTAATGCTGAATGCTGCCAAATATTACCTAATAACAACATAGCTGCCTATAATTATTGCAGAAGCAGTCAGTAGCCAATCACCTAATGAATTGTCATTGCTATGTACCAGAGTACTTCTAATAAATACCGCACAATTTTGTGACAATACCGCAAAAACAGATATCACTAAGTTAACATACCTTATTACCTAAATAATACTTACCCTACTTGCCAGTAATACTCAAATCGATCATTTCTGCACCATAATGTCTAATCCTGCCAAATTTCATATAGATCTGTTCAGCTACAAATGTCTACCGGAAAATGCATTGGTGACAAAGCACATTTTGGGGCTCCCCCTTTTATCTTTGCACCCTCTAGACCACCACTGCAAAACTTTGCATCATCCACAAATGAATAGGTCTGCAAACATTTTGTGGAGATTCATTAAACGTTCATGGTGAACATTCTGAGGATTTCCTGAGTTTGGTAACCCTAACTATAACTACTGAGTGGCTACTGCTACTCTATAATATATACAGATGGAACAATATCCACCCGACGGCTGCACCAATCCCTAAGTCAAATCCCGATCATAGGGACGAAGTAAAGTTCAACAGTTCAGAGTTAAATTGCATCGAATTTATTCCATATAATGGTTTCACAGTATCCTGCAACAAGTGTCAACGCGTTTCGGCAAACGCCTTCTACTGGTATATATACCTATATTACCTAGTGGCAGTCACCACGATCGCCACTAGGTAGTTATACTTAGGATCACTTTTCCACTGGAAAAGTGTTTTTTGTGTTGCTAATAACTTTGGCATTGCCTGGTAAATCTCCAAGAAACTTTCCAAAAAGGTGGCCCTTTTTGACTAGTTTGCATATTGAACGTTTCGGAGATATCCATCAGATAGGGGCCAAATAAAAAGGTGGGTTCAAAATGCAAAATCCCCATGCTTGTGCCATAGACATCTTTGTAACGGGCTGCAGCAAAGACTGCTGAACTCAATTACACCAAATGTGACAAGAAGCTGGATCTTAGTCCGCTGATGGTGCTTTTTCTTTTTTGTTGTAAATCCCTTCAGTAGTTTTTGAGAAATAAAGGTTGAAAAATAATTGTATATCTGGATGGCTTGGTCTTCAAAAGTTTTGAGAGACTCTTGCTGGAGCGGCAATTTAAAAATACAGTGTCTGATTGGTCTACGGAGCTTTATCATCTTGCTTCCGCAAGAATTAGACTCCTGTGAGAACGAGCACTCTGATTGTAACATAAAAAGATTGTTGCTGGCAGCCATTACAGGACTATGGGACTTATGCCCTCATTACAACCCTGGCAGTCGGTGATAAAGTGGCGGTAATACCGCCAACAGGCCGGCAGTAATTAGTGCCAAATTATGACCACAGCGGAAACAGCTCAGACAGACAGCCACTTTAACACACCGACTGCCAGGGCGGAAACAACAGTCACCACGGCGGTAACAACCTACAGCAAGGCGGAAGACAATGTTCTGCCCACTGTATTAAGACATGCCAATCCGCCACCTTTTCCGGGGTGGTAGAATGACATCAAAGGACTGGCGGAAACACTGCACAGAAGGGAAACGGCTCACATGTGGAGACTCAGGGAAGAACCACGCTGCCATGGAGCCCGAGTTGCATGTCTTCCCCATGCTCTTCTATGTGCTGCTCCACTACAAACACCAACGATGGGGAAGCCGACCACAGTGAGCCCACGGGAGGGGGGAGGAAAAAGAGAGTGACACACACGCAACACGCAACACCCGCACCCCCAACACCATACACACAATCAGATGCAGTGATAAAACATATTTACCCTGTACCCCTCAGGAATAATGCAAGGACAACTACCATAGATTAAAGTCAGTGTAATAAGATAAATATTGTAGGAATACATCCTTCCAAATAAAACAGCATATACATATGTACAAATGAAGGGACACTGCCCAGTCCTCAATGTTCGTGGGCCACAGGGCCACATCACAAATTCCAAGGAACCACCTCACTCCTACAACATCACGGAGAGAACACTGGAGGGACATCAGGTAGAAAATAGCCAGGCACCTCAGAGGGGGAGGGGCAGGGAATGGGGGAAATCTCAGCTGGCAGATGGAACAACACCACTGGTCCTGGAGGGGGCAGCATGCCCATTGCTCTGTCCTGGGGAGTGCAAGGCCACAGTCTCTTGAGTGGATGACTTCTCCACTGGCTCTGGAGGGGGCAACATGCCCATTGCTCTGTCCTGGGGAGTGCAAGGCCACAGTCTCTCGAGTGGATGATTACTCCACTATCTCTGGAGGCAACAATATGCCCATTGCGCTGTCCTGGGGAGTGCAAGGCCACAGTCTCTTGAGTGGATGACTTCTCCACTGGCTCTGGAGGGGGCAACATGCCCATTGCTCTGTCCTGGGGAGTGCAAGGCCACAGTCTCTCGAGTGGATGATTACTCCACTGTCTCTGGAGGCGCCAACATGCCCATTGCACTGTCCTGGGGAGTGCAAGGCCACAGTCTCTCTAGTGGATGACTTCTCCATTGGCTCTGGAGGGGGCAACATGCCCATTGCTCTGTCCTGGGGAGTGCAAGGCCACAGTCTCTCGAGTGGATGACTACTCCACTGTCTCTGGAGGCGACAACATGCCCATTGCGCTGTCCTGGGGAGTGCAAGGCCACAGTCTCTTGAGTAGATGACTTCTCCATTGGCTCTGGAGGGGGCAACATGCCTATTGCTCTGTCCTGGGGAGTTCAAGGCCACAGTGACTTGAGTGGAAGACATCTCCACTGTTTCTAGAGGGGGCATCGTGCCCAGTGAGCTTCATCCTGGAGAGGATGGGGTGAGTGGATGGCCTCTCCACTGGTTCTGGAGGGGGCATCATGCCCTGTGAGCTTCATCCTGGGGAGGATGGGGTGAGTGGATGGCTTCTCCACTGGCTCTGGAGGGAGCAACATGCTAATTTCTCTGTCCTGGGGAGTGCAAGGTCACAGTCTCTCGAGGGGATGACTTCTCCATTGGCTCTGGAGGGGGCAACATGCCCATTGCTCTGTCCTGGGTAGTGCACGGCCACAGTCTCTTGAGTAGATGACTACTCCACTGTCTCTGGAGGCGACAACATGCCCATTGCGCTGTCCTGGGGCGTGCAAGGCCACAGTCTCTTGAGTGGATAACTTCTCCATTGGCTCTGGAGGGGGCAACATGCCTATTGCTCTGTCCTGGAGAGTGCAAGGCCACAGTCTCTCGAGTGGATGACTTCTCCTCTGGCTCTGGTGGGGGCAACATGCCCATTGCTCTGTCCTGGGGAGTGCAAGGCCACAGTGTCTTGAGTGGAAGACATCTCCGCTGGTTCTGGAGGAGGCATCGTGCCCAGTGAGCTTCATCCTGGAGAGGATCGGGTGAGTGGCTGGCCTCTCCACTGGTTCAGGAGGCGGCATCGTGCCCTGTGAGCTTCATCCTGGGGAGGATGGGATGAGTGGATGGCTTCTCCACTGGTTCTGGAGGGGGCATCGTGCCCTGTGAGCTTCAACCTGGGGAGGATGGGGTGAGTGGATGGCTTCTCCACTGGTTCTGGAGGGGGCATCATGCCCAGTGAGCTTCATTCTGGGGAGGATCGGGTGAGTGGATGACTTCTCCACTGGCTCTGGAGGGAACAACATGCTAATTTCTCTGTCCTGGGGAGTGCAAGGTCACAGTCTCTTGAGGGGATGACTTCTCCATTGGCTCTGGAGGGGGCAACATGCCCATTGCGCTGTCCTGGGGAGTGCAAGGCCACAGTCTCTCAAGTGGATGACTTCTCCACTGGCTCTGGAGGGGACAACATTCCCACTACTCTGTCCTGGGCAGTGCAAGGCGACAGTCTCTCGAGTGGATGACTACTCCACTGTCTCTGGAGGCGACAACATGCCCATTGCGCTGTCCTGGGGAGTGCAAGGCCACAGTCTCTCGAGTGGATGACTTCTCTATTGGCTCTGGAGGGGGCATCGTGCCCAGTGAGCTTCATCCTGGAGAGGATGGGGTGAGTGGATGGTGTCTCCACTGGTTCTGGAGGGGGCATCGTGCCCTGTGAGCTTCATCCTGGGGAGGATGGGGTGAGTGGATGGTGTCTCCACTGGTTCTGGAGGGGGCATAGTGCCCAGTGAGCTTCATCCTGGGGAGGATCGGGTGAGTGGATGGGGTCTCCACTGGTTCTGGAGGGGGCATCGTGCCTAGTGAGCTTCATCCTGGGGAGGATGGGGTGAGTGGATGACTTCTCCATTGGCTTTAGAGGGGGCAACATGCCTACTGCTCTGTCCTGGAGAGTGCAAGGCCGCAGTCTCTTGAGTGGATGACTTCTACTCTGGCTCTGGTGGGGGCATCATGCTCATTGCTCTGTCCTGGGGAGGGCAAGGCCACAGTGTCTTGAGTGGAAGACATCTCCACTGGTTCTGGAGGGGGCATCGTGCCAAGTGAGCTTCATGCTGGAGAGGATGGGGTGAGTGGATGGCCTCTCCAATGGTTCTGGAGGGGGCATCGTGCCCTGTGAGCTGCATCCTGGGGAGGATGGGGTGAGTGGATGGCTTCTCCACTGGTTCTGGAGGGGGCATCATGCCCAGTGGTGCAGATCTTGGGGCGTGAAAGGTCACAGTCTCTCAGCTGGGTGTCATACCCACAGAATTTTCAGTCGCCAACCCGCACAATAGCTCATGGAGGCAGGACTACACACTGTCCACCGGCGGAGACAGCTGTTCAGTGGAGGCAGTGGTGGAGCTGCTGCTGCTGGTAGTGGTGGGGGGAGGCTCCAGCCCATCCCCTGCAGCCTCGGACGGCTGCCCACTGGGGCTGATGCTGGTGGTGCTCTTGTTGGCGGTGCTGCTGGTGGTGGTGGGGGGATGCTCCAGCCCATCCCCTGCAGCCTCGGATGGCTGCCCACTGGGGCTGCTGCTGATGGTGGTGCTGGTGGCGGTGCTGCTGGTGGTGGTGTGGGGAGTCTCCAGCCCATCCCCTGCAGCCTCAGATGGCTGCACCACCATGGTTGGTGGTGGGGGCTCCGACTGAGTCCCAGCACCAGGCCCCTTGTCCTTACTGTTTGCTGGTGCAGGCCCCTTGCCCTTCCTGGCAGCAGCTGGGGCTGGCTCCTTGTCCTTCCTTCCTGTAGCTGGGGCTGGCTCAATGCCATTCCTTCCTGAAGCTGGGGCTGGCTCCTTGCCCTTCCTTGAAGCACTTGGGGCAGGCACCCTTTCGGTCTTGCTGGCTGGTGACCAGGATCCTTTCCCACCTGGAGTTGCTAGGGTCACTACTGTGCCCATGGACTGGGTGGCTGAGGTGCTTGCTGGGTTTTGACCACCCTGGCCTGATGTGAGGGACGGGGGAGGTGTAGGGAAGAGGTCAATGGTGGAGAGGAAAAGCTTCTTTGGGACATTGGAGTGGCAAGAGGGAGAAGGTTTGGAAGTGCAGGAAGAGGGAGTGGTTTTAGGGGGTGTCTGTCTGCTGTGTTTGGATGCAGGTGCATGGGCTAGATGCTGTTGTGAGGTGGATGGTTATTGGGTGTCTGAGTGCTTGCGTTTGTGTAGTTTGGGAGGAGGGGGCACAGACACATTGGGAGAGGACACAGGGGACGTGTGCATGGATGTGGGGGTGGTGACTGCCAGCGAGGGGTGTGTACTGATAGGTGTGCTGGTGATGGTGGTAATGGATGAGGAAGTAGTGCATGCAGGTGTGAGTGGAGACGTTACTAGGAGGGAGGTTGAGGACGAGGAGGAGGGGGCCACAGTGAAGGCAGTGGATATTGGTATGTCTGCATCTGGATGGTGTTTGTGTGACTGCCTGTGGGATGAAATGTGGTGCTTGTGTTTGCCATGTCCACTCTTGTGTGTTGTCCTGTGTGCATGCTCGTCTGCCTGTGTGCTTTAGATTGGTTGGGGTTGAGGGGAATGGGATTCAGTGAAGGAAGTTGGAGGATGGAGGGTGGAAACAGGGACAATGGGTGTCATCAGAGAGGAGGCCAGAGCCTCAATTGATCTCTGTTGGGCCACTAAGCCAGTGTGAATGCCCTCCAGAAATGCATTGGTCTGTTGCATATGGGCTGCCAGCCCCTGGATGGCATTCACAATGGTTGACTGCCCAACAGAGATTGATCGCAGGAGGTCAATACCCTCCTAACTCAGACCAGCAGGGATAACTGGGGCAGGGCCTGAGTTTCTGGGGCAAAGGAAATGCCCACTCTCCTGGGTTAGCAGGCACGGGAAACTCGCTGAGAGGCTGCTGGGAGGGCGGTGCTGGTACGGGGGTGGCGGCTGTACCTTTAGCTGGGGTGGGCACAGAGGTGTCTGCCACCACCAGGGAGCTTCCATCGGAGGAGGTATCTGTGTCTGAACTGTCCCCTTCAGTCTCCGCCGTGGTGCTCCCCTCGCCCTCCGTCCCACTGGTGCCCTCACTGTCAGTGGATTCGGCCTCCTGGGTCCTGTGGGATGCAGCTCCCTCCATCACCAGTGCCTCTGCTCCTCCGCCAGATGATGCTAATGCACATAAGGACGGGTGACAAAACGAAAAAAGGGGAGAGAGACAAAGGATACATTTGGTCAATGGTGGCACCAGCACCACCGTTGGTGTACACAACACAGGAAACAGCCCTACGCACTGGGCAATTCACTGCCAGTCACAATGTAAGTCACCAGCCCATGGATAGGGACATCTAAAGCCAATTGCAGCATCCCTGAGACCCACAGACCCCTGCCCAGTAGTGGATGCCTACTAGCTTGGTTAGAGGACCTTCAAATCAGAACCCTGCCCAACATGGGCCCTACTCTGCAATGTCAGGCCTGGCCTAGGGGCACCCACAAGGCCCACATGCCCCACCCGGATACCACCCCACCAGGCGTAATTTGTAATGAAAGCCACTGTACTCACCCCGTTGTTGATGTTGTGATGCCCTCAAGCGCCCATCCACCTCCGGATATGCCACCGCCAGTATGCGGGCCACCAGGGGGTCAGGGTTCGATGGGCACCCCTTCCTTGTTGGGAGGCCATTCCCAGCTGGGCCTCTGCTGTCTTCTATTCCCAGCATCTCCGGTCCTCCCACCGTTTCCGACAGTGGGTGCTCCTCCTGCCGTAGACCCCCAGGGTCTGCACGTCCTTGGCGATGGTACGCCATATACCCTTCTTTCGATGGGCGCTGACCTGCAGGGAAATGCACTTAGGGAAAGGTATTAGTCCGACCGTCCTGCGTGTTACACTTATGGCCCACCATGCCCCTTCCCATACCCATTAGCACAGACATGGCCCAGTATACAAGCTGTATGCTGCCCAGAACCCATCCACCACACCCACACAAGGCTTCCACACACAGCACTCCATGCATTCATGGCCCATGCATCGTGCTCACGGTGTGCTCACCTGTTGGTCTGGAGGTCCATACAGCAATCGGTACTGGGGTAGGACCCATGCACCGGTCTCTCCGACTCTGCCGAGGTGAAGGCAGGGGCCCTTTCCCCAGTCACACGAGCCATGGTCAGTTCCAGACACAGGTCACAACAGCAAGGGCAGTATAGGTCCCATCTCTGTTGAAGGTCAGGTAGTAAGTGAGTGAACAGATAGAAAATGGCAGTCATCCACAGCGGTGTGTATCATCACTGCCGGCGTACATCACCATTGGCAACTGTACCCCATAGGGCCCAATAACAACCAATGAGGAGTTGCACAGCGGTTCTCGACCGCCTCCCGCAACGGCACACAGCGTCAGCGGAATTACCTCACTTCCACCTGTCACTCTATAGTGGACAGGCAGACACCATTTCAGGGTGGGGGAACAGGCCATGGATCCTAACTGTGTCACATTACACAAATTCACATTTGGATCCAACACACCTAAATAATGTAACAATCACAATACGCATAGAACTGTAGTGGTTGCTATGTACAGATACTGACCCGCTGCTCACTCTTTTGCCACATAGATTGCAATCACTGCGGATGAATAGGAGATGGAGAGACCCCTGGTGGACTTGGCAACAATGGAGGACAGGCACATTATCCTCACCTATAGACTTGACATGGCCACAATCACAGAGCTGTGTGTCCAATTGGAGCCTGACCTAATATCTGCTATCCATCACCTCACTGGGATTCTCCCTCTTGTGCAAGTGCTATCTGTGCTCCATTTCCTGGCAACTGGTTATTTCCAAGTGACAGTGGGCTAGGCAGCAGGAACGCCACTGCCAATATTCTCAATAGTGCTGACCAGAGTGCTGGCTGCCCTGATTAAACACAAGTGCAGCTACATCGTTTTACCCCAGCTGTAGGATTTAGCCACAGTGAAAGCTGAGTTATATGCAGTGGGACATATCCCCAACATCATTGGGGAAATTGATGGAACACATATTGCATTTGTCCCCCCACCCCGGCAGAATGAACTGGTCTTCAGAAATCGAAAGAGTTTTCACTCCATGAATATCCAGATGGTGTTACTGGTGGACCAGTACATCTCCCACGTCAATGCTAAATATCCTGGGTCTGTGCATGATGCCTTTATCCTGAGGAATAGCAGCATCCCAAATGTGATGGGCCAACTCCAGAGGCACGGGGTGTGGCTAATAGGTGAGCCCTTGTTCCCACCCAGTGGATGTTGGTATATGGGTACGTTGTGATCCCTAAGGGTGAGTGTGTGGCTAACAGTTGTCCCACGATATTTGCAGGAGAATCTGGTTACCCCAACCTCTCATGGCTACTGACCCCTGTGAGGAATCCCAGAACAAGGGCAGAGGAACGTTACAATGAGGCGCATGGGTGAACAAGAAGGATAATAGAAAGGACATTCGGCCTCCTGAAGGCCAGGTTTCATTGCCTCCATCTAACTGGTGTCCAATACTCACCCAAGAAGGTCTGCCAGATCATTGTGGCATGCTGTATGTTGCACAACCTTGCCTTGTGTCGCCATTTGTCTTTTCTGCAGGAGGAGGAGGCTGGAGATGGCCATGTGGCAGCAGTGGACCCAGTGCACAGTGAAGATGAGGAGGCAGAGGATGAGGACAACAGAAGTGAAGTCATTTGTCAATACTTCCAATGACCCACAGGTAAGACAGTGTTTTTCACATTTCATTTACAGTTTGATGTGTAACATTGTCACTAGCAGGCTGTGAATTCCTACTACCATGCCCACTCACTGTACCCTTTGGCATCTCTGTTTGCAGATGTTAGTGCCCCACTATTGCTCCTGGTGTGTTCAGTGCAGCCAACTACAGGTATTTCCTGTGTAAACATTACTGTACAGTTGAAATGCAATGTTTGAAGCTTGTTAAGCGAATACATTTTGAAATCATTTGACATACACCATACTTGTATTTTTTCAGTGTGTTTATTGCAGTGCTCTGAAGAAGAGGAGATAGTGCAGTGGGCTGGGTTGATGATGAAGGAAGGTCCAGGGTAGAGTCCAGTCTATTTGTATCACAGGTGCAGTGTCCAAGAGGCAATAGGAAGGAGAGCAATGGCAGTTCAAGGTGGACAGGGTGACAGAGTGGGACACAAGGGTGACAATCAGGAGAGTCTTATTTCCAGGCGGGGTCTTGGCAATAGATTCTGGCTTCTGCCTGGATTGCAGGGAACGTTTGTGGGATGGTTCACCTTCCGCAGGGGGAAGGGTGCTGGTGGCCTGTTGGTCCTGTGGCAGGGCCTCCTGTCCACTAGCGGCAGCGGAGGTGGAGGGCTGTTCAATAGTCAGGCTAGTGTCAGGGGCCCGGTGGTGTGCCACTGTCTCCCTCATACTGTTTGCCATGTCTGCCAGCACCCCTGCAATGGAGACCAGGGTGGTGTTAATGGCCTTCAAGTCCTCCTTGATCCCCAGGACCTGTCCCTCCTGCAGCCGCATGGTCGCCTGCATCTTGTCCAGAATCTGGCCCAGTGTATCCTGGGAATGTTGGTATGCTCCCAGGATCACAGTGAGTGCCACCTGGAGGGTCGGTTCCCTGGGCCTGTCCTCCCCTGTCACACAGCAGTCCTCCCAGCGTCCCTGTTGTCCTGTGCCTCTGTCCCCTGAACTGTGTGCCCACTGCCACTGACCCCAGGTCCCTGAATGTCCTGGGTTTGTGGGATGTCTTGGGGTCCATGTAGTGGTGGACACACTGCTGATTGACGTGTCCTGCGGACAGAGGTATGAGCCTAATGGGTGGGTGCTGTGGTGGTGTTTCCTGTTGGGGAAGGCTCTGTGGTGGTGTGAGACTGTGGCTAGGTAACCAACTGTCCGGAGGTCCCTGATGGGCCAGGTTGGTCATCCTGATCCAGGCGACCAGAGCTGCTGTCATCACTGTGGGCCTCTTCTGTGGGGGGACTGGATGTTGCTGGCACCTCTTCTCCGGTGACTTGGCTGGGATACCTGTGGGGATGTAAATACACTGTTATTGTTTCTGTGTGTGACATCTTGTGCATGGGTGGGTTGCCATCTATGGTTGTTATTGCCCTGGCAACTTTGTCTTGTGTGAGTTGTTATTTGGTGGGCTAGCTAATTGTCTCTAGTGTGCATACTTTAGTGATGAGTGTCCATACAGGGCTGTGAGGGGTGTCCGTGCAATGGTAGAGCAAGCAGGGCTTGTCATTGGGATGAGTGAGATTTGATGGTGGGGTGTGTGGGAAGAGGTGGATTGATGAGAGTGAGGGGGTGGGTGGGGGTATGTGATGGCTTGCAGGTAGGGAGGTAGTAGTCATAGTATAGAGTTGACTTACTAGTGTCCAGTCCTCCTGCTACTCCTGCCAGGCCCTCAGGATGCATGATTTCCAAGACTTGCTCCTCCCATGTTGTTAGTTGTGGGGGAGGAAGTGGGGGTCCACCGCCAGTCCTCTGTACAGCGAGTTGGTGTCTTGCTGCAATGGAACGTACCTTCCCCAGTAGGTCATTACACCTTGTAGACGGGTCCAGGGGGCCCCGTCTCACTCACCTCGAGTCCGCCATCTTTCGGCTGGCTACATGGAATCGGCGCGGCGTTCCCCTGGCAACGGGGAGACGCCACGTCGTTACAGCGTCGACGACTTCCGGTTACACGGAGTGAAGAGGGAGGCGGATCCGGAAGGGAAGCGCGCGACGGAGCACCAGGGAGGAGAAGAGCGGAGAGCGACTGGAACGCGAGACGGGGAGGAGACGGGCGGAAAGGAAACCCCGATCGGAGAGAGGAGGACAGACCCGATAGCCATCCCAGCGAGGATCCAGGGAAAAGGCCTCAGAGGAAACAACGTAACGCGGGAGCCGGAGAAGGAAGAGACGCCGGAGAGGCGAGAAAGCCGCCACGACCCAGGAGGGTCGTGGCTTGACAAGGTACGGTCCCTCCTAGGGACGGGAGTATCACGGGGAGGTTCGGTTACGGGGAAAGGCACCAGGGAAGTGGGAGGAAGGACGGGGAGGGTGAAGGAGAGACAAGGGAAGGGGCAAGAAGGGATACAAGCACACTATGGACCCCAGCTACCCTAAAGCCCAACCCTGACCACCCCCTCACGAACTTGCCCGCATGCTGCCTTAAACCTCACGAGCACCGTACCCCACCCAGTATCCCAGAAGTACTTACCGATTCCTTTATTTTTGTTTCTTCCCTTTTCGGCCGAAACCCGAGAGAGAGACGGCCATCCTCCCCAGACCAAAAGCGACCGGAAAAAGGGGAAAACCTAGGAGCAAGAAAGAAGCCAAGGAAAGCAGAAACTCCAAAGACTTAAAACCCTAAAAGCAACGATTAAAAGAAATAGCCTGTGAATGAACAGAGAATAAAATTCAATTATAAAAATATCCCAACCTTTTGACTCTACTTGATCCGCTCGTAATACAGCACACCACAGTGGTGTCAGAAGTGGGATCACATCTCAGGTGGGCTTACGAGCGTTTCATCATGAGTGAAGCCCCATCCCTTGAGGACATAATTAAACAACTCGCAGAAGGACAGAGACATCTGCAGTTGGTGTGGGAAGCCCACCAAAGAGAGGCCAAGGAAGACCGGGAGGCCTTACAATCGGCGTTAAAAAGTCAGGCTACAATACTAGCCAATAATCAATTAGTGCATGAGACTGCAATACAAAAACTAACCAGTACCATCGCGGCCAGTAAGGTACACCCAAATGTTCCCAGTTCAGTCCTCCAAAAGTACCAAGAAGGGGAAGACCCAGACTCATTTTTTACGAATTTTGAGAGGGTAGCCTCTTCTGATCAATGGCCAGAGGATCGCTGGGGTCAGTATGTGGCCCCCTTGCTTACAGGATTCCTGCAGACGGCCTACCAATCCGCCAACCCTGATGGTACGACCCCCTATAAAGAGATAAAAAAAAGTATCCTGGGGCGGGTTGGGCATGATACGGAATATTACCGGTTACGATTTAGAAAAATAAAATGGAGTGCGAACGAGGACCCTCGCTCCTTCTATTTTGGGGTGAAAGACCTGGCTCAAAAATGGTTAGGACCCATAGGGACCACTCGGGAGGATGTCATTAAGACAATTACTTTAGAACAGTATCTGGATTCACTACCCCTTGGTACCAAGAACTGGATC
Organism: Pleurodeles waltl; assembly: GCF_031143425.1. Taxonomy (NCBI): domain Eukaryota; kingdom Metazoa; phylum Chordata; class Amphibia; order Caudata; family Salamandridae; genus Pleurodeles; species Pleurodeles waltl. The sequence goes on along the minus strand of NC_090450.1, from coordinate 147,509,540 downwards.
CGACAACATCCAAACATGAACACTGAGGTTGCGATTGATTTAGCTTGTGCTTTCCATCGTTCCACGGAAAGTAAAACCGTCACCCCGAGACCTTTCCAAAAAACCCTCATCCCTCCACTAAAACCAACTCCCAGGTATTTCCCAGAGGAACCGCGGCTCCCTACACCCCTTTGAACATCACCCTATGCAGTCCCCACAATGTTTCCACTGTGGAGAATGGGGGCATATAGCCAGAATATGTCCCAGGAAATCCGAAGGACCGGAACCTATGGAAATTGGGGTTACACGACGTAGAGTTCTGTGTACAGGGAAAGGGAATGAGAAATTTAGATACCTGGTCACCATAAATGGACTGATGATTTCGGCACTAATTGATTCAGGGTGTGGCCAATCCGTAATCAGGAAGGATATAATCCCTGTGGATACTTCGGTCACTAACCGCTGGGTCTCCATATGTTGTATACATGGAGACAAAGGAACTTATCCCCTCACCACGGTCAAGATAGAATGGGGCCCCTTTCAGGATATGCTTTCGATAGGAGTCATGGAGCAACTCATCGAGGATTGCATTATCGGGACTGATTATAGTCGATTCTATGACCTATTAGATCAAGTCCGTAAACCCGTTGGGGCTCCCGAGTGGTGGACCGAAGCCCCTTTTTCCAAAGTCCCCCTAGAAGTACCACCGGACCGGAAGAAACTTACACGAAACGAGAAAAGACGGGAGAAAAGACAGTATCAGGAAACCCGAAAGACAAAGGATGTTCCTAAACTAGTAGCAGAGATTAGTAGCAGGCCCATCTCCTTCCAAAGCAGCCAGAGAGAAGATCCTACCCTTTCCCATGCTTGGAACTCGGCCCAAACAGAGATCACTAATGAGGTGGGTCCTTATTTTCTTATCAAGAAACATCTCCTATACCGGAACACTAAAACAGTCAAAGGGGAAACCAAACAACAGTTAGTTGTTCCAGAACCATTTAGAGCTCACGTACTGTTTTTAGCCCACAATCAACCCGGGGGAGGTCATTTTGGTCGGGAAAAAACGGAAGAATACCTAATGCGAAAATTCTATTGGCCCGGAATATACGCTCAGATTCGTATATACTGTTCCCAATGTCCTCAATGCCAATTAACTGAACCAGGGTTGCCCAGGAAAGCACCATTATACCCCTTACCCATTATTGATACCCCCTTCAAACAGGTGGGCATGGACCTGGTGGGACCCCTCCTTCCCTCTTCTAAAGGGCATACCTACATATTAGTCAAAGTTGACTATGCGACTAGATACCCAGAAGCCATACCCCTCGCCAGCATGACCACCAAGACAATAGCCCAAGCCATGATCACAGTGTTTTCCCGAATTGGTTTTCCCCAGGAAATATTGACGGATCAAGGTACACCCTTTATGTCAAAACTCATGAAGCAGATATGTCAGTTATTAGGGATCACCCAGCTACGAACCTCGGTCTATCACCCCCAGACAGATGGGCTGGTAGAACGATATAACCGTACAATAAAGACACTGTTGAGGAAAACTGTGGATGAATCCGGTCGGAACTGGGATCAGAAGCTCCCTCTGGTTCTATATGCTATCCGGACCCACGAACAGTCCTCTACGGGACATAGTCCCTTTGAATTGGTTTTTGGGAGGCAACCTCGCAGCCTTCTGGATATGGCTGCAGAGACCTGGGAGGAAGAACAGGAAGAAGGGAAACCCCTGATGGACTATGTCCATCAACTCAGAGGTCAGTTACAAACCCTCTGGGAAGATGTTCATAGTCACCTAGTCACGGCTCAAAAACAGCAAAAGTCCTACTATGATAAGGGAAGCAAAATCCGTTCCTTCCTTCCTAATGAACAGGTCCTTATTATGCGACCTACATCGGACCATAAACTGATTGCTAAATGGCAAGGACCTTATAGGGTTATTAGATCAGTCTCCCCTGTCACATATCTATTAGAGATAAGTACCCACCCAAGAAAAACACAAATTTACCACATAAATTTGTTAAAACAGTGGAAAGCGGCAGAAGAGACTATAGACCCGACAGACATTGGGTGTTCGGTCTCTTATGCCCAAGTACGAGAACTAGAGTTATTCCCTATAAGACGAACCACTCCTGAAGAGAACCCCAATATTAATAGGAAACTAACTGATACTGAAAAAACCCAACTAGACACCCTGATCAACCAACATCCCCATTTCTTCTCCAAGACACCAGGAAAAACTACATTAACCTACCATCACATCAACACACCTCTAGGACAAGTAGTTCGTCTTCGCCCATATCGTATCCCCGAAGCTCGGAAGCCTATCATTGAAACGGAAATCGAAGCAATGTTAGCCTTAGGGGTTATTGAACCCTCGAATAGTCCCTGGAATTCCCCCGTAGTGTTGGTTCCTAAACCAGACGGATCGGTAAGATTTTGCATTGATTTTCGCAAACTTAACGAGATTTCCCTTTTTGACACCTACCCCATTCCCCGGGTGGATGACATCTTGGAGAAATTAGGGAAGGCTCGTTATTTATCCACCCTGGACTTAACCAAGGGGTATTGGCAGATACCCCTCCATCCCGGTGCCAAGGAAAAGACAGCCTTTTCAACCCCTTCCGGCCTTTACCAATTTACGGTTTTGCCGTTTGGTCTTCACGGCGCCCCCGCGACTTTCCAGCGTCTGATGGATCGAATCTTAAAACCATTCCAAACGTTTTCAGCCGCCTACCTAGACGACATAGTTATTTTTAGCGAAACCTGGCAAGAACACTTAGTACATCTAGATACGGTCTTTTCCGCCCTAACGGAAGCCGGTTTAACTGCCAACCCTAAGAAGTGTTTACTAGGAAACACTGAAATCTCCTATTTGGGTTATATCATAGGAAATGGCACTCTACAACCACAGCAAAACAAGGTTGAGGCCATATTACAAACAGCTAAACCTAAAACAAAAAAAGACCTACGGTCGTTCCTGGGTTTAGTAGGATACTACCGCCGGTTTATCCCAAATTATTCCACCATTGCTGCTCCTTTGACTGACCTCCTGACCAAACAAAACCCCACCAGATTAGCTCCATTTTCGGACCTCCAACAGAGTAGCTTTGAACGATTAAAACAGTCTCTTGTCACGGACCCAATACTGAAATGCCCGGATTTCATGAATACTTTTCACTTATATACTGATGCGTCGGACGTAGGCCTCGGAGCCGTACTTACGCAGCCCGATGAAGAGGGTTTCGACCACCCAGTGGTTTTTCTAAGTAGGAAATTATTTCCGCGAGAGACCCATTACCCAACGATTGAGAAAGAATGTCTCGCCATTAAATGGGCCGTCGACTCCTTGCAGTATTATCTCTTAGGTAGGTCCTTCGTTTTGTTCACTGACCATGCCCCTCTCACCTGGCTGGCCGCTCACAAAGACTCTAACTCCAGAATCTTGAGATGGTTCCTAGAACTGCAACCCTTTACATTCCAGGTTCGCCATATCCCGGGTTCCCTACAGGGACCCGCCGACTACCTCTCCCGGTTCCCTCCGTCTTCGGACCTCGAACAGCCCCGATCTAGGGAAGGGGGTTGTAGACGGGTCCAGACGGCCCCGTCTCACTCACCTCGAGTCCGCCATCTTTCGGCCGGCTACATGGAATCGGTGCGGCGTTCCCCTGGCAACGGGGAGACGCCACGTCGTTACAGCGTCAACGACTTCCGGTTACACGGAGTGAAGAGGGAGGCGGATCCGGAAGGGAAGCGCGCGACGGAGCACCAGGGAGGAGAAGAGCGGAGAGCGACTGGAACGCGAGACGGGGAGGAGACGGGCGGAAAGGAAACCCCGATCGGAGAGAGGAGGACAGACCCGATAGCCATCCCAGCGAGGATCCAGGGAAAAGCCCTCAGAGGAAACAACGTAACGCGGGAGCCGGAGAAGGAAGAGACGCCGGAGAGGCGAGAAAGCCGCCACGACCCAGGAGGGTCGTGGCTTGACAAGGTACGGTCCCTCCTAGGGACGGGAGTATCACGGGGAGGTTCGGATACGGGAAAAGGCACCAGGGAAGTGGGAGGAAGGACGGGGAGGGTGAAGGAGAGACAAGGGAAGGGGCAAGAAGGGATATAAGCACACTATGGACCCCAGCTACCCTAAAGCCCAACCCTGACCACCCCCTCACGAACTTGCCAGCATGCTGCCTTAAACCTCACGAGCACCGTACCCCACCCAGTATCCCAGAAGTACTTACCGATTCCTTTATTTTTGTTTCTTCCCTTTTCGGCCGAAACCCGAGAGAGAGACGGCCATCCTCCCCAGACCAAAGGCGACCGGAAAAAGGGGAAAACCTAGGAGCAAGAAAGAAGCCAAGGAAAGCAGAAACTCCAAAGACTTAAAACCCTAAAAGCAACGATTAAAAGAAATAGCCTGTGAATGAACAGAGAATAAAATTCAATTATAAAAATATCCCAACCTTTTGACTCTACTTGATCCGCTCGCAATACAGCCCACCACACACCTCTTCCTGATATCATCCCTTGTGATGGGGTGCTGTCCCATGACGTTGACCCTGTCCACGGTTTTCCACCATAGCTCCATATTCCTAGCAATAGATATTTGCTGCACCTGTGATCCAAATAGCTGTGGCTCTACCCGTATGATTTCCTCCACCATGACCCTCAGCTGCTCCTCAGAGAATCTGGGGTGTCATTATGGTGCTATGAGTGTAGTGTGAGTGGTGTGTGTGAGGGTGTGTAGGGTGATGTGTTGGGGTGTGTGTTGTAAGGTGTGTGGGTGGTGAATAGGTGATGGTTGTGTGTGGGTCTGGTCTTGTCAGTAGTTGTGATGTCTGTCTGCAGGCAATGGTTTGTTGTCGTAAAGGTTTCTGGGCAGTGTTGGTGTGTGTTTAATAGTGGTGTGTGTGTGTGTGGGTGTGGTGTGTGTATGGGTGTCAGGTGTGTGTATTTTGAATTGTCCAATGTGGTGCTGTTTTGTTAGTGTGTGTGTATTTTGAGTGCGGTGGTATGTAGTGCCAATGGTTTACCACCATTGAATGTCCGCCGTGGTGATTCGTGGATCATAATGTAATGGGCATTGTTCTGTTGGCGTAACGGTTTGGGTTTTGCTTCCACAAGGTTATCACTGACCTTTGGGCTAGTGGATTTGTGTGTGTGTCTGAATAGTGATGGATTGGTGTGTGTGTGTCATAATATGGTTAGCGGATATCCGCAGCGGCGGCGGTATGTTGGCGCAGTCGTCATGGCGGTAAGTGGAATTTACCGCCAATGTCATAATGAATAGCAGCTGGGCCACATTTATTCTGTTTATGTAATGAAGGTGCTGGAGTGTGGCCTCGTCTCTGAGTCTCGAAAGGCCCAGGGGACCCCACCTCAAAGCTGACATTTGTTTATATGGGGTGGGGGCCATGCAGCCCCCCCTCAGTCTTCACAGGCCCCAGGGAGCCCACCCTTGGGTCAAAAATCCTTTTTAGCGGCAGGGGGCCACACAACCAACTTCCCTGAGCCTCCGGATGCTCCAAAAAGCCAACCCACAGGGTTGAAATGTCTTTATATAGGGAGGGAGACATGGAGCCCCCCTTCCCTAGTCTGTAAAGACCCCAGGGAGCCCAACCCCACAGCATAAACTTTGCAATATGGGGAGGGGGCCACACGGCCCCTCCTTGAGTCTCAAAACAGCATTGAGAGCCCACCTCGGGGCTGAAACTTAACAAAAAAGAGGATTAGGCCTCAGAGCAGCCTCTCTGAATCATTCATGTCCCCGGGACCCGATACCCCAGGGCTAGCTCAGTAGCTATGTTCCGGGACATAGTGGTTTCCTTGCCCTCAGTGGCGTGGGCAGGGAAACCTGTGTTTGCTCTCGCTCGGCAGAAACATTGTTACATTTCCTGGCATGCGCTGATGCCAGTAGCGAAAGAGATCAAAATGTTGCTTCCACCCGGGGGAAGCAGCATTAGGAGCTTTTCCCTGTGTGCAGGAGGACTGAAGCCTCCTATTGTATGCAGGGAGCCTGTTGGGACTGTGGAAGGCTGGATCTTCCCCCATGGCCCTCAGCGAGAGTATAGTGGGTGCCCTGGGTGGTGTCCCCCTCTCCTTTATTTGAATATGTGGCCCTGAGGGATAAAGTCCCTGGACTATAAAGGCTCAGGAAGGGGTTCTGCGCTGTCCCCTCCCTTTAAAAAAAAGTACACAACCCTGGTGGATGGGAACCTGAAGGCATTAAGATATTTAAATATGTGCCCCTGGGAGATAGGGTTCCCGGAGCCAATAGCATCTTAGGATGGGGCGCTGCATGCCCCCCTCCCTTTTACAAAAGTACACAAACCTGGGGGATGCCCCCCTTTCCCTTTATTTAAATAAGGAGGCTTAGGAAATGGGGACCCTGGGGAAGATAACCACTCAGTGAGGGGTGCCAAATGCCCCCACGCCCTAAGAAAAGTACACGGACCTGGGGGCTGGAGTCTCTATGGGCCTAAACTGACTCAGGCAGGGGGCCACAAAGGTCCCCTCCTCTTTATTTAAATAAGTTGCCTTGGGGGTGGGATCCCAGGGATATTATGGCTCAGGGAGGGGGCTGCAGGCCTCTCCCCTTTAATTTAAAAACGAACAGCCCTGAGGTTTGGGTCCCCAGGGCCTTACAAAGTACAGGGAGTGGAGTGGAACAGCCCGTCCCTCTTAACATATAAGTACGGCCCTGTGGAATTGGGACCCCTTGGCCTAAAGAGGGTGAGGAAGAGGGCCGCACAGCCCCCCTCCCATTTCATATAAATAAGGCCCTGGGGGCCTACGCAAGGGGTTACATTTACGTATGGTAATTAAATATTAGTTTGTGTTAAAAATCCCTAGAACTTCATTGAAAACAACAAAGGTTAAAGTAACATTATAGTTAGATGTGATAAAAGGATCTGTTTTATTAAAAATAAAAAACCTTAGAAATGCAGTGAAAAAACAACACAGGTTAAATTAACATTATAGTTAGCTGTGATGAAAAAGATTTGTTTTAAAAAAAACAAAAAAAAACCTTAGAAATGCACTGAAAAAACACAAAGATTAAAGTAACGCTCTAGTTAGGTGAAAATGTCAGTGACAACATGAATGTTTTGAACGAAAAAATTATATATAAATATATATATATAAAAAACATTGCAAAAGTAGTGACTCTTCACTCCTGGAAAACTTTTCTGAGTCCAAATGTCATTGCAGTGCTAATATCAAACACCAGCCGGTGCATTTCGACCAACACATTCTTGCTCACGGTTAGTGAATCCTTCTTCTCTGGCTATTTATACCCAATAACACTTCACACCCTTCTGGTGCATTTTGGGAGCAATGGGCCAACAAAAAACACGGTATAACTGCAATTCCATTTCATAGGCAGTGAGTATTTCTATGCTTATTACTAGACAGTTCAATATGATATATAACATCTTGTGTCTTGATTACACATCTTATATCTTTTTTCATATACAAATTAAAATGAATGTTATTGTGTCTGTGATCTATCTTAGATACCTGATAGATTTGAAGGCAATTATGCATCTTTATTTTTTAATACCCTCAGTGTTGTGTCTTTATGTCCTAGCACAGTGCAGCACTTCTACAAAAGGGGCTTTTTTAATTCACCAATGCATTCATTTACGGTGTGTATTTCTAAAGTCAAATGATAAGCCTGCCCTTCCACAACATTCCTATCCATCAAAGTGTATCAGACTAGTGCCTAACCCTGTTAAGAACCTCTAGGACCACTCAATAGTGAGACAAAAAAAAGAAGAAAAAGAAAAAGAAAGAACAAAGAAAGGGAACAAAGATGTCCTCCATGTAAGATTTTAAAAAAGTGTAGGTAGTTTTTCATACATTACACTTGTTGGGAGGAGGTCTGTAAGGCATAAGTATTGTGATGGAAAAAATATAAGTTGTTTTAAAAAAAAATATGGTGATCTTGCGGGACTCTTGCAAGATTGAGAAAAGTAGAAAGGAGTAGGTGATCTCTCAAAACACTCTTCTAGGAGAAAGGCATATTGTCCCCCTAGTTACTGAGAGGAGATTTATAAGGTTACTTACGTACTGTGATGAAAAAAAGATACATTTGTTTGAAAAATTTGCAATCTCGCAGGACTCTTGCAGTATTGTGAAAAGTTGAAAAGAGTAGCTAATACCTGAATATACTGTAGTTAGCAGTCTTACTGGAGATGCCATTTGTAAATCAGAGTCTACTATGCACGCCCATCAACTTGGGAAGAGATCTGATTGGATAGGGCACTTTCCCCCACACCCTACTATACACACCTGTCAGTTAAGAGAGAGGTCTCAGTGAAGAGAGTACTCACTCACCACACCCTACCATGCACTAGAGAGACAGAGCTAAACAGAGATGCCAGTGCATCCCCACATCCTACTATGCATGCCTATCACCCTAGGGAGAGGTAGGGGCATAGAGGGCACCCCCTCTGCACACTCTACTGCACATGTCAGTCTCCATTGGGAGAGGTCTCAGTTAGAGGTCAGTCTGTCACATATTTAATTATACAAATCTGTCAACCAAGATTGAGGTCTCTGAAGAGAAGCCAGGCCCTCCCTACACCCCAATATGCATACTCCTTACCCAAGGGTGAAGTCTGAGCAGAGAGGTCTGTCCTTCCTTACATCCTACTATGACCATCTGTGATCTAAGAGAAAGCTCTCATTGGAGAAGGCAGTGTCTCACTAAACTCTACTAAACACATTGGTGGCTCTAGGGAGAGATCTTAACAGTTGTATTCTAAAATGCATACCTGTCATGTAGGGGAGAGGTCTCAGTGAAGTGGCGTGTCCCTCCCTAAAGTCTACTATGTGCACTTGTTGCCTCGGGGGAGAGGTTGCAGTGGAGAGGCCATTCCCTCCTCACGTCCTATTATGTATGCACGTTGTCACACACTCACCTGGTTCTGACAATTGAGGGGATGCTGGAACTCTAATCCCTCCCCCCCAGATGGCAGCCTACACTCAGGGAACCCTTAAATCATATACTGCGCTCAAGTGGCAGTGTGGCTGGGATAAAATAAGAAAAGACAGGCGTGTGGCATTGGTCCTGCTTTGCTGCCTTGCGACACCCAGTAAGGTTTTCTGCAATCCAGAGACCTTTTGTATTGGTGAAGATATAGTGCACTGTAAATAACAAGAAGTATAGTTTACCAACAGTTCTCAGCATGCAAAGATTATGTAATTATTCACATTATTGTACACTTGCAGGCTTCACCACTAATACTGAATGAGAGCGGGCACAAATCAAGATTTAAGACTGGAATTTCTGGCACTCCCAAGAATCATTTTACATTCAGTTCAGTACAAGTTTGTATACATATATAGTGTGCTTAATAAGTCCTCTCTCATTCTTATTACAACAATTTGTCAAGAATTACTTGTGGGCGGATTTCAGTTCTGATTTAAATCAAGTCTGGAGTGCCCACTCTGTAAATGAGTTCAGACCACTAGAGCTATTAAAACAAATGTAGTGTCCGATTTCCAGAAAGCAAACTTTCTCTATTGAGTCTTGTAGATAGTCTTAGGCTTAATCTAAGTACAAACTAACCTGTGATCAAATACTAAGCCTTCTCTCTCCTACTTAAAACTGGGATCTGGAGATAGACTTTGTAGCTGTAGCATAGGGAGCCAAAAAAGAAGAGGAATCACCACTGGAAGTGAAGATGACAGAAGCGTTGATGGCCTCAGGATCACAGGAGCTGCAGGGAGGCTTGTGATGAAGCTCTATTGAGAGCATCCTCTAAAACTCCATCAGGATATCCTATCTTCACAAAACACTGAAACATATTCATGACTTGTCTAGTAAATTAAACTGCTTCCTAGCAGTTTCTCCTTTGTCAGAGGAACTCCCTGACCAGGACACTCCATTTTAGGACCCATAGGTGTCCACTATTAGCATGAAGAAGGCTATTACCGCTCATGATTTTTTTTGTCAATTCTTGCACAGAAATTACCATCTTTAATATATATCCCAAGGTCCAAGTAATTGATTTCACTGTTACTTATCTCAAAAGTAAATTTGAATTTTTGAGGATTGTTGTTCAAGGAATGAATGAACTCTTCAGAGTCTTCTCTGCTGCCTTCCCATATGACGAATAAGTCATCAATGTAGCAAACTCACATGATAACATTATCCATCATGTTTTGGTTGTGGTCACTCCATACGATCTCCACCTCCCACCAACCTATGGTGAGATTAGCATAAGTTGGTGCAAATGATGTACCCGTGGTTCCTTGTTTTTAGACGAAACACTTGTGGTAATGTACATTTACTTATGCTCTTTGTAACTTGTAAACTTGGTTATGTTCTGTTACCATGGGAGCTACACATTCTAGTCAGCATGACAGTTCTTAGAATATGGAATGTGATAACATAGTTATGTGTTACTGGGCAGTTGAGGGTTGGGTGTCTTGCTGACAGGATGAGGCTTCTTGATGTCCCACTTGACTTACAATAAACTTATCTCTACACACTCAATGGTGATGGATTCCTTGCTCATTACCTCAACACTCTCCATTGAACAAAAATGTATTATGTTGGAGTATTGTCTCCAAGATCATTTTCAAGTCTTTTAAGAGTGAGACTGATTGATATCTCAGAAAATACTAACAGGAGTTCAAACCATCTGAATAAGTATATAGAAGAAGACTACATCCACTGTGCCATTAAATAATTAGGCTTCCATGGTGTCCAATCAATTTTGTTTAGTAAGTCTTGGGAATGTCTCAGGTAGGAAGGCAATGTCTTCACATAAGGAAAAAGAAATATATCAATTAATCTTGAAGTGTTGTCTAGTACAGTACCAATTACACTAACAATGGGCCTACCAGGTGAGTTGACCGGGTTCTTGTGGACTTCCGGTAGAAAGTAAATTGTAGGTGTGACTTGGTGGTCTGTTCTTAAATATGTATACTCATTATCATCCAATAGTCCTTTATCATGCCACCTGGACGTACAACAGAATATCTCCATATACCCTCTTGTGGGGTCCCTGGGAAGTTTGTATAGTGCTCCTTATTCCTCAATTGCCTTTTGGTCTCTGCTATGTTTTTTTCTTAACTCTGGATCACAATATTACCTCCTTTATCTGATGCTTTGATGATAATATCCCTGTCATCTTGGAGGTCCTTTAACAGTTTCCAGTCATCTTTCATCATATTATAGGATTGCCACCTCTTCCTCTTCTGTTGTTTCCTTAAATCCTATACAAACTTTCACTCATTAGTTCTTGAAAGATGTCTATTTTATTTTCCGCAGGTAGTTGGGGGCAGAATTTGGAAATAGGTTTGCGTCCTGTTGGAAATAGCCTTTCTGCAGAGTCATTCCCAGACTTTTTGCCTTCCTCCTTCTCTTTGATTGACCTCATTTTTGCTGGTTTTAGGACTCTGCGCACTTTACCACTGCTAATCAGTGCTAAAGTGCATATGTTCTCCCCTTCAGACATGGTGACATTGGCTCATACCCAATTTGACTATTTAATTTACTTATAAGTCCCTAGTAGAGTGCACTATATGTGCCAAGGGCCTGTAGATTAAATGCTACTAGTGGGCCTGCAGCACTGATTGTGCCACCCACTTAAGTAGCCCCTTAACCTTGTCTCAGGCCTGCCATTGCAAGGCCTGTGTGTGCAGTTTCACTGCCAATTCGACTTGGCATTTTAAAGTACTTGCCAAGCCTACAACTCCCCTTTTCTAGACATAAGACACCCCTAAGGTAGCTCTAGGTGACCCATAGGGCAGGGTGATGTGTAGGCAAAAGGCAGAACATGTACCTGTGTAGTTTTTATGTCCTAGTAGTGTAAAACTCCTAAATTAGCTTTTACACTACTGTGAGGCCTGCTCCCTTCATAGGCTAACTTTGGGGCTGCCCTCATACATTGTTTGAGTGGTAGCAGCTGATCTGAAAGCAGTAGGAAGGTCATATTTAGTATGGCCAAAATGGTGATACAAAATCCTGGTGACTGGTGAAGTTGGACTTTATATTACTATTTTAGAAGTGTTACTTTTAGAAGGTGAGCATTTCTCTACACTTAAATCTTTCTGTGCCTTACAATCCACGTCTGGCTAGGTTTAGTTGACGGCTCCCTTGTGCATTCACTCAGACACACCCCAAACACAGCATACTCAGCCTCACTTGCATACATCTGCATTTTGAATGGGTCTTCCTGGGCTGGGAGGATGGAGGGCCTGCCCTCACACAAAGGACTGCCACACACTCCTACTGGGACCCTGGCAGACAGGATTGAACTGAAAGGGGACCTTGTGCACTTCTAAGCCACTCTTTGAAGTCTCCCCCACTTCAAAGGCACATTTGGCTATTTAAGCAGAGTCTCTGACCCTACCAACTCAGACACTTCTTGGGTTAGACACTCTACATCACAGACACTTCCTGAAGAAGAGAACCTGAACCAGAACATGCATCCTGCCAAGAAGACCTGTCTGGCTGCTCAAATGACTCACCTGTCTGCTTTCTGTGAAGGACTGCTGCCTTGCTGTTGCCCTGCTGGCTTTGCTGCTCTCTGGCTATGGTGAAGAAGTGCTTTCGAAGGGCTTGGATAGAGCTTGCCTTATGTTCTCTGAAGTCTCAGGACCAAAAAGACTTCATCTCCACAAGAAGGACTCCTTGTGTGGCGAAATTCAATGCACAGCCTGCCAGAAACGATGCACCGCAGTGAAAATTTCACCGCACGCCGAACTGGAACAACGCAGTCTGACTTTGCAACAAGAAGATTGATGGAGCACCAGCGTAGCGACTGGAAATTTGGCGCACGGCCTCACCGGATCGAGGCACAGCCATGCCGGAACGACCCTGCCCGTTTTCCAGAGAGGAATCGACGCAGCACCTGCTGTACGTTTGAAAATTCCACGCAAATCCTACCGGTTTGATGCAGCTCCTGTGACTTCACCCTAACAGCTCTGGAAATCCACGCATCGTCCCCAGGGCATCTGAAATCCCCGCAACCCGAAGAGGATCCATGACTGAGCACCAAAAATTGATGCACAGCCATCTCTGTGTGAAAACTAAACAACGCATCGCTGTGTGCGGACTGAGAAATCAACGCACACCTCTTCGTTTCCACGCTTCTCTTCCTCTGTGGTCCTTTGGTGAGATTTTTCACACAAACCAGGTACTATGTGCTTGAAAGAGACTTTGTTGGCTTTTAAAAGACTGAACACACTTTGGGGGTCATTACAACCCAGGCGGACGGTGTTAAAGGTGCGGTAATACCGCAAACAGGCCGGCGGACAAAAAAAGGGAATTATGACTGTGGCGGAAACCGCCAACATAGACAGCCACTTTAATACTCCGCCCGCCACAGCGGTATAGACAAGCAGCATGGCGGTCACCGCCAACAGACAGGCGGGAGACAATGTACTGCCCACAGTATCACAACCCGCCAATCCGCCACCTTTTCCGGGGCGGATTCACCGTGGATAAAAACACGGCGGAAACTGCTTTTGCAATGGGAAAACGCTCACCTTAACACATCCCACGAGGAAAGAGGACACCATGGAGCCGGAATTACCAATCCTACCTGCCCTTCTCTTCCTACTCATCTGCGAACACCAGCGCCTGCGGCGGCGAACACAGCAGTGAGTACTGCACCTACGACATAGGGGAGGGGGGAAGCAAAAGTCAGGGACACACACACACGCAACACCCCCACCCCTACCCCGACCCTCACCCACTACAACACACACACCAATGCATTTCCAAACAGCACAGTAACAACCCACAACCCCCCGAAAGAATGCAAAGGCAAAACGAAATCAGTACAACCATTGTAATGTATCAAAATAGAGTATGCTCATATATACATAAATCTATACACATTCCAAATATATACATCACGATTAGTAGTGCAGGCATGCACAATTCAATGTCCGTGGACCACTGGGCCCAAAATGCATGGGCGAGGCCCACACAAGATACCTGTCCACAAACGGAGAGAACACTGCCGGGGCATCAGAGAGAAATACAACAGGCACCTCAGGGGGAATGGAAGGGGGGGCACCTCAGCCGGATGACAGTACCACGCCACATCCACGACGGGGCTCCATGCCCATTGATGTATCCTGGGAAGTGCAAAGCCACAGTCTCTCAAGTCTCACAAGTGGGTGGTTTGCCCACTGTTCCATCCTGGGGAGTGCAAAGCCACAGTCTCTCAAGTCTCTACAGTGGGTGGGTTGCCCACTGTTCCAGCCTGGGGAGTGCAAAGCCACAGTCTCTCAAGTCTCTACAGTGGGTGGGTTGCCCACTGTTACATCCTGGGGAGTGCAAAGCCACAGTCTCTTACGTCTCTACAGTGGGTTGGTTGCCCACTGTGACATCCTGGGGAGTGCAAAGCCACAGTCTCACAAGTGGATAACAGTCTCCACTGGTTCTGGAGGGGGAGTGGTGCCCAGAGTGCTTCATCCTGTGCAGGACAGACAGAGTGGATGGATCTCTCCACTGGTTCTGAAGGGGGAATGGTGCCTAGACTGGATTAGGCTCTCCGTGATAGTTCCTGTCCCGTCACTGTCCCAGCTGTACATGGGATAACGATGCTTGATGTGGTGGTCTTTTCCTTCTGCAGCGGTGCTTTGCCCTGTTCAGCGGTGCTTTGCCATGGCGGTCTCTGGGCTGTTCAGCGGTGCTTTTCCATGTTCAGCGGTGCTTTGCCATGGCGGTCTCTGGGCTGTTCAGCGATGCTTGCCCTGTTCAGCAGTGCTTTGCCATGGCGGTCTCTGGGCTGTTCAGCAGTGCTTGCCCTGTTCAGCGGTGCTTTGCCATGGCGGTCTCTGGGCTGTTCAGCGGTGCTTGCCCTGTTCAGCAGTGCTTTACCATGGCGGTCTCTGGGCTGTTCAGCAGTGCTTGCCCTGTTCAGTGGTGTTTTGCCATGGCGGTCTCTGGGCTGTTCAGCGGTGCTTGCCCTGTTCAGCGGTGCTTTACCATGGCGGTCTCTGGGCTGTTCAGCGGTGCTTTACCATGGCGGTCTCTGACCTGTGCATTGGTGTGTGGCATGACGGTCCCTCATTGCCCAGCGGGGCTGTGGCATCCGGGGCCCTCCTGGGCAATGACTCCGGCGGTGTTCTCCTGACCAGTGATGATACTTGTGCCCTCCTGGGCACTGACTCCGGCGGTGGTCTGCTGACCAGTGACGATACTTGTGCCCCCCTGGGCAATGACTCCGGCGGTGGTCTCCTGACCAGTGACGATACTTGTGCCCTCCTGGGGAATGACTCCGGCGGAGGTCTCCTGACCAGTAACAATACTTGTGCCCTCCTGGGCAATGACTCCGGTGGTGGCGGTGGTCTCCTGACCAGTGACGACGGTGCTGGCGGTGGCATCCCGCCTGCCGGGAAGGATGCCGACCTTCTCCGCCGTGCTGCTGACACCAGGCTGTGCAGACTTCTTCTGGGCCTTCCCCACCTTTGGAGGAGTCACAGCTGACTCTGCAATCCCCCTGGGACCCTTGTGAGTACTTTTGTCTCCAGGAGTCTTCACCCGGTCCCGTCGGCCACTTTCCAACTTCAGATGCTTTACAGGGGGTGGACTGGCAGTGCCTTGGCTCTGTGTCACACTGCCTGCCCTGGTGGCCGGTGCACTCCACACACCTGTAACACACTCCACTGGTACTGGAGTCTTTTTGGCTGAGGCGCTACGACGGGACTGATGAATTGGAGGGGTGGGGGTGGGGGCAAAGAGGTCAACGTTCCTGAGGGACAGTTTCTGACGAACACTGGGATGGGTAGCTGGAGGGGGTCTGGGAGTGGAGGAAGAGGAGGTGGTTGTAAGAGGTGTCACTTTAGGTGTTTTGGGTGAAGGTGCAGGTACTGGAGGCTGTCGTGAGGTGGATGGATGTTGTGTGTGTTGGTGCCCGCGTTTGTGTACTTTGGGAGGGGGCGTCACAGACATACTGGGAGAGGACACAGGGGACGTGTAAATGGGAGTGGGGGTGGTGAGTGGGGGTGAGCGGGGTGTGGTGCTGGGTGTTCTGGTGGGAGTCCTAGTGCCTGTAGATGTAGTGCATGCAGGTGAGAGTGTAGACGAGACTGGGAGGGAGGACGGAAACGACGACGAGGGGGACACAGTGGAGGCAGTGGATGTTGTTGTGTCTGCATGTGGGTGATGCTTGTGTGAGTGCCTGTGGGTTGTGTTGTGCTTATGTTTGCCTGAGCTACTTTTGGATGTTGAGGTGTATGCATGCTTGTCTGATGGTGTGCTTGGGACAGGCTGGGGTACAGGGGATTGGGTCTGGGTGGAGGAAGTTGGAAGGGGGAGGCTAGAGACAGGGACAATGGCTGCCATCAGTGCTGAGGCCAGAGATTGCAGGGTTTGATGATTGGCAGCCTGACCAGAATGAATGCCCTCCAGGAATGCATTAGTGTGTTGCAACTCCCTTTCTACACCCTGGATGGCATGCACAATGGTAGACTACCCAACAGTGAGTGACCTGAGGAGGTCAATGGCCTCCTCACTGAGGGCAGCAGGGGTGACTGGGGCAGGGCCTGAGGTGCCTGGGGCGAAGGTGATGCCCACCCTCCTGGGTGAGCGGGCACGGGTCGAACGCTGAGGGGCTGCTGGGAGGACGGTGCTGGTAGGGTATGTGGCGGCTGTACCTGTAGAAGTGGGGGGCACAGATGGTGCCGCCACCACAAGGGAGCTCCCATCGGTGGATGAGTCTGTGTCGCTTGTTGGTGATCCGGTGACCGACGTGTAGCTCCCCTCGCCCTCCGCCCCACTGGTGCATTCTGAGTCCGTGGTGTGGCCCTCCATGGCCATGTGGGATACAGCTCCCTCGTGCCCCGGTGCCACTGTACCTCCGCCTGATGATGCTGATGCACAAACGAAAAGGGAGAGCAGAAAAAGGGGGAGGGGACGACAAAAGAAAGACAGGTTGAGTGCATGGCTTACCGCTACCGGTGGCGGACAATACAGACACAGCAGCCCCCTGCACTACGCCGTGCTCTTGGCCTCTACAGATGCAATTGCTGGGATATGGCCTACATGGCTATGGTGGACATCTGCACACATGGATCCTACAGGGGCATCTATACCTGTACTTGGCCCACTACTGAGGTGGGGTGGAGTGGCACATGCCCTGCATTACGGAGGGGCCTAGACTACGTATTTCTGCCTGGCCTAGGTATACCCACAGCCCTCCTCCCCCACCCAGACCCCTCAACTGCGCGCCAAGTCCCCAGAATGAGAGTGTACTCATCCCCTTGTGTCTGCTGTGATGCCCTCAAGCACCCATCCAACTCAGGGTAGGCCACCGCCAGGATCCGGAACATCAGGGGAGTCATGGTGCGACGGGCACCCCTCCCACGTTGGGAGGCCATCCCCAGCTGAGCCTCCGCTGTCTTCTTGCTCCAACGGCGAATGTCCTCCCATCTTTTCCGGCAGTGGGTGCCCCGTCTCTGGTGGACCCCCAGGGTCCGGACGTCCTTGGCGATGGCACACCAAATGTCCTTCTTCTGGTGGGCGCTGACCTACATGACATGCACAAGGGAAGAAGAAAAGTCATTACCAACTGCACCGCCGATGTGAGTGGCCCCCATCCCTGCCCTTGCCATGTGGCACATGCATTCACAGTCCTTCATGTTTCCTGAACTCTGCCCCCTTCCCTCTTACAACCAGCCCTATCCACCCAGGCATAGCCCATACAACGTGCTCCCTGTGTACTTACCTGTTGGTCTGGAGGACCGTAGAGTAGCATGTACTGGGGGAGGACCCTGTCTACTAGCTTCTTCAACTCCTGAGCAGTGAAGGCAGGGGCCCTTTCCCCAGATGCAGCAGCCATTGTCTCTTCCAGTCCGAGGTCACAGCAGCACTTGCAGTGTAGGTCCTCTCCTGTCGAAGATCAGGTATCGAGTGATTGAACAGATAGAAAATGGCGGTTACGTCCACGGCGGTGCGTATCATCACCGCCGGCCCACTTCGTCATTGGCTCCTGGGACCCATAGGGTCCAATGTTAACCAATGCAGCATTGCGCTGCGGTCTACGACCGCCTACCGCGACGGTGTACAATGCCAGCGCAGTGACCTCACATTCCCATTGTTCCAGTTTAGAGGTCAGGCAGCCGCCATTTCAGGGGCCCACATGGCTTCATTTACTACTGTGTCACACATACCTAGGCCTACACTCAACCCACATACAGGAAGGGGTTTGTGTCGTGTTCTGTGTATCTGTGGGTACATACCTGGGAATTTGTTGACTCTGTGGTCGCTGTTGTCCTTCCTTGGCACCGTCAGCTGGGACATTTGAGGAGATGGCGGAATCCTCCAGTGTACCGACCGCTGGTGGACCTGTTGACAATGGAGGAGCGACATTTAATCGTCACCTACAGGTTTGACCGTGCCACTATCCAGGAACTATGTACCCAGTTGGAGCCAGACCTGATGTCACCAATCCGCCATCCCACTGGAATCCCCCCTGACGTGCAGGTGCTGTCAGTTCTCCATTTCCTTGCTAGTGGGTCTTTTCAGACAACAGTGGCCATGGCATCATGGATGTCCTAGCCTGTGTTTTCCAACGTGTTGTCCAGAGTGTTGGCTGCCCTGCTGAAACACGTAAGGAGATACATCGTTTTCCCTGAAGTGGAGGATTTGGCTACAGTGAAAGGTGACTTCTTTGCCCTGGGACATATCCCCAACGTCATAGGTGCTATTGATGGGACCCATGTAGCTCTGGTCCCCCCCCCACAGGAGTGAACAGGTGTACAGGAACCGGAAGAGTTATCATTCTATGAATGTACAGATGGCATGTTTGGCAGACCAGTACATCTCCCAGGTAAATGCTATGTTCCCTGGCTCAGTGCATGACGCCTACATCCTGCGGAATAGCAGCATCCCTTATATGATGGGTCAACTCCAGAGGCACTGTGTGTGGCTATTAGGGGACTCTGGTTACCCCAACCTTTCCTGGCTATTGACCCCAGTGAGGAATCCCAGGACCAGGGCAGAGGAATGCTAATATGAGGCCTGTGGGCAGACTAGGAGGGTAATCGAACGCACCTTCGGCCTCCTGAAGGCCAGGTTCAGGTGCCTCCATATGACAGATGGTTTCCTATTCTACTCACCAAGGAAGGTGTGCCAGATCATCATCGCCTGCTCCATGCTTCACAATCTTGCTTTGCGGTGCCTTTTCTGCAGGAGGATGGTCCAGATGGCAGTGTTGTGGCAGCTGTGGAGCCTGTGGAGCCTGTGGTGAGGAGGAAGCTGAGGAAGAAGACATTGACAACAGAGAGTCAGTCATACAGCAATATTTCCAGTGACACACAGGTGAGAACAGTTTTCTTTTTACCATTACATTCACTTTCACACGTCTACCTCTATCCTGTCTGTCATTTCATAGCAGTATTTGGTGACTGAGTTGTACCTTTCCATTACGGTTTCACAGGTGTGGTTACCAACGTGTGTCATCTGCTTGCATCCTTCAAGGACTTGTGATGTGTGACATAGGTATGTTGGCTTTACAATTGGAAACGCATTATGACACGGTCATTTATAATACATATTTTCTAAATCACAGACTGACTCCAGATGTTTTTGTGGTTCAAGGGTGTTTATTTAAGTGCTCAAAAATGGAGGGGGGTTGGAAAATGGTGATGGGGGACAGTGGAGGAATGTCCATGGCAGAGTCCAGTCTATTGGTCACACAGGTGCACTGCCCATATGGGCATAGGAAGTGGAGCTGGACCAGTTTAAGTATGGACAGGGTAACAAAGTGGGACAGTGGGAGGACAATCAGGGTGGTCTCATTTCCTGGCGGGGTCTTGCCATCTTTCTCTCTCCTGTTCCTGGATCTCAGGGACCGCTTGCTGGGTGGTTGTCCGTCTGCGGGGGGTGGGGTGCTGGTGTGGTGGTCCTGTGGCGGGGCGTCCTGTCCACTAGCGCCGGCGGAGGTGGTGGGCAGTTCATCGTCCATGCTAGTGTCAGGGGCCCCTTGGAGTGCCACGGTGTCCCTCATGGTCTGCTGTATGTCCTTCAGCACCCCTACGATGGTGCCCAGGGCGGAGCTGATGGTCCTGAGCTCCTCCCTGAACCCCAAATACTGCTCCTCCTGCAGGCGCTGGGTCTCCTGAAACTTGTCCAGGACCGTCGCCATCGTCTCCTGGGAGTGGTGGTATGCTCAGATGATGGAGGATAGGGCCTCGTGGAGAGTGGGTTCCCTTGGCCTGTCCGCCCCCTGTCGCACAGCAGCCCTCCCAGTTCCCCTGTGTTCCTGTGCCTCTGTCCCCTGGACCGTGTGCCCACTACCACTGCCCCCAGGTCCCTGATTTTCTTGGGCTGGTGGGTTCTCCTGGGTTCCCTGTAGTGGTGGACACACCGCTGATTGACGTGTCCTCGGTACGGAGGTATGGGCCCGCTGGGTGGGTGCTGTGCTGGTGTTACCAGAGGGTGGAAGGTCAGTGTTGGGCTGTGCCTGTGCAAGGGGAACCGACTGTCCCGAGGCCCACGAAGGTCCAGGCTGGTCATCAGGATCCACTAGGGCAGAGCTGCTATCGTCACTGTGGGCCTCTTCTGTGGGTGGAGTGGAGTTGTCTGGACCCTCCGGTGTGGTGACGTGCCTTAGTGGTCCTGCAGGGACATAAGAGCATGATTATTGCATGTGTGTGTGTAATGGTGTGCAGTGGGTGGGTGTGTGTGTACCCCAGTGCAAGCATTCCTGTGTGTGGGTTGCTTTGATGATGGTTAGGGTTTTTTTCTGGTTATGTGCAGTGAGCATGCTTTAGTGAGGGGTGACCATGCTTAGTTGTGTCATGCAGGGCTTGGTGTTGGGATGGGTGGTTTGTGTTATTAGTACATTAGTGAGGATTTGGAGTGTTAGGGGAGGGGGTGAGGGTTCGGGGTGTGTGATAGCATGCAGGTAGGGTGGGGGATATGATAGTTAAGAATTGACTTACCAGTGTCCATTCCTCCACCGACTCCTCCGAGGCCCTCTGGATGCATGATGGTCAAGACTTGCTCCTCCCATGTTGTTAGTTGTGTTGGAGGAGGTGGGGGTCCCCCGCCAGTCCGCTGAACCGCGATGTTGTGCCTGGAGACCACTGAACGCACCTTACCCCATAGGTCGTTCCACCTCTTCCTGATGTCCTCACAATTTCTTGGATGCTGTACCACTGCGTTGACCCTGTCGACTGTTCTGCGCCATAGCTCCATCTTCCTGGCTATGGATGTGTGCTGCACCTGTGAGCCAAATAGCTGTGGCTCTACCCGTAGGATTTCCTCCACCATGACCCTGAGCTCCTCCTCGGAAAACCGGGGGTGTCTTTGGCGTGACATGGGGTGGTGTGGGTGATGTGTGGGGTGGTGTAAGTGTTGATGTGTGTGGTGATGTGTAGTGGTGTGTGGTGTTTTGTGCGTGTAATGTTGGATGGGTGATGGTGTTGTGTGCCTCTATTTGGTGGGGTTCTCAGTTGCTGTGCTCTCTGTCTCTCTGGCCTTCGGTCGTGAATTGTGGTCGTAGGGGTTTGTGGGTGATGTGGGTGTGTGTTTTATGTTGTGTTGGGTATGTGAGAGGGGTGTGTGTATGTGTAACAGGTGTGTGTATTTGGAATTGTCCAATGGGGCGGTGTTTTGGAGATGTGTGTGTATTTTGAGCGTGGCGGTGTATACCGCCAATGGAATACTGCGGTTGAAAGACCGCTGCGTGGATTTGTGGGTCGTAATAGCATGGGCGTTTTTTGTTGGCGTGGAGGTGGAGGAATTGTTTTCGCCAGTTTTACACTGACCTTTGGTGTGGCGGACTTGTGTGGGTGTCTGAATGTCGGCGGATTTCGAGTTGTGTGTCATAATAGCTGTGGCGGAATTCTGCGGCCGCGGCGGTGTATTGGCAGTCTTCTGCACGGCGGTAAGCGGCTTTTACCACCAATGTTGTAATGACCCCCATTATATCAGTTTTCAGTGTTATCTTTACATTTTCTTATTGCGTTTTAATCTTTTTGACCTGCATTTATCCAGTGTGTACCACTGTGTGGTGTATTTTTGTGGTGCTATATTGTGCTATTGTATGATTTATTGCACAAATACCTTACACATTGCCTTCTAAGTTAAGCCTGACTGTTCAGTGCCAAGCTACCAGAGGGTGGGCACAGGATAATTTGGATTGTGTGTGGCTTACCCTGACTAGAGTGGGGGTCCTTGCTTAGACAGGGGGTAACCTGACTGCCAACCAAAGACCCCATTTCTAACACGTCCACTTTCCCCAACCTCCCCTGTAAAGCATCCCATGTGATCACATAACTGAATGTCTGACATATGATCCAAATTTTCTGGGACTGTCAAGATCTCTATCTCCATTTCTATAGATATAAGGGATCTTTAAGTGAACTAAATCTTTAGTTGATAGTTGACTTTGTTACTGTTATCTCTCTGATGTTTTTTCTGTCCAAAATATTTTTTTAACTTTAGTTTTCTCAAGAATTTGTACAGATCAATCATGACATTCACCAGATTCATCCTGACATTAGGGCACAAGGATAATCCTTAATTTAATAACCTGATGTGGTTTTTATTCAACGTTTTGACATGTATGTGTGTGTACATATATATATATCTATATATATATATTTTTTTTTTTCCACTTAAAAAACTAAGTTACAGGGAAGTTATAGTTATGCTCACATTTTAAATGTACAAAACATTAGAAATTCACCTGTTAGAGTTAGAGTTATCACATGTAACTATAACTTGCGCCCCCATCTTGTACAGTTTTTTCATCAAACATTTTACTGCAAATATTACATTGATATTTTCAATTATGTTATAAAAAATGTCATGGATGCCATAATTTGTTGGGTAAGTAGCAGTGGATGGTTGGGGGTAAGTTATGGTTACCCTATGGCACGAGTTAGAGTTACTTGAGAAAACTATCTTTAACAAGTGAATTTCTATGGTTTTGTATGTTTAAATTGTGACCCTAACTATAATGTCCCTGTAACATTTGTTTTTTTAGTACATTTCTATGTTGTTTTTAATTCTATTTCCTAACCATAACATCTCTGTAACCTTTGTTTTTTTCAGTGGATTTCTATGTGTTTATTTAACATAAAGTAATTTGCATTACTATATGTTAATCTTACCACTGCCATGCACTGCCTTCTGTTGTGCGGGGTGGCATTTGACACAGGGCATGCAGCAAACCCCCTGTGACCACCCAACCTTGTGCCACACATGGCTCTGGCCTGCAGCCAGACCCCGCAGCAAACCCTCTAACCACACAAACCCAAACGGTCTTTGGCCATGCATAGCGGGAGTTGGACGCAGGTCTACGTTGCCCCTACCCTCACCCAATTTCAGTTACAGAGAACCCATCCCTCGGGCCTGGCCTTCTAAACATTTTTTGAGAGGGTCATGCGGCCCGCGTACCTGAGCTAATTTCAGCCGCAGGGACCCAGGGAAATGACCACAGAAACATATACACTTGAACCCTCAACTTTCAGTGTACGAGTCTGAGACCTTACCTACTAGTCCAAAAGTGACTCCTTAGCATGTGATGTTAAACTTAGCTAAGACTTTGAACTCCAAGATTTTGAGTGGAAAAATACTTCACTTTTACATCACTGGGAAAGTTTAACAGTCAAAACACTGGAAAATAAACATGCACAGTGCCATACAATGATTTGAGTCTTTAGCCTACTGAGTGAAAGTCCAGGAGCTTTACCATTAGGCCAGAAGTGACCATGGTTTTGCTATCCATCAAAACATAACTATAACATTCTTACTAAACATTTTGCTAGTCTGACTCTTTTAAGTCATTGTATGGAGAGACCATTGCCATAACAATCTCTCTCTTTTCCATCCCAATATAGGATGGAAGAGAGCGAGAGAGAGTGAAAGTGACAGGACTGTGGGGCAGCCTCAAGGCCCCCACGGTCCTAGCCAGCTCCCCACGTCCTCCTTTAAATAGCAGTTCCCTGATTGCAGGAGCAATGCTTCAATCTGTTTGCATGCACACATATTTGCCCCGGGAGGTGGTGGTCCCCGGGGCTAGGGTGGGAGGTGGTGGTCCCCGGGGCTAGGGTTTTGAAACAAACCCGTCACATATTTAAATCTAGCCCCACGGACATGGCAGTCGTGGGGCTGCAGGGGGGCTGGGACCCCCCCTGCATTTAATTAGTTGTTAGCCTCAGGGAGAAGGTGATCCTGGGGCAGAGGGGGGCCAAGCACACGTTACATTCAAAATTTCAATGTCCCCGGGACATGGCCCACCCAGGGTCTTCATTTAAACAAGCAAGGGAGCCAGCACTTGTTTTTAAAAAGAAATGCTTGGCAGATCTGCTTTAACTCTTACCAAAATGTTTTTTTTTAAATGCTTTTTTGCTCTGGGGATAGGTCCCTCTGGGTTCCCTGGGATAACAGTACTAGAACTAAGGAGTCAGGTGTAGCTACCCTGGCCCCTTTTCATTTCTTTTATTCTTTTAATCTACGACTCGGCTGAAGGTGAAACCAATCAAATAGATTTCACGTGACTATGAAGTTCGTACTCATCTCTTTCCCTGAAAGAGGATTTTGTCTTGAATATATATGTATATATATAAAATACACACACATGCACACACATATATTTGTATATATGTGTTAAACCTACTGCCAATTGCCAGTAGGTAGTTTGACGAATTTTCACATAATTTTCAAAAACAAATATGCCGAAGAGTCTTGTTGTGTATGGCAAGTTTTGGGTGATCCGTCAAGCGGGGGCTGAGAAAAAGGGGGGGCTAGAAAGGTGCGTTTCCCAAGTTAATGTCCACAGACTCTTTAGACACGTCTGCAGCCTGAACCGATGGGCAGAATTACACCAAATTTGGCAAAATCGTAGCTTTTGGTCCACAGGTCATCCTTTTTTATTTGGTGTAAATCCTTTTAGTAGTCTAAGAGAAATTAAAGGAAATCCAAATTGACATCGCGAGGATCGAAACGACTTTGCAAGTACTGCAGATCCCCTGCGGGGATCTGATTGGCTGCTGTTAGAAATTGAGTTTCTAGTTGGCAGAGGTTTGTACTCTGTCCAAGTAGGGACCACAATCCTAGTCGTGGCAAGCAAGATACACACTAAAAGTTTGCCTATGCTCACCCTCTGGTAGCTTGGCACAGAGCAGTCAGTCTAGATTAAAAAGGCAATGGCTAAAGTATTTATGCACACACACAGAAAAACCATAAAACACCACAAGAAATAAAGTGCTTAGAAGCCAAGAGATCCAACCAGGGCTATCGGGTCGTGCTAAGCATGGGCAAACCTAAAAGTGAAGTCTGACTGCAATGATGCATGGGCAGGGTACAGGACTCAAGCAGACCTACTGACAGTACCTTTGTTACGTCAATGCTCGGTGACGATGCGTTGATCCAGAGGATGGGATACACCACATTTGCAGGCAATGCATTGTTTCCTGATCGGGCAATGTTCTTGATGTTTTGATGTCCAGAAGCGATGAGTACTGATTCTAATGCATTGGTGCTGCATCTGCCAAGCTGGGGCTACTTTGTAAATCGCGTCATTGCATTGCACAGTTGGCAAGTTTTGTCTTCAGCTTCAGTGCAGGTAGTGGAAAAGCAACATTTCTGCGCTGGGATGCATCAGTTCCAAGTGACGGACCAGTGTTGTGACATTAGTTCTTGTGTTGTGCTGCACTCACCTCCAAGGGCCCAGGCCTAGATTTGGTACCACTTGGCAGAGCAGGTGCTGGTAGCAAGATGCAGGTGAAGTCTTTGATATCTGCAGGTGAAATAAATCTTTGATATCCCTGAGACTTCAGGAACAGTAGGCAAGCTCAGTCAGTCCCTTTGGGAAACTTTAGATTGTAGGATGTAGAGAGTTGGATCCAGTCGTCTCATTCCCAGGCAAGAAGTAGCAGGCACAAGCCAAACACAGCAGAGAAAACAGCAAAGTGACAGTCCCTTCTGACAGCACATTGGTCTTCTTCCTGGTCGACTATCCTCACTTCAGAAGTGTTCTGAGTATATTGTATCAGAGGCCCAGTACTTATGCCCAAAATGGCCTTTGATGTAGGGGTAACTTCAAAAGAAGTTTATGACTTGCACAAGGTTCCCTTTCAATCCAGTCCTGGCTCCAGACTAAGAGGGGGTAATCAGCCCTTTTTTGTGAGGGCAAGACACAGCCTATTCAGATTTTAGTGTCAACTGCCTCTCCCTCTTCCTACCTAGGACAACTATTAGTATGCAGATGTATCTCCTGTCACACTCAGCCATTCCTTTTTGTGGTTGTCTAGAGAGAATGCAGAAATGTAGCTGTAATCTAAAGCCAGACTTGTAGTCAGAGACTGGCTAAGGCACAGAACGGTTAAAGTAAGAAAAGGCTATCTTTTTAAAAGTGGCATTTTCAGGCATGCAATTTAAAAAACAACTTTCCCAAAAGATGTATTTTAAAATTACGAGTCCAGAGACACCAAGCTCCAACTTTCTATCTTCCCCAAATTGGAAATTACACTTAGATGTGCTAAGGTAATCTCAATGTTTGCCTATGGGGAGATACTCCTTACAGTAGTGAAAAATAAATGGAAGTGTTTTTCACTACCTGGACACGTTAAACTTAAAGGCACATATCCATCTTTTTAAATACACTGCACCCCGCCCTTGGGGCTAACCAGTGCCTACCTTAGGGGTGAATTAATTACATGTAATAAAAAGGAAGGTTTGGGTCCAGCAAGTGGGTACACTTGCCAGGTCAGAATGGCAGTTTAAACTGCACAGGCACTGTAATGGCAGGCCTGATACATGCTTCAAAGGCTTCTGTAATGGGTGGCACAACCAGTGCTGCAGGTCCACTAGTTCAACCAGAAGTTTTTTTCTGCCATTTTGAGGCTTGGATTCAGCTTACAGCAAGACATCTGCAAGCACCAGGAAAATATCTGTCTCTGACCAAGAAAGGACTGCTTCTGCTCTCAGGCTGCTCTGCTCTAAGCAAAATTAGAAAGTCCAACTCTATATTAATCCACAGAAAATGTTCTGACAATCACACTCCAGGTTGCAATAGTTCGACGTTTTCTGTCATGGGAATATTTCCCTTCTTTGTGACTCCAAACAGGGTGAAACATACATGTAACTGTACTTTGCGATTCTCCAAGGTCAAATGGGTATGACTTTCTACGGTTAAAAAATAGACTTTTTAGAAATGGGACATTCATAAACTTAAAGGCAACAAACTTCTTCTCCCATTCATCAGTAGTGAAGTCCATCAGGAGCAGTGTATTCGCTATTTGGCACTCTTTTTCTCTTTGTCCTCCTTGTCACATAACCTTCAGTTTCTCCGTCACTTTGATATGATTCTTCAGTTACTTCAGCAATAGCAGGAGGCACTTTTTGCACTGGCTCTGGACTTTTCTCAGGCCCCTGATCTCTGTTAACAACTCTTTTCTCTGACATGACTGGGACTTCAAAGTTATTGAGCTAGCAGGAGTCGCCTGACTCTAGATCGAACCTTCAGTCACTTCAACTGCTGCTGACATGCTCAGATTTTCACCAGACCATGCATTCTCTGCGTTAGCCACTTTTCGAGTCCCCACAGCTGGGCTAACCTGGACCCTTGCACTCACTGTTACTGACCCTTCAAGAACAGGCACTGTTTCACCAAGATGACTTGGAACTTTGCGTGTGTGGCTTGCATGAATCAAGGTGCGGAGACCAGCACACTTCACAGCTGTCTTTGTCACTACAACAATCTGGTACAGGCCCTTCCAATGCCGCTCCAAGAGTGTCTTTTTTAAATCTGTAACACCAATTTACTTAATGAGCTGGATAGTTCTTAATCCCAATATCTAGATAATGTAATTCCAACAGTTGCAGCATTCACCAATTGGTTGAAAGAAGCAGTAACCAAGCCTAGTCTCATCAAAATTTGTAAAAAATACAGAAACAGACCCTCTGCCCTTTGGTTTTCCCTTCAACTCAAGAAGCTAAAACAAAGATACAGAAGGAAGGAAAGATGCTGGTGGAAACTTTATTGGAAGAAAGATAATGTGATTTTGGACAGGTTTCCCTTGCTCATGGAAGACTGAGTAGCCAAACACATAGACCAAACTCTGACCCCTATCCCCAAAAGTAATCCATAAGATTATTGAGGTATTCACGCCCCCTCTTACTCTACTTTTCAACTCCATTTTGGAATCTGGACTCTTTCCCACTGAATGGGAAGAAGCTTCCATTCTCCCACTGCTAAAGAAACAGTCATTAGATGTGAGAGAGGCGAGGAACTACCGTCCTAACTCCCGGCTACCATTTTGAGGCAAGGTTCTTGAAAAACACCTGAATGTAGTACTGTCAAATGTTTTAGAGAAAAAGGATATCTTAGATTCAGCACAATTTGGTTTTAGATCTAATCATAGTTCAGAGGCCACGTTACTTGTGGCCTCCGAAGAGCTAAGAAGTGCCCTAGACAGTGAACGGAAGGCCGCAATCATTCTGCTTAATCTATTGGCAGCCTTGTGATATGGTAAATCACAAGGTTTTAATTGGCGCTTGGTGGAAATTGGAACCAGAGGGTCAGCCCTGGAGCTGCTTTGGTCACAGAGTGCAAACTGTTTCTCTGGGAGACCTGGTTTCTACTCTTTTTACATTGCCATGCAGGGTCCCTCAGGGTTCATCTCTGAGCCCTATGCTGTTTAATATCTATGTGGCCCCTCTTACAAAGTTAATCCTGTCTTTTGGTTTTGCACCAGTTGCCTATGCAAATGACACCCAAATTGTGGTGGCCATCTCAAATGATACCAAAGAAACTAAAAATCAATGTAAGGGCTGTATTCTTGATATTGAACACTGGATGACCGATAATAGTCTTATATTGAATTCAGCTAAAATTAAATAACTTCTCCTTTGGAAAACTCTTATCTCTTGTGATCGCGTGTAGTGGTCAGACCCTCGGTCCCCCACCCCCTTACGCTGCTTCAACAGTTAAAAATCTGGGTGTAATTTTTGAT
The DNA here is from genome assembly GCF_031143425.1 of Pleurodeles waltl. Lineage (NCBI taxonomy): Eukaryota > Metazoa > Chordata > Amphibia > Caudata > Salamandridae > Pleurodeles > Pleurodeles waltl. The sequence continues at coordinate 147,480,611 of NC_090450.1, read as the reverse complement.
TCCATCCTATCTTTTACAGCACAGATGAATAAACTAATTTTTGCCTGCTTTTTCTGCTGCGCAAATTTAGGAAGATTCTTCCTTTTATCCCTTTTAAATCTAAAAAGCTGGTGGTCACTGTCTTAGTGTGATCAAGGCTGGACTACTGCACTGTCCTTTAGGTTGGGACTCATCACCATTCACTGAAAAACCTTCAAGTCCTGCAGAATGCAGCGGTGAGACTTTTATAAAGAATTCCAAAATTCAAGTCTGTGTCCAAAACTCTTTGTGATCTTCACTGGCTCCCATTGAAGAATAGATTCAAGCTCAAAGCATTATGACCCAGGCAGTCGGCGGTCGGCGATAATATGGCGGTAAGTACTACCAACGGGCTGGCAGTACTTACTGCCATATTATGACCTTGGCAGGTTGGGTACCCTCCAGACTGCCACAGCGGTAACAGCTGCCGGGCTGGAGATATCCATCTCCAGCCTGGCAGCCATCACTCTTCCGCCTGCGGGTTTATGACCCCGCCTACCGCCATGGTTTCCGTGACTTTCTTAGTGTCACGAAAACCATGGTGGTAGGCAGCAGCGCTAGCAGAACACCGTCCGGCTGTATTATGGGTCATAATATGGCTGGTGGCGGTCTACTGGCGTGGCCCTGCCGCTGGCAGCAACACCACCTTACCACCACCCGCCGGCATGGCCACAGCCAGATTTCTGCCATTCTTCTGGTGGAACTCAGGCTGTGGTCATGATACCGTGGCGACGGTCTTTTGGCGGCTGTTGCCGTGGCGGTAGGTGGTTTTTACCGCCATTGTCATAATGAGTCTGTAACTGCAACAAATCTTTGCTCAACACGCACATAATAACTTTATGATCTTACTATTGGAATGAGTTCCACTGTCTGATTCCAGAGAAGTTGGAAAACCGAATTGAGGTATCAACTTTCACTGCATCAGTTTTGAAACTGTGAGCCTATCATTTCTTTGAGTTTGGTAGGCCTCTACCCCATGGGAGAACACACACACACCACCACCAAAATATATCTCAGCCCATTGTACACTGGCAATTCAATGAGATCAAGTTCCCTTCTGTTGATCGGTCCTCCTGATCTGCCTATATGACCCAGAGTAATAACTGGGCATTTCCCTACATTCATCTGTTGACATGTTACACATCTTTGACATACTGCTTATGCAGCCAATCTAAATCTAGTGTTGTGTCATGTTTGTCTGAATGTACTAGTCATAGCATAGCTACCAACGTGAGCTTGTCCATGGTAGTATCTTGCTATCTGGGACAATGAGCTATTTGACAGCACCGCTTTCCCTCCACTCGACACCCAGAAATCATCCTCACTCCTCTGGACACATCCTGCTCAAATCCAACCCTGCTTCCCTTCTTCTGTCACTTCATCCTGCAATCTTTTGACTTCTTCCCAAGTATCAATGGCTGTCATAAAGAAATCTTGACTTGTCTCATTGTCATTTCCATAACTCAAGTCCCCATTGAAGTAAGTGCAGTGCAGAGCACAATACCTCACATATTCGTTGGCAAGGTATTTCCCAAGGATATGTACTTGTTTGACTTCTGGTGAGCTGCACCTTTTACAACTGAATAAACGTTGTCACCCTTTCGCATAGGTCGCACCTGTTAGTGGATTTCTCGGAGTTTCACAATCTGGCCAATCAACACTTCTTTTGCACTCAGTCCACAGGTCGACTGGAACCACAATATCAAACAATGTATTAAAGTCTTCCCACAGGCATTTTGAATGTTTCACAAACCTTTCTGTTTGCTTGTACCTCTCCACTGGTTTCTCTCTCAATCTCAGGTAATCGCTTGTGAATAACAGTAAATAACTCCTACTGCAGGGTCCGTGTTCATAACCTCCACCTGGTATGTCTCTAATAGGCATTATTTTACATTATCTTCAGCCTGATTTTCTCCTGCTGTGCACAAAATGACATTGCACTCACTTTTCTCAGCAGCTACAATCGCTTCACAGTTGTCTCTCACACAGTCGCTCACTCAAACCTAATGCAAAATATTGAGAGAAAAAAGCATCAACCTGTCTGCACACTGCGGGTAAGAACTTAAACACTTTAAAAGCTGTGCTGCTGCACTTTCAACTATGGCGTTCACAATTACACAATGGGTGAAACCTGACCAGCAATTCTCACTCAGGTTGATATAGACCCTTCATGTGCACTCATGATTCACTAAATACTAACCAACTCACTCTGACTCAAGGAAAACTATTGGCACTGTCAATGATGTCTCATCATAAGTACTTCATTGCAGACAGTAAATTAACCAAGTGTTTTCTACACTTGTGCATTATCTTGGGATCTTAGGCCACAGTGGACCCATCAACAAAAACAGTGAATTGTTTTTAGCACAGAGCGCAACAATCACTTAGAGTATGATGACTCCGCAAAACACTTTACAACATCACACTTCACTGCAATCTTTGAGCAAAAAGCATTGTAACAGCAAATCGTATTTATACTCACACAACACATCACTTGTAGTCACAATCATGGAACTTCATAAATCTCTGGAACAGACCATGGGATGAATTACAAGGTGGGAAAAATTTGGACTGGGCAATGACATGAGGTCAATCCTAACTCCCTGTCAATAAACAAAAATATGTCCCCCGTTATGGGACAAAACCATAATTCTGTTACCAGAACTGAGGACACATTTTTCATCCTATACAGAAATCAAGGCCCATATTTATACTTTTTTAGTGCTGCATTTGCGTCACTTTTTGACGCAAAAACTGCGCAAACGTACAAAATTTAATTGTATTTTGGATGTTTGCGCCGCTTTTGCGTCAAAAAATGACGCAAATGCAGCGCTAAAAAAGTAGACACAAATGTATAACAAGGTCGACGGACCTTTGGACCCAAAAAGATGTGTGGTGAACCATCAACATTTACTTCAACACCACCCCAACAATCTAAACACCATGACCAATGCGGACACGGAAGGAAGACTCAGTTGAGGAATATAGTTTAAAGATTAATTACTAACACAAACTCAAAGTCATGTATAGAAAATGCAAAACCAAGTTATAAAGATACATCATCACCAGGGGTTGACCAAGGCCACAAAATAAATTCAGGCTCACTAACATCAATAAAAATAAACATTCAAGATGAATGATACAGAATGTCAATGGAGATATCGGTGACACAGTAATCACACAATGCTCAGATTGCACTATCACTAGGCAATTCTAATTCAGCACAGTTAATTAATGTTGACTGGACACTGAAAGTGTCTCTCTCTGACCAAGAAAGGACTGCTTCTGCTTTCAGACTTCTCTGGTCTAAGCAATATTTGAAAGTCCAACGCTATATTAATCCACATAAAATGTTCTGATGTGTCAAAGGAATAAGTTCACTTACATAATCGACCATCAGACTCCAGGTTGCAACAGTTCCACATTTTCCCAAGTTTGTCATAGAAACAACTCCTTTCCGTATGACGTCAAGCAGGTTGAAACATTTGCATCTCATGGGAAAAAAATCTGAGGGAGGAAAGTCTTCATGTTATAAAAAAATTATTCAGCACTTATATGACTGCGAAATGCAAGCTCTGGAGTCCTTGGTTATGCTAACACAAGGAAAATATATGAAATGCAATTGATTTAATACTTGAAATAAAACAAACATAATATGCAAACTAATAAATTTATCATTGATAATATTTCAGCAGTATAAATAAAACAATTAATTTAAATTAGAAAGCTTTGTTATTGCATTACATTAGGTACAACGGAGTAATGCATTTTCTCACTTGCACATAATTTCAAAGTCATTAATCTTTCACAAAACATAACAATTTCAAATGTGTTTGAACATGAACTATTATTTCAGAGACTAAAGTACATTTTAACATCAACTTTGACCATCCAGCATGTTATTTGATTAAAAAGGCACCTATGTCAAACTGTGAAAAACAAGCAAATTACACATTTAAAATGCGTGTTAGTGCAGTATTCCGTGTACGTTTTTTCTCATTAACTTTCATGAACTTAAACTTGTTGCAGTTTGATTACTTCAGTGACACGAGGAACAGGGCTCATATGTGTGCTCTGTCACACATTACTACTTTCCATAGTGCTGGTGGTACTATGCACAGTGAATGGTGAAGCGGATTAATTTGGTCAGTGCACAACACAGTAACATAAACAGGCTGGGTAAGAGTAAATAAAAGAGGCAGTGGATTCATTATTCCCTCTAAATGATTGCACCAAGAATCCAATTGCATTGAATATGGTAAAATGTCTACCTTCAGTAGCATTTGTGCATGAGTCTCATCAGGATTTTTTATTTCAAAACTGCCCCAATAAGCGTCATATCACACAAACTACCCATGAGTGCTAGCCACATAAATGTGACCTATTCTAACTTACTACACATTCAATGCCTTCATAGCAATAATCTCACAAACGTTCCACACACGAACTAACCACTAAGGTATTCCAGGAACAAATGACCTTCCACGTTGTCCCAGGGTCTGGCCTCCAACAAATTCTCCTGTGCCACTTAGGATCTCACAAACGCACCTTAAGGCTTCAGAAATAAACAAAATTACCTCAGATGGTAACCTATCACAGACAACTCAGAACAGGTCCCTAATTTTCACCTCAAAACCAGCAGCCTCACACAAATACATTACTAAGGAACGTGATATATCCAACACTGTCAATGGCATGTAGTTTCACACAAACTTGCCACAAAATCTGTTCAACATACCCTGAAACTAGAGATCACTCAGAAATTTACTTCAAGTCCTGTTACCTGAAGCAAAGAAACCAAGGGGCATACTTATACTCTGTTTGGTCTGAATTTGCATCATTGTTTTATGCAAATTCAGTGCACACCAAACTTCATATTTATATTTTGATGTTAAGACACATCTAATGTCAAAATATAGGAGTTTGCATCATTTTGTGGATGCATGCACCTACCTTGCGTCAATGAGATGCAAGGTAGGTGTTCCCATCGAAAAAATTGTGCTATCACCCTAGCCCCATATTTATCCCCCCGTGCTAAAATGATGCACAGGTGGGAGGAGGGGCTAAATACCGGTGCAAAGCAAAGCTTGCTTTGCACCAATATTTAACTCTTGGGTCAGACCAGGCTTTGGGGGACCTGTGGACAATTTCCATGTTTAAACACCATGGATTGGGTCCACAGGTGCCCTCCCCAAGCCCCAGTAACACCCTCACCCACACCAGAGGGACACCAGAGGATGGGGACCCATCCCAAGTAAATAAGGTAAGTATATATTTTTTTTTTTAAGTGCCATCGAAGGCCCTAACTTGGGGCCCCCTGCATGACACAGAGTGCAATGGCCATGCCCAAGGGACACTTGTTCCCTGTGCTGGCCATTTGGGTGGCCATTGGGGTGGTGGGCATGACTCCTGTCTTTTGGCTGAGACAAGAGACATGTTTTTGGTGCTTGTGCACCAGGAAATGGCACTAGACTGGTTAGAGGCATTTTTTTGCCTCTAACCAGAGTCATTCTCTGACACACAACCCCCTCTTTTCCCTCCCACCACCCCCACCCTGCTAGCGTCTTCTTCTAAGATGTTAGTCCAAGTTTAGCGCCGGCTTGCGCTATTCAATAAATATGGCAACCAGCTGGCGTTGTTAAATGATGCAAGCAGGTGCTAATCTTTTTGCCGCACAACTGCATTAGCGCAGTTTTGCGGCAAAACACATAAATATGGGCCTGAGAATTTACCATTGTGATGCAGACTATTTACATCAGATGCGTCAGGGTATCCTAAATGTACCAGTAACCCATTAGGGTGTATAAAATCAGTGGCATGCACTCCTGATGAGAAGTCATAATGTGCATTTTCCTGGGTACTCATAAATTGAAGGACCCTGATCAGAAATACCTAGTGTATATTTTATCTGGGTTGAGAAGCCAAGGCTGAACAGACCTTTTGTTCCACTGGACTTTTCCCTGGTGGACTGGAGCCCTAGGAGGCTGGTTTTGATAGCCTCAGGTCCCCTGGCATCGTTTCAGCAGGCACAGGGAGGCTTCCAGAAAGAGAGAAAGAGAGGGAGGGAGGAGAAAAGTAGATAGAACGTGTTCAGAGTGAAAGAAGAGAGAGAAAGAATGGATGGATAGAAAGACATAGATTGCACAAGATGAATAGTTGGGCCGGTTGAACATTTTGCCAGAGCTGATTTTGCTTCCTCAGTCTGGCACTGAGCATGGTATATAATAAGAAAACTAAAGTACTTGTAGGAAGGTGATCTTTTGTTGCCTTCATCATTTGTACATTACATTTTTTTTAAACTGTGGGATTGATTTTCTACATTTTCACCAAACACTGAGCAGCAACCAAGGTTACCATGGTGTTTTCCTCTATCCCTACCCTTGTGCACATTAGGCTGCCATGCCATGGGCTAGATCTCCATTCTTTCAGTGCTCTTTTTCCACGTCCTCTGGCAGTAGTCCCTTTCACCAATGCCCCTTCTTCAAGTCTCTTTGCTGGTACTCCTTTCTTCCAGGCTCTCTGCAAGTGCTTCCTTTCTCAAGTGTTCCCTTCTTCCTGAAACTGCCCGCTTTCCCTTTTATCAAGCTCTCTGCCAGTATTCTCTCCTTCCAGGCACTGCACCAATGCCTTTTTTTCCAGCCCATCTGCCAGGGACCTTTTTTGAGGCTCTTTGATAGCACACCCTTGTTCTAGGCCTCCATTAAACTCCCTTTTTCCAGTGTGCCTTAATTTCACTCTTTTTGCCACTGATCCATACTTTGAACACCCTTTTTTCCCAGCGACTCTTCTTCCAGGACTTCTTTGCCAATGTTCACTTTCACCAGAATCTTGTGAGCATACCATTTCTTTCCGCCATGTCCCTGCCAACACACTCCCTTCTCCAGTATCCTACCAGCACTCCCTTTCTGCAGAATTCTGGCAGCACTCCATTTTGTTTTTCTGTTTTCTCAACAACCCAGATAACTTTCTCTTTTTCCACGTCTCTCAGCACTCCGTGTCCCCTGATACCTACCAAAAATAATTTCCTTAAAAATGTTTCTTTCCTCTAGTTCCTTAGCATTGCCACTTCCAGCATTGCCTTTCTCAGGCCCCTTCCAATTCTCCTGTTCTATTCTACAGCTCCACAACCCCCAGCTAACCCAAGATCTAGTAACTGCTCCTCTCCAGTAGACCACCTTTTGCTGTATCTTTCTCCAGGGCAAAGCCATAATTTACTTCGTCTAGTCTCTCAACAAACATAGACTTCCACAATTGCTGGCAGAGCCAGTTACAACTGAATATTTTTCTTGTCTGTTTCTGTGCATGGGAAATCCAGTGGAGCACTTATGGGTGGCTCATCCATCGGCGATGTGAGGGTGCTGACCCCCTGCTGAGAGCCACTGCTCACTCTAGTTTAAAATTAATTCAGTACAGTTTGTCAGTTTAATCAAATACATGGGCGGTTGGATGCCTTATTGGCGAAGCAATGAGTGGGGGTTGATTGACAGGGAGTCAGGTCTCACTCAAGCGGGACTGGAAGTGAAGTACTCATATCAGATTAGACTGGTATCCTACTGTGGCCAGCCCGGCACTCACACTTGAGGCCTCTCATACCTGTGCAATCCTAAGGAAATGAATGGAACACAGCCACGGGCCTCCAGTCTCCAAATGGGCCTTGGATTCGCCTGATCTAACTGATCCTGTGGCTGCTCTCTTGCTGCTTTCTAATGTAAACAGAATTAGAGCAGCCTGTGGAATGGTTTGTGTGCCATATGGTAGCAGGCAGTGCCAGCCCTTCTGAGCATTAGGAAGCACAGGGGTGGGAGATTCACAGAACATGGCCCATCACTGCATGTGTTAGACCTGACAGCCTTTGGGTGGTCACCCCTAACTTTTTGCCTGCCTCCCTCCACTTTTTAGATACTGTTTTTGCTGGTTTTAAGACTCTGCGCACTTTACCACTGCTAACCAGTGGTAAAGTGCATATGCTCTCTTCCTTTAAACATGGTAACATTGGATCATACCCAATTGGATTATTTAATTTACTTATAAGTCCCTAGTAAAGTGCACGATGTGTGCCCAGGGCCTGTAGATTAAATGCTATTAGTGGGTCTGCCGCACTGATTGTGCCACCCACTTAAGTAGCTCCTTAACCTTGTCTAAGACCTGCCATTGCAAGGCCTGTGTGTGCAGTTTCACTGCAAATTCAACTTGCCATTTAAAAGTACTTGCCAAGCCTAAATCTCCCCTTGTTCTACATTTAAGTCACCCCTAAGGTATGCCCTGGGTAACCCATAGGGATGGGTGCTGTGTAGACAAAAGGCAGGACATGTACCTGTGTAGTTTACATTACCTGGTAGTGTAAAACTCCTAAATTCATTTTTGCAGTGCTGTGAGACCTGCTCCCTTCATAGGCCAACATTAGGGCTGCCCTCACATATTGTTTGAGTGGTAGATGCTGATCTGAGAGGAGGAGGAAGGTCATATTTAGTATGGCCAGAATGGTAATACAAAATCCTGCTGACTGGTGAAGCTGGATTTTATATTACTATTTTAGAAATGCCACTTTCAGAAAGTGAGCATTTCTCTGCACTTAAATCCTTCTGTGCCTTACAATCCACTTCTGGCTGGGTTTAGTTGACAGCTCCATTGTGCATTCACTCAGACACAGCCCAAACACATGATACTCAGCTTCACTTGCACACATCTGCATTTTGAATGGATCTTCCTGGGCTGGGAGCGTGGAGGGCCTGACACTTGCATGTCAAAGGACTGTATCCAGGCCTCACACAAAGGAATGCCACACCCCCTACAGGAACCGTGGCAGACAGCATGGAACTGAAAGGGGACCTTGTGCACTTCTTAGCCACTCTTTGAGGTCTCCCCCACTTCAAAGGCACATTTGGGTATTGAAACAGGGCCTCTACCCCTACCAACTCAGACACTTCCTGGAGAAGAAACCTGAACCAGAACCTGCATCCTGACAAGAAGAACTGCCTGGCTGTCCAAAGGACTCACCTGTCTGCTTTCTGTGAAGGACTGCTGCCTTGCTGTTGCCCTGCTGCCTTGCTGCTCTCTGGCTGTGGTGAAGGGCTTACCTCCTGTTCCCTGAATTCTAAGAACCAAAAATACTTAGGGCCAGATGTAGCAAGGCATTAGCGCCTCGCAAACGGCGAAAAACGCCGTTTGCGAGGCGCTAATGCCTGTGCGCGATGCAGAAACACATTTTGCGAGTCGGAACCGACTCGCAAAATGTGTTTCCGACTTGCAAATAGGAAGGGGTGTTCCCTTCCTATTTGCAACTCGCACCGCGATGTAAGTTGATTTGTGACCGCAAAAGCGGTCACAAATCAACTCGCAGTTACCATCCACTTGAAGTGGATGGTAACTCATTCGCAAACGGGAAGGGGTCCCCATGGGACCCCTTCCCCTTTGTGAATGATCACAAAAATAATTTTTCAGAGCAGGCAGTGGTCCAATGGACCACTACCTGCCCTGAAAAATACCGAAACAAAAGGTTTCGGTTTATTTTTCAAAGTGCAGCTCGTTTTCCTTTAAGGAAAACGGGTTGCACTTTGAAAAAAAAAACCTGCTTTATTGAAAAGCAGTCGCAAACATGGAGGTCTGCTGACGACAGCAGGCCTCCATGTTTGCGAGTGCCCATAGTCGGTATGGGGCCGCAATTTGCGACCCACCTCATTAATATTAATGAGGTGGGTCATTGCGACCCCATACCGACTCGCAGAAGGTGTCTGAGACACCTTTCTGCATGTGGTTTTGCGAGTTGCAATTTGCGAGTCTCTATGACTCGCAAATTGCAACTCGCAAAACCATACTTACCTACATCTGGCCCTTAATCTTTACAAGAAGGACTCCCTGTGATGCAAAAATCTATGCATAGCCTGCCAGAAACGATGCACAGCCTTCACCGTGGTGAAAAATTCACTGCACGCCGAACCAGAATGATGCAGCCTGACTTTGCAATGAGAAGATCGATGCAGCTCCAGCGTAGTGACTGGAAATTCAACGCACGGCCCACTGGATCAACGCACAGCCGAGCCAGAACGACTCTGCCCAACTTCCAGAGAAGAATCGATGCAGCGTCTGCAGTGTGGTAGAAATTTCCACGCAACGCCCACTGGATCGACGCAGCCGCTGTGGCTTCATCCTGTCAGCTGCAAAAAAAACGCAACCCCCAGCGGATCCACGACAGAGCACCGGAAATTGACCCATATCCATCCCTGTGTGAAAACTAAATGAGGCACACTCCCTTTGTTTCTACGCATCTCCTCCTCTGCGGTTCTTTGTGAAGATTTTGCACGCAAACCAGGTACTTTGTGCTTGAAAGAGACATTTATTGCTTTTAAAACACTAAAGATGCTTTATATCACTTTTACAGTAATATCTCAACATATATTTATTGCATTTTTATCATTTTTGACCTGCATTTATCCAGATAAATATATATTTTTCTAAACAATGTGTGGTGTATTTTTGTGGTGCTATACTGTGTTATTGCATGATTTATTGCACAAATACTTTACACCTTACCTTCCAAGTTAAGCCTGACTGCTCAGTGCCAAGCTACCAGAGGGTGGGCACAGGATAATTTGGATTGTGTGCGACTTACGATGACTAGAGTGAGGGTCCTCACTTAGACAGGGGGTAACCTGACTGCCAACTAAAGACCCCATTTCTAACAGCATGTCTATATTTTCAAGCCGTTTAGTCATTCGTCATATTCGGACACTTTGTGCTTGTCACAATACATTTCCCTTTTTCGTGCAGTGGCAGTGGTTGCACAGTGTACAAAGGAGTATGAGTGGGATCAGCCACTCACCTGTGTCCTCAACTTGTATTCACATGTGTCCTTGCTGGCCCGTCTGTTTTGGATTTTAAATCTTATATGTAAGTCCACTTTCATTCACAATAGGGATTATTTTTTTCTAATTCCTAGACCATTCAAAGTCCATATAGCAGGTACACACCTGTTAAGTAATTAAGAGGTGGGGTGGAGAAGTGTATTAATTCAGGGCAGAAAAAATGCCCTTTTATCCTCACAAGCTAGGTGGAGAGAAAAGGGTCTTACAGATAAGGGTGCTGACTATGGAGTTGGGGAACCAGGTTCGAGTCCTAGCGTCAACTCAACATCCTGTGATTCATGGCACATCACTTAATCTAGCTGAGCCTGCTCTAACTGATCCTGTGGCTGTTCTCATGCAAGTTTCTAATGTAAACAGAATGAGAGCAGCCTGTTGAATGGTTTGTGTGCCATGCCCTAGCAGACAGTGCCAGCCCTCCTTAGCATTAGGAAGAACTGGGGTGGGAGGTTAACAGAACATGGCCCATCACTGCATGCCTATATTTTCAAGCCGTATAGTGATTTCTCATGTTCTGTCACCTTGCGCTTGTCACAATACATTTCCCTTTTTCATCCAGCACCAGTGATTGCACAGTTTACAAAGGATTATGAGTGTGATCAGCCACTCACCTGTGTCCTCCACCGGTATGCGGGTGTGTCCTTGCTGGCACGTCTTTTTTGGATTTAAAATCTTATATGTAAATTCACTTTCATTAACAATCGCGATTATTTCATTTGTTTTAAGTCCTAGACCGTTCTCAGTCCATATAGCAGGTATACACCTGTTAAGTAATTAAGAGGTGGAGAAGTGTATTAATTCAGGGCAGAAAAAAAGGCCCTTTTATCCTTACAAGCTAGGGGGAGAGAAACGGGTCTTACAGTCATGGGTGCTGACTATGGAGTTGGGAAACCAGGTTCGAGTCCTAGTGTCGACTCAACATCCTGTGATTTATGGCACATCTCTCAATCTAGCTGTGCCAAAAAAAAAATGAAATATTGCTATGTAGTGGTGATTTTTGGTTGCTGATTTACATGTAACAGTGATGCCCCTATTCGCCTTCAGGCACGTCTTTAGTTTACTTATACTTAACTATACCGGGGCATTGATAACAACATACCCATCGAGAGCCCCTTGCAGACTTTATGGGCACCTGATATACTTCTGTAAGAGGTTCCACTTATTTTCTAATTGCTTTTTATAAGTGAAGTTATAAGGCACACATGGGAGGCTTGCCATCTTTACAATATATGAGTATAATAGTATTTATCATTTTGGCTAGATTTTAAGGCTACCTAAGAGGTTTTATACTTTTGTTTAATATAGCCATGCATGTATAAATAACTGTTTAAAATACAAAAAGGGGGGACTGGGGCAAATCAAGGTCCAGCATACATGCCTCAAAAAAGCTATGTAAATACAAGGAGGATGCAGTTGCTCAGTGAAAAAAAAGAGAGAAAAGTGTAGGACGGGGACATCCGAGGCAACAGATCAGAAGATCTGATTGCTCAGGAGCAAGAGCCCTCACACACCCAAAAGGGTGTCATGCTTCATCATCGTGCAGCACATCGTTGGGCCGGCATTGCAGTGCCCAATGGGCCCACTCTTTGATGGAGATCCTTTGTATATTACCGATGTGAAGAGTGAGATGCAATGTAAAGTGTGATTAGGGTATCCCTTACTTTTTTTCATCTTCACCCTGCACCAGTCTACTCACTTAGTCACACAGTACATTACACCTCAATCTTCACATCGGCAACATACAAAAGATCTCTGGCTAAGAACCCATGGTGGGGCACATTGGGCATTGCAGCTCCGGCCCAACGAGGAGCTGCCTTGTGATGAAGCATGACACCCTTTTGGGTGTGTGAGGTCTGTTGCTCCTGAGCTATGGGATCTGATTTGATGCCTCAAGTTATCCCAGACCTATACTTTTCTTTCTTTTTTTCACTTAGGAACTGCATATTCCTTGTATTTACGTAAACAACTATTTATACATATGGCATGCTTTTCAAGTACCAGAGTCAGCATTCGGCTTAACATTTGGTGATTGTTAGAAATGGGGTCTTTGGTTGGCAGTCACGTTACCCCCTGTCCAAGCAAGGACGCATACTCTAGTCAGGGTAAAGGAGAATCACACTCAGTTAACCAGCATTCACCCCCTTGGTAGCTTGCAATGAGCAGATAGGCTTAACTTCAGAAGCAATGTGTAAAGTATTTATACCAACACACACAGTAATACAGTGAAAACACTATAAAATAATCACCACATCAGTTTAGAAAAATACAAAATATTTCTCTAAATCAAACAAGACCAAACGACAAAAATCCAATATACACAAGTCAAGATATGAATTTTCAAAAGAATGAGGCCCTCATTGCAACCCTGGCAGACCACAGTAATTTGGGGAAAGGTACTGCCAACAGGCTGACGGTACCTTTTCCCAAATTATGACATTGGCGGTTTGGCTCAAGTCGAACTGCCAATGTACTACTCCGTCCTCCATGGTGGTAAGAGCCTCCGGGCTGGAGACTTCGGTCTCAAGCCAGGCAGCCGTCACAATCCCACCCTTGGGATTATGACCCCGCCTACTGCCATGGTTTTCGTGGCATTCGTACTGCCACGAAAACCATGGTGGTAGGAACTATCAGTGGCAGGGAATTCCTTCACTGGCACTGATAGGGGTCTCCCCGCCCACCTCCCCCTCCCAAGAGTCCTCCCCCACCCTTCCCTTCCCTCTCCCGACCCCCCCTGACATACACACACCCACACGCGCACACATACACACTCATACACACAGGCATACCCACATCCACCCACGCATGCACACATACATACCCACACCCCGCAATACACACTAACAAACATTGTAGCACACATGCATTCACAATACATAACATATATGTACACTCACATTCATTCATTCACGACTCACATCCGCATGCACGCATACAAAAACAGACACACACCCCCACACACAACACCCACACACATGCACACAACACCCCCCACCTCCTCTCCTGTCAGACAACCCGACTTACCTGCTTGCAGGGGGTCCTCCAGCAGGAGAAAGGACGCGGCGCTGCTGCCAGCAGCAGCATCCGCCAGCAAAACACCGGCAGGCCATATCATGGAACGTGATGCGGTAGGCGGTGTTTTGCTGGCGTGGCACTGCTGCTGGCAGCAGCGCCATCTTACTGCCGTCCGCCGCCATGACCGTTGACGGAATGCCGCCAGCCTTCTAGCAGTATTCCGACTAGTGCCATAATGCGGTTGGCAGCTGGTAGCCATGGCCACAGTATATTGGCGGCTGTTGCCGTGGTGGCATTTACTGCCAATGTCATAATGAGGGCCTAAGAGTCTTAGGGGGTCATTTTGACCTCGGCGGTCTTTTGTAAAGACCGCCGAGGGACCGCCGTGCTGAAGACCGGCAGTGGTGGCGGTTTTCCGCTCTGCGTATTATGACTGTTGGCAGCTCTCCCGTCCTTTTTCGGATGGAGAGCCGCCAACAGCCATACTGGCGGGCGGCGGGGAAGTGGAGGTTGCTCCACCTCCACCGCCACGTCAACAGAACACCGCCCACCGAATCACGTCCTGTGATTCGGCGTGGTGGTGTTCTGTTGACGGTGTGGTGTCGGCGGAGCAGCCCCCATGGATCCCGTCCCCTCCTGGAGGATCGACAGACCAGGTAAGTTGATCGTCCGTTAGGGGAGGGGGGTAGGGGGGTGTTGTGTGTTGTGTGCGTGCATGGGGGTGTGCATGTGTGTCTGTAGAGGGGGTGTGTGAGTGCGTGCATGCTTGCGGGGGTGTTGTGTGTTTGGGAATGAGTGCGTGTATGTCTGTAGGTATGTCTGTATGGATGTGTGTGGGTGTATGTTTGAATGTGGGTGTGCGTGTATGACTGTGTGTGGCTGTTGGCATGTATGTTGGTGTGTGCGTGTATGTGTATTGGTGGTGCCTGCGTGCATGTCGTGTGTGAATGAGTGATGTGATGTTGAGGGTCGGCTGTGGAGGGGGGTCCTGCTACCTTTGGGGGGTGGCAGGGGTGGTGGGGGGTGTATGGGAGGGAGTCGGGGTGGGGGGTGGGGGAGACCGCTATCAGTGCCAGGGAAGGAATTCCCTGGCACTGATAGTGCTTACCGCCATGGATTTCATGGCGGTTCCAAACCGCTTGAAATCCATGGTGGTCAGCTGGGTCCAAATACCGCCTGGCGGAACGGAGAAGCGGCGGATGACCATGGCGTTAACCGCCATGGTCATAATTGCTAAAATTTGACCGCCAGCCTGTTGGCGGTTTTACTGCCGCTTCCCCACCATCCGCCAGTGTCGTAATGACCCCCTTAATCCTTACAAAACAGTAATACTGCTATTGTTACAGAAAGTACCTGGTTAGCATCAAAAATAAAGCTGCTTGAGCATGCGTCGGAAAAGGGTAGCATTGATTCCTTCTCCAGTTGAGTCAGCGAAGCGTAATTTTTCTCCCTCGCAAGAGAGCGATGCGTTGATGTCTAAACGGGGCACCATGGATCCACGCAGTTGGGTTGACTTGGACGCCCAGAGACGCTGCATGGAAAATCCGGTCTCATGTTATCAGAAAACCATGCTGCGTGGGGTTTTCATCGTTATCAGTTTCCGGATAAAGGTGTTGCACGTCATTTCTCCAGCCGCAATGTGTCGCTCTCACAGCAGCGATGCAGGTGGAGCATCGATTTCATCTGCAAAGCTGGTGGTGTGGCGTTTATCAGCCTCGTTGCGGAAGGTGCAGAAGAAATTTCCCTGCACGCCGTTCTGTGCGTGGATTTTCAGTTCTTGTCTGCCAACTTCACCTTTCAAGGGCCCAGGGACTGGATACGGTACCACTTGGCATGGGAGGAGTCTTACCAGAGAGTCCAGGAGCTGGCAGGGGAAGTCTTTGATGGCCCTGAGACTTCAACAACAGGAGTCAACCTCAGTTCAAGCCCTTGGAGATTCTTCTCAAGCAGAAATGCACAATAAAGTCCAGTCTTTGTCCCCTTTCATAGGCAGAAGCAGCAACTGCAGGATAGCCCACCAAAGCACAACCATAGGCAGGGGCAGCACTTCTCCTCAGCTCTTCTCCTTCACAGAGGTTCCTCTTGATTCCAAACGTGATCTAATTTTCAGGGGTTTTGGGTCAACTACTTATACCCCTTTCTGCCTTTGAAGTAGGCAAACTTCAAAGAAAAATCTCTCTTGTTTGTAAGATCATGCCTTGTCCAGGCTATGCCCCAGATACACACCAGGGGGGTGGAGACTGCATTGTGTGAGGGCAGGCACAGCCCTTTCAGGTGTGAGTGACCACTCTTCCCCTCCCTCCCAGCACAGATGGCTCATCAGGATATGCAGGATACATGCTAGCTCCCTTTGTGTCACTGTCTAGAGGAGAGGTGCAAACAGCCCAACTGTCAAACTGGAACAGACAGGGAATCCACAAACAGGTAGAGTCACAGAATGATTTAAGTAAGAAAATGCCTACTCTCTAAACGTGGCATTTTCAAACACACATTCTAAAAACAACCTTTTCTAAAAGATGTATTTTTTAATTGTGAGTTCAGAGACCCTAAACTCCACATTCTTATCTGCCCCCAAAGGGAATCTGCACTTTAATAATATTTAAAGGCAGCCTCCATGTTAACTCATGATAGAGATAGGCATTGTACAGTGAAAACCAAATTTGGCAGTATTTCACTATTAGAACTTATAAAAAATATTAGTATTTGTCTTACCTTAAACATACACTGCATCCTGCCCCTGGGGCTACCTAGGGCCTACCTTAGGGGTGCCTTACTTGTATGAAAAGGGAAGGTTTAGGCCTGGCAAGTGGGTACACTTACCAAGCCTAATTGGCAAACTGCACACACAGACAATGCAGTGGCAGGTCTGAGCCATGCTTACTGGGCTACACATGTGGGTGACACAACCAGTGCTGCAGGCCCACTATAGCATTTAATCTACAGCCCCTGGGCACGTCTAGTGCACTGTACTAGGGACTTACTAGTAAATCAAATATGCCAATCATGGATAAACCAATAAAGCATACAATTTACACAGAGAGCATATGCATTTTAGTACTGGTTAGCAGTGGTAAAGTGTCCAGAGTCTTAAAGCCAACAAAAACAGGTCAGAAAAACCAGGAGGAAGGAGGCAAAAAGTCTAGGGATGACCCACAAAAATGGCCGTTTCCAACAGTGATCCTCAGCACAGCCGTTTATTCTCCCTGTGCCTTCAAAATTAACCTGACCTTATGTATTATAACCTGGGGCTCATGTAAAGCACTACATTCCCTTTGGGATGAGATTGAGCTAAGGAAGAACTGCAAACAAATATCTCAGTACAGACTAAAATATGAATATGAACAAATTCTTAGCAAACAAGGAATCAAGGGCCAGATGTAGGCAGTTTTGATTTTGTGACTAACAATTTACGAGTCGCAAAATCATATGCAGATGGTGTCCATGACACCATCTGCAAATCGCAAGGGGGTCGCAAAGACCCACCTCATTACTATTAATGAGGTGGGTCTCAATTTGCGACCCCCTTGCAATTCCCTGCACTCACAGGGATAGTGGCCTGCTGGAGACAGCAGACCTCCATGTCTGTTTCTGCTTTTTTAATAAAGCAGTTTTTTTTATTTGTATTGCAGCCCGTTTTCCTTAAAGGAAAACGAGATGCAATACAAAAGAAAAAATGAAACCATTTGGTTTCATTTTTTCAGAGTAGCCAGTGGTCCATTAGACCACTGCCTGCTCCGAAAAATATTTTCTGCACCATTCACAAAGGGAAAGGGGTCCCATGGGGACCCCTTCCCTTTTGCGAATGAGTTAGCACCCACTTGACATGGGTGCTAACTGCGAATTGCTTTGCGACCGCGTTCGCGGTTCCAAAGCAATTCTGCATTGAGGTGCGAATCGCAAATAGGAAGGGAACACCCCTTCCTATTTGCGGGTCGCATTCCCATTTTGCAAGTCGGTACCAACTCGCAAAATGGGAATGTGCATCGCGATGCACGTTTTGCATGACGTAAACTGCAAATTTCGCAGTTTGCGCCATGCAAAAAAAAACGCTTTGTACATCTGGCCCCAAGTTACGAGAGGAGGGTGGGGTTGTAACTCTGCCCATTGGCCACATCACTGAAAAGTATAATGCTTGTTTATTCAACACAGAGCACACATTGTAAACTAAGGGTAAATATATTATTTTCTGCCAGCGTATTTCAGGGAACTATAATGATTAAAGTTAAACAGCATTGTGCTTTCCCAAGTGCCCTAGTGACCAAATCATTTTAATACTCAGAGGGTCAAGCTTAATCTTTTCTTTTGAAATTCTAATTAAAATATGGGTGGGCGGAGGGGCTAGTGTTGCAAGAGGCGTCAAGGAATGAGAACCACATGAACAAGGTAGGGCTGAGCAGCTGGGGAATGGGGAAGCACATGGACAATGGGGGGTGCGCCATTTGCTCATCTTTTTTTCAAACTTTTCTGGGGACAGGAGGACCCTCAACCCACTATTATGTTAGTCGGGTGTGCACACTTCTTTCGTTCACCACGTAAAACCCATCCCCCATTGTACTCCACATTCCTTTGAATTGTATCCAACAGCCACCTGGGGTTGCTGCTGCAGTGGAATCCAGAGGACCAAATAAAACCAAACGTTATGCATGTGAAACTTCCCTTGCAACTGCAGACTATTGTTTGGTGTAAAGAGAACTTTTACTTTTTAAAAGCATCTTTCCGAAAGTCCTTTTCTCTCCGCTACTCTTCTATTGAGTTCGGAGTCATTCAGCTCCAAAAATAGTACATCGCGGCCACTTAGAGGCCATTTCTGCAAAGGCGGCGAATACAACCGTTTCCACCAGACTAACCACAATTTGTTATGGCTATTAAACGTTGATATCCATTTCTGATTTAATTCATTTATGTGGCACTGTACATATATTTTGTTTGGACATTTTATATTTTTTATTTACTTATTTGTACTGTTTTTGGGAATGTTGTTGCATATGTAACACGCAGTTTTATTTTTGAGGAAAACTTTTCAGATTCAGCCAAGATACAAATGATAATGCTAGACATTTTTTTTAAAGTCTAGGTCGTTTGGGCACCTTCACAGTTCACATAAGACTATGGCCTCTATGTCACAGTAGACATGTTGAGTAAGATGAAGACTTGGTCAGCAGAGGACTTACTTAACCCATGCATTTCAAAGGTGAGTGAGAACTTGGGCATCATTGAAAGCTCAGTTCTGCACCAACATTTTCACTAATTTACCACCATAAAAATAGCTCAGTTGGTTTGGCCTGACAATATCTGTTACGAAACCTTCTCCAAATGTATTACTGTGGAAAATCTGTCGT
This sequence comes from Pleurodeles waltl, assembly GCF_031143425.1. Classification (NCBI taxonomy): domain Eukaryota; kingdom Metazoa; phylum Chordata; class Amphibia; order Caudata; family Salamandridae; genus Pleurodeles; species Pleurodeles waltl. The sequence continues at coordinate 147,461,383 of NC_090450.1, read as the reverse complement.
CCCTGCAGATTTTCCATGGTTGTAAATCCCATCTGCTGGTGTAAATGATTGCCGATCCTAGGAAATAGAAACAGGATGTGTCATTTACACTCGAAGAGCAACATTTCAGCATGACCTACAATTGTATTTTTTTATGGTTTCACTTTTGTATGTCACATTTATTTTGAACTCTTTTATAACACATTCAAATAAAGGACCAGATTTAGCCATTTTTCATAAAACGTATCCAAAATGGCTGCACTGAAAGATGCAGAAACATATCGTTCAAAATTGTTCTGCTGCAGATATCATTCCTTGCATTGGCAATCAAAGAAGGCTACCTTGCTTGTCAGACAGCCCTGCCCCACCGTGCCGAAGTATGTGTGTCCTGCTTTGCAAAACATCTTTACTGGAAGCATACCTTTCCAGTACAAATTCCTTTCCAAAGTTAAACTCTTTAAATGTGTGCTGTGAACTGCAGCCCACTTGTCTTTTATTTGAGAAATTAATGCATTTCCCTTATTTCTCCTGGTATAACTAGGCAGTAGCTTTTGACAACCTTAGACCCAATTGGTGACTCATAAGCTTCATATTGTAGTGCGCAAAGTAGCAATACAGTAGTACTACTTGCATACCACAAAATGTAATTCATACACCTGTGGTTGAAGACCTCCGTTTATGCCTCTCTTATTCTTTCTCTGTGTGTAGATCACCACCCCGGTGTTGGTGATCTCCACACGTGTAGTGGACTGATTCAAAAAGTTAAATTTACACTTTTGTTTAATATCTCTTGTGGATGGATAGGCCTATCTTATTATGTGTGGAGTTATCCAACTTGACTGCGGAATCGCAACAGTCATAAATTTGCTATTAACTTGCCATTTGTGAATAGGAAAGAAAATAGTCAACTTAAACAAAAGTGCAAATTTACCTTTACGACCAGGACCGCGGTGAACATTTTTGTTTTTTCCCCTTTTCTGTTTTATCATAAGAAACTGTACTAAGAACATCTGATCTATTTGGGTGTTAAAATTATTAATTATTCTTAGAAGGCTGACATTAATATTACGACACCATTGATAATTATATAGTACTAATATGAATTAATTTACACTTAATATGGAAATAGAATCAAGGTTATATGTGAATTAATGTGTGTTAATGGCCACAGTATTCACAAGTTGACACTACTTTTTATTGTATTGTTTAATGGTATTGCTTAAATTGTTTTTCATGTCATTAGTGGTCTAATTTTATGTTTTTCTTCTCATTTTTGCCTCATCTGTTAATCTTGCCACGGCTTTAATCTCGGTGGGGGTGGAACTAATTAAACTTCTCACTGTGAATTCCTTGAAGTTATATAAAAACTCTGCAACATTCTGTGGAATTCTGCCAGGGGGCGGAAATATGCACGTTGACCTGGTTGTGGTGTGAATTAGCACTGGTAGAACCTTCTGTGCTGTAAAGTCAGTGCAAACAGCACCTCGTGGCATGCAAGAGTGCACGGCAATTTGAGTTGATTATGCTTCTGCTCGAGTAGAAAATGTACTCGAGAGGTAGCCCTCTGACCACACGCGTGACTGCTCATGACTGCCCATATTAGAAAATTTCACATGAAGTCCTCCTAGTGACAGGAAATTGTACTAGGTAACCTTAAATCACTCCTGTGGTTGCTCATGCTCCTCAAATCACATATTTGGAGCCTCTTGAGATAAAAACATTCCAACAGACGGAGATGGCGGGATTTGGCTGTATCTCCATATTACTCATGCCACCAAATTCTGCCAATTCTACAAGTGGAATGAAATTGTCCTACTGGGCCTACTATAATCTAATATCTACATGCTTGTTACTGGTCCACTATCTTATTTTGTAGCTTTGTTAAGCACTGAAAAAAATGACACTTTTATTGTGTTTGTTCAGTAACACATGTTGGTGTAGGTTCTCTTCTTATTACTCATTGCTTTTGAAAATAATTCCTGGACGTGATATAACAATCAATACAAAATCACATTTTTGTATCACAATTTTGCAACTTTTCAATTATTCCCAAACTGAAACACTGCCTTTATTTGTATTTGTTTTCATATGGTAGTGTTTTGAAGAAGATTTACATTTTAGAGGCTCATCAGCAGGTCCGTATCTGAGTCTTACTTCCAGCCAACTTTTTAAACTAAAAAATAGATTTTTGGTAAGGTATTTTACACTGTGAGATCCTTGCCAAAGACTATAGAATGGCATTTCTATAGTGAACTTTGTGACAAATACAAAAGGAAAATATCTTGCATTGCAAACTATATCACAAGGGCAGTAAGAAGAGGTTTGTCAGCTCTGACAAATACAGTATGATGGGGTTTACCATTGAACACTCTGACAACTTCAATAAGAGATTTTGCATTATGAATGATCTGACTAATGCAATAGGAAGGGTTTTTATATTCTCGACCCTAGTACAAACTACCTAGCTAGGAGTGTTATATTTTTAACTCACTAATAAACACAATAGAATGGGTATTACATTGTGAGATCTAACAAATACAATTGAAAGCATTTTTTCATGGTCATTTATCTTGCAAATACAAAAGTAAGGGTTTTTAAGCCAAGAGTGTCCTTTACAACATAAACATGCATATACCTCTGCCTTGAAGGCCCAACTGGCTGGGAAATTACTATATTAACTTGCACTTTATGCCTATCACACAAGTTTAACATGTAAGCAGAGGTTTAGTATTTTCTGATAATGATCCACAGTTAGGCTTGACTGTTCCCTTTGAAGCAGGGGCAAGCCTCATTTGCATAACGCTGGGCCAAGGTGAGGTGGCAGGGTGTGCAAAATGACAATGGCTGGGTCCACAAGAGTAATTACCAGTGGCTGAGATAAATGCAACCATTCCATCAATCACTTTTTGTATACTTTAATTTGTTGTTCTAAGTGGGAGGGGTATGCCCAGGCTTGGGTACTTGCACACAGTGTCACTGGAGCAAAGGTACCTTAACAAGCATGAAACCAGTCCTGTCTTGCTTGTGTTCCGGTTCAGGGAGGACCTGGCTTAACGGTTCAGGCTGGACTGTTCCTATTGGTGCAGGGTCAAGACTGATTTGCACATGTATACATGCAAACTGAGGTGGTGCGCAAAATAACATTGGATTGGTATCCGGCCAACAGTAATTACCATTGGCTGAGATTAATTCAAGCATTTCTCCTATCACTTTTGGTATTCTTTAATGTGTCGCCCTAAGTGTGATGGGTATGCCTAGACATGGGTCCTGTGCACACCGTGACACTGGACCCAAGCTATACCTGCCTGATGAGCTCTAACAAGGGTGAGACAGGTCACAGGTTGCTTGTGTTCCAGTGAAGGGAGTACCTGGCCTGTCAGATTGGGCTGGGCTGTCCCCACTGTATCAGAATCAAGACTGATTTGTACATGTCTGGGTGCAAACTGAGGTGGCAAGGTGTGCAAAACAATGATAGATTGGGATGCGGCCCCAACTAATTGCCAGTGGCAGAGATTAATTCAAGCATTTCTCCCATCACTTTTTGTAATTCTGTAATGTGTCAGTCTCAGTGGAACAGGTATGCCTAGACGTGGGTCTTGTGCAAAATGTGACATCGAAACCAAGCTTTACCTGGTTGATGAGCCCTAACAAGTGAGAACCTGGTCATGAGTTTCTGGGTAAAGATGGGCTGGAATACAGCCCGAGTAATTACTAGTGCCTGAAATTAATTCAAGTATTCCACTCATCAGTTTAATGCATTCTACAATTTTATAATGAGTACGCATTGGATCTTGGCCTAGAGGACACATGTGACTGGGCTGGTGCCTGCCACGCCAGTCCTATCATGCTGCTCCCTTACTGGGCTTCCAGTCCCAAGTGAAACCACCACTATTGTCCCGTGTCAGTGGAGAAGCCATTAAGAACATCAACCCCAGGAGCACCTGCCAGTATCAGGTAATCAAGGCGATTGAGAAGGTTACAGGGCCTCACACAAGAAATTAGTGCAGACATACAGTCCACATTTTTCAGCCAGAAGATTGACTTGTGCCAACATGATCCCTTTTATGTGGCTGCAAGCTCTTCCACTGAATTGTGACCTGCTTCAAGTCAGTGGAGGTCTAGTGAACTGCATCTGTGCCTATGTCTTGAATCAAAAACCAATAGGCAATATAAAACATCCAAGGACAGGGAGAGGACGCCATAACAGGTGTGTTTCCTTACTAGACACTGTAGTAGCAGGTGCAATCTTGAATCTGAGTCCCACTCAATTCTGTTGTATTTAGTTTTGCTTTGATATAAAGGTACTGCAGCCCAGATTTATTGAGATTTGGCGCCGGGCTGCACAGCAAGTCACCTTGCTGCTCTTCCCTGTGTCAAAGTGAAACTACAGGAATATGCATATTTATGGCATACGGTGTATTCCTGTTCGTTCACACTGCGGAGGTGCTGTTTGGCAACCTATCATCAACACAGACACCTTTGCTCCACAGTGAAAGGGTTTCTGCTTTGTAGGTAGGATTGTTTTTGTGCACAAAGGGGCACCTTTCGTCACAAAAACAATCCTGGAAGGCCTGTTGCACCTCCCATGGGGAAGTGTAAGGTTTTGGTGCATCCCCAAGTTTACAGGCTCTTGTAAATTTGGGGATGCGTCAAAATCCATGGGTGTTGCATAGGAAAACCCACCTCAACACCCATGGAATGCCTCCCTGGTGCAGAGTAGGCCAACGCATCGATTTGTGATACTTTATCTTACTCTATATCTATGAGTCCATTCAGTGCCATGCAAAGTGGCTTGGCATGACCTTATAGATACGGTTGAGAGGTTTGCACCCCCCATGCATCACTAAAAGTTATGGAACAGTGGCACATGCCTCTCATAAGTATGTCCATGTGTTTATACTAAGAGAAGCACAGGGATGTCATTATTTTCCCTGTTGGTTGACTCTTGAGTTCTGAGATCTTGACCCCACAGTACCTCCCTGACAACCATTTGACTGCGTTCCTTTTATACCCTGAGAAGTAAATGTAAAAATTGTCTACTTGTCCCGTTTTGCAGTGTCATAGTAGGTCAGACCTAGAAAATCAGTGGTAAATGACCACCCCACCACGTTTTAGGCATTGTACACCTTGTCTGCCTTGTGACCCCTGATGAGGGTGTCACTTTTTTACATTGTGGACTCCAGGACAAATCACTATAGGTATTTGCCAGATAGTTAAATTTAAACTATCTGACAAACACAGTAGAAAGGGATTTACATTGTGAACTCTCGGACAAATGTAATATGAAATGGTTTAATACATATGTTCCCTTTCTTTTTATGACAACGGAAAATATTTGAAATTTCCACAGGGTGATTAAAGGTTCATGCCAATTTATGCTTTGAGTCTTCCTAAAATGTTTAATGAGTCTGTTTAGGCAGTGACAAGATGGTGTATTGTGTTTTTTTGTTTTCTTATTGAAAAGTGTATACTGATATTTGCAATTTTGATGGACATGTACATCCTTTATCATTGAAATTGCAGTAGATTTAAAAATTCCAAACACAGAGTCGTTTTACTCAATGACACTAGATGGCACAATCTACCAACTTACTGTTAAATTGCTTTCAACGTCTTGTAGGTAGGTTTCTAAATAAATCACTCTGGCCCATATTTATAGTTTTTGGTGCAAAACTGCGCTACAGCAGTTTTGCATAAAAAACTTTACCACTGGCGTGTGTCATTCTGAGATGCAAGCTGGGCGTCAAATTAATAGAATGGCAGTGGCGGTAGGGAAGGAGGAGGTTGTGCTTCAGAAAATGACACTAGTCTGGTTAGAGGCAAACAAAATGCCTCTAACCAGACTAGCGTGATTTCCTGGCGCACAACCACCAAAAACATGACTCCTGACTTAGAAAGAATAGTAGTCATGCCCACTACCCCAATGGCTAGCGCAGGAGACAAGTGTCCCCTGGGCATGGCCATGGCACCCTGTGCCATGCATGGGACCCCAAGATAGGGCTCGCAATGGCAAAAAAATAATTATAAAAAATACCTACCTGTACTTACCTGGGATGGGGTCTCCCATTGTAGGAGGCTGGCCTGGTTTGTAGTGGGTACCTAAGGTATTTACACCTTATACCGGGTCCAGTTATCCCTTATTAGGGAAATGTAGGCAGCGTTCTAGCAGCTTAGGCTGTCTAGAGGTAGCTGTAGCAGAGCAGCTTAGGGTGAACTAGAAGACATGCTAAGCTCCTGCAATACCACTATAGTTGCACAGTACTTATACACAATAAAAGACAATACTCAGTGTTACCAACACTTAAGGTACTTTATTTTAGTGACACAAGGCCAAAAATATCTTAGAGGCAATAGTCCTTCTGGTAGTAAGTATTATACCCAATATATACGCTAGTAACCAAAATCAGGAAAGTAAACAGTCATAGAATATTGCAAACAGTAGAAAATACTATAGATTGCTATGGGCCTAGGTGCAACACAAACCATATACTAAAATAGTGGAATACAAATGTCGAATTCCCCCGCAACTGTAGTGTGTAGAGGGGCACCAGGAGTGTAGGAAGACACCAAGGGTAGTAAAGTACCCCACCCCAGACCCCAGGAAAGCAGGAGTAAAGAACAGCATGTTTCCTCAGGAGACACTACAAGTCGTGATAAAGGATTTTGCAAGAACCAAGCAAGACTGCAAGCAACAAATGATAGATTCCTGGACCTGAAGACCTGTGGAGAGAGCAGACCAAGTTCAAAAGTCAAATAAGAGTCCAGGAAGGACAGGAGCCCCTGCCAACCTAGAAGATGGTACAAAAGTGGATTCTCCGGTCAGAAGAAAAGTACAGAAGAGCACCAAAGAAGATGGTTGCGGGTTCCTGCTTGGTGCAGGAAATATCCTATGTCGAGTTGATGGATGCAGGCTGTTTGCATCGCTGGATTTCGCCAACAGGCCTTGGTTCAAGCAAGTACGCGGTTTGCATAAAAAAGGAGCTACCTGGACCCATAAGGGACCTGAGGGTCTCAATTCAGACTGAGGAGACAGAGGGAGCTCTCAGCACTTCAGAGAGCCCTCAGGAGACCAGGAAGCACCCACGGGAGTCCCAGAACATGGGGACAAGGAAGATGAAAAGTGCAGTTATCGCAGCACTACACTGGAAGGTCCCATGCCGCCAGAGAACAACTCAGTGAGTTGTGCAACATAGGATGGAGTGCTGGGGATCTGGGCTATGCTGTGTATGAAGGAGTCTTGAAAGAAGTGCGCAGAAGCCCAAGGAGCTGCAGAAGATGCAGTGCACGGGGAGGCAAGCTCTTACCTCCACCCACTTTGGACAGCTGGACCGTTGGACAGTCTAGTTCACGTCGGTCCACTACCTGTGTTCCAAGCAGCATGCTCGTCATCAGGAGAGGAGTCCCAGAGTGCCAGTTGCCATTGCAGAAGGGTGCCTGCAGAAGCAGGGAAGTGACTCCGTCACTCCACAGGAGATTCCTTCAGTTATTTTCGTGTAGGATGAAGGCAGGCAGTCCTCAGAGCAGGCACTCATTGGAAACTGTTGCAAATGCTGGCTGGAGCTGAAGTTGCAGGTCACAGGAGTCGTCCTGGATACTTTGTTGCAGGTACAGCAGTTCCTAGAGCAGTCTGCGGTTGATTCAGAAGCTGAAGCAGAGGATGCAGAGGAGTCCTGGAGGAATCTTGAAAACCAAATCTGAGGTAACACCCAAAGGAGAGACTCTAAATAACCCTGAGAGGGGGAGTGTCTATCTACCCAGGTACGCACCTATCAGGAGGGGTCTCTGACGTCACCTGATGGCACTGGCCACTCAGAGGTCTCCAGTGGGTCCCCAAAAAGCATTTCCAGAGGCTCTTGGAGGCTACCCCTCCCATGCTTGTAACACCTATTTCCAGGGGGAGAGGGTGCAACACCCTTCTCCCAAAGGAAATGCATTGTTCTGCCTTCCTGGGATTGAACTGCTCAGTCCCCAGGAGGGCTGAAACCTGTCTGTGAGGTGGCAGCAGCTGGGGCTGCAGTGGAAACCGCAGAGAGATGGGTTGGCAGTACTAGGGGTCCATGGTGGAGCCCCCAGGGTGCATGACAATGGCCCCCCAATATCAAATTTGGATTGGGGGACAATTCCATGATCTTAGACACCTCACATGGCCATATTCGGAGTTACCATTGTGAAGTTACAAATATGTATTGACATATGTGTAGTGCACGCTTATAATCGTATCTCCGCACTCACAAAGTCCACGGAATTGGCCCTGGACAACGTGGGGGCACTTTTGCTAGAGCAATGGTGCCCTCACACACAGTTACTTTGCACCTAGCCTTCAGTAATTGAAGTTTAGGCATATAGGTGATTTATAAGTTACCTTAGTGCACTGAAAATGTTTGTGAAATAGCATGTGCACTATTTTACTCAGGCTGAACTGGCAGTCCTGATGAAAGGTTTTTATGAGCTCCTTAGGGGTGGCAAAAGAAATGCTGCAGCCCATAAGGATCTCCTGGAACCCCAATGCCCTGGGTGCCTAGGTACCACATACTGGGGACTTGTAAGGGGGTCCAGTGTGCCAATCATAATTGGAATATGGAGTCACTAAACTGTAGTGACAAATTTGGTAAGTAGAGAGAGCATAATCACTGGAGTTCTGGTTAGCAGAACTTCAGTGACACAGTTAAGCATACTGACAAAACACATAGGCCACAAACTGTGAGCACTGGGGTCCTGGCTAGCAGGATCCCAGTGAGACAGGCAAAACACCCTGACAAATAGGGTTTAACTATCAGCACTGGGGTCCTGGTTAGCAGGAACCCAGTGAGACAGTAAAAACACAGTAACAAACACTCACAAACAGGCCAAAAATGGGGGTACCCATGCTAGAAAGAGGCTACTTTCTCGCACCCATCCTCTGGTGTCCCTCTGGTGGTGGTGTTCCTGGGGCTTGGTGTCTGACCATGGAAATGTCTCAACAGGTCCCCTAACGCCTGGTCTGAACCAGGTGTTAAATAAAGGTGCTAAGAAAGCTTGGCACCGTTATTTAGCCCCGCCTCCCACCCGTGCGTCATTTTAGCATGGGGAATAAATATGGAGGTATGGGGGTAACCTACCTTGCATCTCATTGACGCAAGGTAGGTTACTCATCCAAAAAATGGTACAAACACCTATATTTTGACATTAGATGTGTCTAACATGAAAATATCAATATGGAGTTGAGTTTGTGCCGAATTTGCGTACAAAAATGATGCAAATTCTGCGCAAACAGAGTATAAATATGCCCCTCTGTTTCTAGCTTCTGTTTTCAAAATTATTATTTTTGTTCATTCATTTTCCATCCATCACTTTCAGATTGACTCAGCAGAAGGCCTAAGTCGAAAGGATGGTTCCCTGACATAAGTTCCTACAATCTTGCTGAGTCTTGTTTCTCAAAGTAAATCTCATGAGCGAGTATATGAATCTCTCTCACTCTCTTTCTTTTTCTCTCTCTCACTCTCTTGACGTAGTCCCTAGGACTAAAGGCCAGATTTACAAGGCGCTTGTGCCCTTCATTGCCAAATTTGAGGCAATATATTTGGCGCAAATGTGATGCTAACGGGCCACTACCATAGCGCCATATTTACAAGGTGGTGTAAACTAAGTTTACGCCACTGTGTAAACCCTTTGCAAACGCATAATGCATAATGCATGATGTATGCAAAGGGGGCATTCCCTCATTAGAGGGTTGCAAAACATGGCGCAATGAAATCTACAAGATTCCATTGCGCCATTTCTAGCATAACTTTTAACGCCTGCTTAATTCAGGCGTTAAAATTAGGCTCCCATTGATTTCAATGGGTCGCTTAACATTATACTGGATTACATAATTTTTTAAAACTCTAATCCACTATAGCATTACAATAGCATAAAAAAATGATGCTACTCCCCCTAACATGTGCCATGGTGCACCGTATTGTAAATACGGTGCTACCATGGTGGCATTAGGAGACCCAAGGGGGCGGCAAGAAAAGTAGCACATCACTAGTGCCACTTTCTTGTGAATATGGCCCTAGGGCATGTAATGTAGTGCTGGATCAGCCCCATTTAGTGACTGCTCTTTTGCTAATGCTCATCACCCATTGGTCCACCTTTACATGAAACTGGTGCAGTAGGGTGCTGTGCCAAAATGAGCAGCGCCACGATGCATCCAGTTTCAAAACGCAGGGATATGCTGTATTTACAAGAATGTGGCGCACCCCTGCATTTCCCCCTGGGCCAGCACTAAATTAGGCATCCTGAGCCAAAGCAGGTATCCTTGCAGGGTTAAGAGTGTCTACGTCGAGTGGTGTGTTTGTTTATGTGCAGGAAGGTGTCCCTTCCTGCACAAAAACAATAATCTATGGCCTTTTGCATCTTCTATATGTGCTGCAGAATGCAGCTCACATAGAAAAAGTAAAAAAACGTGCAGATATAGGAGTATTCCACCATTTTTGAATGTCCAACATTATATGAGGTTAATATGAATTATATGCCATATTCAATAACAACTTGTCTTTAATGTTAAAATTGCCGTATCAGGAACACCCTTTACATTTGTGAATAGTCTAGTATGCTTATATGTTTATTTCACCAAAGTGTTTTTAATGCTTATGGCAGCACTATTTAAGGTATATTTATATCCAGCAGCACAGTTCTCACCGCAAGAGATAAGTATCGACTACAGGGTCCCTGTCCCAAGTTCTGGATTCCAATCAAGACAGTAACAGCCAACTCCTTCATCATGCTGAATAGTAACATGCACAGCATTTTGTATAATAAAATCATAGATAAATACCAAGATATAACACATCCTCCCCTTACTAAATAAAACAAGAAACAAAACAAGAGACTAAGGGCCAGATTTAAGAAACCTTGTGGTTCATACGGTGCTGTGGTAATGTGCTGAATATTACTATATCTAAAAAACTGTGCATTTCCTTCACCATAAATTGGACACTGTTGTCAGATATCAACATTTCTGGATATCCACCCTAGCAAAAACTTCTTTGAAAAATTCAGTGATGACACTGGATGTAGCTGAGGCACTAAGTTTGATTCCGGCCATTTTGAATGACAGTCCATTAGGACCAATGCAAAGCGAGCTTCAACCGGCAATGAATACAATGGTCAAGATATGTCAAAGTCTAATTTCTGCCATGGTGAATCTGGACATGGTACAGACTGGAGGGGATCTAATGCTGGTTTCAACATTTTCCCACTATTTACCTCACCACCCTGTTAGCCATTCTATCTAGCCCTGACCATAAAAAGCAAATGCATATACTTTTTTTCAATGATGACATTCCAGGATGTTCCTCATCTGCCAAACACAGAACCACTTCTTGCATGCCTTCAGGAGGAATACACTTTCCATTCTTAAAAATTCGAGGCCTGATTTCGAGTTTGGCAGAGGGGTTACTCTGTCACAATGGTGACATATATCCCAGCCACTGAAAGCTAAAACCCATTGGATATAATGGGATTTTGATTTTGGTAAATGGGATATCCGCCACCATTGTGACAGAGTAACCCCCCCACCAAACTGTAAATCTGGCCCTTCATCACCTTCCTCCTCCAACTCATCAGCTACTTTACAGAGAGGCAAAATTTATGCTAGCACACTAATAATGTTTTTTGGTACCACCTCTTATCCTGACACCATGTGCTCCAAATATTCCACTGATTTAGAAAAATCAACACTTCTTCTCTTTTAAGTTTAAACCACTTCTCCTCAACTCTTCCTAGACTTTCTTAATGTGTTCCAGATGCTCCTTCTCATTTCTGGTTAATATAAATACATCATCATGAAAAACATTTGGCATATTTCTCCAGGTCCTTAAATAAGTGGAACATAGCCCTTAGAAACACGGACGCAACAGGGGCTAATCCAAAGGCATTCTCTTAAATTAAATTGGAATAACCCCTGTGGCGTAATAAACACTGTAAAGTGGTGAGAGTCTTCAGTCAGTTCAATTTGATAATACGCCGACCTCAAATCTAACGTGGAAAATAGTTTAGCTCCATTAAGCATGCAAATTACTTCATTAATATCTGGCAGCGGGTGACAGTCTACCGCTATATTTGCATTTACTGCTCAGAAATCCACACATATCCTCAATGAATTATCAATGAATTATCAACCTTGCAGGTTTAAACTAATGGAGACACCACTCAGATGTTTCTACCTCTTTTATCATTCCTTCATTAACCATCTCCAACAGCATCTGTTTCCTTTCTCCTTCACATTAATAGGCATAGTTCTGAGCTTTTGTACATTTGGCTTAGCATTTACTCCAGCCTTGATTTTATGGGTTTATCCTTCCAGTTTCCAAGCTTTTCAGTGAAAACTTCTGGAAATTGAGACTCAATCCATTCTTCCTTCCCCCAGTTCTCTACTACCAGGACAGGCTCATGGCTCCTAGGATTCAATATTATTTCTACTTTCCACTGGTCCTTCCAACCAAATACACTTACTCCTTTGGGTGCAACATATAGGCCCTCATTACGACTTTGGCGGTCTCTTTACAAGACTAACAAGACCAACAAAGGCTGGGTGCCAAAAGATCGTCAGTGCAGGCCGTCTTCTGGCCACCATCTTACGGGTACTGCTGGATTTCTGCAGAAATCCAGCAGTAGTCATGCTGGCGGGTGGAGGCGCAGGGGCGGTTCCACCACCAGCCCCACCTGACCAGAAGGACTCCGCCACCCGTATTATGTGCAATATTGCGACCTGGCAGTGTTCTGCTGGTGGGCACTGCCGGAGGTGGAAACGCTCCTTCCCTGCAACATGACCTCCTCCCCGGACTAGATAAGTTGATCGTCCCACAGGGGAGGGGGGTGGGAGGGTGGGTGTTGTTGTGTATGCGTGTGAGAATGCGTATTGTCTGTGTGTGTATGATTGTGTGTATGCGTGGTTGTAAGCGTGTCTGAATGTAGAAGTGAGTGTGTGTGTGCATGTAAGTGTTTATGCATGTATGTATGTGAGTATGAGTGTTGTGGTGAATGTGTGTTTGTCTGCGTGTGAGTATGTGTGTTTGTCTGCATGTGAGTCTGCATGTGAGTGTGTGTTTGTATGTGAGTATGCGTGGTTGAATGGGTGTGAGTATGCGTGGTTGAATGCATATATGAGTGCAGAGGTGAACGCGAGTATGGATGCATGTGAGTGAATCTGTGTATATAAGTGTAGGTGAATGAGTGTATGCGTGGTTCGCAAGGGTATCTGTGTGCGTGTGCATGTATGGGGAGGGGGTGCGGGACGCTGTGTCTGGAGGGGGCGCTGTGTCTGGAGGAGGTTGGGGGTCACTGTGTTTTGAGGAGGGTGGTGGGGTGCTGTGTGTGGAGGGGGTGGGGGGGTTTAGTGCTTGCTGGGGTGGGTGGGGAAATCGTCTACTGGTGACAGGGAAGAAATTTTCGTGGCAGTGTTATTGCTGCAGAAACCCTGGTGGAAAGGTGACTCCTAATACCGCCAGCGGTCTTCTGTGGACCGCCTGGTCGGAGATGCACATCTCCGGCACAGCGGCCCGACCGCCATGGCGGTATGATCGGTGGTGGTCTTCACCGCCAGCCTGTTGGCAGTGAAACTGCCGCCTTTGCCCAGGCGGTCAGGAGACCGCAAGGCTAATAATGACCCCCATAGTTTTATTGTCGCCACTTCCTTTAAATTTTTAACAAAGCCCACAATGTCAATCACTGTACCATCAAAACTTTCCGATATATTACCAGATGCTTTTAGATCATTTGAATTCCAAACTTTCTCAAACTCTGTATAAAATATTTTTGAGTAACAATTGTCAGAGGAGACTCTGAATCAGCTATAAGCTCCAGCTCCAGATCTATATCCATTATGCTCACTCTACAATTTAGAGGACCTTTGAACCCGCCTTCCTTTTCAAATTCATCATTAGTTTTTATGGACAACACTACTCCTCTCCCACTATCATTTTCCCCAGTACAACTTCACTCACAATCATATTTCTCTCTAGCAAGAGACCTCCCTGTACTCAGATACAACACCCTATTCTTCACACTGTTATTGCCTCTAAATGTCCAATCTTACCACATTTCTTGCATTCTTTACTTATTGCAGGACAATGAGCCAAAGGTGCAATATGACTTGTACTTTCACATGCTAGCACAAGGGTTTATTGGTTTTTATCATATTTATTATACTTCCTTCCAGGCACATTTCCACAAGAATTGCTGTTTCCCCTTGCACATACAGCCTCATTCTCACCCGTATTGACTTTCTCAGTTTCATGCAAAGACTTCTTCCATATTTCACATTGCTCTAAAGCCTTAGCTGTAGTGATCACAACATATAAGTTAGGGTCACCCATAACCCATAGCTGTTCCTAAATTATTGTATCTGATCCCTAATCATTTTGTCTGCCCTCACCCCAAAATTACAATGTAAGAATATCCCTTGCAGTGCAGTAAGAAGTTCATTGAAAGTTTCATCACTTTTCTGAGCTCAGGTATTAAACTTGAATCTGTGCAGGGCTATGCTTGCAGTGGATGTAAACCTATGTTACAATCCCAATAATGCCTCCTGAAACACATCCATTTCTTTCTACTGATCTTCGGAATTACACTTATCCATCTTAACCCAGGCAATGTAACAAAATATTTTTTTCCATTCTTGAGACATATAGGGGGTCATTCCGACCCTGGCGGTCATGGACCGCCAGGGCCGGGGACGGAGGAAGCACCGCCAACAGGCTGGCGGTGCTTCAGGGGCAATTCTGACCGTGGCGGTAAAGCCGCAGTCAGAAAAGGGAAACCAGCGGTTTCCCGCTGGTTTTCCCCTGCCCCAGGGAATCCTCCACGGCGGCGCTGCAAGCAGCGCCGCCATGCGGATTCTGACCCCTACCCGCCAGCGTGTTCCTGGCGGTTTACACCGCTAGGAAGAGGCTGGCGGGAACAGGTGTCGTGGGGCCCCTGGGGGCCCCTGCAGTGCCCATGCCACTGGCATGGGCACAGCAGGGGCCCCCTACCAGAGCCCCATTAAGATTTTCAGTGTCTGCAAAGCAGACACTGAAAATCGCGACGGGTGCCACTGCACCCGTCGCACACCAGCAACTCCGCCGGCTCCATTCGGAGCCGGCTTCATCGTTGCTGGGGCTTTCCCGCTGGGCGGGCGGGCGGCCTTTTGGCGGTCGCCCGCCCGCCCAGCGGGAAAGTCAAAATGACCGCCGCGGTCATTTGACCGTGGTGCGGTCTTTTGCCGGTCTCCGCCCGGCGGGCGGCACCCGCCGCCCACCGGGGTCGGAGTGACCCCCATAATCATCATCAATTGCATTCATGTAGGTTACAAACTCTTCTTTCCATGGCATTCAAGGAATTGGTGGATCACCTATGCATTGGAGAAATTTGGTTGGCGGCTCCAAATGTATTTTTGTTTTTTTATTTTGCGTATATTATTATAAGTGTGCAAATCACTGAACATAGATCTGTATAATAGTGTTGACGTGCATATAAAAGTGTGCAAATCACTGAATATAGAGATCTGCACGATGTAATTTAGAAGTGTGCAAATCACTGATGTACTAATGGTTTACTGTAAGTGTGCAAATCACTGATAGATCTTTACAATAGAGTTGATGTACATATATGTGTGCAAATCACTGATGATCTTGTGAAAATGGTATTCAAAGATCTGCACACTGTAACATAAAACTGTGCAAATCACTGATGAAGTGAAGATGTTGTAGTATTAGTTTGCAAATCACTGAGCAATGTATTACACACCATGGTGTAAATCTCTGAGTATCTTTTCTAGGTTTATGATGTGTGTAGTTTATCTCTATATCCGTTACTCTCCCTCTTGTACCTGCAGATGAGGAAGATCTCACCCAATAGGCAGAGAATCATTGGGTCACAAGATCATAGAGATGGGTATGATTGGCCTTCATAGATAGTGAGTACAGGAATAATTAGCAAGTTGTATTTGTATAAGTATGTTGGGTTGAGCAATATATGTGCTCAGACAATAATACTTGATTTCCTTGCCTTGCACAGTGTACAACTTGTAGTGTATTGTTTGAAATAGACTGTTAATGACAGACCGTAATGCGTTATTCCTTTAGGTTGCTCATAGCAAGCTCTAGTTTGTGAGCGGCAAGCTAATAAGATACGCAACACTTGGAGAAGGTCAAAAAAGGCACTCTCCAACAGCCAATTGAAGAAATCTTGCTTTCAAACTAACTTTATATACAAAAACAGTACATTACCAACACTGACACATCAGATCCTTGCAATAGTGCTTTCCTATAGAGCACAGTTACCCATGACCTCTATATTGTGGTAAATTTATAAATGGGTTCTGATGGAGAAAACACTGTGTCTGTGCTGCGCACTACCTAGTGTATTTTCAGCTCATTGCCACTTATTGAAACAAATCCAACACCCAAAAGAGGGTGAAATACAAGCAGTACTTTATTTCCAGCAGCACAGTAATCGCCCCAACATATGATGATAAAGTAAAGGCTCCCTCTCCCAGGTTCTATATTTATATCTAGAATATTAACAGTCAACTACTCCATAACTTTGACTAATAACACACACAGATATTAACATTTCCTATTCATATCTGTCAAACTTTTAATTAATGTATTTCAATATTGCCCCTTAGTCAGAGCTCTCCAATGATTTTTTTATTACATTTTAATGGTTCTAATTGCATTCTTCAGTTGTGTAATGAAGATTAATCCAATAAGTACCTGTTTAGAATTTGGTACCAATGCCCACAAACAACTTCTGTTCCCCACATAGGGTAGTATTAATGATTTTCTAAGACAAAGGGGGTCATTCTAACTTTGGCGGGCGGCGGAGGCCGCCCCCCAAAGTTCCCCCGCCAGAATACCGCAGCGCGGTCAAATGACCGCCGCGGTAAGTCTGACTTTCCCGCTGGGTGGGCGGGCGACCGCCAAAAGGCCGCCCGCCCGCCCAGCGGGAAAGCACCAGCAATGAGGAAGCCGGCTCCGAATGGAGCCGGCGGAGTTGCTTGTGTGCGACGGTTGCAGTTGCACCCGTCGCGATTTTCAGTGTCTGCTAGGCAGACACTGAAAATCAATGTGGGGCCCTGTTAGGGGGCCCCTGCAGTGCCCATGCCATTGGCATGGGCACTGCAGGGGCCCCCAGGGGCCCCACGACACCCGTTACCGCCATCCTGTTCCTGGCGGTGAAAACCGCCAGGAACAGGATGGCGGTAAGGGGGTCGGAATCCCCATGGCGGTGCTGCAAGCAGCGCCGCCGTGGAGGATTCCCTGTGGCAGCGGGAAACCGGCGGGACACCGACGGTTTCCCGTTTCTGACCGCGGCTGTACTGCCGCGGTCAGAATGCCCACGGAAGCACTGCCAAACTGTTGGCAGTGCTTCCTCCGTCACCTGCCCTGGCGGTCATAGACCGCCAGGGTAGGAATGACCCCCAAAGTGTCATTATTTTTGCTGTGTCCACACTGAGTCAAAGTTTCAGTTTGTAAATTGTGGTGTATTAGTTCAGTTTCCTTAGTGTTGGGCCATATTCAGTGTTGTTGTTAATTAAACTAATGTCCTGGAGCAACATACTTTATGCCTCTTTTCTAGTAATAGTAAAAGATCTGACCCAAGTGACGACCTAAAGATAGTACCCATAAATGCCCTTTGTGAATTCCCAAAGTCATAAACTTAGAGGTTTGGTCTATGTTTAGACCAAACGTCTAAGTTTACCTTTTTGAATTGGGCCCTCAGAGCTGTACAAAGGATGAGCCAATTTACAGTTGCTTACATACAAGGGGTGTTAGAAATGGGGTTTTGGTTGGTAGTCAGCTTACCCCCTGTCCAAGCAAGAACCCTCACTCTAGTCAGGGTAAGTCACACACAATCCAAATTATCCTGTGCCCACTCTCTGGTAGCTTGGCACTGAGCAGTCAGGCTTAACTTAGAAGGCAATATGTAAAGCATTTGTGCAATAAATCATACAATAGCACAATATAGCACCACAAAAATACACCACACAGTGTTTAGAAAAATATATAATATTTATCTGGGTATTTGCAGGTCAAAACGATCAAAGATGCAATATGAATTTGTAGAGATATCACTGAAAAGTGATATAAAGGGGCTCATTCTGACCTCGGCGGTAAAAGGCGCTTACCGTCGGTCAGAAGACCGCCATAACACCGCCGCGGTCGCGGTTAACCGCCACGGTCATTCTGACCCACAACAGCCAAACTGCCAAAATCCCAACATCCTCAAAAGTCCGCCACACCAACGGCCAGCAAAAAACTGGCGATGACCAAACCTCCACCGTCACGCCAACAGAAATACACCCATTCCATTCCGACCCACGAATCCACGCGGCGGTCTTTCAACCGCGATATTCCATTGGAGGTACACACCGCCGCGGTCGAAATACACACACACTTACAAAACACTGCCACATTGGACATTTTGAAATACACACACACCTGATACACATACAAACACCACTCCCACACACCCAACACAATATAAAACACACACCCACATCACCCACAAACCCCTACGACCACCATTTATTGACTAAGGCCAGAGAGAGACACCACCAGCTAGTACAGAGCGTTCACAGGCACATAACACCATCACTCACACAACATCCTCGCACTAAACACCACACACCAGCACACTCACCACACTCATCACCACAAACACCACCCCACACTTCATCCACACCACCCCATGGCACCCCAAAGACACCCCAGGTTCTCAGACGCCAAACTCAGGGTCATGGTGGAGGAAATAGTTCGGGTAGAGCCCCAGCTCTTCGGGACACAGGTGCAGAACACCACCATTGCCAGGAAATCGGGACGACATCAGGAAGCGGTGGAATGACCTACGGGGGAAGGTGCGTTCCATGGTACCCAGACACAACATCGCGGTGCAGAAGACTGGCGGTGGACCCCCACCTACTCCCCCAGAATTTACAACATGGGAGGAACAGGTCTTGGCGATCCTGCATCCTGAGGGCCTCGCAGGAGTAGGCGGAGGAATGGACTCTGGTAAGTCTAATCTCAACTACTTCATCCCCCCCACCCACCGGCATGCCAAATCATACCCCCACCCCCATCACACATCCTCCTTGCTAATGTCTCACCATCACAACCCACCCATCCCAACACCAAGCCCTGCATGCGACCACAAACCATTGACACCCATCACCTATGCATAACCACTGCACATACCCATCCCCCCCCCAAACCACCGTCACAACAGCCCCCACAAGGGAATGCCAGCACTGGGGTACACGAGCACCGACCCATTGCACGCCATTGGCACACACAGAAGCAATAACCATACTCTCATACCCCTGCAGGACCCGAACGCCACAACACCGCCCAGGAGGGTCCAGAAATGTCCATAGCACCCCCAGAAGAGGCCCACAGTGATGACAGCAGCTCTGTCTCCCTGGACCCAGATGACCAGCCCGGCCCATCGGGGACCTCAGGACAGTCGGTTCCCCTCTGACAGCCACAGCAGACCTACCCCCCTCTGGGAACACCAGCACAGCACCTACCCAGCGGGCCCATGCTTCTGTCTCCAGGACACGTCAATCAGCGGTGTGTCCACCACTACAGGGCACCCAGGTTAACCCACCACCCCAACAACAACAGGGACCTGGGGGCAGTGGTAATGGGCACACGGTCCAGGGGACAGAGGCCAAGGGAAACAGGGGAACTGGGAGGGCTGCTGTGTGACGGGGGGACAGGCCCAGGGAACCCACTCTCCACGAGGCCCTATCCTCCATCATGGGAGCATACCACCACTCCCAGGAGACGATGGCGACGGTCCTGGCCAGGTTCCAGGAGATCTAGGTACTGCAGGAGGAACAGTTTATGGGGTTCAGGGAAGAACTCAGAAACATAAGTTCCGCAATGGGCACCATCGTTGTGGCTCTCAATCAGATAGTCAGCACATTGCGGGACCATGTGGCACCACAAAGGGCCCCTGTCACAAGCATGGACCAAGAACAGGCTACCACCACCGACGGCGCTAGTGGACAGGAGGCCCGACACAAGAACAACAGGCCCCCAGAACCCCACCCCCTGCAGAAGGAGAACCATCCCGCAAGCGGGGCCTGAGATCTAGGAAGAAGACAGAGTAAGACACCAAGACCCCCGCCAGGAAAGGATACCCCCTGATTGTCATCCCACTGTCCCACATTGTCACCCTGTCCAACCTTAAATTGCCCCTGCTCCACCTTCCACAGGCATATGGACAATGCACCTGTGAGACTGAAAATCTGGACTCTGACATGGACATTCCTCCACCATCACCCATCACCGAATTGCAAACATTACCCAAAATTGAGCACTTTAATAAACAAACTTATTGCACAAAAATAAACTGGAGTCTGCCTGTATTTTTGAACAAATGTATTACACAGAACTGTGCAAAAATGTCCAGTTACATTGTGATGACAACATACCACTGTCACACAGTTGTAGTCCATGGGGAAACAAAGCAGAGGTCACGGAGTGGGGCCCACATCTCTGAAAGGGAAAGGGAAAGTCACAACTCAGTTAACATACACTGGGGGGAAACTCAGACAGTAGAGAGGCAGGAGACTTTAAGTAAATGTAAAATGCCGGTGTTGAATCTTACCTGTATGTCATTCAAAATACTGCTGTATTACTCTGTCCCTGTTGTCTGTGTCGTCCTCTTCGTCTTCCTCTTCTTCACTCTCCGCAGGCTCCACAGCTGCCACAACACCACCATCTGGACCATCCTCCTGCAGGAAAGGCACCTGGCGTCGCAAAGCCAGGTTGTGAAGCATTCAGCAGGCCACGATGATATGGCACTCCTTCTTTGGTGAGTACATTAGGGATCCACCTGTCATATGGAGGCACCTAAACCTGGCCTTCAGGAGGCCGAAGGTCCGCTCGATCACCCTCCTAGTACGCCCATGGGCCTCATTGTACCGTTCCTCTGCCCTTGTCCTGGGATTCCTCACTGGGGTCAGTAGCCATGACAGGTTAGGGTAACCAGAGTCACCAATTAGCCACACACGGTGTCTCTGAAGTAGTTCCATCACGTAAGGGATGCTGCTATTTCGCATGATGTACGCGTCATGCACTGACCCAGGGAACTTGGCATTTACATGGGAGATGTACTGGTCAGCCAAACAGACCACCTGGACATTCATGGAATGATAACTTTTTCTGTTCCTGTACACCTGTTCACTCGTACTGGGGGGGACCAAAGCAACATGTGTCCCATCAATTGCACCAATGATGTTGGGAATATGTCCAAGCGCATAGAAATCACCCTTCACCGTAGCCAAATCGCCCACCTCAGGGAAAACAATGTAGCTCCGCATGTATTTCATCAGGGCAGACAACACTCTGGACAACACCTTGGAAAACATAGGCTGTGACATCCTTGATGAAATGGCCACTGTAGTTTGGAATGACCCACTTGCCAAAAAATGGAGTACTGACAGAACCTGCACTAGAGGGGGAATCCCTGTGGGTTGGCGGATGGGTGACATCAGGTCTGGCTCCAGCTGGGCACACAGTTCCTGTATAGTGGCTCTGTCAAGCCTGTATGTCAGTATGACATGTCTTTCTTCCATTGTCGACAGGTCCACCAGCGGTCTGTACACGGGAAGATTCCTCCATCTCCTCGCAAGTCCCAGCGGACGGTGCCTAGGAAGGACAACATGGAGCACAGAGTCAATCAACCCACAGGTACGTTTCCACAGCTTGCACAGTACACGATTCTCAATGCATTGAATGGCTTGTATGAGTGTTGATGCAAGGCCTAGGTATGTGTGACGCAGTAGATTTTAAGCCATGTGGGCCCTTGAAATGGCGGCTGCCTGGCCTGTGAAGTGCGACAGTGGGATGTGAGGTCAATGCGCTGGTGTCCCGGATGTCCCGGATGCTGATGTCCCGGATGCTGGCGGTGGCCTACCCCGAATTGGATGGGCGCGTGAGGACATCACAGCAGACACAAGGGGGTGAGTACAAGCACATTCTGGTGATTTTGAGCACATTGGAGGTGTCTGGGTGGGGGAGGAGGGCTGTGGCTATTCCTAGTCCTGGGCGATTTCCGTAGGCTAGGCCCCTCCATTAGGCATGGCCCTGTGCCCCTGCCCCCCACCTCTGTAGGTTGCCTAGTACAGCTAATCATGGCCCTGTGTCACCTATGTGTGGATTTGTAGTCCATAGGCTTGTAGGCCATGTCCCACGGATTGAGTAGTGTACCCCAAGTGCGCGGCGTAGTGCAGGGGGCTTCTGTGTCTGTCCTCTCCGCCAACTGTGTCGCCAATGCATGCACTCAACATGTCTTTATTTCTCCCCCCCCCCTTTTTTGGGTGATCTTCCTGTTCATGTGTGCATTAGCATCATCAGGCGGAGGAGAAGTGGCATCGGAGCACGAGGGAGCTGCATCTCACATGGCCATGGAGGGCCATGCAACCGACTCGGAGTTCACCAGTGAGACGGAGGGCGAGGGGAGCTCCACAGGGGGGACACGTGGTGACACCAGCGACACAGACACGTCCTCGGAAGGGAGCTCCCTTGTGGCGGCGGCAACATCCATGCCCACCGCAACAACAGGTACAGCCGCCACCCAGCGCACCAGCTCCGCCCTCCCAGCAGCCCCTCAGCCTTCGCCCCGTGCCAGCTCACCCAGGAAGGTGGGCATCTCCTTTGCCCCAGGCACCTCAGGCCCTGCCCCAGTTACCCCTGCTGCCCTCAGTGAGGAGGTCATTGACCTCCTGAGGACGCTCATTGTTGGGCAGTCTACCCTTTTGAATGCCATCCAGGGTGTAGAAAGGGAGGTGCACCGGAGTAATGCATACCTGGAGGGCATTCATTCGGGTCAGGCTGCCCATCAGCAATCGTTCAACGCTCTGGCCTCAGCACTGACGGCAGCCATTGTCCCTGTCTCCTGCCTCCCTCCTCCAACTTCCTCCACCCAGTCCCACTCCCCTGTACCTCTGCCTATCCCAGACACACCTACAGACCAGCCTGCACACACCTCAACACCCAAGGGAAGCTCATCCAGACATAAGCACCACACATCACACAAGCATTCATCCAAGCAACAGCCACATGCAGACATGCCAACAGCAACTGCCTCCTCTGTGTCCCCCTCCTCCTCGTCTCCGTCCTCCCTCCCTGTGACGTCTCTACTCACACTTGCATGCACAACATCATCAGCCACTACGTCCATCACCAGCACACCCACCAGAACACCCCGCACACGTGCAGTCACCACTCCCACTACCATTTACACGTCCCCTGTGTCCTCTCCCAGTGTGTCTGTCACACCCTCTTCCAAACCACACAAACGCAGGCAGCCACCCACCCAACAGCCATCCACCTCACGACAGCCTCCAGCACAAGCACCTGCACCCAAAGACACCAGACTTGACTCACCTACGACCACATCCTCTTCCTCCACTCCCATACCCACTACACCTACCCTTCCCACTGCTCCTAAAAAGTTTTTCCTGTCCAAAATTAACCTCTTTCCATCACCTGACCCACCCCCTCCATCTCACAAGAGTCCAATCAGCACCTCAACCACCACAAACCCTGGACCTACAAGGACAATAGTCCAAGGATTTTGGAGTCCACCACCTTCAAGGCCAGCTACTTTGGCTAGCAGTAAAGATACAGCCAGCCCACCCCCTGCAAAAAAAGCCAAGAAAGCCTGTGCCCGGAGCGAGAGGCCAGAGACAGCAGGCTCCAAAGGCATTACCCTGGCACAGTCAGGAAGTGGGGTGCCACCTGTCACACCGACAAAGGGAGGAAAGGGCCACAGCGGAGCAGGGAAGGGTGGCAAGGGCAGCACGCCCGACAAGTCTGGCAGCAGGCGAGCTGCCCAGGAGGGCCCCACCAGCCCCATTCCAGGTGTGAAGGAGGACACCCACGGGCCCAAGACGGCAGCACAGGAGAGCCCCGCAAGCGAGAAGACAGATGTGCACGAAGGGCACGGCAGCCACATGTTGGGTGGCGAGTGAGATCCATGTCATGGCCGGATCTGGTGCCCTGGAGACACATGTCAAGCACCGCTGAACAGGGCCCTTCAAGTCAAGCACCGCTGAACAGGGCACCGCCGTCTCAAGAACCGCTGAACAGGGCCCTTCAAGTCAAGCACCGCTCCGCTGGGCCCTTCAAGTCAAGCACCGCTACGCTGGGCCCTTCATCTCAAGCACCGCTCCGCTGGGCCCTTCAAGTCAAGCACCGCTCCGCTGGGCCCTTCAAGTCAAGCAATGCTCCGCTGGGCCCTTCATCTCAAGCACCGCTCCCCTGGGCCCTTCAAGTCAAGCACCGCTCCGCTGGGCCCTTCATCTCAAGCACCGCTCTGCTGGGCACCGCCATATCTGCACCGCTCCGCTGGGCCCTTCAAGTCAAGCACCGCTCCGCTGGGCCCTTCATCTCAAGCACCGCTCCGCTGGGCACCGCCGTCTCTGCACCGCTCCGCTGGGCCCTTCAAGTCAAGCACCGCTCCGCTGGGCCCTTCATCTCAAGCACTGCTCCGCTGGGCACCGCCGTCTCTGCACCGCTCCGCTGGGCCCTTCAAGTCAAGCACTGCTCTGCTGGGCACCGCCGTCTCTGCACCGCTCCGCTGGGCCCTTCAAGTCAAGCACCGCTCCGCTGGGCACCGCCGTCTCTGCACCGCTCCGCTGGGCCCTTCAAGTCAAGCACCGCTCCGCTGGGCACCGCCGTCTCTGCACCGCTCTGCTGGGCCCTTCAAGTCAAGCACCACTGAACAGGGCACCGCAGTCTCAAGCACCGCTGGCCCATTGGCAGAAGGGGCAGGGCCGGATCTGTGTCGGGCAGGGCTGCACGAAGCACTCTGGGCACCATGCCTCCTCCAGAACCAGTGGAGTCTGTAATCCACTTGATAGACTGTGGCTTTGCACTCCCCAGGATGGTACAGTGGGCAATCCACCCACTGTAGAGACTTGGGAGACTGTGGCTTTGCACTCCCCAGGATGGTACAGTGGGCAATCCACCCACTGTAGAGACTTGTGAGACTGTGGCTTTGCACTCCCCAGGATGGTACAGTGGGCAATCCACCCACTGTAGAGACTTGTGAGACTGTGGCTTTGCACTCCCCAGGATGGTACAGTGGGCAAACCACCCACTGTAGAGACTTGTGAGACTGTGGCTTTGCACTCCCCAGGATTGAACAGTGGCCATGGAGGCCCCTCGTGGATCTGGAGTCGTGGACTCATCTGGCTGAGGTGCTCCCCCTTCCCTTCCCCCTGAGGTGCCTGTAGTTTTGCTGTCTGATGCCCCTGCAGTGTTCTCTCCAATGGATTCGGGTCTCCTGTATGGGCTTTGCCCATGTGTTTAGGCCCATTGGCCCACGAACAATGGCTGATACCCAATTTGGACAGGACAATTTACATATGTATATATAGTTATAGATGTTTGATATATTTTTTTACTTTGCCGTACAATATACTTCAAATTTCATGATCATTTTATTTTGTCTTTGCATTCTTCCTGGGGGTTTGGGGGGTGTTACTCTGAGTTGTTGCTCTGCATTGATGTGTATGTAGTTGTGGGTGAGGTTGAGGGTGGGCGTATGTGTGTCCCCGTAATTTTTTTCCTCCCCCCTCCCCTGTGTCGTAGGTGCAGTACTCACCGGTGTCTTCTGTGCCGGCGTTCGTGCTCCTGGTAGAGGAGCAGGAAGACAATAGCTGGTAGGATGTGTAGTTTGGGTTCCATGCTGTCCAGATTCCTTGTGGAGTGTGTAGAGGTGAGCGTTTTCCATTCGTAATGGCTGTTTCTGCCGTGTTTATATCGGCGGGGCTACCGCCCCGGAAAAGGTGGCGGATTGGTGGGTTGTGATAGGGTGGGCGGTACATTGGCTCCCGTCTGTTTGTTGGCGGTGATCACTGCGCTGTTTGTTTGTACCGCCATGGCGGTCGGAGTGTTAAAGTGGCGGTCTCTGTTGGCGGTTTCCGCCAGGGTCACAATTCCATTTTTTTTTACCGCCAGCCTGTTGGCGGGTTAGCCGCCGCTTTAACACCGACCGCCAGGGTTGGAATGACCCCCAAAGTGTCTTAAGTCTTTAAAAAGCAAAGAAAGTCTCTTTCAAGCACAAAGTACCTGGTTTGGAGTGGAAAATCTCCTCAGAGGGCCGCAGAGGAGATGCGTGGAAAAATGGTGTGCGTTGGTTACGCCCCTTCACACACGGACTTGCGTCGTTATTTTCCACGCGGGGAGATGTGCGTCGTTCTACGGGAAGAAAAATGGTGTGTGCGTCGGTTTCGCCCCTTCACACACGGACTTGCGTAGTTATTTTTCACTCGGGGAAGACACGCGGACCGTCTCCTTCTGTGGGTCGCGGGATTACCAGATGTCCCAGGGTCTGTGCGTGGAATCCTAGGCTTGCTATCCGGCTGTGCATCGTTCCGGTGGGCTGTGCGTGGAATTTTCTTCCTCAGAGCAGGCGTTGCATCGATTTCCTCTCTGGAAGTCGGACGGCGTTGTCCAGGCGGGCCGTACGTCGAAGTTCCGGTCACACTGCAGGCGTCGCGTTGAGCGGCGTCTTTCTGGATCGGCGTGCAGTGAATTTTTCACTGCGGAGCAAGCTGTGCATCAAATTGTTCGGCGCACAAGGAATCCAGATGAAAAAGAGAAGTCTTTTTGGTCCTGAGACTTCAGGGAACAGGAGGCAAGCTCTATCCAAGTCCTTGGAGAGCACTTTTGCAGCAAGACAAGAGTTCATCAAGGCAGCAGGCCAACAGCAAGGCAGCAGTCCTTTGTAGAAAGCAGTCAGGTGAGTCCTTTGTGCAGCCAGGCAGTTCTTCTTGGCAGGATGCAGGTTCTGGTTCAGGTTTCTTCTCCAGCAAGTGTCTGAGGTGGTAGGGTAGAGGCCCTGTTTTATACTAAAATGTGCCTTTGAAGTGGGGGAGACTTCAAAGAGTGGCTAAGAAGTGCACCAGGTCCCCTTTCAGTTCAATCCTGTCTGCCAGGGTCCCAGTAGGGTGTGTGGCAGTCCTTTGTGTGACGGCAGGCCCTCCACCCTGCCAGCCCAGGAAGACCCATTCAAAATGCAGATGTATGTAAGTGAGGCTGAGTACCCTGTGTTTGGGGTGTGTGTCAGTGAATGCACAAGGAGCTGTCAACTAAACCTAGCCAGACGTGGATTGTAAGGCACAGAAAGATTTAAGTGCAGAGAAATGCTCACTTTCTAAAAGAGGCATTTCTAGAATAGTAATATTAAATCCAACTTCACCAGTCAGCAGGATTTTGTATTACTATTCTGGTCATACTAAATATGACCTTCCTACTCCTTTCAGATCAGCAGCTACCACTTCAACAATGTATGAGGGCAGCCCCAATGTTAGCCTATGAAGGGAGCAGGCCTCACAGTAGTGTAAAAACAAATTTAGGAGTCTTACACTACTAGGACATATAAACTACACAGGTACATGTCCTGCCTTTTACCCACACAGCACCCTGCTCTAGGCGTTACCTAGGGCACACATTAGGGGTAACATATGTAGAAAAAGGGGAGTTTTAGGCTTAGCAAGTACTTTTAAATGCCAAGTTGATGTGGCAGTGAAACTGCACACACAGGCCTTGCAATGGCAGGCCTGAGACAAGGTTAAGGGGCTACTTATGTGGGTGGCACAACCAGTGCTGCAGGCTCACTAGTAGTGTTTAATCTACAGGCCCTAGGCACATATAGTACACTCTACTAGGGTCTTACAAGTAAATCAAATAGCCAATCATGGATAAACCAATCAACAGTACAATTTACACAGAGAGCATATGCACTTTAGCACTGGTTAGTAGTGGTAAAGTGCCCAGAGATCAAAAGCCAACAACAGCGGGTCAGAAAAAATAGTTTGGGGATGACCCTGTCAAAAGACCAGGTCCAACAAGGGGTATCTGTTGCATGTAGACCATGACACAGGTCCTGTTAAGAATTTTATTGAAGATTAGGAATTTTTCCAAAGATGAGCATCCAGCTCATTTCTGAACAGGATCAGAGTGAGTCCAAACTGGCAGTGTGTTATTCCTGACCCTAAATGCATAGCATGGTAAAGCATGATTTTAGGATTTATTTCCATCTCTTTTTCCTAAACATTGAAGTCAGGGTTTCATGTGCCAGCTTGACAATTGAAATGACCATTTTAATAGTCCTGTAAAGGGTTTAGTCATTGGCAAAGTGGTTTTTGAAGTTGGTGCAGGCCTATAGTTGGAAACAATACTCTTATGTCATTGTCCGGGTCATGGAGTGGTGCTTCAATAAACCCAGCAATATTTGGGCAGTGGCATGGAGTATGGTCTTCAATAGATGATGTCAGGGAGCAGTAGAACCCCACTCTCATATGGCCACCCATTTTCTTTTACATCAGCGTTTACAAACTAATAGCTGGAAAAAGACAATACATTTATTAAAAATTCTGGAAGACGGAATAAAACATGGCTTTCCTACTCAACAGGTATTTTTAGTTTGTAATAAAACATCTCCAAATCCTATTTACCATCATTTGGTTATACTGTTCAATGCTCCCATAAGTCTCACAGGTAGCAGCAAGTCCTGTTCTGCAGCGGAACTGAAAGAACCCTATGATGAAGCATGGAACCAAGGGGTAACCCTGGAGGGTGAGGGCTATGCAAAAAAGCCTTGCACTTTTCCTTTCTGTAGGACGTTTAGCGCACATTATGGAATAGGGGTCCAGTTTTTTTGCGATGCTGGACATGACCTTCATTTACCCTCTTTGGGCCAGATGTACGAAGCATTTTTCTAGTTGGAGCTATGGCGCAGAATCGTGGACATGGTCAACGCAGTGGGACAGCACCCAAGAACACGGTATGACCTCAGGACGACCTACGGGGGAAGGTGCGCTCCGTGGTCTCAAGACACGAGATTGCGGTTCAAAGGACTGGCGGCGGACACTCACCTCCTCACCCACAACTAACAACATGGGAGGAGATGGTCTTGGCTATACTGCATCCTGAGGGCCTCGCAGGAGTAGCTGGAGTAATGGACTCTGGTAAGGTAAGTCTTTCACTACTTCATCCCCAACCCTACCTGCATGCTATCACATACCCCCATCCTCACCCCCATCACTCCAACTCCTCACATATGTCCCTCTATCATAACCCACCCATCCCAACACCAAGCCCTGCATGCAACACCAATGCATGGACACCCATCACCAATGCATGGCCACTGCACATACCCACACACACCCCAAAATATTTAGCACACAAGGTCCTACACAAGAATGCAAGCACAGGGGTACAGAGTCACCCACCCATTGCACACTATGGCACACACAGATGCAATAATCATGCTTTTTACACCCCTGCAGGACCCCTACCCAACGTCACCGGACAGGAGGTGCAAGACATGTCCTCTCCCCCCACAGAAGAGGCCCACAGGGTTGACAGCAGCTCTGTCCAACTGGATCTAGATGACCAGCCCGGCCCATCTGGGACCTTAGGACAGTCGGTTCCCCTCACACTGGCACAAGCCACAAAAGAGCCTCCCCCCTCTGGAAACACCAGCACAGTACCCACCCAGCGGGCCCATACCTCTGTCCCCAGGACACATCAAGCAGCAGTGTGTCCACCACTACAGGGAACCCAGGCTAACCCACCACCCACAAAACCAGGACCCTGGGGGCAGTGGCAGTGGGCACACCGTTCAGGGGACAGAGGCCCAGGAACACAGGGGAACTGGGAGGGCTGCTGTGCGACAGGGGGAGGACAGGCCAAGGGAATCACATTTTCACGAGGCCCTCTCCAACATCATGGGAGCCTACCACCATTCCCAGGAGATGATGGCAACGTTACTGGACAAGTTTCAGGAGACCCAGCGGCTGCAGGAGGAACAGTATTTGGGGTTTAGGGAGGACCTCAAATCCATCAGTACCACCCTGGGCACCATTGTAGGGGTGCTGAAACACCTTGTGAACACCAGGAATGAAACTGTGGCACAACAAGGGGCCCCTGACACTAGCCTGGACGATGAACTGCCCACCACCACCTCCGCCGGTGCTAGTAGACAGGAGGCACCGCCACAGGACCACAACACCAGCACCCCACCACCTACAGATGGAGAGCCACCCTGCAAACGGTCCCTGAGATCCAGGACAAAGCCAGAGAACATTGCCAAGACCACCGCCAAAAAATGAGACCACCCTGATTGTCATCCTTCTGTCCCACTTTGTTACCCTGTCCATCCATCAACTGCCCCAGCTCCACTTCCTATGCCCTTTTGGACAATGCACCTGTGAGACTAACAGACTGGACTCTGCCATGGACATTCCTTCACCATCACCCCTGACCATTTTACAACACCCTCCAATATTTGGCACTTAAATAAACACCCTTAAAGCACAAAACAATCTGGAGTCAGTCTGTGCTTTCGAAAATGTGTATTTGCAATAACTGTGGAAAACTGCTATATTCATTGTATTGTCAACATACCTATGTCACACAGCTCTAGTCCATGCAGAAACAAAGCAGATGTCACACAGTGGGACCCACATCTGTGAAATTGAAAGGGAAAGTGACAACTCAGGGTCCATACACTGGGTGAAAATGACAGACAGATGAGAGGTAGAACAAGGGTATCAGATGTAGCAGGCAGTGATGTCTTCTTACCTGTGTCTCACTGGAAGTATTGATGAATCACCGTGTTGTCGATATCCTCTTCTTCTGCTTCCTCATCTTCACTGTCCACAGGCCCCACAGCTGCCACAAGACCTACTTCTGGACCATGCTCCTGCAGAAAAGGCACCTGTTGTCGCAAAGCCAAGTTGTGAAGCACACAGCAGGCCACGATGATCTGGCACACCTTCTTTGGTTAGTAGAATAGGGAACCACCTGTCATATGGAGGCACCGGAAACTGGCCTTCAGGAGTCCGAAGGTCCTCTCTATAACCCTCCTAGTTCACCCATGGGACTCATTGTAGCGTTCCTCTGCCCTTGTCCTGGGATTCCTCACTGGGGTCAGTAGCCATGACGGGTTGGGGTAGCCAGAGTCACCTGCAAATGTCGAGGGACGACTGTTAGACACACACTAACCCTTAGGGACATCCCCAGACACCTAATCACACTGTATAGGGTCCATGTCCTCACCTAATAGCCACACCCGGTGCCTCTGGAGTTGCCCCATCACATAAGGGATGCTGCTTGTCCTCAGAATGTAAGCGTGATGCACTGAGCCAGGAAACTTGGCATTCACATGGGAGATGTACTGGTTGGCCAAACACACCATCTGCACATTCATAGAATGGTAACTCTTCCGGTTTCTGTACACCTGTTCACTCCTGTGGGGGGGGGGGTCCCAAGGCTACATGTGTCCCATCAATGGCACCTATGATGTTGGGGATATGTCCACGGGCATAGAAGTCACCTTTCACTGTAGGCAAATCCTCCACCTGAGGGAAAACGATGTAGCTGCGCATGTGTTTCAGCAGGGCAGACAACACTCTGGACAACACGTTTGAAAACATAGGCTGGGACATCCTGATGCAATGGCCACTGTTGTTTGAAAAGACCCACTTGCCAAGAAATGGAGTACTGACAGCACCTGCACTAGAGGGGGGATTCCTGTGGGATGGCGGATAGCTAACATTAGGTCTGGCTCCAACTGGGCACACAGTTCCTATATTGTGGCACGGTCCAGTCTGTCGGTGACAATTACATGTCGCTCTTCCATTGTTGACAGCGCACCAGCGGTCTGTACACCGGAGGATGCTGCCATCTCCTCACCTGCCTAAGCGGACGTGCTCTATGGAGGAGAACAGCGAGCAGAGAGTCAGCCAACACTGAGGTGCGAAAACACAACTTTATTCCACAATTTGTTTAATCCGCTATGTGCCTGTATTAGTGTGTATGCAAGGCCTAAATTTGTGTGACGCATTTAAAATTAATGCCATGTGGCCCCCTGAAATGGCGGCTGCCTGACCTGTAATGTGGGACAAGGGGATATGAGGTAACTGCGCTGGCATTGTACACCTTCGCGGTAGGCAGTCGAAGACCGCAGCACAATCCTGCATTGGTTTACATTGGACCCTATGGGTCCCAGGAGCCAATGATGATGTACGCCGGCGGTGACGGTACGCATTGCCGCAGACGTCACCGCCATTTTCTCTCTGTTCACTCACTTGATACCTGATCTTCGACAGGAGAGGACCTACACTGCAAGTGCTGCTGTGACCTCAGTCTAGAAGAGACAATTGCTCTTGTGTCTGAGGAAAGGTCCCCTGCCTTCACCACGGAGGAGTTGGAGAAACTAGTGGACGGGGTCCTCCCCCAGTACACGCTACTCTACGGTCCTCCAGACAAACAGGTAGTACACTGTGAGCATGCCGAATGGGCAATGCCTGTGTGGAGCGGTGTGGATGGAAGATAGGGGGGATAATGAGGCGTACATGAAACGACGGAGAGTGCATGTGCGTCATGGCAAGGGTAGGTATGCGGGCCAATGACTGTGACGGTGCGGACGGTTATATCTTCTACTTTTCCCCTGTACTATTCCTGTAGGTCAGCGCCCACCAGAAGAAGGATATTTGGCGTTCCATTGGCAAGGAATTCTGGACCCTGGTGGTCCACCACAGACGGAGCACCCACTGCCGGAAAAGATGGGAGGACATTCACCACTGGAGCAAGAAGACGGTGGAGGCCCAGCTAGGGATGGTCTCCCAATGTGGGAGTGGTGCCCGTCGCACCATGACACCCCTGATGTTCCGGATCCTGGCGGTGGGCTATCCGGAGTTGGATGGGCGCTTGAGGGCATCACAACAGCCACAAGGGGGTGAGTAAACTCTCATTCAGCTGATTCAGCGTGCATTGGAGGTGTCTGGGTGGGGGAGGTAGGCTGTAGGTTCTCCTAGGCCAGGGATAGTTTAGTAGGCAAGGTCCCTTTGTAAGGCAGGCCATGTGGCACCCCCCCACCTGTGTTCAGAGCCAACTACACCTAGTCAGGCTCCTGTGACTTCCATGGGTGCAGCAATCGGGCATAGGCATTGTACCCCATGTCCCTGTGATTACTTAGGGAACTCAAAGTGCACGGCGTAGTGCAGGGGGCTTCTTTGTCTGTAGTGTCCGCCAACGGTAGCGGTATTGCATGCACTCCACATGTCTTTCTTCTGTCTTCTCCCTCCCTTTTTGTGGTCTCCCTGTTCTTGTGTGCATTAGCATCATCAGGCGGAGGAGCAGTGGCACCGGAGCAGGAGGGAGCTGCATCCCACATGGCCCTGGAGGGCGACACAACGGAGTCTGGAGCCACCAGTGGAACGGAGGGCGAGGGGAGCTCCACGGCGGGGACAGGAGCTGAGACCAGCGACACAGACTCCTCCTCTGATGGGAACTCCCTTACGGTGTTGGGCCCCTCTGTGCCCACTGCATCTACAGGTACAGCCGCCACCCCCCCTACCAGCACCGCCCTCCCAGCAGCCCCTCAGCGTGTGCCCCGTGGCCGCTCATCCAGGAGGTTGGGCATCTCCTTCGCTTCAGGCACCTCAGCCCCTGTCAGCTCTGCTGCCCTCAGTGAGGAGGCCATTGACCTCCTTAGGTCCCTCACTGTTGGGCAGTCTACCATTTTGAATGCCATCCAGGGTGCAGAGAGGCAGTTGCAACAGACGAATGCATACCTGGAGGGCATTCATTCTGGTCAGGCAGCCCAACATCAAGCTTTTCAGACTCTGGCCTCAGCACTGATGGCAGCCATTGTCCCTGTGTCCAGCTTCCCCCCTCCAACTTCCTCCACCCAGACCCAAACACCTGTACCTCAGCCTATCCGAAGCACACCATCAGACCAGTATGCACCCACCTCAACACACAAGGGAATCTCTAGCAAACATAAGCACCAGACATCCCACAGGCACTCACACAAGCATAATACCCTTGCACACATACCAACATCCACTGCCTCCACTGTGTCCCCCTCCTCCTCGTCTCCCTCCTCCCTCCCTGTCTCGTCTCCACTCACACCTGCATGCAGTACATCTTCAGCCACTACCTCCATCACCAGCACACCCATCACCACACCCCGCTCACTTGCACTCACCACCCCCACTACCATTCACACACCCCCTGTGTACTCTCACAGTGTGTCTGTGAGCCCACCTCCCAAGGTACACAAACGCAGCCACACACCCACTCAACAGCCATCCACCTCACGACAGCCTCCAGCCCATGTACCTTCACCCAAAGTCAGCAAACGTACACCTCCTACAACCACTACCTCTTGCTCCACTCCCAAACCCCCTCCATCTACCCATCCCAGTGTGTCCAAAAAACTTTTCCTGTCCAACTTTGACCTCTTCCCCTCACCTCCCCAACCCCTTCTGTTCCCTAGGGCCCGCCTTTCCAGGTCCCAACCCAGCACCTCAGCCACAACATCAGCGGGAACAGTGGTGCTAGCAGTAACCAGCTTCCGGAGTGCCCTTTTGTGCCAGCAGCTGATTTTTGGTGGGAGCAGTGGCACACTGTTTAGCTGAGGTCCTGGGCTGGGTCGTTGGGACCCTGCTCTTATGGGCAGGACAGGGAGGTGAAGGGGGAGGGAAGAGGTCAAGTTGGGCAAGGAAAAGCTTCTTAGGGACATTGGGGAGGGATGTGGGAGGAGGGATGGGAGTGGAGGTAGAGGGAGTGGCTATAGAAGGTGTACGTCTGCTGGACTTGGGTGCAGGTGCATGGACAGTGTGTGTGTGAGAGGTGGATGGCTGTTGGGTGTCTCAGTGGGAGCGTTTGTGTCTCTTAGGAGGGGGGCAAACAGGGTGGGAGAGGACAAACAGGGCATGTGGATGGATGTTGGGGAGGTGTCTGCAAGTGAGATGTGTGTGCTGCATAATGTGGTGATGGTGGTGGGGGCTGTTGATGCAGTGCATGCAGGTGTGAGTACGGATGTGACTGTGAGGGAGGAGGAGGTGCGGGAGCGGGAGACAGTGGAGGCAGTGGATGTTGTTGTGTACAACTGTCTGTGTGAGTGCTTGTGGCTTGAAGTGTGCTGCCTCTGTTTGTCTGTGCAACTTTTGTGTGATGTTTTGTGTGCATGATTGTCTGTATGTGTACATGGGATGGTTTGGGGTTGAGGATACTGGGACTGGGAAGTGATAGTTGGAGGGGGGATGGTAGGATCAGGGACAGTGGCTGCCTTCAGAGAGGAGGCCATAGCCTGAAAAGATCTCTGTAGGGCTGCCAATCCACCATGGATGCCCTCCAGGTGGGCATTACATTGCTGCATCTGGGATGCCAGCCCCTGGATGGCATTCACTATGGTTGACTGCCCCTCAGAGATGGGTCTCAGGAGATCAATAGCCTCCTCACTCAGGGCAGCAGGGCTGACTGGGGCAGGGCCTGACGTGCCTGGGGTGAAGGAGATGCCCACCCTCCTGGGTGAGCGGGCACGGGAAACTCTGTGGGGAGCTACTGGGAGGATGGTGCTGGTATGGGGTGGAGGCTGTACCTGTAGCTGGGGTGGTTCCAGAGGTGTCTGCCACCCCCAGGGAGCTTCCATCGGAGGAGGAATCTGAGTCAGTGTTTTCACTTCCAGTCGCTGCTGTGGTGCTACCCTCGCCCTCCGTTCCACTAGTTCCCACGGCATCGGCGGACTCTGCCTCCTGGGTCCCGTGGTCTGCAGCTCCCTCAGAAGCTGGTGCCCCTTCTCACCTGCCAGATGATGCTGATGCACACATGGACAGGATGACAGAAGGAAATGGTGGGGGAGAGAGAAAGGGACCACTGGGTCAATTACAGCACCAACACCACAGATAGCATACATATTACAATCACACACAGGGATCAAGATTGAACACTATGCACCACACTGGCATTCCATTGACTAGGTACCACAGCAAGATGAGTGCCAACCACCACCATGTGCACTCCTCCCGGGACCTACAATGCCCTGTCTGACATGGAATGCCACCTAGCCAGTTAACAAGATTTTGCCATTCACCAATTTACCCTGAGCTGTACCACACAGCAATGTCTTAGGGGCACCCGCTAAATTAAACCCACCACCAGGATCGAATATCAGGCAACAAAGATGGTTGTTACACACACTGTACTCACCCCCTTGTGGCTGCTGTGCTGCCCTGAAGTGCCCATCCAGCTCTGGGTAGGCTCCACCAGTAGGTGGGCCATCAGGGGGGTCAGGTTCCGATGGGCACCCCTCCCTCATTGGGAGGCCATTCCCAGCTGGGCCTCTGAGGTCCTCCAGGCCCAACGTCTCAGGTACTCCCACTGTTTCCTGCAGTGGATGCTCTGGCTGCTATAGACCCCCAGGGTCCGCATGTCCTTGGCGATGGCATTTTACAATCCCTTCTTCTGATGGGCACTGACCTGCAGAGAAAATACAGACAGGAGGACACTATTAACCATACAATCCAGCCTCTCACACATTTGGGCTACAAATACTATTTCCCCTCAAATGGCACCCATATCACCTGGAGCCCTGCATGTACACTACCACCAGCCATACCCCTCACGCAAATTACACACTGCCAGCACACACACATCCCCATGCAACCTTGTTGCATGCATCGTCCCCATGGTGTACTCACCTGTTGGTCTGGAGGCCCATACAGCTGTCCATACAGGGGTAGAACCCCATTCACTAGGCGCTCCAACTCGTCTGAAGTGAAGGCAGGGGCCCTTTCCCCTGTCACATGGGCCATGGCAGGTTCCAGACTCAGGTCACAGCAGCACATGCAGTGGATGTGTTGTCCTGTGGAAAGTCAGAAATCAAGTGAGATCATAGACAGAAAATGGCAGTCACGTCTGCAGCGGTGTACACCTCCACCGCCGCCGGTGATCCTCATTGGACACTGTATTCCATAGAGCCTCATGAAAGCCAATGAGGAATAGCACGGCAGTGCAAGACCATCTTCCGCTATGACGCCCAGTGCCGGCAGAGTTACATCACTTCCACCTGTCCCTGCATACAGGACAGGTGGTCGCCATTTTATGGTGCTGGTCAACATTCTGAAATTGAAAACTGCATCATTGCTGTCAATTGTACATAAATTGCCATTTACATAGTCCAATTACATCCAAGCTCAATGTACACTGAGGTGGTGGTTCCATTGTTCAGTTTGTCACTCCCTTCTCACTACTGTGTCCCTTAGGTACCTACCACTGCAAAGGAACAGGAGGAGGAGGCAAGCCCCCATGTACAGACCGCTTGTGGACTTGGCTACACTGGGGGACAGTCACATAATACTCACTTATAGACTGGACAGGGCCACAATCACAGAGCTGTGTGCTCAATTGGAGCCTGATCTGATATCTGCTAGCAGTCATCCAACTGGGATCCCCCTCTTGTGCAGTTTCTACCTGTGCTCCATTTCCTGGCAACTGGCTCTTTCAAAGTGACAGTGGGCTTGGCAGCAGGAATGTCACAGCCAATGTTCTCAATAGTGCTGGCAAGGGTTTTGTCTGCCTTGCTCAAATACATGTGCAGCTACATCGCTTTTCCCGAAGTAGAAGATTTGACCACTGTGAAGGCTGGATTCTATGCAATGGGATATATTCCAAATATTATTGGGGCCACTGCCGCAACACATACAGCATTTGTACCCTCTGGCACAATGAACAGGTGTTCAGGAATCGGAAGAGTTTCCACTCACTCAATGTGTGAACAGTGTGCCTGGCTGACCAGTACATCTCCCACGTCACTGCCAAGTATCCCAGGTCGGGGCATGACTCCTTCATTTTGAGGAATAACACCATCTCAAATGTGGTAGCACAACTACAGAGGCACAGGGTGTGGCTAATAGATGAGCCTGAGTCACCACCCAATCTACGTCAGTGTATGCCTTCAGGAGTCATCCCCCATACCATTGTGCAAGGCTAATGTTTGTTCCTCAATTCTTGCAGGTGAATCTGGTTACCCAAACCTGTTGTGGCTCTTGACCCCTGTAAGGAATGCCAGGACAGGGGCTGAATATAGGTATAATGTTGCTCATGGGTGAACCAGGAGAATAATTTAGAGGACCTTCTGAAAGGTGGATCCCTCTGCTACTCCCCTGAGAAGGTCTGCCAGATAGTTGTTATATGCTGCATGTTGCACAACCTGGCTATCAGACGACATTTGCCTTATCTGCAGGCAGGAGGAGGAGGGTGAATATGCTCCTGTGTCAGCAGTGAACCCTCAGGACTGGGAGGATGAGGAGGTAGAGGATGAGGATGTGGACAACAGGACATCAGTCATACGGCAGTACTTCCAAAAACACACAGTTAAGACAGTGGGACTGACCATTCCTCTGATTATTAATCTTTTAGGTGTGGCTGTAGCATGATTGCAGTCACTGCCTTACCATCTCAACTGACTGTTACCTATGCCTTCTCTTTTTGCAGATGCTGGTGTGGTTACAACTGTGTACTGATGTGATGACTACAGACAGCTACAGGCCACTATGTGTATGCAATCACAAAGTTCAGGACAATTTCACAAGACGAAACTGTTAATATTGTTGCATATTTTCTTCACATAAAGCACTATCACTCAAGTTGTGTTCAAGGGTGTTTACTGTAGTGCAAAATATAGAAGGAATAATCCAACGGAATAGGGTGATGGTAGAGGTAAGTCCAGGGTATTGGTCCAGTCTGTTTGTAGCACAGGTCCAGTATCGAAGGGGCCATAGGAAGGGGAGCAATGGCAGTTCAGAGTGGACAAAGTGACAGAGTTGAACACAAGGGAGACATTCAGGAGGGTCTCATTTCCTGGCAGTGGTCTTGGTCCTGGCAAGTGTCTATGGCATCTGTCTGGGTCACAGGGAACGTTTGCTGGGTGGTTCACCTTCTGTAAGGGGAGGGGTGCTGGTGGCCAGTGGGTCCTGTGGCAGGCCCCCTGTCCACTAGCTACAGCAGATGTGGAGGGCAGTTCAGTTGACTGACTAGTAGAAGGGGCCCACTGGTGTGCTGTGTAGTACCTCATGATGTTGACCATATCACCCAGCACCCCTGCTATGGAGACCATGGTGGTGTTGAGGGCCTGCAAATCTTTCCTGATCTCCTGGTGGTTATCCTCCTGCAGCCGCTGGTTCTCCTGCATGATGGTTAACATCTGACCCACCTTGTCCTGGGATTGTTGGTAAGCCCCCAGGACATTGGTGAGTGCCTCCTGGGCAGTCGCTTCCCTTGGCCTGTCCTCCCCCTGGTGCACGCTGTCCTCCGTGTGTCCCTGTCCCCCTGTGCCTGTGTCCCCTGAACGGTGTGCCCACTGCCACTGACCCCAGGACCCTGATTGTCTTGGCTGTGAGGTGGGGACTGGGGTCCCTGTACAGGTGGACACACTGCTGATTGACATGTCCTGGGGACAGAGGTGTGGGGACATTGGGTGGCTACTGTGGTGTTGGATACTGAGGGGGGAGGCTCTGTGGTGGAGTGGGTGTGGGCTGGGGTAGCCGACTGACCAGTGGTCCCTGATGGACCAGGGAGTTCATCCAGATCCAGAAGTCCAGAGTTACTGACATCATTGGGGTAATTTTCTGATGAGGGACTGGGTAGCCATGGCACCTCTACGCCGCTGAAATTGGCTGGGGCACCAGTGGGGATATAAGTGGTTATTATGCTACATGTCTGTGACATTTTCTACATCTGGGTGTTGGGTGGGGCATCTGGGATGGCTGCTGCATCATTACTCCTCCTTGCGACTGGAGGTGGGGTCTGGAGGGATACAAGGACTTCTGGGAGGGTCTCTTGGCTGATGGTTGTCAGCTGATCATCTAGGTCATTAGGGGTACTCCAGGACAGGCAGATCAGCAGGTGAGCCATCATCCTCAGCAATGAAATTATTCAAAATCAGTGTTTCTGTGTTGTGGCAGTTGATATATCAAATCACTGACTTGCTATTGGTGGCACATTGTTGTCTTCGTTCCCAAACATTGTTCCTGTACTTGGTTGCAGTCAATCAGCCCTTTGCCCCATCTGAGTTTCACATGAGGGGAAGCTCAGGTGGGGCAATTTCCTGCATCATATCTACTAGGTGTGATCTATATCCTTTCTATGGCTTGACACCATCTTATCATTTTCAACCCTCCCTATGCATCCATTTGCATGGTGAGGCCTTGCAATTGGTGTTGTAGTGCTCAAGCAACAGCACCGCACATGCCAATGTGCCGCTGTCCCAGTCTTACATGTTTCACTTACACTCATGCGGTACTACAACCTTGTACCAACCCGGGGTTGGAATTGCCAGGACACTATGCTCTTGTTACCATTGATAGCTCCTCATGTTGATGTATGTGCATGTGTGCTACATTGCAGGGTACACATGGACCTAGCTGAGTTCAATTTCATCATCTGTCTGTGCAGGTAGGTGCGCCTTCCTACACACCTATTATCTCCCCCTCAATGCAGCCATCCTTGCACCATGATCTATGAGATACAGCATGGTGGCTGTGCAGCTAATTTGACACAGGCACTGTTCCCGTATTTCCACCAGCCTTTGCATGGTGGTGAAATCCCCATGCAAAGGTTGGTGGTGATGTGGTGTGCACCTGGCATGGGCAATTCAGGGGGTCCGATTCCCTGCCCCTTGGCCTTTTTCACTGCCTGATTTGCAGAGCTAAGTGCAGCGTGTCCTGTCACACTCACTGCACCCCAAGACTGGCATTGACTCAATTTGATCCATCCACAATGTTGTTCTAAGTGCCCCACAGAGCTACCATGGGCAGACAGATTTCCACCTTCCATCCCAACGTGTGACTAATCATGCCAACTGCAAAGCGTTCACTGCACTGGCAGTCTTACCAACACCAGACTTTGCCATGCATCATCCCCCACCCTTAAATGTGGAATTATACACCATTATGTACACAGTCATACCCCATGTGTTGTATGTGTGTGTTTATTTTCCCATTCCAATGTGTCTCACATGGGTGTGTCAGAGTAGTTGTGGGCTCAGCCTGTAACTGTTGTGACTTACAGTTTGCTATCTGTGGTACATATGTTCTGAAGTGGCACATTTCTGTTCAGCATCAAGATGTGTGGTTCCACGCTACACCAGTTTAGTTAGTCTGGGTGGTGGCATGTTTCTAGTGATACAGGACCAGCCTGCTGTTCCCCTAGTGCCTGCTCAGATTATTGTTCCCTGCACCCAGGGGGCTTCCTCACACTATGATGGAGTGGTTGCTGCCGTATGTGGATGTGTTGTCAATGTGCAGTGTGGTGGTGCTAACGGCACATGTCTGGGACCAGTTGCAATCAATTGTGTGCTGTGAGATGCAGCACACATGTGTTTGGGTAAGAAGGCAAAGCAGTTGCAAGGGACACCACCATAGCGTGACCCAAGGTATGGCATTGACTGACTACCTAGTCTCTGAAGTCTTGGTCATGTTGGTAGGGTTAATATGACAATATGCAAGGGATGTTGGGATGACACAACCAGAGGCACAGTCATTACACATGCCATCCATCCCTTGTGCTGCATTTGTACATGTAGTTATTTAGGCCTGGTGATTGACATGTGTCCAGGTTGTGTATGTGTTATGGTGCATGGCACTACCAAGGCATAGGTACATGTGTAGCTTACATCAGCATGGTGCAAGTTGCTAAATGTACAATGTGTCCCTCCGCGCTCCTTTGACATACATTGTGTGAGTTCTATGTGCCTCCCCCTTCTAGCTTGACAATTTGACATTATTTCCCCCATGCAACGTTCCCTGCATTTGGGGTGTTTACTGGTAGTCTGTGCTATCCTGTCCTGCGATTCCAGTGACCAGTTCCTCCGGGTTGGCCGCTGCAACTATCTCCTCAATCTCGTCCAAGTCCTCTTGTGGTGCTGGACTCCCACCTCCAGTTTTCAGTGCTGCCTTCTTGTGCTTTGCCATTTTTTCCTTTGTCCTTTGCTTAAAATCATGACAGAGTTTCTTGCACTCTGTTATGGTTCTCCTGACCTCTGCCACACTGTTAATCTTGTCTACTATCTGCTGCCAAATTGCCTCTCTCCTGCCAACTGGCAATTTTGAGGTGATGAAGAGTTGATGTTGATGCTCTGTCACCTCTTTCACCAGTATCTCATGCTACTCCATATTAAAACGCCACTTTCTCTTTTTCTTCTCCCTCCCCTGGGACTTGTCTGTGTCCTCCTGGCTTGTTCCTGATTGATTGGGTTCCCCCTGTGGTCTCTCCTGGCTTTCTGGGTCCATTTTGCCTCTTCTTTGCACTGTTCTGTCTATATTTGACGCTAATGCGGGTAAAAATGGTGCATTTATGCTTTTCAACATGTTTACTTGTCGTAAAATGGGTTAGAGTCATTTTTCCGCCGCTAACATCATTTTGCCTTATGATAAGGCACAATAGTTAATGTAAAAAAAACTGACTCTAACCTATTTTTATCGCCACCCAGCATCATAGTATAAATATGACGCCCGGGTGGCATTAAAAACTGGTGCTAGTCAGCGCTAAACTTTTTTACACAAAACTGCGTATAAATCTGGGGCCATGTTTCTAAGCTCATCCTTCCATTTCAATTGAATCTTAACCGCTAGCTGTAAACATTCCCCCAACACGCTATTGAACCTTTCAACCAGACCATTCTCCCTAGGATGATATAGGGCTGTCCTATGATGTAGTATGTTAAGAGATTCGAAAAACACCTTAGTTTTCTGTCAAAAGCATTGGGGACCATTATCTGTGATGATCTCCTCAAGAATGCCTTCTCTTGCACAAACACGTCTGCAAAAACCAATCATTTCTTCTGATCTGACATCATCAACAATGTGAACATCAGGTCACTTGGAGAAATAGTCTACCATCTTTATGGCAAACTAAACAGACAGATATCCATACCAATCTTCTTCCAAGCACCCTCAGGACATTTAATAGGTATTGTAGGTGATTCCCTAAACCCAAGAGTTGTCACTATTCAGATAACTTTCACAAGTTTTTTTTTTACAATTCTCTCAATGTCTTTTTCCATTCCTGGCCACCAAAAATCTATTTATGCTTTATGCTTCATGTCTGACATTCCTCCACGCCCTTTATGTAGAAGCATAATCAGTTTTTCTCAGACAGAAATTGGAACCATCAATCTTTCACCTCTGTAGAACAACCCCATCAACTACCGATAACTCAGTCCACACCAATTTGTATTTACTCAGAGAACAATTATTTTCCCACTATTTCTTCATATATTAGTCACATTCTGTTTGATCCAGACCCCACAGTGCGATCCTCCAACCAATGTGGAATCCTCTATGAACATTCCAGCAGCATTACATCTCTTAAAGAAATACAATATTTTAAAACACAACATGCCACTTTAGGCTCCCTCCTATATACTGGGTTAACAATAGAGGAGGTCGATCTTTGGCAGTTTTTGGCACTAAATTATAAATCTTTATAACATTACATTAGAATTGGTCTTTCTTTGAGCATTTCTTCATCCATTTTTTCCAATTCTCATTGGGGTGAATATTAATTGTTTCAAAATATTTTTAGGTCATGTGTTGGCAAAGAAAAACATTTTTTATGTTGGCATTTTTTCTGTGTGTGGATCTCTGTTTATTGTAGCTTGTGAACCAGGACTGAAATGGGACACACTGTAGGGGTTTTAAAAAATGTGCGAGGGTCCTGTAAGTTTGTATTTAAGTTACACAGTTATAAGGATGTGACTTAGAATTGATTGCATAACAATGATTTTTCTGTACCCATGCTTATGGTGGCTATTTGCACAGCACCACATAACATTTAATCTGTATCACAGCATGAGATGAGAGGTACAGTAAAGCCCCAACAGTCAAAGGCCTTTCCATACCATAGAAAACAGGCGAGGAATAAGCAAACTATGGCCCATATTTATGGTCTTGTGGGACAGGGCAGTGCAGCAAGTCACCTTGCTGCACTGCCTGCGACAAAGGGAAAGGGCAGGATTGCACCATGTCTACAGCATACAGTGCATTCCTGTCCTTTTCCACTGCACTGGCACTCTTGCACCATAATGCAAGTGTGTCTGCATTGTAGGCAGGATTTGTTTTGTGCTGTAAAGGGCAAATTCCTGCACAGAAACAATCTTGGAAGGTTTTTCGCACTTTCTATGTGTGCTGCAAAAAGCAGCACACGTACAAAGAGGAATAAAACGAGGAGAAATAAAGGTATTTCTCCTTGTTGCATCGCCAGGTTTTGTCGCATACTCCAAAAATGTTTTGTTTTTGTTTTTTTACAAAAGAAAAAAATTAAATCGGTGTTGCAATTTTTGCAAATATGTTTTTTAAATTACCAGGTTAAGGTGTTTTCAAGTGCGCAATCCTGTAATTGCTCCATGATGAATCTTTCTGAAAAACGCATTGATACA
Organism: Pleurodeles waltl; assembly: GCF_031143425.1. Lineage (NCBI taxonomy): Eukaryota > Metazoa > Chordata > Amphibia > Caudata > Salamandridae > Pleurodeles > Pleurodeles waltl. The sequence continues at coordinate 147,417,142 of NC_090450.1, read as the reverse complement.
AATGTCTCTCTCAAATGATGATTACTTGAACACCCTGCCCTTTTTCTCTTACAAACCTTGTAAACATAATCCAGATAGATGGAGCAAGTTTCCCTTTCATTGTGGTATCCCATTCACACCCTAGACCTGTCTCATTGCTTAATCTCTATTTCTATCAACTTAAATTCAATTAAATTACATTAAGTAAAATTGCATTACATTAAATTAAATTAAAATGGAAGGCTAAAGCAAAAATCCCTTCTCAATTTTCGCTCTCAAAGACAACTTACTATGTCTCTATGGCCAATGGGGAATTTGGGTATATTGTATGGTATGGCTCTGCGGCCATACCATGTAATACAGTGGCAACAACTGTCTTGGGTCCAATTAGGCTCATTTGTCAAATGTTAAGCCTAACCCTGGGTAGCTATAGCTTTGAGCAGCAAGGCATAATCAAAGGAACCAGTGTAAAGCATTTTTATCAACAAAATAAGAAAGCTACACAGCACAAAATCCCACACCAATTTATAAAAATAGATTACAGTTTTACGAATGTTCAGCATCCAAAATGAACAAAATCCTCCAGAGGGTTCCAGCGATACAAACGTAATATTTAATTCAGCCACAAACAAGCACTGGTAACTGTTAAGTTTGTAAACTTTTGAAAAGTTTGAAAGCATTGAGTTTAACTACTCCAGTGTGACTTGGGTGACCAAATCCGACAAGGGAAGAGTCTGTGGGGCCACTGAGGATATTTGGACAATTACCTGGCTACCAAAGCATTTTCCAGTCAGGTTCCATACTTTACAGCACAAGCACCATAGACTTCAATAGAGTGGTCCTGATTCTGTGGATGCTGGAGATGGAAGATCCTCAAGTATTCTCTGAGTGCGGTGCGGTCAATGGGGGTGCTTTTGTGGTTATTTGTTGTCCACAGGTCAGGTGGGGAGACTCGGCCACAGAGATTGAGGCCCTCAAAGTGTTCTTTAAGGTAGTGGAAGGCCAGCTGTCTCTGTACACAGCAGTCCCAATAATGTCCATTTGTGGGTGTTGGTGTCCTTCTTAGGTGACTAATCTGGATTCAGATGACACTGCTGGCTCTGGCTGTCTTGGGTGCTACTTTTGGCCATCGGAAATCAGTCTTATGGAGTGCCCAACGGAAATTAGTGGAGATTCTTCTGGAGTGGATACTGGCTTGCAGAGGTGGGCTACTTTAGCATTCATGACCCTGGTGCTAGTTCCAGGGTGCCAGCTAACTGACCCTTGGAGTCACTTCTTTGGTCTGTGGTATGATTTTTACGTGAGTCAGGAGCCACTGGCACAATCCTCTCTTTGCTAGCCCATGTTGCAGCAGGTGCAGTCGAGCAGATGGTGCAACCTCTCTTTGTGCAGTCCAGTAGTTAGAAGGGCAGTCCGCCTTCAGTCCTCATTCCAGTTCCGACATGATCTGAGGTTCGGGGTGCCATATTTATTTAGAGAAAGTGTGCAGGGGGATAATGAGGTCACTAGCCAGTGGGCTACAATGCTCCCTCCCTCTTAGTGACGTTTTCTGACTATATGTAACTTCTGGCAATCCCAGAGTGCACTATCCTTCCTATTCTCAAGATGTCGGGACCCTTGCTCCAAATTTAGGAGCTTTGTAGCCCTCCCCAGAGGTGTGGCAACCTATAGGTTACAGCCTCACAGGAAACCTGGTTTGAGCACTGGTCTCTTTATACTGTTCCAGTTGCCAGCATATCTATTTGCACAAAGTGTAGTCCCTCAGGAGTGTGATCGCTATTTGCCCACCAAAGGTGGCTTCGCCTTTGAAGCTCACCTTTTGGGCTAACACTCTGTGTGGCTTCCTTGCATGGTGAGGTGACACTTCACCCTGTAGCAGGCTGCTATGGTCCCAGAGCCTGGGAATCCCTCACAGTACTCCCAGGAGGGAAGAAAGCTGTCTAGTGGCAAAGGATCATGTGAGACCACTGGACAAACTGGGCCACAGAGTGGCAATTTTCTAAAAGTTGAACTTCTTTTATGTTGACATTAAATTAATTTGGTATTTAGTCAGGGTTAATGCCGCGATTAATTTGATACCTTAGAATACCCATCGAAGTAGTCCAATTTAGAAGTAGATGGGCTCTGGGGTCAGTCAGTCAGCTGGTAACCCTGGGTTAGCCAATAGGGCTACTAACTCTCCCAAAGAAAAATGACAATTGACAAGTCTTGCAATTAAAAAACACATATAAGTACATGTATCATTTAATAATATACAGCTCCCCTTCTTAGGGCTCTATAGTCCTTCCTTAGGGGAGGCTTACTTATATCGGTAAGGAACATGAAGGCATTACCATTTGGTTTAATGGCAAAATCGAACTAGCAGTGTGACCACTGCCTTTCCAGTCTGCAATTGCAATCTGGAAGCCATTTTGTACCTTCTCACACACAGCATGGCACAATTAGTGCTGCAGAGCTGGATGGCCACCCTGACTTACATGTCCTGGGTACTATATGCTAGGGACTTATAAGTAAGTCAGTCCTTGCCAATTGGGGCTAGCCAATTTAACATACAATTTGTAATAGGTTAGAGCACTGGCATTGAGGTCAGGTAACCAGGTATCAGTGCACTCTCTGAGTCGATAAACCAGTAGCATGACTCCAAAAATGTGGGGGTGACATGCAAAAAAAGGCATTTCCTTGCATCCAAAAGCTCTTTTTACAAACATCCTTCTGCATTTTGTTCTACATTAAATTTACTAAGACTACTAAATCTTGAATAATCTGTGCACCTTTGCCACTCCCATACATCATCACTTCTCTACAATGTCTCTAGAAGGGATGTTATAAAATATTTTCCTTTTGAATGTGTTTGGCAAACTGTAAAGATGCACCTACAGAGTGGCCTTTTAATAGCCTTAAAATGTTTTCACCTAAAATTTCACAATTTTATAAAGGTCGGTGAACTGTGGTTTAGGTATAATTTTAGTTAGCTCATAACTGCACAAATTGTATTGCTTAAGACACATCACTCTCAACATGAGCCCATACCTAGTATTTTTTGCCATTTTCTAGGTGACTCAAGTACAAATGTGACTTGCTGAAGAAACTGAGGTAAAATAAAATGTAAGGCATGTCTCCCTAATTTTGAGATTCATACTGAAGAAAATCAATCAATCAATCAATCAATCATTTGTAAAGCACGCTACTCACCTGCGAGGATCTCAAGGCACTGAAGGGGGGTAAGGGAACTGCTACTGCTCGAACAGCCATGTCTTGAGGTGTCTCCTGAAGGTCAGGAGGTCCTGGGTCTGCCGCAGGTGGTTGGGGAGAGTGTTCCAGGTCTTGGCAGCGAGAGGGGAGAATGATCTGCCATCAGCTGTTGTCCTGTGGATGCACGGAACGGTGGTGAGGGCGAGGGTGAGGTCGGCGGAGCGGAACTGTCGTTTGGGGGTGTAGAAAGTGAGTCGTTTGTTGAGGTATGCTGGTCCGGCGTTGTGGAGTGTTTTGTGAGCATGGGTGAGAAGCTTGAAGGTGATCCTCTTGTTGACAGGGAGCCAGTGCAGGTCTCTCAGGTGGGCTGTGATGTGGCTGCGGCGGGGGATGTCGAGGATGAGGCGTGCAGGGGCGTTCTGTATGCGTCGCAGTCTTTTCTGGAGATAGGCCACGGTTCCCACGCAGAGAGCATTGCCGTAGTCCAGGCTGCTGTTGACGAAGGCCTGGGTGACCGTCCTTCTGGTTTCGGTGGGGATCCACCGGTAGATCTTGCGGAGCATGTGGAGAGTGTTGAAGCAGAAGGATGAGATGGCGTTGACTTGCTGGGTCATGGAGAGCGATGAGTCCAGGATGAACCCCAGCTTGTGTGCGTGGTCGGTAGGCGTCGGTGCGGTTCCCAGTGTGGCCGGCAACCAGAAGTCGTCCCAGGCGGAGGGGGTGGAGCCGAGGATGAGGAACTCTGTCTTGTCTGAGTTCAGTTTCAGGCGACTGTTCTCCATCCAGTCGGCGAAAGCCTTCCTTCCTTCAGGGAGGTTGGTTTAGGCGGTGGCAGTGTCCTTGGTGAGGGAGAGGATCAGCTGGGTGTCGTCGGCATATGAGACAATGTTG